>NC_141700.1:799480163-800100163 GCF_964263255.1 Lissotriton vulgaris | reverse complement strand
GACTCACTCCTCACTCCCTCACTCCTCACTCACTCCCTCACTCACTCACTTCTCACTCACTCACTCACTCACTCCTCACTCACTCACTCCTCACTCACTCACTCACTCAGTCACTCCTCACTCACTCTCTCACTCACTCCTCACTCACTCACTCACTCACTTGCTCACTCACTCACTCCTCACTCACTCACTCACTCACTCACTCATTCCTCACTCACTCACTCCTCACTCACTCACTCACTCACTCGCTCACTCACTCACTCCTCACTCACTCACTCCTCACTCACTCACTCACTCACTCCTCACTCACTCCTCACTCACCCACTCACTCACTCCTCACTCACTCCTCGCTCACTCACTCCTCACTCACTCACTCACTCACTCACTCAATCACTCACTCACCATGTGCATGCACCGACTCATTCATGGAAAGAAGGACATGGCCAAGACCACCTTTTCGTACAAGAGGCCGCGGCCAAGCGAAAAGGGCCATGGGCCACGCACTGAGTGGGGAAAACACAAATATCACGCAACACGGTTAGGGACATTAATGTTGTTACTCACGTGTTTGGACCTAAGGATGTCGGAGGGGGGGGGGGGGCTCACCAACGTGGTTTTATTAGGCTGGATTGTTTCTCTGTATGTTAAGAAAACTTTTCATGAAATATTTGTATTTTTCATATTTTTATACCAAAAATAATCCATTTTATGACACATACTTTATGATTTTATTTAATTGACAATAAGTGGTCTGATGTCCTTTTATTCCACACTGAGCCCTCTTTCCTACACCACTGATATTTTTTATCGATTTAAAAGTGCACATTTTATCCTCTAAAGGCCCATATTATTTTCAAATCTGCCCGCCTGGGATTTTTGGATAATTAAAGGAGGTCAATGTTTATTCTGTACAAAACCCCTGCTTTAAGGCATCTTTTACTCAAAGATGTTATCTTTGTGTTTAAGACTGAACACAAAATACAGTTTTTGAATAATAAATGGGTAACATAAACTCAGTTTTACACGGACCTGCGATAAAGGAAGGTGTCAACCGGAATTTGGCTACTGGAGCGTTTAACGTCATACCCAGGAGAAGTGGAAACGAGTTGTAAACAAGAAGAGGAGTGACCATGCCTGCCAGGGACAAATGATGACAAAGAATATGAGACAGACAATGAGGCGAGCAAATGGGAAGCCTGTGGGCGGGCTGAAGCCCACAAGTTGAACGCAACATGTCTCTTCGAGACAGCGCATACGCCGTCTAGCTGAGACCTAAGAATGACTGACTATGAATCTAGATGTAGTGTGCATTTATGGAGGTACACATCTGGAATTATGTTTAGAGGTGCGTATGTGCAGTAGTATGTGGCGGCCAGTGCTATGGGGCGACCAGTGCGCTGCGGCGTCTAGCAGCACGTGACATCCAATAGTATGTGACAAATAATAGTATACAGTAGCCAGAAGTGAGTTACGTTCAGTAACATGTGATGTCCAGTGCAAGGTGGTAAACAGTGATATTTGGTGACCAGTAGTATGTGGTATTCAGTGGAAAGTCACATCCAGACTTATGTAATGACCAGTGGTGTGTGGTCAACAATGGTAAGTGTCAACTGGGGGTACGTGGGAGCCAGTGATGTGTGGTGTGCAGCGGCACTTGACATCCAGTGCCATGCAGCATCCAAGGGGATTGGTCCTGCCAGATGTGGTTGGGTGTACCCACCCTTGAGTACATCTGGTCACCACTCACTTGCCAGAGTCCTCACACTCACACAATTACACTGTAGATGCAGTGAATGCTTCTAGGACGCATTCAAAGTATAAGCAAAGGAGGCTTCTCACCAAACTTTGATCACATTGAAAGAGAAACAACACCCCCCTACGCTGCAGCCTTGAGCCGTAATGCCGCCATGAGACCACCGCTCAGCACAGCCAATCCCAAAGGAACAGCTCATCCTCAGTCCTGTCTTGCCCAGTGAGGTGCACCTGGAAACCTCCTTTTACGCGTCAGTTTCCACCTAGGTCACTGAATTTGTTTCATTCACTCTTTATGCACCACAAGGTGAAAGCAGTCATTCTGGCTTTAGACAACACCCAACTGAGACATAACACTTTAGGCAGAAACTTCCAGGCCCTTCTACTGGGGCTGTTATTTGGGGTCTGTCGGTGGAGCCCTTCAGTGAGGAGAGCACGCCGCTATCATCATGCATGTAGAACATGTATGCATGTATGTGGTATTTCTACAGTGCGAACTAGCCAAAGGGCAGCGAAGGTCTGTGCAAGCCCCCAAACGCAGACATAAAGTCAGCGAGTGATAGGTGAGGTAGATGGATTGTGGACGGTTAATGCCTTGTGATGTTGTGTTCTTTAAAGAGGTGCATTTTCAATAGGGGTAGGCTGAATTTGCGTAGTCGCGCTACGCAAAGCTCCGCTAAATGGTAAAAAATCCCAGCGAGCACGCAAATGTTCAGCGAACAAGCAGAATAGCTTGTTCTGCCCTTTCACAATGCTTTTTTTCTGTTCATGAATGCTGTTCGCGTGCCTGGGGAGAAATATCTCACAAACACGCATTTTGAAAGCGCGAACAAGCAAAAAATTCCACGGATAGCAGAATTTTTGGCAATTCCGCGTTCTCCGCGGAACGCAAAATTACCCAAATTCTGCAAATTCCGCTAGCAGAATGGAATTTACAGCCCAGGCCTAATTCTCAACTCTTTCCTAAACTGGTGCAGTGTTGGGGAAGCCCTGATGGATACAGAGATGTTCCAGAAGCTGGGTGCACAGATGTAAAAGGCGTCCGCCTTGTTATTTTTCTTTACACTTCTCAGTCTACGGTCAGATGGGTTCTGGCTGTGCTAAGAACCACCAGAGGTGGTGAGCTGGTGTGAAGGACAAGCGAGGGGCTGCTCATGATGTCTTTTTAAATGATGCAATCTTATGAGCCCCAATGTACCCCAATATATGTCTAGGTAGCTGCATGACACTTCTGGCGCTGACCTTTTGCCTAGTTCTGTGCTGAATAAATATTGTGTGGTTTTCTTCGTAAACTAGCCTAATTTATTATGCATGAGGGTTCTCAGTATCATATCTTAACCCCCTGTCTAGGACATGCACAGCAGGATTGCCATCTTCTGTATAATAACTCTGTACAAATGTCACAGCTATCGCCTTCCTTGAATGAGAGACCCACGTACCTTTACACATCTAGGTAGATCCCCTGAGGGTACCTTTTAGGTATAAAATAACCACATCTTCGCTGGGGAACCAGAGAAGACGCTTCCATGCTGACACGAGACGCTGAAGTCCCTGCCTGCAGAAACTCCAGCAGGCAGTGGTCTGACACCCCTTGCAGGGTGTCCAACTTAAGATCAAGACGGGGTCCTTGTTTCTATCCCATCAGGTAATGGGGTTGGCCCTTTCCTTGGGGATTCTTGGCTTTACACGGACATACATGCTAGGCACACTTCTGTACACTTACTTAGGGTTTCCATCTAGGAGTACGCTTGATTATCGCTTTGTATCTCTATGCCTGCAAATATTCACTGTTTTAGCACCATGGTAGAATTCTACCTTTTATTTACTCTGTCAGTGCTTGTTATCTTATACATCTGTTTCTGTCTAATCTAATGATTGTTGCAGTAAACATGTGTTAGACGGACCGGGAGGGTCGGCCGAGGACAAGAGGAGAGGTCTCCGGGGAGAGCCGTCTCCAGCGATCGTACAGATGAATAACTTCCCCCCCACAGACGTACACCACACAAGGATAAGGTTTAACATTCTTTATAAGCAATCTTTAAGTACGGTAGAATGGTACAAGGAGGTCTGGACTCAGGGGTCCCCTCGATTCTAGTCTCTTGGGCGGAAAGGGGGTAGCGGGACAGTCTTGTTACCAATCTGGTAGATGCGATGATAAGATGGATAGCTCACAATCCTCGAGCTCGGCGTTCTTGGATGGTCGGGCCGCGGCGGAGCCAGCAGGTCCCGAGATGATCGTAGGTAGCGACGGTCCGCGGCGGCGCCAGCAGGTCCCGGTGAAGATGAACGGTTCAGAAGGTTTGCGGCAGCGCCAGCAGGCAGGACAGTAGTTCACAAGGCAGGGCTATGGCAGCGCCAGTAGTCCGTCTAGGATGAGTTCGTCACGGTGTCTCTCGACTCCAGGATACAACTGCCTTCCTGCTCTGGAGCTGCCCCAGTTATAGGTCTGGCGTCCTTTGATGTCCGGACCCTCGCACTTGGAGGTCGGGAGGTCCGGGATGAGGGAGTCCAGACACCCAGTAGGGGGGTGGAGCCAGCGCCCGGGGGGAGCTGGGGGCGATCGGCACCTGGCGGGGGAGAGCCATCGACACTTCTTTCTCCCATTGACCTGCCAAGTGGGCCGCTCACCTCCTGGGTGGATGGTGGTGCCGGGATGTCGGGGCCTGGCCAGGCCCAGGGTTAGGGTCGATCTGAGGCCACGCGGCCTCGTGGTGCAGTGTCCAAGATGGCGGCCGGGCCGGGCGAGGGAGCTGGTAGCGATTCGGGCCCATGATGCGGAGATGTCCGGGGGCAGGAGTCCCGTATGAGACGGGGTGCGGGTTGGTTCTGTGGGTAACACCTGGAGGGCCGGGCTCGGGCCCTGTCATGCGGGGAGGAAGCAAGCCCTTCACGTGGCCTGTCCAACATGCGTCCCCCCCAGCTGAAGGCGGGGAGAGTCACCCATCCTCTTGGGGACTCTCCTCGTCGAGGCGGAAAAAGCGTGACAGGCCATCTGCGTTGGCGTGGTCTTGCCCAGGTCGATGTTCCACCGTGAAGTCCATTCCCTGCAGGGAGATGGACCAACGCAATAGTTTTGGGTTTTCCCCCCGCATCTGCATGAGCCACTGCAGGGGCCGATGATCTGTCTGCACCCGGAAGTGGGTACCAAAGAGATAAGGCCGGAGCTTTTTGAGGGCCCACACCACTGCGAAGGCCTCTCTCTCGATGGTGCTCCAGCGTTGTTCTCGGGCCAGAAGGCGTCTGCTGATGAAGGCCACTGGTTGGTCAAGTCCTTCGGGGTTTAACTGGGAAAGGACTGCCCCAATGCCGTGGTCGAAGGCATCCGTTTGGACGATGAATTCCCGACTGTAGTCGGGGGCCTGGAGCACAGGGGCAGAGCACATGGCGGCCTTCAGCTTCTCGAAGGCCACTTGGCAGTCGGGGGTCCAGTTGACCTTCTTTGGGTGATTCTTGGATTTGAGTTCCGTGAGGGGCCCCACAATGCTGCCATAGTCCCTCACGAACCGCCGGTAGTAGCCGGTGAGCCCCAAGAAGGCGCGGACCTCGGTCTGTGTGATGGGGGGCTGCCAGGACTGGATGGCAGCGATCTTGAGTTGAAGAGGGGCCACCAGATCGCTTCCTACTTGGTGTCCGAGATAGGTCACGGACCCCTGACCTATTTGGCATTTGCTGGCCTTGATCGTGAGGACGGCCCGTTGGAGGGCCTGCAGGACCTCTCGGAGGTGGTGGAGGTGGTCGGACCAGTGGCGGCTGTACACAGCGATATCGTCCAGGTAGGCGGCGCTGAATTCCTCGAGTCCCGCCAAGACCTGGTTCACTAGTCGCTGAAAAGTAGCTGGGGCATTTTTCATGCCGAATGGCATGACCTTGAAGTGGTAGTGGCCATCAGGGGTGGAAAAGGCGGATCGTTCTTGGGCCCTGGGTGTGAGACCGATCTCCCAGTAGCCCGCTGTCAGGTCGAAGATGCTGAGGTAGCGGGCAGCTCCCATGCGGTCGATTAGTTCATCTGCTCGGGGGATGGGATGAGCGTCGGTTCTGGTGACAGCGTTTAAGCCTCGGTAGTCGACGCAGAATCGGAGCTCTGGAGTGGTGCCGGGGGCGGCAGCTTTGGGGACCAGTACCACTGGGCTGGCCCAGGGGCTGTCTGAGGGCTCGATGACCCCGAGCGTGAGCATCTTGGACACCTCCTCTTGGATGCAGGCCCGTACCCGATCTGGTACGCGGTATGCCCGATGTCGGATAGGGGGACTGTCCCCAGTGTCCACGTCGTGCAAGCACCAGGGGGTGACCCCTGGAGTGAGGGAAAACAGAGTTGCAAACTGCAGCAGGAGGTCCCGGCAGCCTTGGCGCTGTTCCGGGGTGAGGGCCTCTGAGAGTCGGACCCCGTCCACGGAACCATCTTTCTCCCGGGTCCTTAGGAGATCAGGGAGGGGCTCGGAGTCTTCTTCTGTTCCGGTGTCTGTAGCCATCAGGAGGCTGAGCTCCGAGCGCACAAAGTGGGGTTTGAGTCTATTGGCGTGGAGGACCCGGAGGGGGTTCCGTGAAGATTCCATATCGATGAGATAGGTGACGGGGCTCTTGCGCTCGACCACTTTGAAGGGCCCCGTCCACTTGTCCTGTAAGGCGCATGGTTCGGTGGGGGACATCACCCACACTTGTTGGCCAGGTTCGAATTCGATGGAGGAGGCATTTTGATCGTACCACTTCTTCATGTCCTCCTGACTGGCCTCAAGATTCGCTTTCGCCATTTCTCTGAATCGCCTGGTCTGATTGCGTAGGGTCAGGAGGTACTTGAAGACATCTGGAGGGGTCTTCAGAGGGGGCATCTCCCAACCTTCTTTGACTAGGCTGAGGGGCCCTCGCACAGGGTGTCCGTATAAGAGTTCGAACGGGCTGAAGCCAAGGGACTTCTGGGGGACTTCTCGATATGCAAAGAGGAGGCACGGCAGTAGCACATCCCACTGGCGACGGAGGGGCTCTTCCAACCCCCCAATCATCCCTTTGAGCGTGCGGTTAAACCGCTCGACTAGTCCGTTTCCTTGAGGGTGATAGGGGGTCGTGAATCGGTAGGTGACCCCACACTGTTGCCAGAGGGATTTCATGTATTTTGAAATAAAGTTTGTGCCTCGGTCGCTGACGACTTCTCGGGGAAAGCCCACCCGGGAGAAGATCCCCATCAAGGCCCGGCCGACCACCGGGGCTGTCACAGTTCGCAGGGGAACAGCCTCGGGGTAGCGGGTGGCGTGGTCCACCAGTACCAGGATGAACCGATGTCCTTGTGCTGTACGGGGGTCCAGGGGCCCCACAATGTCTATTCCCACCCTCTCGAACGGGGTGGTGACAACTGGGAAGGGTTGCAGAGGTGCTTTAAGTTTGCGGCCGCTCTTCCCGCTGGCCTGGCACGTGGGGCAGGACCGGCAGTGGTTGAGGATGTCGTTTCTCATCTTAGGCCAGAAGAAGTGGGTCACCAGGCGACTGTAGGTTTTGTCTTGACCCAGGTGACCAGCCAGGGGGACATCGTGGGCCAAGTTTAGCAAGAAGTCTCTAAAGCGGAGGGGCACCACTAGCACTCGACTGGCCCCTAACTCCGCGATTCTCTGTTCGCTGTACAACAGGTCGTTGTCCCAATAGATCCAATGGCCTCCGGTGGTGTCCCCTGCGCTCTGGGCGAGGGCTTGCTGGCGGAGTCCCTCGAGGGAGGGACAGGTCTTCTGCTCTTGACGGAACTGTTCCTGGGTGGGCCCCCCTTCCTGACGCCACTGAGCCAGGTTGGGAAGGTCCTGGAGCTGAGCGAGCCCTTCGGGGGTTTGCCCTGGGGGGTCGGCACGGTCGGTGTCTTCTACTGGAGCGACCGGGGGAGGAGGTGCTGGCCATTCAGGTTCTTCGGGTCGGGGGATGGTACGGGCAGCCATGGACCGGCTGGTTACGCACGCCCAGTCCGGGAGGCCCAACATCCCCAGGTGCTCCCTTCTCTCTACGGCGGCCCACGGGGAACTCTCAAGATCATTCCCCAGGAGACAGTCCACGGGGGCATCATCTCGGACCGTCACCTTTAACATGCCGGAGACTCCTCCCCATTCGAAGGGGACGCAGGCCATCCGACACAGACTCTCGGAATTGTCGGCTGAACGGACGGGGCAGAGAATGTTCGGCAGTATCTGTTCTGGGGTCACCAGGTGACAGCGGACGGCTGTCACACTGGCCCCTGTGTCACGTAGGGCTTCGGCCCTGCGCCCATTAATGTTCACCCACTGACCATATTTTCTGGTGTTGGCGGGTAGGGGAGCCCGCGGGACCATGTCTCTTCCCCCTAGGCACGCTAGAACCAATACGGCCGGCTCCCACTCCTGTTGTTCTTGCTCGCATTCCTCTTGCTCTTCGGAGATTTGTTCTTCCCCCAGGGCGGCGGCAGCCATCTGGCGGGGTCTCGGTGTCTGATTCTGAGGACAGTTCGGGTCATTTGCGTAGTGGCCGACTCGCTGGCATCGGTGACACGTGACATTGGCTCTGTACCCCGGGCGCACCGGGGGGTTGCCCCGGTTGGCCGGGGGCGGGGTGCTGGCAGCGGAAGCGGCCGGGGCGGTGTCTTTTCCTCGTCCCTGGCCTCCTCCTCCTCCTCGGGGACGGTGCTGACCTTGGTGGTTCCGGTTCTGTTCGTGCGGCCCGTTCCGGCTTACTCGGGTAATCTCCCACCGGTCAGCCTCGGCGGCGAGCTGCCGTGGATCTGTCAATTTGCTGTCGAGGAGGTGCTGCCTGAGCTCGACGAAGCAGTTGTTGGAGAGGTGCTCCCACACCATGAGATTAAAAAGTTGCTCGTAGGTTGTTACCTGGCTCCCCTTGATCCACCCCTCGAAGGCTCGGCTGAAATAGTTTACATACTCCACCCAAGTTGTACCCGGGATCCGGGTGCAGTCTCGGAACCTCTGGCGGTACATTTCGGGTGTGAGCCCATATCGAGTGAGGAGGGCAGCCTTCATGTGGTCATAGGAGGTCATCAGATGGTCTGGGAGCTGTAACAGGGCATCGCGGCCCTCATTGACGAACCTCCCCCATAGACCGGCTCCCCAGTCACTTCGATCGATCCTGTGGGAGGTCATGGCGATCTCGTAGGCCTTGAACCACTGTTGTATGTCGTCATCTCGGAAATATTCTCGAACGACATCCTTGGGGATGTGGACTTTCTTTTCTGTCGCTCCGGGAGTGCGCGGTTGCTCGGGCACCCCCAGTTCTTTGTTCTGCTTTCGTAAGTCTATTTCCGCTAGCTTGAGCTCGTGTTCATACGCTAGTCTCTTTTCTTCGAGTTCTCTTTGTCTCTGTTTTTCTTCTCGTTCTTCTCGGAGCCGCAGATGTTCTAGGTTCAGTTTTTGTTCTGCTAATTTGAGTTCACCGTCCATTTTGAGCCGGGCCATTTCTAACTCATGTAGTCTGTTTTTTTCTCTCTCTTGGATCTCTTCCTGCGAGAGACCCGTTCTTCGTTCCTCGGGAGCCGTGGTGCTCCTCTCCGATGCTGCAACATTTTGGTCCGGGGGTCTTGCGGCCCCGGTTTCTGCCCATGACTCAATGGCGTGCTTGAAATCGTCTTTCGTACTCAGACCGGTGGTAGCAATGCCTAGTTCAATGCAGAATTGTTTCAACTCATGATGGCTGTATTCTTCCAATTTCTCCATCTGGAATTTCTCTGTGGATCCGCTCTCTTTGGTTGTCATTGTGGTTTTGTCGTGGGGTGAGCTACTCTCTGTACGATTACGCGTTGATTCGGATCGCGCCGCTGGCCACCAATGTTAGACGGACCGGGAGGGTCGGCCGAGGACAAGAGGAGAGGTCTCCGGGGAGAGCCGTCTCCAGCGATCGTACAGATGAATAACTTCCCCCCCACAGACGTACACCACACAAGGATAAGGTTTAACGTTCTTTATAAGCAATCTTTAAGTACGGTAGAATGGTACAAGGAGGTCTGGACTCAGGGGTCCCCTCGATTCTAGTCTCTTGGGCGGAAAGGGGGTAGCGGGACAGTCTTGTTACCAATCTGGTAGATGCGATGATAAGATGGATAGCTCACAATCCTCGAGCTCGGCGTTCTTGGATGGTCGGGCCGCGGCGGAGCCAGCAGGTCCCGAGATGATCGTAGGTAGCGACGGTCCGCGGCGGCGCCAGCAGGTCCCGGTGAAGATGAACGGTTCAGAAGGTTTGCGGCAGCGCCAGCAGGCAGGACAGTAGTTCACAAGGCAGGGCTACGGCAGCGCCAGTAGTCCGTCTAGGATGAGTTCGTCACGGTGTCTCTCGACTCCAGGATACAACTGCCTTCCTGCTCTGGAGCTGCCCCAGTTATAGGTCTGGCGTCCTTTGATGTCCGGACCCTCGCACTTGGAGGTCGGGAGGTCCGGGATGAGGGAGTCCAGACACCCAGCAGGGGGGTGGAGCCAGCGCCCGGGGGGAGCTGGGGGCGATCGGCACCTGGCGGGGGAGAGCCATCGACACTTCTTTCTCCCATTGACCTGCCAAGTGGGCCGCTCACCTCCTGGGTGGATGGTGGTGCCGGGATGTCGGGGCCTGGCCAGGCCCAGGGTTAGGGTCGATCGGAGGCCACGCGGCCTCGTGGTGCAGTGTCCAAGATGGTGGCCGGGCCGGGCGAGGGAGCTGGTAGCGATTCGGGCCCATGATGCGGAGATGTCCGGGGGCAGGAGTCCCGTATGAGACGGGGTGCGGGTTGGTTCTGTGGGTAACACCTGGAGGGCCGGGCTCGGGCCCTGTCATGCGGGGAGGAAGCAAGCCCTTCACGTGGCCTGTCCAACAACATGTTTTTTACTAGAAAGACGCTGGTTCAATAAATGCTTATTGCACGTTTATTCTGTGTACCTCTCGGAGAGAAAGTGAGCACAAGTGACTGAGCGAAAAGTACTGTACTGTTTCCACGATCCCTGAGGGATCAAGGGTTGTCATGTTCGATAGTTGCCGGAAACTATTTGCTCCTTGGTAAGGTTGAGGGGCTTATAGTGGCACTGTGAGCTAGCTGGTCTACAGACTAACATATCCGTCGAGGGTGTCTGGAATCAGTCGGGACACCAATCCCTTAGTTTATGTTATCTAAACCTGCAGATCCTATGTGTTATTAGGAAGTACATGACAGCAGGTGGTTTTAAAGATGGTGCGAGCAGATAAAGGAGCAATATAGTGGCCTCATGGTAGGGGTGAAGCCATCATAATTCTTCAGGCTGTGGATGAGATGTGTAGCGGGTGTAGGTTGCCTTTATCGCCTTCGGTGCTTAGGACGGCCCCCGGTCATCCCAAGTCACGGTGGGTGGGTGCCGCGGGCTGTCTGAATCTCGCCCTCTTGTTAATTCTTTCGCACAGCGGGAGAATTAACGCTGCATGCAAGGGGTTAAGGGGTGCCACCGTGGGGCCTGGGAGTACATGGAACAGGGCTTTACTACCACCCAGATGTGAGAGTACAAGGGCTTCAAAAACAGTTCACTTTCGTTAGAAGAGAGCGCTGCTACCAGATCATCTTTGGTCATTTTTGGCAGAGTGCCCTTATGGGTGGCATTAGTGTTCAGGGTGAATCCAAGGGATTCATCGTTGGGTGGAGGTTGGGGGTCGAAGTGGTCCAGGTTGATGCCCCTCAGCCAGGTGTGTGCTGTGTCTTCTTTGTTGTTGTTGACAGATGCAGGAGGTCTGTCCTGGCTGGGTTGGGTTGGGTTGGGCTTCTGATGGGTGGTGGACCCTCAGGTGTGGATGAGTCTTTGAGGCGTTGGACGTGTGAACAGAGGACTCTGTCACCTAGATTTGTGGATTGTCGAATCGTGATGCTTTGTTTGGTGAACAGAGCCCCGGGTGGTACCCGGGGCTGACCCATTTCTCATCCCAGGGTGTTGTTGGCATTTACGCCCTCATCGGGTGCACAGTCCGCTTTGCACGGCTACAACGTTTTTATCTGGTAACCTTAAAAGTTGTAATGCTTTGCCTCATTTGCATAAAAATCATGACTTTTACAGCCATTTGTGTCACACATATATCCTTATCTAACATTGACAAGAGGGTTCTGCAGAAGACATGCTTGGCAAAGATCAGACCTTGCGCCACCACTCAGAGACAAACGCCACAAAAAGGGAAACTTGCAGAGGTAAAAACTGTAAACGTTTTGAAGGTGTGCACGGAAAAGCTTTGCAAACAGTAAACTCGCAGCAAGAATAGGCACCGCCGCCCCATGAGTCTCAGCGTCACTCGCGGCGCAGCCTGGCATGCCCGCGCATGTAACATGCAATCAGAGGCGCAACTAGAGCCAAATTTCGGGGCGGGGCTGATCCTGTAATCAGTAGGCAGAGTGGAGCTGCAGGGCCTCTTAGAAGTGGTGAAGCAACTGCAAGGCCTAATTAACATTCAAATGGTCTTTTAAAGACCTGTGAAACGTTCGGGTGCGGCTCTGTGTGTGCCCGGGATCTGTCTCATCCCGGGCTGCCACACGACGGGGGGCTGAAGCCCGGTGAGTCCAATGGGTGTTGCGTGCCTGCATGCAATCATGTGAGTACATGGCAGAGAAGCCAAATAAAGACACATTCATCATAGGAAGGTAATCTGAAAAACCATCTAAACTTGGGGGAGGGGAAGGGGGGTCCATTCATACACACCAGGCTGCTCTGAAGATATTGTGGCTTCTTAATATGTAAGTTATCCAATGACTCGCAGATGATATATAGAATAAGAGAGATGCCCCATTTGAGAAGTAGACAAGACATAGCTGTAGGAAATAAATACACCAAGTATCAATTCTCTAATTTAAAAGGACAACGTGCTGAAAAAAAAACACGAGCTGTCAATTTTAAAATTGCAAAATGGTAGAATGTGGCATTTTAGGGGTCTTTAAACAAATTATGTTACAATTATGAATTTTACCATAAGTCATTAACTGCACTTCAGATGAGTTTGCAATTGATAAAATTGAGACTTATATTTAGATTTCTTTCATAAACTGTGTGCACTAAAGAGGCTGCAGAAAACCAGTGTGACCGTTCGCATATACAATCTAGGTTGTGCCTCTGAGTGGCACGCATAGAAACATTGTGTTGTATGTGTCTATGTATGTGGTCTTTCTATAGCATGAGCCCACCCTAAAGGCTGCAGAGCTGTGCAAGGCCAAAGAGAGGTGATGGAGAAGGGTTTTCGTGTAAAATGAAACCAGCTCGGATTAAACCCTCGTTAACATTTACTAAACGCGTGCAGTGGGGAAAACGAAAAAAAGAGACTAAACATGAGTGAAATGCTTTTGCGCAAGCGCAAAACTAAATTGACAAGTAGGCCGCAAAAGCTTGTTTTAGCTAATATAAAAAAAAGTCTAATGCAGCTTTAGATGCACGTTATTAATATTGGCTGAATATAAAAATAATTAATCTAACATGGGTTGCGCGTGGATGGATGCAGCATTAGGTTGGTACGTCGAAAAAACACTTTTTATGAAATTATAAATGTTATGTGTTTCATTCTTACAGAATACAAAGCATGGGGTTTCGTTCTGCATGATGGGTTAAGGGTTAAAATGGTGAAGAAAATGATTTTAAAATATGAAGTGCGAGCAGGAGAAGAGAAAGAGCCTGAATGTGACCTTCAGAGACTCATGAGCACCAAAATTCTGAACAAAAGGACACTACTATGAACAGAGAGAAACTTCCCCTGCAGAAAGGCGCACAGAGGAAGAACGATATACAATGCTTTAACAAGTTATCAGAATAGAGAAAATGTGGATAATGAAATGAAGAATATTTCCTGGGTTACGTGGTTAATATTATAGCCTGTTTCCAAACAATAGCCCTTAGAGAATTCAGTGTGTGTAGACAGTGGAGTGATCATACACCCCCTTTCCTAGCCAATCAAATCCCTAGTAGAACCCGAATTTGATACTTCTATATTTTATTTAATTTAATTGCGGGTTTATATAGCACTAGAATTGACTCCCGGAGGAGTATCTCTGCACTTCGACCACTGGGGAACCCGTCCTGGCTCACCCTGAGAGATGGTCCCTAATGGGTATCTCTAAGGTGCTACCAAGCATCCCCGGCGGTCTGGGGGGGCTGTTGTGAAGATGAGGCAAGCTAATGCCCAGAGTGGTCCCTGACTGGAGTAGGCACCGAGGTGAGAATTATCGAACCCGCTGACCCTGGTCCACGACCCTGCCGCGTCGGGAATCGAACCCTGGTCCCGGGCCGTCCTCTGCTTACGGGTCTGCCGCCTCTAACCAGTGAGCCACACCACTCCACACTCTATGGGATGGTCATTTGGGATTGAAGGTATAATTGAAGTGCTCTGGAGGGAGGAGTTTATGTGGTGGTGCGGCAGACTTTTTTGAAGCAATTTACATTAAATATATATATATTTTTTTCGTTATTTACCACCAACTTGTAGTTGGTGGTAAATACCGAATCCTAACATGGGATAAGCACTCATTTAAGTGCTCCCTACATTAGGAATTCGGTAATTTACCAGATCGGTAGTTAAGAAATTGGTAATTTACTGATTCCTTAAATTACCGATCCGGTAAATTACCAAATCCTTAATTCATCAGAAAAGCCTATTACCGGTCGGTAACGGCCGAAGTTCGTTAATTTCATCCATTACCGACCGGTAATAGCTTTCCTACATCTGGCCGCCAATGTTGTTTGCTCAGTGACGATCCATGGCTGAATCTGTATTTTATTTATGTACTGAGATTTCATTCACATTATTTTTATGTAGATAAATATTATAAATTTACAAATGAGTTTGTCTTTATTATTATATTTTTACCTATGATTATTAATTTGTCTACCCTATCTAATTACAAAGATCTAATCACCATATTTGGTAAATTAGTGAGACCTAAACAGGGAAAGGGTAAGTTTGCTTTAGTCTTTAGAATTACCAGCGTAAAGGGGCTTGTCTGGTAATGCCTGGTGATGGAGTGTGCCTTAAAGATGTGTCTCTTCACCTGTGGTGTTGTGTTGTGTGCTGTGCCCTCGTTTATCAAGAAAACAAAACGAACACACTCTTTGTCAGTTTGTACCACAGACAAAGTGAGTCGGAGAGATTTATAGCAAAATACCAACTTTCTCCTGCTTTATTTTGCGTCAAAGTTCATGCATTTCTTATAATAGTACCGCAAATGGTAATTCGATTGACAGAATTGGGTGAAATTCCTTATTTTACAATAACTTATAATTGAGATTTTTTCGTTCAGTGGCCCATGTGTCTGGAATTCTCAGGTTTCTGCTGGAAAATGTGAGCGTGAAATAATCATTTTCAGTGAGGTTTTTTTCTAAATATCCAGTGTTGGAAATGAAGTGGTCAATGTGTAGATCTGGAAATAAAAAGATATTTACCAATTGGATTTCTGCTGGTTTTTATTCTAGCGAAATATCTACCAAAAACATTGTAATCAAATCACTCATTTGTGGATTTTGGCTGCACCAAAATCTATATTTTTTTCACTTTTTATCCCACAGTTTTCTTTAAAAAGTAAGACTTGCAATAACACAAAGCAGGCAGAGTTCACCTCGGAATGTCCTAGCTTCTCTGCCTGTGACGTCAGCAGCGCCGCTCATCCTGCCTTCTCCCCACCCTGAGCTCGACCGGAGGCTGCATCAGTGAATACTGCCCCCCCTCCCCCCCATCTTTCACCACTTTGCTGCCAACTTGGGACCTTTCTGTTGCTTTATTCTCTCTCCACCCCCACCCCCTTTTTCCCCAAGAGGAAAACAGAAAGACCCAGGGAGGCACTGAAAAAGAAATTAAGACGATTTTAACTGGTGACTTTTAAATTACTGCCGCTGGTGCAGAGCAGGCTGGGCCCCTAGCCCCTCTGGGCCCCAGTTGGAGGCCAGGGAGGGCCCCTAGCCCCGCTGGCCCCAGTAGGAGGCCAGGGAGGGCCCGTGCCCCTCTGGGCCCTAGTAGGAGGCCAGGGAGGGCCCTAGCCCCTCTGAGCCCCAGTTGGAGGCCAGGGAGGGCCCTAGCCCCTCTGAGCCCCAGTTGGAGGCCAGGGAGGGCCCTAGCCCCTCTGGGCCCCAGTAAGAGGCCAGGGAGGGCCTTAGCCCCTCTGGGCCCCAGTAGGAGGCCAGGGAGGGCCCTAGCCCCTCTGGGACCCAGTTGGAGGCCAGGGAGGGCCCTAGCCCCTCTGCCCCCAGTTGCAGGGCAGGGAGGCCCCCTATCCTCTCTGAGCCCCAGTGCATTGCACCGGCCGCACTGCTGTTAACTGCCCCCGTGCCATGTTGTACACCTATTCATGCACCCCCACTCTTCATCCTCTAGATGGCGCCCCTTACATCAAACTCCAACAATCACATACCTTCTACATGTGGATCACACAAAGCTTTACCTACAAATCTCATCTCTAGACGATGTTCAATCAATCGATCAATCAGAGTACTTGTAAAGCGCGCTACTCACCCGTGAGGGTCTCAAGGCGCTGAGGGGGGGGGGGGGTCGCTACTGCTCGAAGAGCCAGGTCTTGAGGAGTCTTCTGAAGGCGAGCAGGTCTTGGGTCTGCTGCAGGTGGGTGGGGAGGGTGTTCCAAATCTTGGCGGCGAGGTAGGAGAAGGATCTGCCGCCGGAGAACGTTCATTGGATGTGGGGGACAGCAGCGAGGGCGAGGCTGGCGGGTGGGGGTGTAGAAGTTGAGTCTGCTGTTCAGGTAGGCTGGACCGGTGTTGGAATTTGTGTGCGTGGATGAGGAGCTTGAAGGTGATCCTCTTGTTGTCGGGGAGCCAGTGTAGGTCTCTGAGGTGGGGGGTGATGTGGTTGCGACAGGGGACGGTGAGGATCAGGCGGGTGGAGGTGTTTTGGATGTGTTGTAGTCATTGCAGGTGTTTAGCCGAGATTCCTGCATAGAGTGCCTTGCCATAGTCCAGTCTGCTGCTGACGAGGGCCTATGTCACCGTTCTTCTTGTTTCGGTCAGAATCCACTTGTAGATCTTTCGGAGCAAGCGGAGGGTGTAGTAGCAGGTGGAGGAGATGGCGTTGACCTGCTTCGACATGGAGAGGGAGGAGTGGAGGATAAATCCTAGGTTGCGTGCGTGGTTGGTGGCTTTCGGTGCTGTTACCAATGTGGTCGGCCACCAGGAGTCATCCCAGGCCGAGGATGAGGACCTCCGTCTTGTCCAAGCTAAGTTTCAGATGGCTGCTCCTCATCCAATCGGCGACGGCCTTCATTCCCTCCTGGAGGTTGGTTTTGGCGGTGAGCGGTTCCTTGGTGAGGGAGAGAATGAGCTGGGTGTCGTCGGCTTAGATGATGATGTTAAGGTCGTGCTGGTGGGCCACTTGTGCGAGGGGGGCCATATAGACGTTGAACAGTGTCTGGCTGAGGGATGAGCCATGGGGTACGCCGCATATGATGTCGGTGGATTCGGACCGGAACGGAGCTAGGCGGACGCTCTGGGTTCTGCCGGAGAGGAAGGATGTGGTCCAGTCCAGGGCCTTCTCTTGGAGGCATGTCTTTAGCGTGTGGTGGCAGACCGTGTCGAAGGCGGCTGACAGGTCCAGGAGGATGAGGGCCGATGTTTCGCCATTGTCTAGTTGGCGCCTGATGTCATTCGTGGTGGCGATGAGGGCTGTCTCGGTGCTGTGGTTTTGTTTGAATCCGGACTGTGACGGGTCTAAGATGTTGTTGTCCTCGAGGTGGCGGCCCACTTGCATGTTGACGAATTTCTCGATGACTTTCGCCGGGAAAGGGAGCAGGGAGATGGGGCGGAAGTTCTTGAGGTCCTTGGGGTCCGCCTTGGGTTTCTTGAAGAGGGCGCTGATTTTGGTTTGCTTCCAGCTTTTTGGGCATGTTGCTGTCTCGACTCAACTAAACAATACTGTAAAAATGTTCAGTCATAACTTTCGGTCAATAACGTAAAGTTACACCCACTAAAGGCTTAAGGGCTGATTACGGTATGAACCGTAAAGGCTCTGACCTTTGGTCGGAGACTTTAGGGCCGTATCGTAATGGGCCGGCCGGATTCCTTTCCGACTGCCTCATTTTGTTGGAGGCGGTCGAAAAGGAATCCAACGTTCATTCCGGCTGGCTTTCGACAGGTTCAGAGAGCCTGTCCGCCAGTCCGAATGCCTCCTGTAATCTCAAGGGCGGCTCTTTCTGCTCTTAAGATTAAAATGCACGGTTTCGACATGGTTTCCATGCTGGTCTATCCGACAAGCGTGTTAGGGGGCCCCCAGCAGGGCCTCCTTTGGTGCACGGCCTCTGGTTGGATGCCGAGGGGGCACCTTGTGACAGGCACCTTGAGGTGTCTGCCACGGGGTGCAGGGATGAACAGCACCTCCCATTTCCCTATGGGAGCATGAATTACGGCAGGTTTATGGCCGTAATGCATGCTCCCATAGTGAAATATAGGAATGCAACGAACAGTGTTTGGTCGCATCCTAATGGAGTGGTAGGGACCGAGGACCAGGTGTCGGCTGGTCCCATGACCGATTCGGTTTCGGGCGGAAGTGATTCCGCCTGACATCATAACAAGCCCCTAAATTTCTCCTCATCTCTCCCCTCATAATGATCCCCATTTCAACTCCACGGCGAAAGGCTCCTATTACCAACTCAGACTCCTAAAAAATATCAAAGCTTTCATCCTGCCACTGACTTCTGAAATGTCTTTCAGGTGCTTGTAACGTCTAGGCTTGATTACGGGTATGGGATTCCAGTTGGCACCCCGAAACCTCACCTCGCACTCATGAAGGTCACCCTCAAAGTGGATGCACGGCTAGTCTCGGGAGACAGAAGCTTTGACCACGTCACTCCCGTACTGACCACTCTGAAGTGGCTACTGATTGAAGTCCAGAGCAGTTTCAAAGTGGCTTGAGTTACTCATGAAGCACTTGGGACCCTCAATACCTGGCTTGCAAGCCCACCCTTTCCGCGGGAAACCTCTCCCTACGAGGCTCGGATACACTACTCCTTGAGCCACCTACATTCAAGAAAGAGGGATCCTACTCAGGTGTCTTCACGGAAATGCTACAAGGATCTGAAACGTTCTACCTCTGGAGATGTATATCTTTCAAGAAGAGCGTTTAATCTCTTCTGCTTGAGAGATATCACTGCACTGACCTGTCGCTATCCCTCGAATCCCTCCTGGATGATGGACTGGCACCCCCCTCTCTCTCTCTCCTGCATCGATCCGTTGTACATTTCCTCTGTCTGTTGTTGTATTTATCCTCCAAACTAAACCTGTTATTACCTCTTATACTCTACAGCGCTCTGATACCCACCGGGTCATGCAACCGCTATAGAAACCCCTCGATAGAGAAATCAAAGTATAACATCCACTGTGGTGTGTGACACCAGACAAGGCAGAGGGACTGTTAAGACCAAGAAAAACACCTGGGACTTATTAAGTCGGGCCTGATGGAGTGCGCCAACATTATGAGGGATGTTATTGCGACATCTCTAGAAAGCACTCTATACAGTACGCATTTACTAGGCCGAATTGGAACTTGCAGAGATTTACTTTGCGATATTCTTCGTAGTAACCCAAAAACTCTGCAAAATTCCCCTGAATTCCATAAATGGGTGGAAATAGGCAGGTCGCGCTGCTCGCGCTGTGATTTAGCACCAGGTGCTCATTTCGCAATGAAAAATCAGCGCGAGCGGCACCAGCGCGAGCGGCACCAGCGCGTGCGGCACCGGCGCGCCAGAGCAAGCAGCCGCTCGAGTTGATTTTGCTGCTGCTCGGGTAGATATTCTTCTTGAGCGGCAGCTTTCTGTCCGCGAACAGTCGCAACCGACCTCATTGAAAAAATCTCGGCAAGTGCCCCCCAGAGGCGAAAATATAACTAGGGGATGCCAAATCTCACTCACGTTCAACAACTTACTATTTTCGAGCCATGTGCGAAAAAAACTCCACCAAGCGGCAGTTGGTGGGATTTTGCCGAACTCCGCACTACAAGGGTAGCGCAGAGTGATCAAGATTCTGCCAATTCACCCCGCGAAGCAGAAAAGATCACCCACCCCTAGTATTTTTCCACCTGGTCTTTGCTTGCCACATGAGGGCGCTGTTACTACTGAACGCCCAGGAGCCCTGAAGGCCTCCAGCTGGTCAGAATCACCTCAAAAAGAAACTGAGTGACAAGGGGTCAGTGCTTTGAAAAGATATATTCCAGGCCTGCAACATGGAGCCCCCGTAGCACCCCAAACTGCCCTTATACCTCCCCTCACCATGAGGAGAGCCAGTATCCCCCTGTCCAGGCCCTGTGGAGAGGGTGTCTCCCTCTTCACTCCTGTCCTTAGGGATCGGTCCCCTGCGGTCACCCTGTTCCAGGCGGCACCTATTAAAGGCACAGTTGCCTCTTCACCTTAATTCACAGTTCTCTGAACTAACTGCCCTCCCTGTGGACGGCAGGGTCAGAATGGGACCCATCACCATAAAGATGTTTTTATTTTAAGTCTCACTCTCGCTTAACTATATGTTCTTTAGGTAGCACGGGCCACATTTCAGCTAATGCGGCAAACTGGGACAGCAGAAATGGGAAATATTGTATATCATTTTTAAAGGGACCTTTGCATGAAGATGCGGGTTTTTCTACCAATGATTTTGGGACATGAGTGGCAAAACCACTCATTTTAAAACATGTTTTGCCTATATATAGCATTGGTGAATGCAAAGGAATGACGGACAATTCGATATCAGGCAGGGTTGATGGGCGTTCTCCTCCAATGCATTGGTGATAAATAGTGCATTTGAAGTACACCGACTGCTAATTAATTGCCTAAACTTGATTGGATTTAACAAGACAAATTTACGAAAAGTTGTGGAGGGCTAAGGGTTCACTTCCAGCTAGAAATAGGGTAAAAGTGTAATGAATAGTCCATTTTATTGGATGAATTTTTGTCCTGAATTTTGACCTTCTGTCCTGAATTTTTGTCCTGAATTCTGACCCTTTATCCTGAATTTTTACACCGACCGTCCTGAATTTACACCCATGCCAGTTGGTCACCCTGATGCCCTGGGACTGCCTTTCCCCTGGAGCTCATTCAAACATACATCCATTTTGGGGTCACTAAGACCCAGGTTTTTAGCTTCGACACGCGATGCCCGTGAGTTGGGAGTTGTCACATGTACCAGCAAGATGGCTCAGCGGGTTGAGCGCTCACGGCTAACATCTGCTGTGAAGCCCAGATCTGAAGCTTGAAAGCCCCCAACCAGTTCAACCTTCATCCATCTGATGTCGAGCCCATTAAATTAAATAATACAATCACCTGTTGTTAAAGTGCCCGGAGATGGGAAAATAGGGGTTTGAAGCTCTAAATTAAAAAATAAAACGTTTTTATTATACATCAATTAACCCTCTTTCGGCCAACGCACTTTAAAGAGGCCAGGAGGGGCGTGAGTGTGTTTTGGTGCATTAATAGCGAAGCATGGCCTGGAGGTGTGCAGCGAGGGGCGGGGGCGGAGGGCAGGGGACCCAGGGACAGGGGCGCAGCGTGCAGCCTCTGCTGCATAAGGTGTGCAGGGACCACAGCCTTTCTTTGCAGCCCTGACTCAGGCCGCACCGCTGCTTCCTGTGCGGGGGAGGGACGGGGCTTCCGGTGCAAACAGGAAATGCACCCCTGACACCAGAGCTCGTCCACCCAGCGCCGGAAGCTTGATTCAGATAATCCGCACAGATGTTTCTTTCCTTTGAATAATCTAGGTTTTCGTTTGTTGTTTTAAAAACAAGTGAATGAAAAAAAGATACCTGCGCAAAGAGATATGTTTTAAAAAGAAAATAAAAGCCTCCAATGACGGCTGAAGGCGAGCAAAACACTCGGGTAGGGAAATCATTGGGGGGCCACACTTTCCAGCCATCAAGACACCCCAGAAAAGGACAGTCCATACGGAAATGAGATGTGCACCTGCTCCATTAAGAACAGTCCACCCAAACTGCCAGGGCAACCCTCCTCTTTAACGGGAACACAACCGGTGCCAGAAATGGACCAATCCTCGTTGGGCCTCATACGTGAGGTGCAACTTGCGTCAAGTGGATCCGCGAGCATCGAACCCATGTCTGGGCATATCCGTGCCACTTGGAACCCTTGTCTGGGCATATCTGTGGCACTTGAATCCATGTCTGGGCATATCTGTGCCACGTGGATCCCATGTCTAGTCATGTCAGTGCCACTTGGAACCCATGTCTGGGCATATCTGTGCCACTTGAACCCTTTTCTGGGCATATCTGTGCCACTTGGAACCCATGTCTGGGAATATCTGTGACACTTGGAACCCATGTCTGGGCATATCCGTGCCACTTGGAACCCATGTCTGGGCATATCTGTGCCACTTGGAACCCATGTCTGAGCATATCTGTGCCACTTGAACCCTTGTCTGGGCATATCTGTGCCACTTGAACCCTGGGCATATCTGTGCCACTTGAACCCTTGTCTGGGCATATCTGTGCCACTTGAACCCATGTCTCGGCATATCTGTGACACTTGCAACCCATTGCTGGGACTATCTGTGCCACTTGGAACCCATGTCTGGGCATATCTGTGCCACTTGGAACCCTTGTCTGGGCATATCTCTGCCACTTGGAACCCTTGTCTGGGCATATCTGTGCCACTTGGAACCCTTGTCTGGGCATATCTGCGCCACTTGGAACCCACGTCTGGGCATATCTGCGACTCTTGGAACCCATGTCTGGGCATATCTGTGACACTTGCAACCCATGTCTGGGCATATCTGTGACACTTCGAACCAATGTCTGGGTATATCTGATGCACTTGGAACCCATGTCTGGGCCTATCTGTGCCACTTGGAACCCATGTCTGGGCATATCTGTGACAATTCGAACCCATGTCTGGGCATATCTGTGGCACTTGGAACCCATGTCTGGGCATATCTGGGCCACTTGGAACCCATGTCTGGGCATATCCGTGCCACTTGCAACCCATGTCCGGGCATGTCTGTGACACTTGCAACTCATGTCTGGGCACAGCTGTGACACTTGGAACCCATGTCTGGGCATATCTGTGACACTTGCAACCCATGTCTGGGTATATCTGTGACACTTCGAACCCATGTCTGGGCATATCTGTGACACTTCGAACCCATGTCTGGGCATATCTGT
Source organism: Lissotriton vulgaris (assembly GCF_964263255.1). Classification (NCBI taxonomy): domain Eukaryota; kingdom Metazoa; phylum Chordata; class Amphibia; order Caudata; family Salamandridae; genus Lissotriton; species Lissotriton vulgaris. The sequence goes on along the minus strand of NC_141700.1, from coordinate 800,077,357 downwards.
GACACTTCGAACCCATGTCTGGGCATATCTGTGCCACTTGCCACCCATGTCTGGACATATCTGTGGCCCTTGGAACTCATGTCTGGGCATATCTGTGACACTTCGAACCCATGTCTGGGCATATCTGTGGCCCTTGGAACTCATGTCTGGGCATATCTGTGCCACTTGCCACCCATGTCTGGACATATCTGTGACACTTGGGGCGTCTGATGGAATGTTTGCACTAGTCTCATCCACTGTCAATTGCTCGGAGTCTGTCTTTGGCTCACCACATTACCTTACTTAGGGTCCAGCCATATGCAAATCAGCCTTGGACCTGCTCCAATAGGAACAGCTCAGCCAGCACTGCTGGTCAAGATTTTCTATAGACATGAAAAGAAGGAAGCCAAGGCTGGTTTCAGTGCTTGTACACACCTGAGTGCACGTATCGCCTTCCCTTGAGGTTCACACAGAAGAAATTCTCTTCTCAGGATTCTTCTGCAGCTAACCATCTTTAAACCACTCTTCCTCCTGAGAGATACTCTGTCTCTACTGCTGTAATTGTGCAAACTTTTAAAAAGATACAATTGTCACATAAAAAAATAGGAGAAAAAGAAGGTGGCACACATATCAAGACTCCTCTGCCTTGATCACAGCATCAGCCGAAACGTGTTGAGAGTATCTTTTACATAATTAACGAGCGTAGTGTGCTACTCACCTATGAGTAAATACAGTGTGTGAGTAGGTGCTATCATGCATGTGCTGCACGTCTGCAACTCCTGTTGAATGCGCCCTGTCGAGGCTGGAGGTGGCAAGCAGCAAGAGCGGCCCTCCTGGGCCGAGAGAAGAGGCCAACGAGGGCGAGCACTGGGGCATCAGTAGTAACCAAAGTGTGTTTGTGACAAGGAACAAGTATAGGAGAGTGTCTCCTTGGGTAAGGTTTTACTGCCCGGTGGATGAGTGGCGCATAGCTAAAGCAGCCCTGACAGTTGGAGGGGGGCTTCGTGGGTCATTGATTTTATTTTGACTGCAGTGTACATGCAGGGGAGTATGTGTACTTTGCAGTGGGCCTGTAGTTGAGTATCTGCCCAGTGCAATGTATCTGCAGTGTGCTGTTTTTGGCTCCAGCGCACCTCCATGCATGGCTAATTTGTTGATAGTGTTGGGCGCATTTCAGCATGTTCATATTATAGCCTTATGACCCGCCGAGGTGGGCTACACCAGCTATTAAAGGCCCGCTGCAGCGTTAAAGGCCCGAGCCGAAGGTGAGGGACTTTAACAAGGCAGCAGGACTTTAATAGCCGGTATAGCCCAGCTTTGAAAGGCTATAAGGCTATTAGAACATTCTGCCACTAGAGGGCAGAATGTTCTAACAAATAAAACAAAGGCTTCAGTGAATGCGAGGGGATTGGAATACCCTCAGGCTCCCTGAAGCCTTTGCTCACAGCTAGAGCTGTAAACAAAGAAGCATTGGAATGTTGAGCTCCAGGCTTCTACCGGCCATTATAAGCCCGGAGCACCCCATTGTTTTCAATGGAGCTCCCAACATTCCAATGTTCTAGTAATACTCACCCAGAGTGTCCCTAGCCGTCGAGCAGTGGAGTCCTGGAGAGCAGGTCACAGCCCAAACAGGATGAAATGATTCATGAAGGGGTGGGGTCTACACGGCTTCCCACTAGTGGGTGGGAGAGCTGTTTACACAGTAGCAGGCGGGAGCGGTTGTGATGTCCATGGAGATGGCGCATACACCAAAGAGGGGTCTTCCTTAGGCCTCGATGCAGACCACCCTCGAGTGGGCACCTATAGGGTTCCATATAAAGCTCTCACCCGCTTGACGCGTCGAAAGGCGTGCTTCATCACAGAGTTGTCACGAGGGTGCATTGGCGCTTCCCACCTGGGCTTCTACCTGTTTCCTCACAGGGCGCACCTGCATAGTTTTTGAGGCCCGTGAAATACATTTTGAGGTTGCTCTCTGGGGATCTGAACTCTGTATGTCCTGAGGAAAGTTGGGTACGATCAGGCATGTAACCCCCATTGGGCGCAAAGGGCTTCAGCCCCCCATCGTGTGTGTCAGCCCGGGCCGAGACAGCTTCCTGAGCACACACACAGACAGTTCTTGAGCTGCTGTGGGCCGGCTGGTCTTGCGTCTGTCTATTGCAGCCGCACCCGAGCACTTCACAGGTCTTTTAAAGACCATTTACTTGTTAACGAGGCTTTGTTGCTTTTCACCCCTTCTTAGAGCCCCTGCATCTCCACTCTGCCTATTGCTGGAAGAATCAGCCCCCCCCCCCCCTGCATTTTTAGTATCCCCCCACCCCCTCTTGAAATTTGGCTCTAGTTGCGCCTCTGGCTACAATATACCGTTGCGGAAACATGCCGACCAGACGACCCTACGGTCGCTCCCTCCTTTAGTTACTGGTGACGGGGTATTTGCTCTAGATTTTGGGGGTTTATTTACAAGCCCCTTGCGCCGCCGGTTCGTCACTTTTAATATGGGGAAAAAGTGATGCCCCTGGGTGCATAGATGGGCATAGCTTGCCTCCTGGTACTGTCCATCTTGCATTTCTTCGTCTCCAGTCTGATGGTGTCCTGGTTCTTGCTGAAGCTGTGTCTGCCTGGGGTGGTTGCTTTCTCAGCCAGGTATGTATGGGGTTCATTCAAAGGGTATGAAAGGCTATATATATATATATATATATATACACAGGGTAAATCATATAGTATGCACAAAAAGTGAAAAAAGGAAGTCCACGTTGCAGTATATGGCCTTAAGGTGTCTTTATTATAGATGTACTTGGTTTCATAAGTGGACAGCCAAGACATGGGCTTCTTCAGGGCTGTAGTATCATACAATATATACACATATTTAAAATCCAAGCGTATAACCAAGTATTGTTAAGTGCAGGTTAAATAGTGACTTTTATTTAATGTGCTTATGGTGAGAATAAACACAAAATAAGATGTTGGGGAGGGAAAGAAGATGGTGAGGGAGGAGGGTGAAGTTTCGGCTCATCTTGCAGGTGAAGTAGCTGGCCTGAAAGATAATGCGGGCTCGGAGGGGAAGCGACGCAGTTGCTTCAGTGTTGGGCAGGGCTCGAGTCGGGGGTACACGCAGGTACACGGCGTCCCCCCACTCTTTTCACAGGGTGGACGCCGTCCCCCCTGCCAAGAAGCTGAGCCCCACAGAAATATGCTGAATGTGTCCCGATGTAAATTTAAGACACCGGAACACGTTTAGCACGTGACGTCATGAGGTCATTTGCATATTGTCAGTCCCCCACTTCTTTTTATAGGACTTGTGCCCTGGTGTTGGGTGATGTCGTCAAATATCTTTAGGCCTTGCTTAGGCTTTTGGGGCCAGTGTGGTGCTGGGAGGCTGTTGAGAACAATACCGCTGTGTAAGACTGGTTCGTCATGTAAAAGGGTGGAATAGGATGAATTTGGTGTTAATCACACACACCCGAAGAAAGCTTTAAAACAGAACTGAGAGGTACTGAATAAAAGGGTGAAACGTTCATTCCAAGAAATGTGTACGTCTATTCTTTTTTTCTGCTGTGTGCAGCACTGCAGGGTTTACACTCATTTTACTCCGGGACATTAAGGGTCAATTTTGAGGGAATGGTGTTCCTCTGCTTCCTTGCAAGATAAAATCACTATCAGTGTGTGTGAGTTTATAGGAAGTAACAGATAATCCCCTGGCAAAGCCCGCTGGTCTCACGAGACTGACCACAATCTACGTGCAGTAGAGGACATCTGAGGGGGCTTAAGATTCTGCCCCAGCATCGAATGAAGCTCTCTGTACCAGACCTTCTACCTTACCAGGCCACGTGCACCGACCCGCAGCCAGAAGCACCTCTGCCTTGGGATTCCATTGTGTGGGATTGTAGGTGGGAGCGGGCCTGGGAGCTGGGACCAGGAGAGGGGACCGGCTCTGAAGGATCTGGGGTCAGTTTCGGCTTTGTTGAGAAGTGGCCAGTTAGAAAAGTAGCTGGTAGCTTCCAGTGGTGGCTGTGGATGGGCGGCAGGGCCCATCTTGCCATCTGTCGTTTTTCTGTCTTAATGCACTGCAGGGACGGCGCAATGATTTCCAGACGACAGGCGAGATGACATTTTTCCTGCTGTGTGCTCGGAATACACTGACAAACTTGTTCAAGCCTTTAGCTGTAACTTGACATCAACACTAGGCGGCGCCCTCAGGCTTACATTGCATCAGGGAAGCCCTGGCACGGGCACATTGCATCTGGTATATTTTAAGACATTCATTGAATGTCTGGATGTTTTGTGTTTCATATAATGTGTGTTCTAGGATGAGTCAATTGGGAACATACAGGTAGATTCATCAAAGACCCGTTTTGCGAGTCTTTAATAGCGATTCATAAGGAATCGCTATTACAGACTCGCAAAACGGGATTCATGTAGGAATCGCAAAAGAAATTGCGATTCCTACACATTCCTTATTTGCGATTAGCAATTAGCTAATCGCAAATAAGATAGCGATGTCAAGGGTGCCAGGGGTGTCCAAAGGACACCCTGTAGCACCCCTGAAATGCAAATTTACATAGTTGTTGCGCACACACATGTCCAAAGGACATGTGTGTGTCTAACATGCAACAGAAAAAAATGCACTAAAGTGCTTTGTACTATTTTTTCGCTATTTACCACGTAGTCAGACTTCGTGGTAAATAGCGACCAAATATTACGAATTCGCGATTTCAAATTGGTTAATTAATTGCATTTAAGGAATCTCTAATAGAGATTCCTTAAATCCAATTCCAATTCCTCGCAAATATGCAATTACACTGGCGAGCGCAATTTAGCTTTATGAATCGGGCTGTAAATGGTGGTGTGACTCCACGCCTGGTCTTAAACGCAATAAATGGCACCTTACATCATCACTGTAATATCTTTCTTCACCACAGTCTCCCTTTCCAGGTCCACCTCATGTTGATTCGTGCTCAAGCCACAGCTTTGAGGGGGATCCATCACTCAGCGGCACTAGGTCACCTTGTGTCTCCTACCAGTGATGGAATTGAAATGAAGTGCCGGGCCCAACGTTGTCCTAGGAGCCAGTGTTGGTGCCGCAGAGCACCAGCCCCTCCAGTCTTTATTCCATCTCATGCCTCTTTCTTCAGCCACCCTACATCTTCTGTGCCATCATCACACTCTTGCAGGTTCTTTTTCCATCCTGATTTCTCCTTTTCTCACTATGTTCCTATCTTTCTGTTACTCATTCTTTTTGCCTTTGTCACTGTTTTTCTGTATGTCTCTTCCTGTATCTGTCTTTTGTCCCTTTTTCTGCTTTTATCTTGTTCTGCCTCAAAGTCTATTAATGAGAAACAAGTCCTGGTTTCCAAAGATGAGCGTCGGTTCCCACCGCCTGCCAACGCCAGCGTGAATTAAGACTCAGCTCCGCTCAAATCCAACTGAGTCTGTCCCCTGAGTCATTTCTTAGTCACTACTTTGGATCCACTTTTTATAAACGATGACGCTTTCCATGCATCTGACGCCAAGTCACTGGACCGACAGAAGTGTGAACAGAGTATAAAGAATCCATATGAAGAGCTTGTGAGAGAGTCAAAGACAACTCACCTCGACAAACCACCCTAGACGCGAATCATGAGAGCGAGAGGAGCCCAGCTGTCGAATGAGGAGCCTGTGAGAGAGTAAAAGACCCTCACCTCGACCTCCAACCCTAGGCGCGAATCATGAGAGCAAGAGGAGCTCAACTGTCGCATGAGGAGCCTGTGAGAGAGTAGAAGACCCTTCAACTCGATCTACCACCCTAGACGCGAATCATGAGAGCGAGAGGAGCTCAACTGTTGCATGAGAAGCCTGTGAGAGAGTAGAAGACCCCTCACCTCGACCTACCACCCTAGACGCGAATCATGAGAGCGAGAGGAGCTCAACTATCGCATGAGGAGCCTGTGAGAGAGTAGAAGACCCTTCACCGCGACCTATCACCCTAGACGCGAATCATGAGAGCGAGAAGAGCCCAGCTGTCAGCAGGAGGAGCTTCTGATAGAGTTGAAGACCCCGCGAGAGAGTCAAATTTCTGTGACCTGGAACCACTGCCCTAGGTGTGAATCGTGAGAGGAGCCCAGCTGTTGCATGAGGAGCTTGAGAGAGAGTCGAAGACAACTCACCGCGACCTATCAGCCTAGACGCGAATCATGAGAGCGAGAGAAGCCCAGCTGTCAGCAAGAGGAGCTTGCAAAACAGTCAAAGACCCCTCACACCGCCCTACAGCCATAGGTGAAGAGTACAGCTGTCAGTTTGAGGAGCTTACTAACACATGGAAGACCCCTGTCACCGATCCACTGCACCGATAGTGAGTCATGAGAGGAACCTGGCTGTTAGTATGGGCTCACAAGAGAACTGAAGACCCCTCACTAAGCATGGGCGAATTTTGCGAATTCGCAATTCGTGAATTTTCGGATTTGCGAATTGGCAATCTGCAAAATTTGCGAATTCGCGTAAATTTGCGGATTTTTTTGTTTTTGCGTGTTCGTGGGTGTTCGCGAGGCGCTTTGCGTGTTCGCGGGTTTTCGCGAGGCGCTTTGCAATTTCGCGAGGTTTTTTTTTTTTGCCTGCTTAATCACTGCCACCCTCTCGTTTTTTATGCCCATCTGCCCTCTGTACCACTCGTTTCTGTGCCCTTCTGCCCTCTGCCCCACTCATTTTTTGTCCCCTTCTGCCCTCTGCCCCACTTTTGTGCCCTTCTGCCCTCAGCCCCACTTATAATGGCACCGGCAAGCTGCCAGCGCCATTCTAAAATAGCTACAAAGAGCTTCAACAGGAAGCACTAATAGATAAAGTAAAGCAGGTGCTCGAGTTGAAGGTCAGACTAAGTTACACAATCATTAATCACCCCAAGTTTGGGGTGATTAATGATTGTGTAACTGAATTCGAGCAGCACCTGCTTTACTTTATCTATTAAAGCTTCCTGTTGAAGCTGACTTTTGTAACTATTTTAGAATGGCTCTGGCAGCTTGCCGGCGCCATTCTAAAAGAGTTACAAAAGTCAGCTTGAACTTTTGACCCAATCCGTTCCGCTCGCGGATTTTTCGGGAAATTCGCGAATCTCGCGGATTGCGAATTTACCGAAAATCTGCGAAATCCGCTCGCGGAACGGATTTTCCGCCCATGCTTACCCCTCACCCTGACCAATCGCAATAGGCACAAGTCATGAGAGGTGCCCAGCTGTTGATTACAAGAGAGTCCAGGACCCCTCACACCGACTTACTGCCCTAGACGCGAGTAATGAGCATGAAAACAGCCCAGCTATCAAATGAGGAGCTTGCATGAGAGTTGAAGACCCCTCACCTCGACCTACCACCCTAGACACGAGCCATGAGAGCGAGAGGAACCCCGGCAGTCAGTATGAGGAGTCAAACTTCCCTCACACCGACCTACCACGAGAAACGTGAGTCGTGCGAGGGAGAAGAGATCACTTGTCAGTGTCTGGTCTGTGGTGGCACTGACAACCCTTCGAGGCAACTGCTTCCGGCTATTTCCATGTGTTGTATGCTAACTCGTGGTTAATAGCCAAAGTTCCTCAACTTGAGGAATAGAATAGTGCAGGAATACCGTCTCCAGATGCCAGAGGGGTTTCATTACCTCCAACTCTGGAGCAAGCCTTTAGCTCCATCCCCCTCCAGTCGAACAGTGATTGAACCTAGCACAGAAGATATGAAAGGATTGTGGATAGATGGGTGTAAAAGTGCCAAGAAATATTATCACATGCTCCAGTGCCGGATTGCGCTATTTACAACTTTCACGTGACGCGTCCCAGTCAAAGGGTCATGGCTGATCCATCCCATGATCTACAGGGGAAGCCTCTGAAATAGTGCTGATGGGAACTAAGTACCCCAGGCATCCTTCTGAGATTCCCTCCAAGACAGGGCAGCACCGAAGAGGATGAAGTGGGTCAAAGGGATTAACTATGATTGGACCCGCCATCTTAGGTACGCAATGCGTGCTGACCGGAATGAACGTTGTGTAAGCTAATATAGAAGATTAAAGCCAACTCCTCCTCTTTGGGGAACTTCAGATATTTTAATTACTTCTGCTTGGGATATTCAAGATAAGGAAGTAACTCTCCCCTAACATAGTTTAATTCCTTTCCTTGTTGGGCAACTCCTGATGGTTTAATCTCTTCCTGTTGGACAACATCATAGATTTTCATGGTGTCTGAACAGATAGGAAAGAGCATTTGAAGGTGTTGGATGATGCAATCTACACTCAGTGACTACTGGGCAGAACTCATCATGTTCATAAACAAAATGTCTCCTCTGCCCAGGAGGAAGTTAAGACCTTTGGAGTGAAGACCAGCTTGTGAAATCAGTTAATCCTGCTTGATAAGAGATGCTTACGCGTGCCATGGGGGGATTTCCAAGGGCTCTGTGTGTTCAGAGAGGGATATAAAGTCAGAGAGAGGCAGAGTGTCTTCATGCCTTGTACGTAGTCGTGAGCCCCGCAGATCTCAGCATGCGCGACACACCATCCTCAATCTGGCTGGCTCTGCTTTTCCTGGTCCTTGGTGGTGGTACAGTTCAGAGCGATCGAACGGTCAACCGCGAGTACAAGTCCATCCTGACCGTCCCCAATGGAGGTCACTGGGGGGAGTGGCAGAAGCCTGAGATGTGCCCCGAAGGATACTTCGCTTACGCGTTCTCCCTGAAGGTAAATGGAAAGAGTGTGTGAGGCGTGAAACTGATACCTTGGTGGATTGATCCACCAACCAATAGGTCCATTCACAATTTACCAGTGTGTAAGAATGTGGAGTTCAGTTGCTATTGAACCAACAGTCAACTATTGTTGGATTTTAGTTCCGATACCCATCATCCTACGTGGTATTGCTGCTTCAAAGGCACAACAAGCGAGGAGAAGGGGTCTCACAACTCTCTGTCCACCCGCGTCCCACCATACAAGGATGCACAATTGTTTAACCCAGCAGAGGTACTATAACATTCTGGGTCTGTGCAGAAGTCCTCTCTCACTGGAATTCTCTTGTGATCTTGCTTCTCTGTGTAAATAAAAACTTGCCGTACGCCTGGCAGCCTGTCCTGGCCACGCTGGAGAAAAGCCCCGTTGATTCCAGCTGCTTCTTGGAGCTGCTTTCAGATGCCAGTGATTGTTTCTCACTGTACTGAGGTTACTGGTCTCAATTGTTATTTTTATTTAACAAGTACATTTGTCACATTGTCTAAATAGATGATATCCGTTTATGTGGAAGCTATAGTTACTGGATCCGTTGGAAGCTATGGTCACTGGATCCAGTCGAAGCAAAAGCCATTGGATCCAGAGAAAGCTATGGTCACTGGATCCAGTGGAAGCAATAAACACTTGATCCTGTGGAAGATATGGTTGCTGATTCTAGTGGGAGCTGTGGTCACTGGATCCAGTGGAACCTATAATTGAATTCTATGGCAGTTATGGTCACTGGATCCAGTGGAAGAAACAGCCACTGGGTCCAGTGGAAGCTGTGGCTAATGGATCCTGTGGAAACAGCAGCCACTGGATCCTGAAAATGCTATGGTCACTGGATCCAGTGGCAGTAACAGCCACTGGATCCAGAGCAAGCTATGGGCACTAGATCCAGTGGAAGCTATGCTCACTGGATCCAGTAAAACCTATGATAACCAAATTATATTGCATATATGATCACTGGATCCAGTGGAACCTACAGACACTGGATACTGTGGAAATATGATCACTAGAGCCAGTGGAAGTTATGGTCACTGGATCCAGGGGAAGCTCTGGTCACTGGATCCAGTAGAGCCTATAATAACTGAATACTATGGCTGATATGTTCACTGGATCCAATGGAACCTACAGACACTGGATCCTGAGAATGCTATGGTCACTGGATCCAGTGACAGTAACAGCCACTGGATCCAGAGCAAGCTATGGCCTCTAGATCCAGTGGAAGCTATGCTCACTGGATCCAATGAAACCTATGATAACCAAATTATATTGCATATATGATCACTGGATCCAGTGGAACCTACAGACACTGTATCCTGTGGAAATATGATCACTAGAGCCAGTGGAAGTTATGGTCACTGGATCCAGTGGAAGCTATGGTCATTGGATCCAGTAGAGCCTATAATAACTGAATAGTATGGCTGATATGGTCACTGGATCCAGTGGAACCTACAGACACTGGATCCTGTGGAAAATATGGTCACTGTATATAGTGGAAGCTATGGCCACTGGATCCAGTGGAAACTATGGGCAGTGGATCCTGAGGAAGCTATGGTCACTGCATCAAGTAGAACCAATGAGCAGTGAATCTTATGGCAGATCTGGCCACTGGATCCAGTGGAAGCTATTATTACTGGATCCTAAGGAAGCTATGGTCACTGAATCTAGTGGCATCCATGGCCACTGGATCCTATGGAAGCTCCGGTCACTGGATCCTGTGGAAGCTCTGGTCACTGGATCCTGTGGAAGCTCTGGTCACTGGATCCTGTGGATGCTCCAGTCACTGGATCCTATGGAAGCTCTGATCACTGGATCCAGTGGAACCTAAAGACACTGGATCCTGTGGAAATATGATCACTAGAGCCAGTGGAAGTTATGGTCACTGGATCCAGTGGAAGCTATGGTCACTGGATCCAGTGGAAGCAATAAACACTTGATCCTGTGGAAGATATGGTTGCTGATTCTAGTGGAAGCTGTGGTCACTGGATCCAGTGGAACCTATAATTGAATACTATGGCAGTTATGGTCACTGGATCCAGTGGAAGAAACAGCCACTGGGTCCAGTGGAAGCTGTGGCTAATGGATCCTGTGGAAACAGCAGCCACTGGATCCTGAAAATGCTATGGTCACTGGATCCAGTTGCAGTAACAGCCACTGGATCCAGAGCAAGCTATGGGCACTAGATCCAGTGGAAGCTATGCTCACTGGATCCAGTAACACCTATGATAACCAAATTATATTGCATATATGATCACTGGATCCAGTGGAACCTACAGACACTGGATCCTGTGGAAATATGATCACTAGAGCCAGTGGAAGTTATGGTCACTGGATCCAGTGGAAGCTCTGGTCACTGGATCCAGTAGAGCCTATAATAACTGAATACTATGGCTGATATGTTCACTGGATCCAATGGAACCTACAGACACTGGATCCTAAGAATGCTATGGTCACTGGATCCAGTGGCAGTAACAGCCACTGGATCCAGAGCAAGCTATGGCCTCTAGATCCAGTGGAAGCTATGCTCACTGGATCCAATGAAACCTATGATAACCAAATTATATTGCATATATGATCACTGGATCCAGTGGAACCTACAGACACTGTATCCTGTGGAAATATGATCACTAGAGCCAGTGGAAGTTATGGTCACTGGATCCAGTGGAAGCTATGGTCACTGGATCCAGTAGAGCCTATAATAACTGAATACTATGGCTGATATGATCACTGGATCCAGTGGAACCTACAGACACTGGATCCTGTGGAAAATATGGTCACTGTATATAGTGGAAGCTATGGCCACTGGGTCCAGTGGAAACTATGGATAGTGGATCCTGAGGAAGCTATGGTCACTGCATCAAGTAGAACCAATGAGCAGTGAATCTTATGGCAGATCTGGCCACTGGATCCAGTGGAAGCTATTATTACTGGATCCTAAGGAAGCTATGGTCACTGAATCTAGTGGCAGCTATGGCCACTGGATCCTGTGGAAGCTCTGGTCACTGGATCCTGTGGAAACTCTGGTCACTGGATCCTGTGGATGCTCCAGTCACTGGATCCTATGGAAGCTCTGATCACTGGATCCAGTGGAACCCACAGACACTGGATCCTGTGGAAATGTGATCACTAGAGCCAGTGGAAGTTATGGTCACTGGATCCAGTGGAAGCTATGGTCACTGGATCCAGAGGAGCCTATAATAACTGAATACTATGGCTGATATGGTCACTGGATCCAGTGGAACCTACAGACACTGGATCCTGTAGAAAATATGGTCACTGTATATAGTGGAAGCTATGGCCACTGGATCCTGTGGAAGCTCTGGTCACTGGATCCTGTGGCCACTGGACACAATGCTACCCACATCGTCAGTCATAACAAGCATTTAAAAATAAAACACAAGATGCCTTGAAGACTAAAGTCCGACGAGCGTTTAATAAAAACCAATCAGGCAGGAAAATAAGAGGTCAAAGACAACTGTCCTGTCAGCTGACCAGGCCTCTCGCGCGGAAACAGACACTTGGAGCTTAGAGCTAAAACTCATGCCCAATTAGACCAGGATATGTAGATTTTCTCTCAAAACACGTCATTGAAGTTTAATCATGTGACAGAAACGTTAAACTCTCAGTGAACACCCCCCAAATGTGCAGGCGGCAGGCTCCACCCATCAAGGAAGCCCAGAGCGGCGGTGAAGGGCAGATAGAACCCACATGCAGAGCGGTCACCATATCAACAGTCCCACACAACCCCGGTCACACTCGACCAGGTGTAAAAGTGAGGCTGCTCTGCTAGGAAATGTGCATGGTACACCCCGGAGCCCCGAGGCTTCCAGGCCTACGGACGTCATGAAGATATACATAACAATAAAGTATGAGGGTCTGGAAACCCCACCTACAACTATGGTGGCATGTGTGCCTCCATGCACCAGACACTTACCCTACACAGGAAGTCCTAACTTAAGGACGGAGTCCCATCACTCATCGAAGTGACATGCTTCATCATCGGGGATCTCCTCCCGGCTGTAACTCCTAGTACAGCCGAGGGCTGCAACCCCCTCACTGGGAGGGAGCAGCGCAGGGATGTTTTCTTTGATGTTCTCCCTGCCTGAGGGCTACTAAAACCCCAGATGATGAAGCATGTCACTTCGGTGAGTGATGGGACTCCGTCCTTTAAGTTAGGACTTCCTGTGTAGGTCAAGTGTCTGGTGCATGGAGACACACATGTCACCATAGATTAAGGCGATGTTCCTAGACCCTCAGACTTTATTGTTATGTATACGTAGCTTGGGGCATATAGTCCAAGGTGGTCTTTAAACTTTTGCCCTCGGACCCTCCCATCCTGGTTCAGTGTTACAGAAACCGCGAGCCCATGTAACATGGCGTCCATGTGTGATTGATCCTGTTGATGCATTCATGGCCAGATGTGCTGTTTCGAACTCACTGCTATATGAGAGTATACTAGCAAAACCCAGACAATATTTGCAGTTTATTGCCACAAAGCCCTTCACAGTATTCTCTTCTTCTTCAGGTGCAGAGATCACAAGGGATAAGGGACGACACTGCCCTGAACGGGGTCCGCTTGCACTGCTCCCAGGATGCCTCCGCCAGGAAGATCCAAGATGTGCAGTCCGGGGCTGGCCGGCAAGTTCCATCAGCTCTCTTTCAGCATGGGTGGGGGACATGTAGCCTCAGTGTGGAGTCAAACAAACACACCTTGCAGCAGCAGAATGACCCGGCATCTTCACAATATTCACTTATCAGACCTGGGTCTTAGCAGGGCTTTTTAATTCCAGTACCTGGTCCTTTTGAAGCACCTCTCATACTGGCTACAGCAGGGGTGCCACTGGGGCAGGATAATTGTATGTTTTCATCCTTCTTATCTGTGATCTGGGACTGGCAGGACAAGAGCAGAAGCCAATAAACACAGCAAAATAAATATCTGATGACACAACTATGGGTTGGGAGCTAATAGGTGGAGAAGAATAGTGCTTAATTTGTAAAGGAATAAGTGCAGGGGCCCAAAGTATTGCTTAAGAGCCTGATGCTGGTATTGTTGAACATTGGGGTGCCGAATACTGAGGCTGCGTAGTCTTGATTCCACCTCATGCCTCTTTCATCCACCACCACACAATCCCTGTCTTCTTATCCCTTGCTAGTACTTTCTCATTCTTTCTTTTCCAGTCTCTTTCCCCCTTTTCTCTCTCTCTTTGTCCCCCATTGTATTGTTTTCTCTCTCTTGCTTTAGATCAAAGTTTGTTGAGGAAAAATACCGGCCGGTCCCCAAATATGAGTTTCAGCGGACCCCATCTGCAACCACTGGTTCACATTTCACACTGTCGAAGAAGTCATGTAGGGAACACATATGATAAAAGGATAGAGAGAAAAGTAGCATAATGAAAAAACAGAAGCAGCAAAGAAAGAAATGTGAAAAGAGGAAAAGAAAGAAGGAAAGCAGGAAGTTAGGATGTCATAATGGAATAAGGTGAGAAACGTGTAAAGAAGGGACGAGAGATGGAAGGTAGAGTGATAAAAGCAAGGAACGAAGATGAGAAGAAAGAATTAAAGCAGAGAAGGTCTACAAACAGTATGAAGGAAGGAAAGACAAGTAGATAAGAAGGAAAGGAAACGAAAGAATGAACGAAAGGAAAGGAGACGTTGAATGAAAGAAACGAAATGAGACAATAATGGACAGAAAGATGGAAAGAAGGCAAGGGAAGAATGAATGATAGAACGAGGGAGAGTTGAATAGAAGAAAGTATGAATGATGAAGGGATAGGCGGAGAGCTCCACATAGAAACGGCGCGAGAGGCGGAGGTCTCCACGCAGAGGTTTACGAGCAGCATTTTGTGGTTTGGGAGGAGTGCTATTGTAAAATGACTCACAAACTACAAATGCAGTTTGTGAACAGGCCCCGGTGACGCGTGTTGCTATAAGTGTGTTCTGTGTCTACGTCTTACCTCTTCACCTTCGGCGACCCCTAGTGACGTCCTCCAGTCCTCTCTGAGGGTAGCAGCAGTAAGTGGGCCGTGCTCCTCTCTGGCCCTTGGATCTATTGGAATTTAGGAAGGCACCCAAAGCCCTTGCAAAAGCCATAACATACACAATTCTGCTATTCTTTCTCCTCGCAGTGTAAGTTGGCTGAGCTGGAATGTCACTGGGGAACCGCCCATTCAAGAGCCGCACATTACTCAAGGCCACAGGCTAAGAAGGCACCGTTGTGGTCTCACTGCAGGCAGCTCCAGCTGTTGCCAGATGGGGCATTCTTCCTGCTCCCAACGCAGCTTTTCAAACAGAGCCACCTTTATTCATCAATTTGCTGCCTTTCGGCGCCACCTAGTGGTCACTAGAAACACTGCAGCAGAAATGTGGACGATGCAAGCTCATCTCTGATAGACTATTATAATTTATAAACCAGCAGTCTCGCGAGTATGTAATGCAAAGCGAGACCAATTGGCTTTAACAATGGTTGTTTAATGACCGTTGACCACTGCGGTGATTCCCAGCGCAACCTTTTCATTTAGAACCAACAATCTGCTGCCGCCATCTTTTTCGTTAAAGTGATCACTAATTAAATAAACAATAGATTTCCAGGTGTCAGCTGGCCGTGAATCACACACGACCCCAAACCGATGAGGGGGAGCGAAAGTCAGAGACATGGAGGCCCCGCCCACGAGAATCTGCTGCAGTGACTCCCTGCCATCAGAGACCCCTCTTTGGCGACTTCACTTGAATGCCCGGGTGCTGCGCGAGCCCGGCACTCGCCTTTGCACGTCAGCATCTAATGCTAAGAGATCTGTGGAGCATAGTCCCTGTAATTATGCGGCAGGGGTGGGCCAAATTATGCAGCAGTGTTGACTACATTATGCGGCAAGAAAAGGCAAATTATGCGGTCTAATGCTACATCTTTTATTACAGCATACTTTCATTGTTTCATTTTTTTGTACAGGTTAACACCGTTTGGCCAAAGGTTTCACCTCATTAGTTCCAGATTAACACCTGAATACAGTAACAAGCAAAGGAAAGGGGACCGGCCAACCTCTGTGAGGGGCCTCTTACTGTGCTGCAACATGTGTCCCTGTGGATTTAGTAACTTTTGATCCGTTTGAGCTAGAAACAAGGGGCCAGATTATCAAGCTAGGGCGATACATTATCGCCGCTTTTATCGGCAGGAAACTGCAGCTAAAGCCGCGATAATGGGCTTGATAATACACCCTTGTGAATTCCCATAGCAGCCCAGGTTAACACCAGAACATGGCCTTCTATGGAAACTCACAAGGGCATATTATCAAGCCCATTATCGCCGCTTTAGCTGCAGTTTCCTGCCGATAGAAGCAGCGATAATGTATAGCCCTTGCTTGATAATATGGGCCAATATTTTTTAGTTAAAATCAGTAGATTATGCAGTAGATTATCGATTTATGTGGCCAACACTACAAATCCATAGTTATGTGGAAAACTCTAGAGCCACAAAATTGCAGAATTCCAGCGGCCCTGCTATATAGTGAAGCCCCCACTGGCTCTGACCTGATGCAGAGCGTGAAACCGGAGCAAAGTTAGTTCACCTTCCAGACACAATCGGACAATTATTAAAGTGACACAAAAGAACAGTCCAGAAGTCTTTGGTGAAGGAAGCACAATTAGTTAAAGTCATTTCACTTGCCACCTCAGCAAAATTGCATGAAAGAAGAGGAGTTATTACAGTCTCAAAAAAACATCTCATGGGGGTTATGGCGCCTCCAGGCCTCAAATCATGTCTCAGTCAGGCAGATGAGCCCTGAGTCTGCCAGGCTCAGTGATAAAACATCCTCTGTGGAGGAAGTGTAATTGTAATTGCATTTATATAGCGCTTGCTACCCCTGATGAGGTGTCAAAGCGCTTTTTCGATGAACAGCACACTACTCTGGGACCCAAAAAGCATTAGTGGTGAATTAGTATAGTGAAATATTAAATTAATTTGAGCGATGGACATTAGTCTGTTATTTGGATTGAAAAGGAAAGCGAAGGGTTAGAAGAGGGAAGGGTTTGCATTTATATAGCGCTTGCTACCCTGATGAGGTGTTGAAGTGCTTTTCAGTGAGTAATACGCTACTCAGGAATCCAAAAAAGATTAATGGTGAATTAGTATAGGGGAATATAAAATTAATTTGAGCGGTGGACATGTTAGTCTCTTATTTGGATTAAAAAGGATAGTGGAGGGATAGAAGAGGGGAGTGTTTTCCTTTATATAGTGCTAGCTACCCTGATGAGGTGTTGAAGTGCTTTTCAGCGGGTAGCACGCTACTCAGGAACCCAAAAAGGATTAGTGGTGAATTTGTATAGAGGAATATAAAAGTAATTTGAGCAGTGGACGTTAGTCTGTTATTTGGATTGAAAAGGATAGTGGAGGGATAGGAGAGGGAAGGGTTTGCATTTATATAGCCCTTGCTACCCTTGATGAGATGTTGAAGCGCTTTTCGGCGAGTAGCACGCTACTCAAGAACCCAAACAGGATTCGAGGGGAATTAGTATACTGAAGTATGAAATTCATTTGAGTGGTGGACATGTTAATCTTTTATTTGGATTGAAATGGATAGTGGAGAGATAGAAGAGGGATAGATTTAGAGGAGGAGGTTTGGGATGAGTAAAGGGGAGATGGAGGAGGAAGAGTCAGAGGGAAGGGTTTAGAAAGGCTTGTTTGGGAGCTCTGAATATTAAAGCGATATGAGACGATGCAAGGAGGGGTAGAGTAGGAAAAAGCCCAAAAAGGGTTATTTTGGGGATCATAGTAAAGGAATGGGGGATGGGAGGAGTGAGAGAGAGAGAGAGAGTGGAGGTAGAGGATATATTGAGAGAGGTTTAGGGTGATGCATTGGACAGAGTAGTAGAATGAGCTTTGAGATGAGTCAGAGAGTTGAGGTAGAGAACATATTGAGAGAGGTTTAGGGTGAGATATGGGGTAGTGCATTGGAGTTGCTGAATTAGAAGCAAAGTAATACAATATAAAGATACATACATTCATGGAAGGTATATATGTATAAGGAAGGTTATATACGTAGATTTCAGTTGTATTTCATAAACTCAGACATTCAAGTGTTTCTGTACTTTAAGTTAATTGTTTTTTTTGCAATTCAACAGTGAAGCAATTGTAGATAAATAATGATGATAAAAGATTTACTAAGTGATGCAGTCACCTATATACAGGTTAAACATAGAATAATACAACCACAAGTAATATGTACATTTGTGAAGCAGAAGTAACAACTATCTATATATTTAAAAACATAATTATTATACATGTTTATACAAAGTAATACACATATGTAGGTCCACATCTATGGTCCAAATAAATGCTTATATACAGAGGGATATGCTGAATATTTAGTTTAAAGTATGGTGGTTATGTGGGGAAGAGCCAACTCTTGAGTAGTCTTCCGAAGATAAGGTGGTTATTCGTAGATCTTATGTTCAGTGGTACTGACTTCCACAGTTTGGCTGCTTGAACAGAGAAGGATGTGCCACCCATGTATTTTTCCTTGTACTGAGGGATTTTGAGGTGAGGGGCCATTCTAGAGTGGAGGTTCCTCTGCCGAATATATGTTGTGATATTATTCCTGATGAAGAGGGTTCCTGTTCCATGTATTGCTTTGTGGATGATACAAAGCCGCTTGAACGTGGATCTTCTGACAACCGGTAACCAATGCAGGGCTTTCAAGGCAGGGGAGATGTGGTCTCACGGGTTGATATGCAAGAGTAGTCTGGCAGCCGAGTTCTGAACACATTGTAGTCTTTTCATAGTCGTTAAACGTGATCCGTGGTAGAGGTTATTGACGTAATCGAGTTTGGACAGAACAAGGGAGATGGTAGCCTGGACTTTTTGTGGAAATCCCAGTTGGGGGGAAATTAACCCTGGGTGGAGTTTGCAGAGTTGCGCTACATGGAACTCTGCAAAGTGGTAAAAAAACTCTTCAGCACTACGTGGAGGTTTGTAAAAAAATGCCATTAGCAGTGTCTGCTCAGTACCGATGCTTGTCAGCACTGTGCAAGCATCGCGAACAGTAACATACACAATGCAAGCACGCGCTGCTTTTTCTTTCTGCTGCTTGCGTAGATTTGTACGCGAGCGGCAGCTTTCTCAACGCGAACAGGGTAGTTATTCAACGCGACCGGTCGCGAGCATACGGGACCACTCGCAATGAAAAACCTGACCCACCCGCGTTGAGAAATCTCACGGGATGTTTATTTTCCATGCCCGTGCTCGTCAACTTGATGTTGACGATCGCGAACGGAGAAAAATCTTGCCGGCAGGTTGATTTTCCTTGCTCGCGGTCGCCAACATGACGTTGACGAACACGAGCGAGGGAAAAAACTCTGCTCTGCATCGCGGAGCGGAGTGTTTGGTAACTCTGCGAGCTCTGCATAGCGTGGAGTTCGGAAAACTCCGCAAACTCCGCAAGCGGAGCGGAGTTCACCGCCCAGTATTAGGGAAAATGCTTCCCAGAGTTTTTATAGTAACAAAGCTTGATCTTGCTAGTTTCTCCACTTGGGCGTTCATTGATAGCTTGAAGTCCATGATCATTCCGAGGTTTCTTACTTCCTTCAATACTTTAGTGGTGATCCCAGATCGTCAGGCCAGGCGGCGAGTCGGTCATAATTTTTCCAATCGCCACATGTCAGCATTTCTGTTTTGGAAGCATTCAATTTGAGATGGCTCCAAGTCATCCACTGATCCACGGCTCTGAGATAACTGAAAATGTGTACATTTCCAATGTCTTTGGGGCTTTCCAGTTTAGGGAGTATTTGTGTGTCATCTGCATAGTTATAGCATGTGAGGTTAAATTGATTGATCAGTGCCGGTGATTACTTCATTTAAATGTTGAAAAGCATGGGCGAGATGATAGAGCCTTGAGGGACCCCTGCTTTTGAGGAGTAGGGTTTGGACGAGAAAGGTGGGGAAAGGATGACATTAGTTCTGTTTCAAAGGTAGGACGCGGTCCAGTCTAGAGCAGTTCCCTCTTTGCCGGCTTCATAGAGACTTTGTATCAGAGTGTCACTGTCAACCGTGTCAAAGGCAGCTGAGAAGTCCAAGAGAAGTAGCGCAGCAACTCTTTTCCTGTCAACTTTGTTCTTAAGTTCATCCAAGATGGCAATGAGGGCAGATTCTGTGGCTCTTCTTGTATGGAATTCTGTTTGGAAGTCTGAAAGAATGGAATTATCTTCAATTAATTGTGACATCTGGGTAAATGCTGCTCATTCTATCAGTTAGCCCGGGAGAGGACCATTTTTAATTGGTCCGTAGTTGTCGGGGTTGATTTGTTTTCTTGATTTTGAGTACATTTTTCAGGTCTTCTCCAAATATTCCTGTAGTTAAGGAATTGTTGATGATTCTTCTGACTGGAGTGGCAGCAGAGGTATTTAGAAGAATTTTCTTGAAGGTTTGTGGTGGACACAGGTCCGAAGGGTTGCCGGCAGGCCTGCTTGCTTTGACCAGGTCTATAAATTAATCCTGTGAAATTTGTTGGAAGGAACGGAGAGGCTGAATTCGAGTATTCTTGAATAGTGGCTTTGGAAAAGGGTCGGTGCTGGTGGTTTTTCTTTGTTTTAAATAGGAGTCCAACGTGTCTGCTTTGGTTGTGTAATGATTTGCCAGTTTTTTGTGAAATCTTGAGTAACGGGATGAGCTCCTTCCACGTAATTTGGTTTAAGAAATTCACTGAGAATTGTATAGAATTTTTTATTTTAGTATTTAGCATTTTGAATTCTGTCTGAAAAGAATTTTGTTTGCTTTTTACATAGCTAACTTGTTTAATCTGTTAAGTTTCTGCAGGTAAAGTTTGTCTTCATTGGTGTTTGTTTTGAGCTAGGCACGTTGCAGTTTTCTAATTTTCTTTTTTTATTTCCATTAGCTCAGTATCTCTCCAAGGTGCCTGTTTTTTCTTTTGTTCTGTTGTGTCATTCTTAGTGATATTAGATTATCAAAAGCCTCCTGTAGCCGCTCGTATAGTTTTTGAATGGAATTTATTGTGTCTAGATCTGTACTGGTTGTTAGCTGTGTTTCTAAGTGTTCCAAATTGAGTTTGTTCCACGGTCGATAGGTGGATGTATGCAAGATGATTTTAGGTGTGTTGCTTTCTGTTGTTTTATGTTGGGAAGCAAGCAAATGGTGGTCCGACCATGTGACTGGAGTCATTGTTTGAAAGGTAACTAGTTCTGCATTAGCAAAAATGACATCTGGGAGGAGTCCAGCGGTGTGTGTCGGTTTTTGGACGATCTGATGCAGGTTTGGTGCGTTTAGGCCTATCGATGATTGTTTTTAAGATGGGGGATATTGGGTTTGTCAAACCAAATGTTGAGGTCACCCAGAATGCATAGGTTCGATTGTATTGTTATCAGGTTTGAAACAGTGTCTAGAAGTGCGTCTGGGAATGTCGCCTTGCTAGGTGGAGGTCTGTAAAGGAGCAGGAAGTTACAGGAGGAAGATGGTGTAGAATTGCATCTGGTGAAAAGGGTCTCTCAACCTTGTATGTAGATGCCGTCATCTTTAGTGATATTTAATGTCTACTTGAATACAACAGTTAGGCCACCTCCTTTTTTGCCTATACGGTTTTGTGTGATAGGTTTATTGCCTTGAGGAACGGCTTCATGCAAGACTGGAGCCATACCATCTCCCAACCTTGATTCGGTTATGAAGAGTAAGTCAGATTATGTGTCACTGAGAAGGGCGTAGATGTGATACTTGTTTTCTGAGAGCGATCGAACATTTATTAGTAGGAAGTTTAGAGAACATGCTTTCTGTACATATGAAGCTGGTGGTGGTAATTCTAATCACCTCTCATCAGAGCCGGACTAGGAACCCAAAGCAGCCCAGGCAATTTTGCTGGACCGGCCCCTATCCCAGGGAGGGGGATGGGAGGGCACAAGTGTACAGCACTGCTTCTTAAGAATATGTAACGTTACATCGCATGTGATACATCGCATGCTACTACAACGCCGTCGTTACACCGACCTCGTTGTTACATGGCATATCATTACAACACAAGTCATTACAACGACTTGCTGTAGGGGGCGCTGGATGTTGGAATAGTATCATTTACTATTCCAACTCCAGTCTGTGCAACAGTAAGTAAGGTGTTGGATTTTAAAGATGTCTCTGTGCCACGTCGGGCGTGAAAGCCAGAAGGAGAAAAACACAGAATGCAAAACTCCACTGTAGGAGTCTTAAGATGTAAACATAGTGCTTTTCCAGAATGTTCACAGTTTTCCCCCCACAGTTGCCTCGCAATGGGCAGACGTTAAGAGACATAAAGTGTATTGGTTAGGGCTTTTTCAGTATTGAGGTTACTGTTGCATTTTCACTGTATTTATACGTCAATTTTGTTTTATACCATTATTAAATCGATGGGAACTCAGCATGTTCATGTTCTGTGCCGACTACCAGTCCTCTTCATTTAAGTTTACAAAAACACCAACTAGTTTGTCGACACGTTTCAGCCATGGTAAGAGGATTTTGAACTTCAGTCTTCTTCACAGTAGTACAGTTACGAATAACAGAAAAGGGCTTCTGCTGACAGTTCCTGTAATCAGGTATCATTCAGTGGCCTGAAAGATGGGGGTTATGCATCCCACTTTTTGATTGGTGCTCAGTTAACACCACATGGTCTATTTATTGAGAAATCCAACCCAATCTGTCTGCTCTTTTATGTTGATCAACGTGATGTGAGATGCAAGAAAATTAATTATACAGTGTGATCTATTGTATCAGTGAGAACTGTGTCTAGTTGGCTGCTTGCTTTCTACTTTATTTTACGTCTTTACAGGTGAATACGCTCATGTATTGAGTGATGTATAGCTCTTAAGGTGCCTAAATAAGGTATGGTCCAGTTCGCTTTGCAACAAGTGTGCATGCGCAAGCTGTTGAAGAACTGTGGGTACCTATTGTCCAACAGTGAATCTGCACTGCCCTGGGAGGTCTGTCGAATAGCTGAGGGAGATGCTGTCTCACTAGAGATTTAAAACAGAAAACTGCAAGAACAGCTTTAGATGAAATATTGACAGCCCCTGCTGCTGTTTTGCTAATTTCAGTCTCATAACTTCAGATTCCAACATATTGTTCAATGCCAACAGATTTCTACTTAGTTTGATTTCTCCTGTATTCTGCTAAGCAGCCCCATCGCAGCCACTGGCCACTAAGGGACCCTTTAGACCTCCTGACCGGCCAGACCACGGGCTCGTGATCTGGGCCTCCAAAGACTGATTCTGCACACTGCGGCACTGGCCCCAGGGTTGCAAAGCATGACATGTCTGTAGATTGGTGACTTGGACCTCCATTGACCATGTCTTCTCCTGTTCCTCTGCAGGTTGGGGTCTTGGACAACCCCGGTCTGGTGCCCCCGCGGCTTCCTCACGGCTTTCTCCCTGAGGGTGGAGTCCTCCCAAGGCTACATTGGCGATGACACGGCAGCCAACAACATCAAGTTCAAGTGCACGGAGGGCCACGTGGTGGAGGGCCAGGGTCTGAGCTGGGGCTCCTACGGGCCTTGGAGCGACAGCTGCTCGAAGGCGATCTGCGGCCTGGAGTCGCGGCTGGAGAGTGAGCGGGGAGTGAGCGACGACACAGGCATGAACGACGTACGGTTCTACTGCTGCGTCTGACGCTGCACCGCTGCACTACTCCAAGTGCACACACCCACCACAGCGTGCACTAGCCAATGCTTGTTTGTAGAGGTGGATCTGAGCACTCTGGGCCGGCTGGGGACTCGGAATGGGCAGCAGGCCTGGGAGCACAGTAAGTCACGTG
This sequence comes from Lissotriton vulgaris, assembly GCF_964263255.1. Taxonomy (NCBI): domain Eukaryota; kingdom Metazoa; phylum Chordata; class Amphibia; order Caudata; family Salamandridae; genus Lissotriton; species Lissotriton vulgaris. The sequence continues at coordinate 800,053,905 of NC_141700.1, read as the reverse complement.
CCAGCTCCATCATTCACGTGACTGCCTCTTCTCAGACCCAATGTCCTTCAGGAGGAACCGGCCTTTCACTATTTCTTCTATGCTTCCTACATGCATAATCATCTCCAGGCGCATGCGTGTCCTGCCTGTTAGTATCTTTTCTGTATTTTCTTGTACTGTTTTTTCCTAGCACACACTTTAACATTCTTTTACATCACTGTTGGTGTCTACATTTTATTTTCCATATTTGTGTGTGAGTGTTCTTTTACAAGGAGTATCTCCCCACCCTCCATAGTTAGTCCCCCCCAGGCTCACTCAAGTGAAGACAGCATGCATGTCACTACAGAAAGTGCAGCTCCCATTATAATGTCATCCAGTGAGGACAGTTCACTGTGTGATGTCACTGACGTGCATGCAGCTCTCAGTATGATGTCACTGAAGTGCATGCAGCTCTCAGTATGATGTCACTGGAGTGCATGCAGCTCTGCGGGTGATGTCACTACGGTAGGTTCAGCTCCCAGTCTGGTGACACTGCAGTGCTTACACCTCACAGTGTGAGGTCTCTACAGTAGGTTCAGCTCCCAGTCTGGTGACACTGCACTGTTTGCCCCTCCCAGTGTGATGTCACTACAGTAGGTTCAGCACCCAGTCTGTTACACTGCAGTGCTTGCACCTCCCAGTGTGATGTCACTACAGTAGGTTCAGCACCCAGTCTGTTACACTGCAGTGCTTGCACCTCCCTGTGTGATGTCACTACAGTAGGTTCAGCACCCAGTCTGTTACACTGCAGTGCTTGCACCTCCCAGTGTGATGTCACTACAGTAGGTTCAGCACCCAGTCTGTTACACTGCAGTGCTTGCACCTCCCAGTGTGATGGCACCATGGTAAGTTCAGCTCCCAGTCTGGTGACACTGCAGTGCTTGCACCTCCCTGTGTGATGTCACTACAGTAGGTTCAGCACCCAGTCTGTTACACTGCAGTGCTTGCACCTCCCAGTTTGATGTCACTACAGTAGGTTCAGCACCCAGTCTGTTACACTGCAGTGCTTGCACCTCCCTGTGTGATGTCACTACAGTAGGTTCAGCACCCAGTCTGTTACACTGCAGTGCTTGCACCTCCCAGTGTGATGTCACTACAGTAGGTTCAGCACCCAGTCTGTTACACTGCAGTGCTTGCACCTCCCAGTGTGATGTCACCATGGTAAGTTCAGCTCCCTGTCTGGTGACACTGCAGTGCTTGCACCTCCCTGTGTGATGTCACTACAGTAGGTTCAGCACCCAGTCTGTTACACTGCAGTTCTTGCACCTCCCAGTGTGATGTCACTACAGTAGGTTCAGCACCCAGTCTGTTACACTGCAGTTCTTGCACCTCCCAGTGTGATGTCACTATGGTAAGTTCATCTCCCAGTCTGTTACACTGCAGTGCTTGCACCTCCCAATGTGATGTCACTACAGTAGGTTCAGCACCCAGTCTGTTACACTGCAGTGCTTGCACCTCCCAATGTGATGTCACTACAGTAGGTTCAGCACCCAGTCTGTTACACTGCAGTGCTTGCACCTCCCAGTGTGATATCATGCAGTGAGATCAGCACCCAATCTTATGTGACTAATGTTCAAACAGCATTAGGGCCTTGATTAGCAGACAAGTGGAGCTGATCTTTCTTCGTGACGGGCTTTGTATTCAAGGGTCAGCATCTGGAACTGGCATCTCTTCTCGATCGGGAGCCAGTGTAGCTTCTTGAGGTGCGGAGTGATGTGAGCCCATCTGGGGAGGTCAAGGAGGAGTCTTGCAGCTGGCGGTAAAGTGGTAAATGGGAGCATAAAACCCCTCGCAATCTGGAGCAATGTGCAGAATTCTGCTCGTTAATTCTGAGTCCGCACAGTTATCCCCCATTTCAAGAGGTCAAACTCCTAATAGGTAGAATTCCATGTGGCAATGCCAATCCCAGCCACTGGGAATTGCTGCATGGAGTTGCACCCAACTCCTACTCAGGGCCTAAGTGGTGCATGGTTACCTAGCAAGACGTATGACCAGTCATCGTAGGCATCCAAACAGAAGGAGTGTTATGAGCCTCAATGTACCCCAATATCGGGGTAGGTAGCTGCACAACCTTTTACCTACATTTGCCCGTCCTTGTTCTATATAACGGATCTGGCACTTACCTTTTGCCTAGTTATGTGCTGAATAAATGTTGTGTGGTTTTCTTTGAAAACTAGCCTCATTTATTATGCATGAGGATTCTTAGAATTACGCAGCAGGATTACCATCTTTTGTATAATAACTCTGTACAAAAGTCACCGCTATCGTCATCCTTGTACAACAGGCCCACTGTATCAATACACATCTAGGTAGAACCCTCGAGGGTACCTTATGGGTATAAAAGCACCACATCTACACTGGGCAGCCCAGGGGAGAAGCTTCCATACTGACACAAGTCGCTGAAGTCCCTGCACGCAGAAACTCCAGCTTGCAGTGGTCTGACATCCCTTGCAGGGTGTCCAACTCGAGACCAAGACGGAATCCTTCGTTCTTTCCCACCAGGTAATGGAGTTGGCTTTGTCCTAGGAGGATTCTTGGCGTCACACCTACATATATGCTAGGTACAACTAGGTACACTTACTTAGGGTCTCCATCTTAGGAGTATGCTATGCATCTCTATGCCTGCATATATTCACTGTTTTAGCACCATGGTAGAATTCTACCTTTTATTTACTCTGTCGGTGCTTGCAATCGTATATATATCTGTTTCTGTCTAATGGTTGTGGCAACACACATATTTAATACTAAAATCACGCTGGTCCAATAAATGCTTATTGAAAATGTCCCCATCGTTTATTCTGTGTATTTCTCTGAGACAATTGAACTTGAACACGAGTGACTGAGCGGAAAGTAGTACACTGTTTCCACGATCCCTGAAGGATCAAGAGTTGTCATGTTCGATAGTTGCCAGAGACTATTCCCTCCTTGGTAAAGTTAGGGGCTTACTGTGCGCTAGCTGGTCTAATGGCTAACATATCCTTTGGGGGTGTCTGGAATCAGTCTGGACACTAATACCACAGTTTATGGTGTCTAAATGCGCTGATCCTATATGGAAGTTTAGGAACTACACAACATGGCCCCACAAACATTGGTTTGCCTCTTATTTAACAGTCAAATCTGAGCAATTCACTCTTGCTTTCTCAGATTCCCCTACTCACATTTACCCAGAGATGTTTGGAGTGGGTAGGGCAATCTGCCACAGCTGAGTAGGTATACCCTTTGTGTTGTCTTTAGGTTTATTCAAACTTTAAGGATTATAGTTCCATACACTGTGCAAAACCTTATCTCTCCCCTCTATAAACTTCCACCCACATTGCCTAAAACTGAAGACGCTGGTGCTGGTGGTACTGCTGGTGCTAGTAGGGAGGAAGCAGAGCAGGAAGGGACTATAAACATTTTGGAAAATTACAGAAATGCACTTGCTATAAAATTAGAAAATGTGGTCCCTCGCCGTTAGGCGGTATGTTACTTTCATGATTGAGGCACATGAGCCATTCAAAACAGAGATGTTCTATTCTTGGGTTAAATTCCCCCATGCAGATGCACGCACACATACGTTCCATTCTAATACTCCGGATGAAATACCAGATAAATACTCTCCATACGAGGAAATAGAATTCCTGTTAATTTACCAAGAACATATACATTGGTTTAAAGGCGCCCTCCCCCATTGCACAGATAAAGTGAGACTCCATCCGCTCAGCAGAGACAAAGCAACTTCGCCAGTCCTAGCTGCTTACACACCTCATCCAGAGATTCACACATTGACAGCAGCAAACGTATGCCCACTTCACAAAGAAATACTAAAACTATATAGAAATCTTACACAGTTCATAGTGCTAACACTCACAATTCAACCTACAAGGAAATACACAGAAAATAGCGCAGCTTGCCGCAGTTTTTCCACACACTGGCCCGCAAGAAAAACACAGAATGCTGACAATTTGCTTGCTAATGGAGATAGGTCCCCCGATAGAGGATTGTACCACTTGGGGTACAGTTTTCCCTGCCGCTAATATCAGAACACATGCTACTCCCTCAATAGCAGTCATACGAGAAGTATTCAAACAAATACAAAATGAGTCCGGGGCAGAACCTACCCTGGACTTGGGGATGGAATTGATAGCCAATTTTGCCCTGGAATCAACTATTATATCTGCTAACATAAAAGGCGAAGTAGCAGCGGTAGCTATATACCAACACCTGCACCTGCACTGCTGCACAACAGGAGCGAGAATCTCCAAAAATTATCGAAGATACCTAGGCATCACTAGGTAGTGATAATGTGGGGGCTATACCAGTGTAACCACAATTAATTGGTAATAATGAAAAAGATAACTCAAAGCAAGCACTCAAATTTTATAAAAAGAAATCGGACAATGAGCAATCAAAAACAGGTAAAATGCATCACAATCAAGGGGTGGATCTCCCCAACAGGAGCCATCTGATTGGACATATAACCTAAGAAACCATGACAATATTAAATAACCTGACAGGTATCGATACTGATACAAGTAGCATAACGAAACTTGAGGGGGCCCCCCTGCAAAGCACATGGAGGGGTCCCCCTCCTGGCAACCAGGCTCACTACCTATCACTTTGCCCCACCGCCCAAAGATCTGGTGATGAGGTCACTGCAAGGTGCAACGAAGGTGAGTGTAACGTAAGTTATGTAACCTATCACATCCCAGATGTATGTGTGTAGTGCTTGCTGGCTGCGCGGCCGTAGAGGGGGCCCCTTGACCATGGGTCTGTCTTATGCCCATGGTTGGAGCTGTTTCACAAAGACTTTACTCACAGCCTCTAAAGTAAGGCCTGACTGTTCTGTGCCAAGCTACAAGAAGGGTGTGCACTGGCTAATTAAGGGTTTGCCTGCCTCTTACCCAGAGTAGGATTTTGGCTGCTTTTTGACCAGGGCTCATATCCCAATCAGCCAGCCACACAGTGATAAAGACATTCTGGAAGGAAGTTATCAGCCATTTTAAGTGAGGTCTGAGGTTTGTGGTGCCAGAGGAACCAGCGAGTCTCATTCTGGGCCTGCAAGCTGTCACTCTTGACAGGATCACATCCCATGACTCAGCCCTGCACTGCCGCTCATCAAGGCAACCAAAGCAAGTTGTTGCAATGATCTGGAAGAAGGGGGAGGTACCGACTGTTCCCTCTGGGTCACAAGGGTCTATCATGCATTGCCAAAGGAAAGGCTGACAAGCAATATGAATCACACAGAACACACATTCGGTAGAAGTTAATGCTTGCATTAACGTATTATTTTAATTTTTTTACTTAATCTGTATGTTTTGCTTAGTTTAATGAATGCTACTCTCCTGGTTTTTTTTCAATTGTATATTGTTATTTCTCCCTTCCCTCATTTTTGTTCCTTCCCTTATTCCAGGGCCCGCTTTAACTCTGGTGGTGCCCTGCGTGAAAATGTTTGTTGGCGCCTCCCCAGTGACCAATTCTGCCCACTCCCTCACTAGCACCCTTTAAAATGCCCCTCAAGTCTCCATAACCACTGTCTCTCGGATTCATTTAGTTTTCTAGCACCACTCATACCAGTGTAAGTGTCAGAGCACTTTACATCAGGCACACATTGCAGAGAGAGAATCATAGGTGGGTAAATCAGTATATATGAAATGTTACATCAGACCGGACTACAGGATGTAGGAGTCACACGTCATCGATACTGGTAGGCAAATTAGTTTGAGTCCTTATTCTGGAAACGTACAAATTCATAATTTAAAAGGTAACACCATTGTTCGTGGTTCTCTTTAATAATAAGAATTTTTTTCTACCCAATATGTACCCTTTTGACAAGATTAGAATAATGAAAGACTGGGGTCAAAACATATAGCTCTAACATATACCTTGCAGTTTCCAGCAGCCCTTTGAAGACAGTTAATAGTTCAATGTTCTATGTTAGGATTTTAACGTATAAACTGCAAGTAACAAAAGGATCTCTCCGACAAAAGCAGTAACCCACTGACTTATTTACATTATGTGCCCTTTGTGATCTGTATGGTACATGTTCTTGGAAGCGGGCACATTAACCCTCTGCACTACCTTACCATGAGTCAGAACATCCACTAGACAACCCTCTGCCTCTTTCCAGAAAGACGATTAATCATTGGAGTTATCTTGACATTTTAATTGATGCCTAAAATTGCTGGAGGCAGGGACCGCAGCAGCAGCAGGTGCTTTTAAAATGATAATATAGTTTAAAAAATGATGCCCTCACCCAAGTCAGCTCCCAGTGCGGTGGCACCACCCCTGCCTTTTTCTTTAGATTATTTATAAAATATAAATAGTAGGTATGTACTTCATAGTTGTTTTAATATGCATATTTGCCATGTCTTAGTTTTTTTTTGTTAGATCTCCTTATAAAGTTTTTTGTCTTTAATAAAGCTGATTAAACACAAAAAGTTGATGCAATAAATGAGACTTGGGGGGGATTCTCTGCACTCTCCTCAACATTTTTAGGCAAACAAATTCATGGGAGGCTACTCCAAGATCTGGGCATGATGGTTCTGTTCCTTCTTTATTATCTTGCACTCTTCAAACATCACTGGTACCTGTGGTAAGGGGGTGATTAGGAAAGGGAGCAGTTGAGGTGTGGGGGAAGTAGAGCTGTAAATGCTACTGTTTAAGTCTAGTGTCAGCCAAGAGGGTTTGAGGGGCTTTCAGCCAGCTCTCTTCATCCATTGTTTGATTGTTGTGTCATTCATATTATTGTCCTGGCCGCTGCACTGGAAATCCTGAGGCACTGGGTCAGCCCGATTCAGTCACTGGCTTACCTCTCTGTTAGTGACCACATTCCAGACTGGCACCATGTGCACAAATGACTAGACACAAACTGTAACCGCATTATCAAACAGGTGGAAAAGCAAAAAGTAGGCAGCTGACGCCTGACTTATTGGCTATGCCAATGCTTGTTTGGGCTAAAATGCACAACAAATGTTTATGGCTTATATCTTACAGCCAGTGTGCAGATGTATTCTATGGTTCTACTTTAAATTAAAACGAATAAAAAGTAATTCATCAAAAAACAGAACAGTCCGTCAGACCCACTTTGCCTGCTCGGTGCTCACCGCTCCCCCACATCTCCTTTAAGTCTGAAGTCAACAGCAGCAGAGGGATGGTTTCGGGAATATATGCAATTCCAAATGAATTGCTTTCCAAGAAACCTTTGAGAAGTCATGGAATGGAGCAGAAAGGATACGAATATTGTGAAGATTTGCGTGGGCGTATTTCTACACTGCTGTAAATATTTAAGTTTGCTGGGGAGGTACACCCAGGGAAGCGATTGTTTCTTGAGGGGAACAGCCAGGCCCAGAGAACCCAACTGCCATGCGCATGACCATGGTCACATGCCCCACCCTCATGGTGAAGACTGCCCGGACGAGGATATATCTGCGTGCAGCAAATCATTTAATTTATGATGAGGCCGGGACGAGGTGCAACATAACACAAGTTACATAACATAACTTATCACATCCCAGAAGGATGTGTGTAGTGTTTGCTGGTTGTGCGACAGCAAAGGGGTCCCCTGGAGCGAGGGGGCCCCCTGTAGCACGGGGGCTGTGGGGGCCTGTGTTACGTCTGTGACTGATACACGTTCCTATCGTTCCTTTCAGGGTTCATCAAAAATCTCAGAGAGATAAGGACGGTCAGAACACAAATCAGAAGAGCGAGAAAAGCCACGAGACACACATTACACTTCAGATTATATTATAAACCAAATCTAAACCTCAATTTAAAAAGGAGAAGGTAGCTGGCCTAAAAATATGAACTGCCCAGGCTACTGAGGACTCAACTACTGAACGGGGAATGGCCTCTGATGATGCTAGACAGCACAGCAGAAGTAACACCAGCTCACCAGAACCTGATGGAATTTCTGATGACAGCAGCGTTGAATAAATATATCACAGTGGAAACACCTGATGCTAGAGTAAGTGTCCCACATCAGTTATACGAAATAACATTCCAAATGGAGGGGGACCTATCAAGGAAAGTTAAAGGTCTCTTTTGGGAGAACTTGACATATGGATATGATAATTAGACAAAAAATTAGTATATCAAAGAAAACCTGACTTTAGGGAATTAGAGAGGATACAGCACACATTTATTGTAATCCTGTGTCTATAAAAAATACTTTTTTCTAGAGACCCCTCACCCACCAGGGTTGCCCCTAGGTTGCATGCTACATCATTGGGGTTCCTCTCAATCCTCTATGGATTGAGGCATGATGCGAATTGCGAATTACGAAGGAGAACTTTTTATTGTAGACTATGTGTAGTAAAGTGATGTAGCATGGAAAGATCTAAAATTACCTAACTAGTTGGCCCCCGAGGAGTCCTGATGAAGAGCTATTAAGAGAACAGCTTGAAACATGTTGACAAAAACATTACTGAGACTACCAGACTCATTAGGGTCAGGTTTCTTCTCAGTAAACGACCCCTGATTTTTAACCATAACAACTAGGGGCGGGAATAAGTGAGGACCCAACTAGTTAGGTATTTTTAGATTTTCTAGACTAGGGATTACAACACATTCTTGCTGTATCATATCTACTTCCCTAAAAGCAGGTATTCTTTGATATACTCGATTTTTGTCTAACTACATAACTGCCAGGAATATAACGCTAGCCTCAACCTCTGCCTCCCTCTCCACTTTGGTAAATATGGATATGATATCCTTTTGGCTGGAAAAGAATGGCGACCTGGTTTTGTTATGGGCTGCCCAATAGGAGAGGCCATAATATTACCAGTCTTCTCCAACCTCGTTCCAGAATCACTTAAACATTCATACGTGCAGGAGTGGATGGTAGCACTAGCTCCTGCATTATACCGCAATCATGAAGGGTGGGATGCTGAGCACCCTCACTAAGCATGGGCGGAAAATCCGTTTCGCTCGCGGATTTTGCGGATTTTCGGTAAATTCGCAATCCGCGAGATTCGCGAATCTCCCGCAAAATCCGCAAATCCGCGAGCAGCGGATTTTATGGCTTGCTCGCACTGTTCGCGTGAGTTCGCGGCTTTCCAGTACAACTTCGCGCCCCCCGAATAAGGGCTAAATTGCAGAAATACGATCTTAGCAAAACTGAAACTACTTACCAGGTTCAAAAGTTCAGGCTCATCATTAGTAGCCATTTCCTGTAGTGCTTCCTGAGGGGCCCCTCCAGAGTTCAGTTGCCTACTTGCAACTATTATGTGACCCAGCTCTGAACCTCAGAATAGTTACACATATGCCACAAAGGTCCTGAATTACAGCTAAGGGAGACAAGCAGGAGCCAGGCTGGAAGTTCAAATCCATTAATCAGCCCCTAATTCATTATTGTCAGTTGGGGCAGGGCAGGTGTTGTAACTAATTTTGCAACAATGAAAGCACTTAGCAAGTGCAAAAGATCACTAATCAGGAAGCACTAAGGAAGCAGGTGCCAGCTAAAAAAATATTCTGTGACACATTAATCAGCCCCAAATTAATTCAGGTCACTTGAGGCAGGGAAGGTGTGCTTTGCTTTGCCACAATAATGTACACTGACTGGACAACCAGAGGGTGCTGTGATGAAACAGAGGGTGGCATGGGTGGGCCAGAGGGTGGCATGAGTAGTCAGAGAGTGGCAGTGGTGAAAGAGAGTGGCAGTGATGAAGAAGAGTGTCCCAAACAGGCTGGACACGTAGAAACAACAAGTTCGCAAAACTTGCGACCCGACAGGTAAGTTCGCGTTTTGCGAAATTGTACAAAACCCTCGCGAACTGGCAGAAACACGCGCGAACACAAAAAAAAATCTGCAAATTCGCGAGAATTTGTGGATTTTGCGAATTGCGAGTTCGCAAATCCGCAAAATTCGCGAACGCGAGATTCGCAAAATTCGCCCACGCTTAATCCTCACCCTGAAATCCCAGGTAAAACTATCCCCACACCACAGAGGCAATACGCAATAAAACATAATGCAAAAAAGCAAGTCAGGGAGATCTTGGATCAACTTGAATACCAGGTGTAATTGAGAATTGCACCTCCTCCTTTAATTATCCTTTGTTTCCCGTAATGAAACCCGACAATTCATACCATCTAGTTTTAGACTACAGGCATTTGAGCACATGCACAAAGACATTTGCATTACAAAATGCACACAGTGCCCCATTAATGAATAACATTGTGCTGAAGAAAAACAAAACAACACTATATATCTCATATAGATTATTTTGCCAAAATATAGCACCTGAAAGCAGATATTTGACAGCATTTTCAGTGCTCGGCTCTCAGGGCCAATTCTGTAGACTGCCCCAAGGGTATAAGAATAGCCCTGGGTTGTTCTCAGCAAGAGTATCAGAGTTGCCTCAAAATTGTAATGAGGAGGCACTGTCCTATGTAGATGACATTTATCTGATGGACGATAAATTGTTGGACCACTTGCACAGGGTGAACAAAATAATTCTAGGGTTCGCCTCTGAAGTCTACAAATGCAACTAAAAAATCAAAAACTGCCCACTTCAATGCCCTATTTTTGTGATATGAGCTCTCAAGTGTAGGACAAAGCCTGGCAGCTAATTTTTTAGAAAAACGTGTGCTACTCTAACCTTCAAAGACTTAAAAACGTACAATCCATTTTTAGGACTCCTGAATTTTGGCAGAACGTACATTTTTGATAACACAGAAAAAGTAAAACCTTTCTACGACTTAATTAGACCTGGTTTTTCAGTTCCACGTTGGACACATGAACACACAAAAATGCTCTCTTTCTTACAAGCTGACATTTTAGCTTCTAAATACTTACACACATGTGTAAACAATACGAACTTGGTGATCCGTGTTATAGCGGGTCAATCAGGATACACCTACCTAGCCTTCAATGAAGGAGAGTCAGTACCAATTGCATACAAATCAAATTTGTACCAAATGCTGAAATGCGTTTTGCATCCACAGAAAAGATACTGACAGTGGTACAGACTGCTGTAGTAAGAGAAAAAGCACTAGCTCAGGGGAAACAAATAATTGTTGTGATTCCAGTACCAACCTTAGAGGCTGTTTCAAAAGAAAGTATTCCAAATGCAAAAGCACTGCATTCGCAATGGATACAATGGCTAATTCTCTCACTGCAACAGATGTAGACTACAAATTTGATTCTACATTAAAAACACAAGCATTCCTGCAGTACAAACAAGAATATCCTCTCCTGAATGAAATAATGTCTCTAAATCAGTATGAACATTATATACACTGACGGATTTTCCCAGATTGCCGTAGAAAGTAAACAGCAATACAGTACAGCATGTGCATTGTAAAGGGACATATGCAGGATGGCAAGTTTTGTCCGATCAATATGCAAACAAAATCTGTAGTCGATTGCACAGCTGGCAGAACTAAAAGTCCTAATACTAGCACTGAAAAATATAGATCAGGGATTCCCCACACTTATTGTGTGTGATCCGTTTTACTGTGTCCAGTCATACAATGAATACATTCACTATTGGGGACAAAATGAGTGTAGAGATTCCAAAGGTAGCAGAATAAAGCACAAGTTGCTTTGGGAACAAGTGGCAGAACTGAAAAGAGGCTTGGCATGTACTCATGTAATTCATAAATTGAGTCATCAGCGTATTGGCGTATACGTTAAAGGGAATTCATTGGCTGATGAAGTAGCCACGGTGACAGTATGCACTGCTGCCTTTGCTGCAATCACTCATTCTAGCACAAGGATAGACAGGCAGATAATCATAGCTGTGAGCGCTATGTGTAACAACAACTCAGCCTTGCTGTTAGACGGGGACCTGGAGGGTCGGCCGAGGACAAGAGGAGAGGCCTCCGGGGAGGGCCGTCTCCAGCGATCGTACAGACAAGTAACTTCCCCCCCACAGATGGACACCACTCAAGGATAAGGTTAACGCTTTTTATATGCAGTTCTTGAAGCAAAGTATCACGGTACAGCGAGATCAGGACACGAGGGTCCTCTCAATTCTAGTCTCTGGAAGGGAAAGGGGGTAGCGGGACAGTCTTGGTACCAATCTGGTATTGAGGTGGAATGAGGGGTAGCTCACAATCCTCGAGCTCAGAGTTCTAGAAGGTCGGGCCGCGGCAGCGCCAGCAGGTCCCGATGCGGCTGTAGGTTGCAGAGGGCCACGGCAGCGCCAGCAGGTCCCGATGAGGATGTAGGTTGCAACGGGCCGCGGCAGCGCCAGCAGGTCCCGATGAGGATGTAGGTTGCAAAGGGCCACGGCAGCGCCAGCAGGTCCCGACGAGGATGTAGGTTGCAAAGGGCCGCGGCAGCGCCAGCAGGTCCCAACGAAGATGAAGGTTGCAGAAAGCCGCGGCAGCGCCAGCAGGCAGGACGATGGTTCACAAGGCAGGGCTGCGGCAGCGCCAGCAGTCCGTCAAGGATGAGTTCTTCACGGTGTCTCTCGACTCCAGGATACAACTGCCTTCCTGCTCTGGAGCTGCCCCAGTTATAGGTCTGGCGCCCTTTGATGTCCGGACCCTCGCACTTGGAGGTCGGGAGGTCCGGGATGAGGGAGTCCAGACACCCAGCAGGGGGGTGGAGCCAGCGCCCGGGGAGGCTGGTGGCGATCGGCACCTGGCGGGGGAGAGCCATCGACACTCCTCTCTCCCATTGACCTGCCAAGTGGTCCGTTCACCTCCTGGGTGGATGGTGGTGCCGGGATGTCGGGGCCTGGCCAGGCCCAGGGTTGGGGTCGAGCTGAGGCCACGCGGCCTCGTGGTGCAGTGTCCAAGATGGCGGCTGTGCCGGGCAATGGTGCTGACGGTGGCCCGGGCCAGTGATACAGAGATGTCCGGGAGCAGGCGTCCCGTAGGGGACGGCTTGCGGGTTGCTTCTGTGGGTCGTTGGGGTTGTTCTTCGGGTAGCACCTGGAGAGCCGGTGTCCGGGCTCTGCCATGCGGGGAGGGAGCGAGCCCTTCCTGAGGCCTGTCCAACATGCGTCCCCCCCAGCTGAAGGCGGGGAGAGTCACCCATCCTCTTGGGGACTCTACTCATCGAGGCGGAAGAAGCGTGACAGGCCATCCGCGTTGGCCAGGTAGGCGGCGCTGAATTCTTCGAGGCCCGCCAATACCTGGTTCACAAGTCGTTGGAAAGTGGCTGGAGCGTTTTTTAATGCCGAATGGCATCACTTTGAAATGGTAGTGTCCATCCGGGGTGGAGAAAGCGGATCGTTCTTGGGCCCTGGGGGTGAGGCCGATCTGCCAGTAGCCCGCTGTCAGGTCAAAGATGCTCAGGTAGCGGGCAGCCCCCATGCGGTCAACCAGTTCATCTGCTCGGGGAATGGGGTGAGCGTCGGTTTGGGTGACAGCGTTCAGACCCCGATAGTCGACGCAGAATCAGAGCTCGGGGTGGTGCCCGGGGCAGCAGCTTTGGGGACCAGTACGACTGGGCTGGCCCAGGGGCTGTCTGAGGGCTCGATGACTCCGAGTGTGAGCATTTTGGAGACTTCGTCTTGGATGCAGGTGCGCACCCGATCTGGTACTCGGTACGCTCGGTGTCGGATAGGGGGACTGTCCCCAGTGTCCACGTCGTGAAGGCACCAGGGGGTGACCCCGGGGGTGAGGGAGAACAGGTTTGCGAATTGCAGCAGGAGAGCCCAACAGTCTTGGCGCTGCTCCGGGGTCAGGGCATCGGAGAGTCAGACCCCGTCCACCGAACCATCTTTCTTACGGGTCCTCAGTAGGTCAGGGAGGGGCTCGGAGTCTTCCTCCGCCCCACTGTCTGTAGCCATCAGTAGGCTGAGCTCCGAGCGCACGAAGTGTGGTTTGAGTCTGTTGGCGTGAAGGACCCGGAGGGGGTTCCGGGGGGATTCCATGTCGATGAGATAGGTGACGGGGCCCTTGCGCTCGACCACCTTGAAGGGTCCTGTCCATTTGTCCTGCAAGGCACAAGGCTCGATGGGAGACATCACCCATACCTGCTGACCAGGCTCGAACTCGATGGAGGAGGCATGTTAATCGTACCATTTCTTCATGTCCTCCTGACTGGCCTCGAGATTGGCTTTAGCGATTTCCCTGAATCGCCTGGTCTGGTTGCGGAGGGTCAGGAGGTACTTATACACGTCCGGAGGGGTCTTCTGGGGGGCCATTTCCCATTCCTCTTTAACCAGGCTGAGGGGCCCTCGGACAGGGTGTCCGTACAGGAGCTCGAAGGGGCTGAAACCGAGGGATTTCTGGGGGACTTCTCGGTAGGCGAAGAGGAGGCACGGGAGCAGCACGTCCCACTGGCGGTGTAGGTGTTCCTCCAGTCCCATGATCATCCCCTTGAGAGTGCGGTTAAACCGCTCGACCAGTCCGTTTCCTTGCGGGTGATAGGGGGTCGTGAACCGGTACATAACTCCGCACTGCTGCCAGAGGGATTTCATATATTTGGAGATAAAGTTCGTGCCCCTGTCGCTGACGACTTCCCGGGGGAAGCCCACTCGAGAGAAGATCCCCATTAAGGCTCGGCCTACCACTGGTGCTGTTACGGTTCGAAGGGGAATGGCCTCGGGATAGCGGGTGGCGTGGTCTACCAGGACCAGGATGAATCGATGCCCTTGTGCTGTTCGGGGGTCCAGGGGCCCCACAATGTCTATTCCCACCCTTTCGAACGGGGTGGCGACGACGGGGAATGGTTGCAGGGGTGCCTTGAGTTTTTGGCCGATCTTCCCGCTGGCCTGGCAGGTGGGGCAGGCCCGGCAGTGGTTGGAGACGTCATTTCGCATTTTGGGCCAGTAAAAGTGGGTTACCAGGCGGTTATACGTTTTGCTTGCCCCAAGTGCCCAGCCAGGGGGACATCGTGTGCCAAGTTCAAAAGGAAGTCTCTCAAGGGTAGGGGCACCACCAGCACCCGACTGGCCCCCAACTCTGCGATTCTTTGCTCGCTGTACAGTAGGTCATTTATCCCAATAGATCCAGTGGGCCCCTGCGGTGTCTCCCGTGCTCTGGGCAAGGGCTTGCTGCCGGAGTCCCTCGAGGGAGGGACAGGTCTTTTGCTCCTGCCGGAATTGTTCCTGGGTGGGTCCCCCCTCTTGACGCCACTGAGCCAGTTCTGGAAGGTCTTGGAGCTGAGCGGGCCCTTCTGGGGTTTGCTCTGGGGGGTCAGTACGGAGGGTGTCTTCCTCTGGAGTGATCGGGGGAGGAGGTGCTGGCCATTCGGGTTCTTCGGATCTGGGGATGGCACGGGCGGCCATGGACCGGGTTGTTACGCACGCCCAGTCCAGGAGGCCCAGCATCCCCAGGTGCTCTCTTCTTTCAACGGCCGCCCACGGGGAACTCTCGAGATCGTTTCCCAGGAGACAGTCCACTGGGGCATCATCGCGGATAGTCACTTTTAGCATGCCGGACACTCCTCCCCATTCGAAGGGGACGCAGGCCATCCGACACAGGCTCTCGGAATTGTTGGCCGATCGGACGGGGCAAAGAACGTTTGGCAGGATTTGTTCCGGGGTCACCAGGTGACAGCGGACTGCCGTCACACTGGCCCCAGTGTCACGCAGGGCTTCGGCCTTGCGCCCATTTATGTTCACCCACTGGCTGTATTTTCTGGTGTTGGCGGGTAGGGGAGCCCGCGGGATCATGTCTCTTCCCCCTAGGCAAGCCAGGACCATGGCGGCAGGTTCCCACTCGGGCTGTTCCTGCTCGTACTCTGCATACTCTTCGGAGGTTTGCTCCTCTCCTAGGGCGGCGGCAGCGACCTGGTGGGGCACGGGAGTCTGGTTCTTTGGGCAGTTCGGGTCGCTGGCATAGTGGCCGATTCGCTGGCACCGGTGGCAAGTAACGTTGGCTCGGAACCCTGGGCGCATCGGGGGGTTTCCCCGACCGGCCGGGGGCGGGGTGTTGCTGGCGGGAGCTGCCGGGACGGTATCTCTGCCCCGGCCCTGGCCTCCTCCTCCTCCTCGGGGGCGATGGGGACCTTGGTTGGTTCTGTTTTGTTCGCTTGGCCCACTCCGGGCCACTCGGGTGCTTTCCCATCGGTCAGCTTCAGCGGCGAGCTGCCGAGGTTCAGTCAATTTACTGTCGAGGAGGTGCTGCCTGAGCTCGATGAAGCAATTGTTGGAGAGGTGCTCCCACACAATGAGGTTAAAGAGTTGCTCGTAGGTGGTTACGTGGCTGCCCTTGATCCACCCCTCGAAGGCTCGGCTGAAATAGTTCACATATTCTACCCAAGTTGTACCCGGGATCCGTGTACAGTCGCGGAACCTCTGGCGGTACATCTCGGGCGTGAGTCCATATCGAGTGAGGAGGGCGGCCTTCATGTGGTCATAGGATGTCATCTGGTGGTCCGGGAGCTGTAGCAGGGCATCGCGGCCTTCATTGACAAACCTCCCCCATAGACCGGCTCCCCAGTCACTTCGATCAATCCGGTGGGAGGTCATGGCGATCTCGTAGGCCTTGAACCACTGTTGTATGTCGTCATTCCGATAATATTCTCGGACGACATCCTTGGGGATGTGGACCTTTTGTTTGGTAGTGCCTGGGGTGCGCGACCGCTCGGGCACCCCTAGATCTTTGTTCTGTTTCCGCATTTCTATTTCGGCTAGCTTGCGCTCGTGTTCGTATGCCAGTTTTTTCTCTTCGAGTTCTCTCTGCCTTTGCTTCTCTTCCCGCTCTTCTCGGAGCCGTAAGTGGTCTAAGTTTATCTTTTGTTCCGCCAGTTTCAGCTCTCCGTCCAACCGGAGCTGTGCCAACTCTAATTCATGGAGTCTGCTTTTCTCTCGTTCTTGGATCTCTTCCAGGGAGAGACCCGCTCTTCTTTCTTCGGTCGGAGTGGTGTTTGTCTCTAGTGCCTCGAGGTTTTGGTTCCGGGGTCCGGCTGCCCCTGTTTCTGCCCAAGATTCTAGGGCGTGTTTGAAGTCCTCTTTCGTGCTCAGCCCGGTGGTAGCAATGCCTAGTTCTATGCAAAATTGTTTTAGCTCTCGATGGCTGTACTCTTCTAATTTCTCCATCTGGAATTTCTCTGTGGATCCGCTCTCTTTTGTTGTCATTGTGGTTGAGTCGTGGGGTGAGTTACTCTCTGTACGATTACGCGTCGGTTCGGATTGCGCCGCTGGCCACCAATGTTAGACGGGGACCTGGAGGGTCGGCCGAGGACAAGAGGAGAGGCCTCCGGGGAGGGCCGTCTCCAGCGATCGTACAGACAAGTAACTTCCCCCCCACAGATGGACACCACACAAGGATAAGGTTAACGCTTTTTATATGCAGTTCTTGAAGCAAAGTATCATGGTACAGTGAGATCGGGACACGAGGGTCCTCTCAATTCTAGTCTCTGGAAGGAAAGGGGGTAGCGGGACAGTCTTGGTACCAATCTGGTATTGAGGTGGAATGAGGGGTAGCTCACAATCCTCGAGCTCGGAGTTCTAGAAGGTCGGGCCGCGGCAGCGCCAGCAGGTCCCGATGCGGCTGTAGGTTGCAGAGGGCCGCGGCAGCGCCAGCAGGTCCCGATGAGGATGTAGGATGCAACGGGCCGCGGCAGCGCCAGCAGGTCCCGACGAGGATGTAGGTTGCAAAGGGCCGCGGCAGCGCCAGCAGGTCCCAACGAGGATGTAGGTTGCAAAGGGCCGCGGCAGTGCCAGCAGGTCCCAAGATGAAGGTTGCAGAAAGCCGCGGCAGCTCCAGCAGGCAGGACGATGGTTCACAAGGCAGGGCTGCGGCAGCGCCAGCAGTCCGTCAAGGATGAGTTCTTCACTGTGTCTCTCGACTCCAGGATACAACTGCCTTCCTGCTCTGGAGCTGCCCCAGTTATAGGTCTGGCGCCCTTTGATGTCCGGACCCTCGCACTTGGAGGTCGGGAGGTCCGGGATGAGGGAGTCCAGACACCCAGCAGGGGGGTGGAGCCAGCGCCCGGGGAGGCTGGGGGCGATCGGCACCTGGCGGGGGAGAGCCATCGACACTCCTCTCTCCCATTGACCTGCCAAGTGGTCCGTTCACCTCCTGGGTGGATGGTGGTGCCGGGATGTCGGGGCCTGGCCAGGCCCAGGGTTGGGGTCGAGCTGAGGCCACGCGGCCTCGTGGTGCAGTGTCCAAGATGGCGGCTGGGCCGGGCAATGGTGCTGACGGTGGCCCGGGCCAGTGATACAGAGATGTCCGGGAGCAGGCGTCCCGTAGGGGACGGCTTGCGGGTTGCTTCTGTGGGTCGTTGGGGTTGTTCTTCGGGTAGCACCTGGAGAGCCGGTGTCCGGGCTCTGTCATGCGGGGAGGGAGCGAGCCCTTCCTGAGGCCTGTCCAACACTTGCCAAAATATTTTTCAAGCAAGTACTCCTACAAGTTAGATGTGCAAAATATTCTGGATGCTCAAATTCCAGGAGTGGGGGATAGAGTAATACCAAACACGGATCACAGATTAGGTATAATTCTCGCTGCACAGGAGTGTCTGGGTTCACCACACGCAGGTATTACTGCAACGGTTTTACTACTAAAACAACATTATTGGTGTCCTGGTCGTACCAAACAGACTAAAGTGATTTTCTGGCGCCAAGCGGGTCTGGGGAGACTCTGCCACTGTCCTCCCTTACCGCCTATACCTCTGAATATGTTTTCATGCATCATTTGTAAAGCTTCTGGCCTATACCTCTGAATGTGTTTTTCATGCTTAGGAGGTTGTTTTTCCTAGTATAGGTTATGCTAGTGAGTTTATGATTCCCTGCGTGATATTTGCCTAAGGTCTTTAGGATTGCGTAGGTGGTACTTACCTTTTACCAGTGGTTACTGGTTGTGTGCTACATTTGTTATTTGGTGCTACAGTTATTATATGTGCTATGTGCTAAGCGTTATTCCTACAAAGGGCTAATTCTACCAAGTGCTAGTTCTAAAAGTGCTTATTCCTGACAGTGGCCCAAGCGGCCCTCTCCCATGTACACAATCCCCTTTAAATTCTGCCCGTGCCTGTTGGTACATTGTAAAGTGTGTGTTTATTATCTAATGTGTTTGGTATAATACAAAGGCTATTTTTATATATAACCTTGTGTGGAGTTTCCTTTGTGATGGGCCTTGGGTGTTGTTGCTGGGTGCGTGCGCAAACGCTTTACACATTGCTTCCGAGATAAGCCTGACTGCTCGTGCCAAGCTACCAAGGGGGTGAGCAGGGGTTATCTTTGGTGGGTGACTTCCTTGCCATGACGAAGAATGGTGGTTTCTGCCTGACTTTGGTGCAAGCCTCAGCCAACCGGAAATCGCCATTTCTAACACATTCCTTTTAGATAAATATCCCTCCAGTGGATGGACTTTCCTTCCGCCTCATGACCCTGTGGACCAAAGCTGAGCAGGTATTCCTGTCCGAGCCCTCTCCAGCAGAGGATTTTGAGGTCAAGGTGTGACCAGGACCACCCGCCGCGCCCAAGCTGGGCTAGTAACTTGCAAACAGGACCAGTGAAAATAAGAAGGAACAAAAGTCTCAACAGCACATTTTATTTATTTCAATGAGTTATAAAATCTTTACATTATTAAAGATTAACTTTAAACATTGGCACGACTTCCTGTACCACAGGAACTGTCAACTCACACTTCACAGATGCCACTGACGTTCATCAATCAAAGGTGAAGCACAGGATAAAGGGGTGAGAACAGCAAATCACCAACGTCTTCCACATAATCGTAGATACAGGGTGGGCGACAAAGATACAGCGACTAGTCGCGATAAGCAACGGACGTAGGAGATTGACTCTGCAGGGGGAAACATCTTTTACAACGCAACTTTTACCACGCAAACCATTACAACGCATTGCGCTGGGGGCGCTCTAGGATAGGGAATAAGTTTAATTTACTATCCAACACCTTCCCTAGTGTCCACGGGGACTGGAGTTGGAATAGTAAATTAAACTATTCACTATCCAGCACCCCAAAGCGCTATGCGTTGTAAAGGTTTTCGTTGTAAAAACCGCGTTGTAAAGGCATGCGTGGTAAAAGCATGCATTGTAATGTCATACATCCCTCTGCAGGTGTCGAAATCAGCTGAGTTCTGGCAAATGACAATAAACTATATACAACACAATAATGGTATATAATGGTATAGTCGATGAGGAGCCCTATGCTATAAGGCTGTATAAATGGTGATGATCTATTTGGTGGTGACATATTTATTAAGGGATGGTAATAGCATGACGATATACGATGAGGAGATATAAGCTGCTGACATGTACAATGAAATGTATGAAATGGATATATACGATGATGTATGCGAAGGCGATATACGTGTGATGATGTTATAAGTGATAAAGATATGCGTGGTGAAGGTACAGACCCTGATATTATAGAGAAATACCATGAGGATATATACGATGAGGATATACAAGCTGTTGACATGTACGATGAAACGTATGAAGCTGATATATATGATGATATATGACAAGACCATATTTATGTAGTGATAATTTATGTCATAAAGGCATATGTAGTGATGATATAGACCCTGATATTATAGAGTAAGTCGATACTTGCGCTTTGATAGATACAAATGGAATTAAAATCTGGAGTGTGTGGGCTGTTTGGGGAGCTGTTCTGCTGGTGGCTCTCCAAAGGCTTCTACGTGTTCTACCTAGTATCTCCTAGCCCTAGGAGCAGTCCTGGTGAGGAGGGCTTGGCCAATGGGCAAAGGTTTAACCTATGTCTTCGGATGGACGCCGCAGACGGTGAAGACTCTTCTCGTCCTACGACTGTTCCATCAGAGGCAGAATCTGATCTTCATTTCACTTTAAATAAAGGGGGCTGGGGTGTCCAGCTCCCTAGGGGGAGTAAAAAGACATCAGAAGTGATGCTGCTTTGGGCACCTGCCAATCAAAACACTGTTTAAGGGGTATAAAGAGCAGCACACCTCGGGAGAGGGAGCAAAGTGTGAGACATGTCCAGGAGTGTTGAGTAGGCATGTGAGGGGAGGAGGGTCTGGGGGTCTCATACTGTGGAGAGAGCGGTGGAGCGAGGGAGCCTGGGAGGGACGTCAGAGCAGACGAGCCCAAGAGGAAGCGTCAGGAGGGGGTGCTAGTGCAGGAGTGTTCGGGCGGACGACTTTGGGGGACTGCATGCATGTTTATTTGTATATATTATACAAGAGTATGTATATGTGTATGCATGTACATTTTTGTGTATGTGCTTATGCATGTATATATGTATGCTTGCATGTATGATGTCTGTGTTTTACTGCATATATGTATTCATGTATGTATATAAATCTATATGTTCTATATGTCTGTATGTATGCATGTACATGTGCTTGTGCTCGTGCAGTAGGCATCAAAATGTAGTACACCTATAGGTCAAGGTTACATTTAAGCCCAGGTCCAGTATTCTGGAATGCCAGAAGATGGGTGGTCCTCCTGATGATCCCAGGGGGCCAGTAGGAGCTGGGAGCGCCCTCTTGAGGATGGATGAGAAGCTCCTTGAAGAGAAGCAACTTCAGCTCCTTCCTGAACCAAACCAGTGAGGAGTTCAGCCTGATGTGGCCCAGATGTTGCTAAAGATCCTGGGGGCAAATCTGGTGGATGCAAGACCCTGCGTTGATGTCAAGTCCGCGAGATGTGAGGAAGGAGCACCAAGATCATACTGGGTAGACGTCTGGGGTAAAATGACTAAGCAGTGGGTCTAGGGCTGATCTACCAGGGAGGAAGTGCCAGGGTGCAGGTTTGGTCTGGAAGGACTAGGTGGAGTACCAGGGATCAGTGAAGAACTCAATGGCTCCAAAGTGCAAATACTCAATGTGCGACTGAATAAGAGAATTGACCACTGACCCCTAGTATGTGCGAGGAAGCAGTCCGCGCTGGAGAGCCGAGAGCATCTGCTGGACGACCGCCAGGAACCATTGGTTCGAACCATTGAGCAGAATCTCTAAGGTCCCACCAGAGGAATGCAGACTCTAATGAGTGAGGATGAGACAAGACCAGCAGCCAACGATGATGCCAAACCAGCGTGAGACAATCATGGAAGTACTGACTGCGCCAGGGACAACACTCATGAAAGATTGGCAGTCCCAAGGGACATGTGGCAAAAGAGGAGGGGGACCCATCACTGCCAGGGCTCCCTTGGACATTCAGAAGTTCCAAGGCTCGAGATATAGCCATCCTCCCGTCACCCATCACTACACCTCTCTGATGTGCGTGTCTATACGTATAATGTAGCAACGGACATGTTTAGTGTTTAATGCAGGCTCAAGGACTTGGAGGTGAAGATTTAGTGTTGCCACCGGTAGAGAAGACCACAAACCCATTAAAAGGCCACTTTAAGTTTTTTCTTGAGCTTTGACAGGGAATCCCTAATGGTTGCCTCCCAGACCCCGATACGGTCATTCTTAGTATATTTTCTACGGGTAATTTCATTGATGCCTTCTACCTGATTGTACAGACTGGGACAGGGCTTGCATCAGGCTGGGATACAGCTGGGGTAGGGCTGATATAAGAAGAGGAGGATTGGGAAAGGGCTGGACCTGTGGCGCATTAGGGAGGGACAGGGATACAGAGCAGTCTCTTATGTGAGGCACTTCAAACTCTGTAGACCCAGAAGTAAATGGAAAAGGGTGATGGTGCTCTGGGGTCCCGAGAGTAAGAGTGTCTTCAGTCTTTTGGCCTTTGACCCAGGATCTCTTGAGGACTGAGCTCCAAGTGCCATCATTCCTGTTTCGTTGGGAGAAGACGAGCTGGCGTCACCACTTCACATGGGCTGAGGGACAAAATGGCCGCTGCTCTGGGGAACTTCTGCAATACAAGTTCCATTCTCTTTCCAAGTGCGCAGGAAGACATTCCACGGCTTCTAAAGAACAGTCTCAGAGCAACTAGTGCATAAACTAGAGTATTGAGGGACATACGAAGAGAATGACAGACACCGCCTCTAAGTTCCAACCATAGGAGCCAGAGAGGGAAGGAAAAGGGAAGTGATGTGAAGACGCAGAGGAATCATTGTTGACAGGACGTTTTCGGCAGATTGGATGTGGACTGCAAGTTCTTCTCTCACAAACCTTCATCCTATGAAGAAAAGAAAAAAAAACATAAGCTCATTGTTGTCTTTTTAGGTCTTGTCTATGAGAGAGCTATTGGCTTTCCCAATGCCGATTAGCCATGATGTACAGCAGCGTGAATGCTGCTCAGCATTGCTAAAGGATAGCAGCATGCCGTAGAGTGGTACAGAGTAGAGCGCTATAGAGGGGAGTGGTGTAAAGGAGAGTGGCGTAGATTAGTATGGAGTGGAGTAGAGTGGAGTGGAGAGGCGTAGAGTAGGGTGGAGTGGCATGGGGTAGAGTGGAGTGGCATGGGGTAGATTAGAGTGTAGAGGCATAGAGTGGAGCAGCATAGAGTGGTGGGGAGTGGCACAGACTAGAGTGGAGTGGCATATAGTTGAGTGGCGTACAGTGGTGTGGCATTGAGTAGAGTGGCAAAGAGTGGAGCGGTGTGCAGTAGCGGTGAGTGGAGAGTGGAGAGCCATAGAGTGGCGTTAAGTGAAGTAGCACATACAGTGGAAATGCTCAAAAAGAGCACAGCATCTGGATAATCATACTGCGCACATCATGTGGATAATCATAATGGGCGCGCCATGTAGATGCTCGTAACGGGCACATCATGTGGAGGCTTGTAACGGGCATGCCATGTGAATGCTCATTACAGGCATCCATGTGGATGCTCATAACGGGCACAGCATGTGGAAACTCGTAACGGGCACGCCATGTGGATACTCGTAACGGGCACGCCATGAGGATGCTCATAACAGGCTCAGCATGTGGATGCTCGTAACAAGCACGCCATGTGGATGCTCGTAACAGGCTCAGCATGTGGATGCTCATAACAGGCACAGCATGTGGATGCTCGTAACGGGCATAGCATGTGGATGCTAGTAACGGGCATAGCATGTGGATGCTAGTAACGGGCACAGCATGTGGATGCTCATAACAGGCTCAGCATGTGGATGCTCATAACAGGCACAGCATGTGGATGCTCGTAACGGGCACAGCATGTGGATGCTAGTAACGGGCACAGCATGTGGATGCTCGTAACAGGCACAACATGTGGATGTTCATAAAGGGCATTACACATGGATGCTCATAATGGGTACACCAAGTGGGAGCTCATAATGCGCAAACAGTAGAGTTGCTCATATCGGGCACACCATATGGAGGCTCGTAATGTGCACAATATGTGAATGCTCATAATGCGCACTCCATGTGGATGCTTGTAATGCACACACAGTAAAGATGTTCATAGCGGACATATGGATGATGCTTATAATGGGCTCACAGTGGAGATGCTCATAATGGACACACACTGATGATGATGCTCCTAATCAGCCCACATTGGAGATAATCATAGGGAATACAGGGGTGATGATCATAATGGACACACAGTGCAGATGCTCATACCAGATAAACGGACGATACTCATACCGGAAACACGGACAATCTTCAGACTGGAAACAAAGGGATGATTCTCTCAACAGGCAGACAGTAGGGAAGGTCATAATGGACATGGGTGAGTCTCACACTGGACTCAAATGGGTGCTGATCATATGTATAGGCGGAGATCCTATCGGAAGTATGGACAATGTTCATAATGGACACCGAATGGTGATGCTCAAAATCAACACAAGGGGTGATTTCCATAATGGACACAGGGCTGACGATCATAATAGACATGGTGGAGATGTTCATAATGGACGCACAGGTGATTCTCATAAAGGACACAGGGATGATGATCCTAATAGACATGGTGGAGATATTCATAATGGACACAAAGTGATGACTCTCATAATAGATACACAGGGGTGATTATTGTAATGTACAGAAGGCTGATGATCATAATAGACATAGAGGAAATGTTCATAATGGAAACACAGGCGTGATTCTCATAATGTACAGAGGGATGATGATTGTAATATTTATTTATTTATTTTGAAAGTTTTATAGAGACCCTTGCGGATATCAGAGCGCTTTACAATCAGCGATGAAAATTATACAACAAAATAGAAACAGGTAGGTCAAGTATACATAACATATTGTGCAAAGAAAAACAAAAAGTTGCAGAACAGGAAAGTCTGTTGAGACACGGCAATGACAACTGGTGCCTAGATTGTCTGGTTGGACCCGTGTCATAAAAGGACTACTGGTGGAGGTACTAGTAAACTCATAGTTTCCTTAGTTAATGATCATGTGAATTTTTCCATGAGAATCACTTTTACTTCCTTTTTGAAAAATGCCGTAGAGGTGATAAGTCTGATTTCTGGGGGTAGTGCGTTCCAGATCCTAGGTGCCATCCCTGAGAAGGAACGTTTATGAGTTTTCGTCTTGTTAAATCTGTGTGGCTTCCATAGTAGGTTTTCCGCACTTCTTGTGGATCTAATACCACCAGAGATAGTCAATATCTGAGTGAGATAGCTGGGTGCATTGTGGTGTATGGCCTTATGAGTCATGCAGGCAATTTTCAGGTGAATTCTGGCTTCAAATGGTAGCAAATTCAAAGATTTTAAGTCAGGGGAGAAGTGGGACCTTCTTTTTGAGCCCGTGATGAGTCTCGCTGCAGCATTGATGGAGGCTCTTAGTGGTGCTGTTGTCGCTTTGGGGAGGCCACAAAGAGAGACGCTTCCATACTCGACCCTGGGGATAACTAGCGCTTGAACTGCCATCTTGAAATCATTGATCGGTAAGAAAGGTTTCAGCTTCCTCAATGTATTTATCTGGAAGTTTGCCCCCTTTGTTGCATTGCTAATGTGTTTATGCATGTTGAGGTTGCAGTCAAGGGTTATACCCAATGATTTAGCTGAGTCCACAATGGTTGGTTGAACGTTGAATGCCGTAAGATGTTTGAACCAGTCAATCAAGAGGGGTATTTTGGTGGGTCGAGCTATAAGAAGGAATTCAGTTTTTAGTGCGTTTAGTTTGAGATGGTTCTCAGCTAGCCATGACTGGGTGTTCATAAGCATTGTGTTAAGCAATTTGATGTCTTCTGGTGTGTATCTTAAGGTATAGTTGCGTATCATCTGCGTACGGATATATGACGATACAACGCATGTTATTACAACCCATGCTTTTACATCGCATTTTTTACAACGCAAAAACTTTTACAACGCATATATTTACAACGAATGTTTTTACAACGCAGGTACCTTTACAACGCATAACATTACAACGTAAGTATTGGTAAATATATATTAATTTTATAATCGTAAATTAATTAAAAAATATATAATTTAATGTAATTTAATTTAAATTTAATTTTAATTTATTTTTACCCTGTACCCCTGTACCCCAAAAACCCCAAACTGACCCTCAACCCCAAAAATACCCCTTTACCCAAAAACCCAAAACTGACCCTGAACCCCAAAAATACCCCTTTACCCAAAAACCCAAAACTGACTCTGAACCCCCAAAAATACCCCTTTACCCAAAAACTAAAAACTGACCCTGAACCCCAAAAATACCCCTTTACCCAAAAACTAAAAACTGACCCTGAACCCCAAAAATACCGCTTTACCCAAAAATTAAAAACTGACCCTGAACCCCAAAAATACCCCTTTACCCAAAAACTAAAAACTGACCCTGAACCCTAAAAATACCCCTTTACCCAAAAACTAAAAACTGACCCTGAACCCCAAAAATACCCCTTTACCCAAAAACTAAAAACTGACCCTGAACCCCAAAAATACCCCTTTACCCAAAAACTAAAAACTGACCCTGAACCCCAAAAATACCCCTTTACCCAAAAACTAAAAACTGACCCTGAACCCCAAAAATACCCCTTTACCCAAAAACTAAAAACTGACCCTGAACCCCAAAAATACCCCTTTACCCAAAAACCCAAAACTGGCCCTGAACCCTAAAAATACCCCTTTACCCCAAACATATAACATTTAAAATATAATTATATACTTACCAATACTTACGTTGTAATGGTATGCGTTGTAAAGGTATCTGCGTTGTAAAAACATGCGTTGTAAATACATGCGTTGTAAAAGTTTTTGCGTTGTAAAAGTTCCGTTGTAATGGTATGTCGTTGTAAAAGTTGCGTTGTAAGTGATGTTTCCCTCTGCGTACATGTGAAATTGTATGTTGGAAGCTTGCAACAGAACAATAAGTGGTTCCATGTATAAATTAAACAGTGTTGGGGATAGTGCGGACGCTTGTGAGACTCCCAAAGTTACTGGCACGGATTTGGACAGGGAGTTGTTGATCTTGAATTTTTGAGTCTGGTTTTGAAGAAAAGAGGTAAACCAGTTAAGCACTGACCCTGATAGACCCATTCTGTGATTGAGCAGATCTATCAGGTTCTTGTGTTTGACCGTATCAAAGCAAAAGGCTGAGGAGAGGTCTAATAGGATGAGTAGGCATGATCCATTCTGATCAAGTATTTGTAAAGCATTGTCAATTATGTCTGTCATAGCTGATTCCGTGCTGCGCCCTGCTCTGAAGCCTGATTGGTGTTTGTCAAGAAGGTCGAAGTGATCAGTGTGTTTTGTCAATTGGTGATGTACACATTTTTCCAAAAGTTTGGCCAGGGTAGGGCTGTTGGAAATAGAGCGATAGTTGTTTAGGTCTGTGGGGTCAGCTGTGTGTTTCTTTAGGATGGGTGATACCTGTTCTACTTTAAGGGTGTCCAGGATGCAACCTTGATGGAGTGAGCTGTTGATGATTTTGGTCCAGAGCGGCAGAATCAATGGGGTTAGGTCTTTAACAGCGTTAGTGGGGAGAGGATTGTTGGTGTGATTGGCCGGCTTCAGGGTGCTGGGAATCTTGCCTATTGCTTCGTCAGTGTAGGTATCAAAGGAAGACCAGGCTGCGTCGTATTTTAGTTCAAGCTTTGAGGTGGATTGTTGTGATGACGTTGGAAGAAGAGGGGGTGTTTTGGTGTGAGCACTCGAATGTAAGATTAGGTCATTGAGGAGATCTTTCTTGATGTTATCAATCTTTAGATTAAAGAAGGTAGAGAATTCTTCACAAGTGGGTTGTGGACGAGCGATGTCTTGTAGTCGTTGAGGTTCATCCTTAGATTGGATTTTGATAAATACAAAAAGTTTTTGGGGACAGTTTCTTGCTTGGTCTAGTTGGTGGCTGACGAAGTCTGCTTTAGTGCGCTTGACCTTTCTATAGTAAGCATTTCTCTTTTTTCTTAGAGTTTTGAGATGCTTGGCAGATGGGACTGATTTCCAATTGCGTTCAGAAGTTCTACGAGAACGTCTATCATCGTTCAGCAGATCATTGTACCAGGGTTTAGAGTCTTTCGAGGAAACTCTCTTTAGTTGAAGGGGAGCAACCTCAATAATAAACGAGGTGATAGAGTTGAGGTAGTGGTTGGTGAGGTCATGTACGTTAGACAGACCACCTGGAGGCTGAAGTAGCTTGTGACTGTAAGAAGGTAATGTGTTGGGGTTGAGTTTTTTCAAGTCTCTTTTCCATATCTTAGGTTTAGTTGATTGAGCTGAGTTAAGTTTCACTGTTTCCCTGATAAAGAAGGTGATGATATGATGGTCTGACCAATCACAGGGTAGGATCGACTCAAGCTGAATGGAGTCATTTTTGGAGATTTTTTATTCCAAGGTTGCTCCTTTGTTGTGTGTGGGGCTGTTGCAAATTTGGGTGAGGTCTAGCGCGCCGATGAAGTTTTTGAGACTGTTAACCACTGAGTCGTTGTGGTTGTTCCAATGGAGATCGAAGTCGCCAAGGAATATTTCAGTGTTCTGTCGTCCGGTGTTCGTTGTGACCATGTCCATGAAGTGTTCAGTGAAGGTTAGGTTGTCACCAGGTGGATGATAGATGATGTGTAATGAGCGTACTGGAGTGCCATTGCTGTTGATGTCAATGCACATCTATTAGCAAGAGGAGAATACGGGGGACATGTCTCTGTTTTCTGAGATGCTGCTATGATGTATGCACGCGATTCCTCCCCCAGACATATCACTCCTATCCACTCTGATGATGTCCATAATTTGGTGGTACAAGAATGTCAAGGCGGGGCGAGGAGGATTCGGTTAGACAGGTTTCTGTTAACACAATCAGGTCAAGATCATGTGAGATGATGAGGTCAGCAATGTCTAATGCGTGTATAGAGGCGGATCTGCAATTCAGAAGTGTGCATCTAATACGGAGTGTGATGAGGGAAGGGGTGGGATATTGTGTGAGTGTGATTCTTCTAAAATTATTATTGATGATTCCTCTATTATTGTGTGTGCAGGACCTGTGTGGGTTGGGGGAATAGTAGGTATGGCCATGTGTGCAGGAGAGATGGGGGTCATGAGAGGGGGTTCGTAGGAATGAAGAAGGAAGCATATATCACTCTCCGAAAATGGGTTGATGCTTCGGATTGGGCGGGTAGAGAGATTAGGGGATGGAATAGACTTCCAACTTGGTAGAGTATGATTGGGGGTGAGTGGAAGGCGAGTTGGGGCTTGCTTGATCTAGAGGTTTTTGAAGATCTGATGTGCCATGATTGGCTAGATATCATCTCTTTAACAGTGTGGAGTTCCTCTTTGCTTTGGTGGAGTGCGGACATAATCACGTCCAGTCTGGTATCCTGGAGCAATTATGACTGGGGTAGGTTGATGTGATAACTCATCCAGAGTGGTAACTGGAGCGGTTGTGAATGGGGTAGGTGACTGTAATATGAGTGTTGGTGGCTGTGCCGTGGCATGGTTATGTGTGCGATCTGGTGTAGGCAAAAATAGCGTTGTAGACGATGATGTGTACGTGGATGGGGGAGATGTTAATGCGGTTAGCTGAGGTGTTGGAGTGGATTGCTGGTGAATGGGAGTGGTAGGTGTAGATGGGAGCGAGTGGACTGAGGGCGGAGCGTTTTTGAGATGGTAGTGGTGGGAAGCCATCATATGTGCCAGCAATTGATCTGTAGGGTGGTGGTGGGTTTTCTTAACATGTGCTGGTGATTAACCTGTATGGGGTTGGCTGGGATGAGTGGGTTCTATGTTAGGGGTGGCGTTGTGAGGCACGAGTGGCGTGGTGGGAGAGAGGATTATGGAGGAGGAGATGTTAGCAGGGGGGAGCTATGCTCGTGCCCGAACGGGGTTCAGTTCCTGTTGGGGGTGTGGATGTAGTCTCAGCCATGCTAGGTGGAGATAACGTGCGAGGGTTAATTGGAATGAGATGGGGGTGTTGGTGGGAGGGGTAAGCAGGGTGGAAGAAGTGTGTGTTGTCTCAGTCGTGCTAGGTGGAAGTAACATGAGGGGGTAAGGAGAAGTGGAAAGGGGTGTGGTGGGGGGGTAGTCCGGGTGGAAGGGGCGTATGGATCCGATGCCTGTGGTGGGCGGGGATGAGGGGGGAGGAAGGTGACATAGAGGGATGGAGATGTGGCAACATGTAAGTTAGCGGTGGAGTTCCAACTGGGTAGATTATGATTGGGGGTGAGTGGAAGGCGAGTTGGGGCTTGCTTGATCTAGAGGTTATTGAAGATCTGATGTGCCATGATTGGCTGAATATCATCTCTTTAATAGTGTGGAGTTCCTCTTTGATTTGGTGGAGTGCGGACATAATCACGTCCAGTCTGGTATCTGGAGCGGTTATGAGTGGGGTAGGTGGCTGATATATGTAATATGACATGGTGGAGATGTTCATAGTGGACACACAGGGGTGATTCTCATAATGGACACAGGGATGCTCACATACAACACAAAGGAAAGAGGTCATACTAGACACATGGACAATGCTAGCTATGGCAGCATTTAACCGGCCATAATGGACACAGGGGTGCGGCTCACACTGGACATAAAATGCTGGTGCTCGTACTGGACACATGGGCGATGCTCATAATGCTTGCAAGTGAGTCTGCTGATAATGTACACAATGGAGATGGTCATAATGAACACACAAGGGAGATGCTCCCACCGGACCCAGGGATGACGCTCACACAGGACACAATAATGGTACTCGACGGATACAGCGCACGTGTTATCAATACTTACACTATTGCTGCCTTTCTTCCGACAGTCTCCACAGATGACCCCGATGAGCCCGTTCACAACTTGAATAGCGCATAGCACCAGCTCCAAGGCGCTAAGTCCCAGCATGATGGAGAACAGCACGATGTTCCAGAGGACAATCTTTTCCGGCTCCTTACAGGTCGTCCATAGAGCTTCATCCTTCAAGTAAGTTTCACTGCAGGAGACAGAGGTCAGGCATGAGGTCACTTATATTCATCATGCATGGTGGTCAGGAGACCAAAACATGCGTGACCTTTGCAAAACTAGCGCATTTGCAATTGGCTCTATAGACAGGTGCCACCTGCACCAGGGAGATTATTACATGTAAACAAGGGAACCCAATGAATACCTTTGGACCATGGGTAATCAGCTATTACAGAGAACAACGGTCCTCAGGAAGTTCAATAATTAAACAAATAAACTTATAGACCACAATCAGTACTATAATCCAGTTTCCAGGCCCAGCCGGGCGAGGAATATTTAATTTTGGAATAAAAAAGGGGTTTTGATTGACCTAGAAAGGGTCACATACAAACATTTAGATAGGGCACAATCCTGTACCTAACCCAAGAGTAGGAAAAACCATAGAGTAAGAAAAGTAGGTGAGTCAAGAGAAGAATTTTTACAGGCAAAGAAAGTTTTGGAGCCAACTGTCGCTTGCAAATTAATAATCAATTACAGCAAGTTTCGACATGTCGAAACTTGCTGTAATTGATTATTAATTTGCAAGCGACAGTTGGCTCCAAAACTTTCTTTGCCTGTAAAAATGCTTCTCTTGACTCACCTACTTTTCTTACTCTATGGTTTTTCCTACTCTTGGGTTAGGTACAGGATTGTGCCCTATCTAAATGTTTGTATGTGACCCTTTCTAGGTCAATCAAAACCCCTTTTTTATTCCAAAATTAAATATTCCTCGCCCGGCTGGGCCTGGAAACTGGATTATAGTACTGATTGTGGTCTATAAGTTTATTTGTTTAATTATTGAACTTCCTGAGGACCGTTGTTCTCTGTAATACCTGCACCGGGGAGTGCATCGTTGGTACACAAGGGAAAGATTAATTACAAACTTCTAGGATAGCAGCATGGGAGAACAGTCCTGTGTGTCTAGATAGGCATTGTTTGCAATGTTAGAGGCCACCCTGAGGCCTCCGAGGATTAACACTGGACACCCATGCACTTCAAGGCAGAAGTAGAGAACTACCCATTTAGTTGCCAGCAGTGTTTATTTGTGCCAGTGTTTGTCGGTGCTCGGCACTGACACTTATTTTTAAACACTGTCACCTATTAATGAGGCACATGGTGGCGCTGTGCTTCTATTTATTTTAAGCTGAGCACATCATCGAAGCATTTTACTACTTCAGATGCTTTTTACAGAATGATAAAGCTTCCACTGCCATATTCTATTAAGTGTGTGTGACCATAAAGAGGCAGGCAGATCTTGGACCACTAGAGGGAGTGACATTTGAGGGCTGGAGATTCCAATATATAAACTGTATCAATCTCCGAAGCAATCGATTATTGGTATGTCTGGGATATAAATCCCCCTAGTAAATTTATATAAAATTATGTTTAAGTTCTCAGTAGGTGAAAATCAGGGTTGTAGTGCAATTATATACGGTTAAACAATAATGTTTTCTATTTTCTTTGCTTTTTGGGTCAAGCAGGCTGTGCCTGAGTATCTGTGGGCGCGCTACTTGTATACTTAACATAACCTGGTGCTGTTGCAAACTCTGAAGGAGTCTTATCTACTATATCGACAGAGCTGGAATTTTTAAAAACAACGCTTCATGTATGACGGATGCTAAAAATAAAATGAATAACAATTGTGCTTTAAAAACAATACTAAAATGAGATAGAAGACAGAGGAAGGTGTTTCTAAACTGAAAGTAGTTCAGACGGGCCCTTTAAAGATACCCCGCCACATCCTGTGTCTACGCGCACCCAGGCTAACGGAAGAGGAGGAGCTCCAGAGCGCGGGAGCAGCGCGTGCACCTACTTCCTGTCCTTGAAGGGGTATTCCCACTTGGCCGCTTGCCCAGCCGCCGCGGTGTTGCACAGCGGTCCATCCACCAGACCTGTGGCTGAAATCGCCAGGCAGTACAAACTCCCCAAGGCACCAAACAGCGACGAGAAGACGGAGCGCAGCATCTGTGGAGGGAGCAACAGCAGTGTCAACATTTAGAAACAAGCATGTGCAATGCAACATTTACGAGAGTTTAAGCTAGTGGCATTGTAAATGATAATGCCTACTATTTATCTGTTTTTATAATTAACATATAAATAAAAGGCATTGTCATTTACAATGCCAATGGGTCAAACACTTGTAAATGTGAGACCTATTTCCTTTCAAAAAAGCAGCCGCCATTATCCCCGGCTGCTTGAAAAGTGAAAGTGTGTATGGTGCGCAGAATGTTGCAGGAAAGCATGTCGTGCCTGTAGTAAGAGAACCTCATTAACTCCTTCGACGCTCATGACGATCTGAGCTCGTCATGAGCCACGGCGCTCCAGTGCTCATGACGAACTCAGCTCGTCATGGCCCGTGGAACGCTCAGGAGCGGGGAGAATTCCCCTGCTGTGCTGAGCGTTTCACGGGGGCCAATGCACCTGTGACGAGCTGAGCTCGTCATGAGCACAGGAGCACTGTAGCTCATGACGAGCTCAGCTCGTCATGAGAATGGGGGCGCTGTGCGCGCCCCCTCCCCCCCCAGCACAGTGGGGGAATAACCTCTGCAGCGAAGGGGTTAAAGAAAATAGTGCTTACAGACTTAAAAAGACGTACTGTGTAATCACAAAAGTAAAAGGGCCAGTCCTCAGGGGAGGTTACAAAGGAAGATAAGGCGGTACTAAGGAGGGACTACCAAGCCTATTAATGAATCAGAAGCCAGCATTTACGAAGGACAAGGACACAAGCCAATGAAAAATATGGACCGGGGAGTGGGTGGAGCTTCGAGTCCATACTCCAATACAGCATGTCACAGAGCAGCACACGCGCTGCCCAGGCTCGTCCTAAAAACAGCAGCACGAGACTGTGGATGAAAGACAGCGAGATGAAGGGTTTATGAATGAGTCCAGTCCTTAGCTGCCTTCACAGCTGCAATCATGAATAATTGTTAATACAGTTGTTCCCTTCGCCCACTCTCTTTCCTAAAAACCATGATCTAAGTTGGAACAATGAAATGTTTAGTTTGACAAAAAATTTGGTGAAAACAGTAGTACAAAAAAAACCTTTAATTTCAAAATCTAAGTGACCTAGAGACAAACAAATAGTTTTAAAATATAAAAAATGTAAAACAACATTTTTTATTTTTTTTAATGTCTTTTATTCATCAGCAGTTCACAAGCTCTTGAATCTGAGTTATGTTTCACTTGCTTCCAATCCCTCATATCAAGACACATTTATCATGAAAAACACAACTGGATGGAAAACATCCCGCGGTGTGAAACTGTATTGAATGTGGTTTGCGTGACGACACCGGTCACCGCGTATTCGTAGCAAACGACCATATGAAAGAGCATTTAAGGCGATGAGAAAAAGACAGGAAAAGAAGAAAGACAAATGGGTAAACAAAGTAAATCATACTATATCATATAATTTGCCAACAATTAAATAAAGGCAGTAGGGTTGGGGGTGTGGCTGAGGGTCTATTACTTATGAGCATGAAAGGACATATTCTCCAGATATGAACATACGTGCGTTCTCTCTTCTAGATGCCACTTGGAACCTTGCTGGTTGCAGCCCAGATTCAACTTCCAGGGAAGAAGAAGGAACACAGCAAGGGACAGCAGCCAGGCAGGGGCGCGTCAAAGGTGTGGTCAAGAGACCCCCCCCCCCCCCCACGAGAAACGATTACCAGTGACCATAACATGTGTAAACTCCCCCCTTGGTCTGTCCCCATCTCCAACACTTGGACACTTGGAGTTCGAATCGGGGTGAATTGGGGTTGAGTCCAGACCCGTTCATGAAGTACTTTGAAGGAGCTAAGTTTCTGAGTTCTCTTCCAAAGCCCCTCCCTCCCTCCGCACTCCCCCCACCTCTCCCCGGTGCTGGAAATGATACAAGAGGCGCTTTTACAATATCATTTTCCAAGCGCTACATGCATTGATACAGAGCCCCCACATAGCCAACAACCCTGTGCTTCTAATGCTCTACAACTCTGGGAAGCCTGCATGAGATCTGTCTGATATTTCACCTTGTGATTCGCTGTTTTAAAAAGAAAACATTTACACATTACACAATTCAAAACTTCGATCAGTTCTGCATTTCTTAAATACTCGTATTTCCAAATAATAGGTTTAACCAAGGTCACATGGTGTGTAAGTGACCAAACAGAGTCTAACGCCGGCTGAGACCGTTGTATCATTTAAGATTACATCGCTCACAGGGCCGGCGCTAGGCATGGGCAGCATGGGCAGCCGCCCAGGGCCTCGCGCTCAGGTGAGAGGCAGGGGGCCCCCCTGCTCCACCAGGGCCCCCTCCCCACACATTACAATACACATCAGAGATGTCTGGTGTCCAACCGCATGGTGGCATTCCTGGGGGTGCAGGGGAAGGGGGGAGGGACAAACAGAGTGGGGAAGTCACAGCGGCAGAGCCAGCAATTAGGGCTCAGAGTGTCAGGGGTGAGGCAAAACCTCTCTTAAGTACCAGCCATTCCCTGTCTGCATTTTGTTGCTAGGTGACAGAAGGCCCCTTTGTTTCCAGGACCAGCCGGACACAGGTTAGGAGCAGTGGGTGAGGGGAGGAGGGAGCAGCGGAGAAACTGGTGCTGGGGCAGTGTTTTAAGAAAGGCCTTGTTACTGCTTCAGGCCCGGGGGAGGGGGCCCCCTTTCCCTGGGCCTCGAAGCACTAGAGCACGCTGCAAGGTCCAGGTGTGGGGCCCCCTTTCCCTGGGCCTCTAAGCACTATAGAAATCTGCAAGGTCAGGGTGTGGGCGCCCCCTTCCCAGCCAGTACTCCCTCTTTCTTTTCCTTTCCTTTATTTGTTCCCCTGTGAAATGAATCCAAAAAAGAAAAACTTTTTTGCTGGAAAGGTCATCTTTTGTGTGACATTTCTCACTTCCAAAGTGCAGCCTCGAGAAAGAGAGAAATAAAAAATTCAAACGTAAAAAATAACTAAAGCAAGACAGAGTGGATCGAAAAGGGGCCAGATTGATTTTATTCACACCTAAATCACATTAGTGCCACTACACCGAGTTTACCAGTGAAGCGCTACTTTTGTTTTCTTGTCTTTCTCTAAACAGCATTGTTTTCCCCAGGTACGGATGTGCACCATTTCTGGATGTACTGCAATACCTGTTTGATGGGCGGACTGGATAATAAAGTGCATACCACTGCTCTGTATTCACAAATGTGGTCTTTTTAAACCATATTGCTTTTGTTTTGTAAGGATATATTCAATGGGCATTGAAGCAGGTCCGTTCCGGCCCTGTAGTCATGGCCTTAACTTTTCATGCAAAAGCACTCCTTCATTTCTGAATAAGTGTTAAAGCGTCAAGGTAACCATGTTGTTCCTGCTTACATTTCACATGCTTTAATTAATCTTACATTCCTTATGAGTGTTTGCTTTTTCCAGAATGTTGTCACTTTTTTTTTAGGCAGCATATTGCTCTTGTCTAGTGCGTAATTTGAAATGAGTCGCCTCTAGGTGTTAGTAGCGGGCCACAATTGGGTTGTAGTTGAAGGCAGTGAGAGTTTCTCTCAGTGGGGTAGTATGGTGTTCAGTGGAGAGAGGATGTGGCACAATGGTCAGAGCTGCCGAATTTGGAACTGGGGAGACAGGTTCAGCCTTCATGACCAGTCCACCAGACCAATCTCCCTGAGGGAGCACATTTCCATGCTAGACCTTGCAAGGACCCACACGACCTTAGAAGCCCTGGTGTCTTAGCACCAGCAGGTGAACCCTAGCAGTGGCAAGTGTGGGTTAACCTTGAAGGCCGGTCTACCACAATCCCTATTGAAGCCCACCGCAAGTCTTTTGGGGAGGCCTACGAAGCAGCACACCCTAGAGCAACAGTGACTCTGTCATTGAGGTCACAGGACCCTTGAGCAGGGAGGCTCTGGGGCGGTGCAAACGGTGAGATCGCATTGAGCGCTGACTTTGGGTCATGTTTGCGGATATATTATCTTTCTAAAAGCACTTGCTGCCTCCTTCCTGGTCTCCAGGAATTTTCGGCAACAACAAAAATGTCATGAACCTCCGGTGATCAATAATATACATCTTTGTGTGACCTGCACCTAGCTTTTCCATCTAATGAGACAAATGTAATCCATTTAACAGTTTTAAAATATATGGACTTATTTCATTTGCATATTTATCTTTTTGTCCATGTTACTGATATCCATGTTAGGTCTCTTCAGGGATGCCAAATAAGATCAAAAGTCCTGCGATGTCACTTCTTGTGATGTTACCAAGGGCGGCTCCTTCACTAGGGCAGAGGAGCGACGCCCCACTACTTTCTCGCAAAAGCAGAAACGCAAAATGCTAAAATGTCCATTTTATGTTTCTGCTTCTAGCACTGCGAGAAAGCAGAAGTGTTTCGTTGGGGGCGGGCGGGTCTGTTTTAGGGCAGGAGAGGATTGCCTTGCCAACTGCTAAGGGCGCTGACTGTTCGGCCAATCCAGTCATGCGCACTCTGGCCTTCCTCTATGTAGGCTGCAATGCAGCTTACATGGGGAAAATGGCCTCCCCATAGGCGCCTGGCTGGTCGGCCTCCTGATCAATCACAATGCTGCCATTGCAGCAATATGATTGGCTTAGGGGAGGGGAGGGAGGCTGCCTGCTTTTTGTTCTCCACCCCCCCTTCCGAACTCCCGCAAGATCCTCCACCCGCGAGTCATGCCGACTGCGACTGGAAGATATATGCAAATTAGAGGGGCCTCACATCTTCTCTTTCGCCCGGGGCCCCAGGAGTTCTAGGACCGGCCCTGATTGCTCATGTGTAAAAGCAAAAAAACGACATCCAAAGACGTTGGGGCATATTACCAACAAGTAGCGATGTTTATCGCTAAATAGGCTTAGTGACGATTTTTTTATCGCTGCCTATCGCTCGATATGTTGGCGGAGAAAACATGCTATTAGCAACGTTTTTCTCCATTGTGCTAAAATATCCAGCGATAGCGATGAAATCCGTGAATATCGCTGAGAATACAGCGATATTCACACATTAGCGACGAAATGCTCTTAGTCATGTTATCCACCTCCCATTGGATAACATGGCTAAGAACTTGTCTGAGCAGGCGTTAGTTTTTAGCGATAGCTGGAATATTTCCATCGCTACGCCTGCCTTGCTAATAGGCGATAGCGACGTTAGCGACTGTTTTCAGTCGCTAACAGGTTGGGTACGCCCACTTTGCATGTCATTAGCGATAAATATCACTGACATGCAAAGCGGGCCCCAAACCGCTCGCTATCGCCTAAAAGCTGTCGCTAACATCAGTTAGCGACAGCTTGCTAATAGGGCGATAGAATTATCGCCGCTTATCGGCCGAAAACAGCCGCTAAACCGGCGATAATTGCCTATCGCCCCCCTTGGTAATATGCCCCGTAGTTACCTCAACTTTACGTTATTTTGTTATACCTGGTATGAAACGAGATTGATTTGAGACACCATTAAAATCCTGAGAGACAAGGCGAGGCTGGATTAATTGCGCATTTGCTCAGTAATTAGAATATTAACATGACGAATCCCCACCTCCTGGGTAGAATTAATTCTCTTCCCAGTCAAGACTCTCACCGAAGGTTTCTTCAAGTATGTATGCACCCGAGTTCGTGCTCCAAAATAAATGTATGGTCTCTCATCAGTACACTTTCAACTAACACGCTACTTCTTAATGTCAAAATTAGGTGTATATCGCCACCCCGTGGCCAATCTTACCCATGCGATATACACCTAATTTTGACATTAAGAAGTAGCGTGTTAGTTGAAAGTGTACTGATGAGAGTACATACATTTATCTTGGCTGTTGGCTATGTGGGGGCTCTACATCAATGCATGTAGCGCTTTGAAAATGATTTTGTAAAAGCGCCTCTTGTACCATTTCCAGCCCTGAGGAAGCCGTTAGGTTACCTTTACCACGGCGAAACGCGTTGGCATGACATAAGGGATTGGAGTTGAAAATAATTAAAAAGAAAGACGAAATCTTCAAGAGCCCAATGGATTGTCTTATGTTTTTGTGCAAGAATGATTGTTGATGTGATAAGTGGTGTGCTGCGACCGTTATTGTAAATGTTGTTCAATCGCAGGAGTGTGTAGAGAGAAGTGGGGTGTTCTCTTCTCCCGTTGGTTTTGCGAGCACCCAAGGAAATTACATTGGAATTTACTGACTCGTGTATTTCCACATAAGCGCCACAAATCTCCCAAACACCCAACGCTAAACACCTCCCCCCGTGACCTAGGATAGCTGGATGCTCCTCAATTTTGAACTATTGTGAGGATAGTCACTGCCTCGTAGCCTGAGTGATGTCACTGCTGGAACAGTGAATCAAGTGTCCCTTCTCAACCAGAGACCCCCCTCGAATCATCCCCAGGGGTTTAGATCTGCTCATATCAGAGACACAGTGGGTTATTAGGTGTGTGTCCCTCTGGTAACTGTGTGCATCGCTCTACTCATGTAACGCCTACCTGACGTAAAGTAACACAAGCCAGGCCCTGCACTGCGTCTCTTTGTATTGACCCCGCCATGAAGAGCAACGTAAAGTAACGCAAGCCAGGCCCGGCACTGCGTCTCTTTGTATTGACCCCGCCATGCAGAGCAACGTAAAGTAACGCAAGCCAGGCTATGCACTGCGTCTCGCTGTATTTACTCCACCGTGTAGAGCAACATAAAGTAATGCAAGCCATGCCCTGCACTGCGTCTCTTTGTAACTATTGACCCCGCCATGCAGAGCAACGTAAAGTAACGCAAGCCAGGCTATGCACTGCGTCTCTTTGTATTTACCCCACCACGCAGAGCAACGTAAAGTGACGCAAGCCAGGCTATGCACTGCATCTCTTTGTATTTACTCCACCGTGCAGAACGAAGTAAAGTAGCGCAAGCCAGGCTATGCACTGCGTCTCTTTGTATTTACCCCACCACGCAGAGCAACGTAAAGTGACGCAAGCCAGGCTATGCACTGCATCTCTTTGTATTTACTCCACCGTGCAGAACGAAGTAAAGTAGCGCAAGCCAGGCTATGCACTGCGTCTCTCTGTATTTACTCCACCGTGCAGAACGAAGTAAAGTAGCACAAGCCATGCTATGCACTTCATCTCTCTGTGTTTACTCCACCGTGCAGAATGAAGTAAAGTAGCGCAAGCCAGGCTATGCAGTGCGTCTTTCTGTATTTACTCCACCGTGCAGAACGAAGTAAAGTAGCGCAAGCCAGGCTATGCACTGCGTCTCTCTGTATTTACTCCACCGTGCAGAACGAAGTAAAGTAGCGCAAGCCATGCTATGCACTGCGTCTCTTTGTATTTACTCCACCGTGCAAAACAAAGTAAAGTAGAGCAAGCCATGCTATGCACTGCGTCTCTCTGTATTTACTCTACCATGCAGAACGAAGTAAAGTAGTGCAAGCCAGGCTATGTACGAAGTCTCTTTGTATTGACCCCGCCATGCAGAGCAACGTAAAGTAACGCAAGCCAGGCTATGCACTGCGTCTCTTTGTATCTACCCCACCATGCAGAACGAAGTAAAGTAGCGCAAGCCAGGGTATGCACTGCGTCTCTCTGTATTTACTCCACCGTGCAGAACGAAGTAAAGTAGCGCAAGCCAGGCTTTGCACTGCGTCTCTTTGTATTGACCCCGCCATGCAGAGCAATGTAAAGTAACGCAAGCCAGGCTATGCACTGCTTCTCTTTGTATTTACTCCACCGTGCAGAACGAAGTAAAGTAGCGCAAGCCCTGCAATGCAATGTGTCTCTCTGTCTTTACTCTACCGTGCAGAACGAAGTAAAGTAGCGCAAGCCAGGCTATGCACTGCGTTTCTTTGTATTGACCCCGCCATGCAGAGCAACGTAAAGTAACGCAAGCAAGGCTATGACACTGCGTCTCTTTGTATTTACTCCACCGTGCAGAACGAAGTAAAGCAGCGCAAGCGATGCTATGCACTGCGTCTCTTTGTATTTACCCCACCATGCAGAACAACGTAAAGTAATGCAAGCCATGCCCTGCTCTGCGTCTCTTTGTATTGACCCCGCCATGCATAGGAGCGTAAAGTAACGCAAGCCACGCTATGCACTGCGTCTCTTTGTATTTACTCCACCGTACTGAACAAAGTAAAGTAGCGCAAGCCAGGCTATGCACTGCGTCTCTTTGTATTGACCTCGCCATGCAGAGCAACGTAAAGTAACACAAGCCAGGCTATGCAGTGCGTCTCTTTGTATTTACTCCACCGTGCAGAACGAAGTAAAGTAGCGCAAGCCATGCTATGCACTGCGTTTCTCTGTGTTTACTCCACCGTGCAGAATGAAGTAAAGTAGCGCAAGCCAGGTTATGCAGTGCGTCTTTCTGTATTTACTCCACCGTGCAGAACGAAGTAAAGTAGCGCAAGCCAGGCTATGCACTGCGTCTCTCTGTATTTACTCCACCGTGCAGAACGAAGTAAAGTAGCGCAAGCCATGCTATGCACTGCGTCTCTTTGTATTTACTCCACCGTGCAAAACAAAGTAAAGTAGAGCAAGCCATGCTATGCACTGCATCTCTCTGTATTTACTCTACCATGCAGAACGAAGTAAAGTAGTGCAAGCCAGGCTATGCACGAAGTCTCTTTGTATTGACCCCGCCATGCAGAGCAACGTAAAGTAACGCAAGCCAGGCTATGCACTGCGTCTCTTTGTATCTACCCCACCATGCAGAACGAAGTAAAGTAGCGCAAGCCAGGGTATGCACTGCGTCTCTCTGTATTTACTCCACCGTGCAGAACGAAGTAAAGTAGCGCAAGCCAGGCTTTGCACTGCGTCTCTTTGTATTGACCCCGCCATGCAGAGCAATGTAAAGTAACGCAAGCCAGGCTATGCACTGCTTCTCTTTGTATTTACTCCACCGTGCAGAACGAAGTAAACTAGCGCAAGCCATGCTATGCACTGTGTCTCTCTGTATTTACTCTACCGTGCAGAACGAAGTAAAGTAGCGCAAGCCAGGCTATGCACTGCGTCTCTCTGTATTTACTCCACCGTGCAGAACGAAGTAAAGTAGCTCAAGCCAGGCTATGCACTGCGTCTCTTTGTATTGACCCCGCCATGCAGAGCAACGTAAAGTAACGCAAGCAAGGCTATGACACTGCGACTCTTTGTATTTACTCCACCGTGCAAAACGAAGTAAAGCAGCGCAAGCCATGCTATGCACTGCGTCTCTTTGTATTTACCCCACCATGCAGAGCAACGTAAAGTAATGCAAGCCATGCTCTGCACTGCGTCTCTTTGTATTGACCCCGCCATGCAGAGCAACTTAAAGTAACGCAAGCCACGCTATGCACTGCGTCTCTTTGTATTTACTCCACCGTACAGAACAAAGTAAAGTAGCGCAAGCCAGGCTATGCACTGCGTCTCTTTGTATTGACCCCGCCATGCAGAGCAACGTAAAGTAACGCAAGCCAGGCTATGCACTGCGTCTCTTTGTATTTACTCCACCGTGCAGAACGAAGTAAAGTAGCGCAAGCCATGCTATGCACTGCGTCTCTCTGTATTTACTCCACCATGCAGAACGAAGTAAAGTAGCGCAAGCCAGGCTATGCACTGTGTCTCTCTGTGTTTACTCCACCGTGCAGAACGAAGTAAAGTAGCGCAAGCCAGGCTATGCACTGCGTCTCTCTGTATTTACTCCACCGTGCAGAACGAAGTAAAGTAGCGCAAGCCATGCTATGCACTGCGTCTCTCTGTATTTACCCCACTGTGCAGAACGAAGTAAAGTAGCGCAAGCCAGGCTATGCACTGCGTCTCTTTGTATTGACCCCGCCATGCAGAGGAACATAAAGTAACGCAAGCCAGGCTATGCACTGCGTCTCTTTGTATCGACCCCACCCTGCAGAATGAAGTAAAGTAGCGCAAGCCAGGCTATGCACTGCGTATCTTTGTATTGACCCCGCCATGCAGAGCAACGTAAAGTAACGCAAGCTAGGCTATGCACTGCGTCTCTTTGTATTTACTCCACCGTGCAGAACAAAGTAAAGTAGCGCAAGCCATGCTATGCACTGTGTCTCTCTGTATTTACTCTACCGTGCAGAACGAAGTAAAGTAGCGCAAGCCAGGCTATGCACTGCGTCTCTCTGTATTTACTCCACCGTGCAGAACGAAGTAA
Source organism: Lissotriton vulgaris (assembly GCF_964263255.1). NCBI lineage: Eukaryota > Metazoa > Chordata > Amphibia > Caudata > Salamandridae > Lissotriton > Lissotriton vulgaris. The sequence goes on along the minus strand of NC_141700.1, from coordinate 800,010,750 downwards.
AGTAGCTCAAGCCAGGCTATGCACTGCGTCTCTTTGTATTGACCCCGCCATGCAGAGCAACGTAAAGTAACGCAAGCAAGGCTATGACACTGCGTCTCTTTGTATTTACTCCACCGTGCAAAATGAAGTAAAGCAGCGCAAGCCATGCTATGCACTGCGTCTCTTTGTATTTACCCCACCATGCAGAGCAACGTAAAGTAATGCAAGCCATGCTCTGCGTCTCTTTGTATTGACCCCGCCATGCAGAGCAACTTAAAGCAACGCAAGCCACGCTATGCACTGCGTCTCTTTGTATTTACTCCACCGTACAGAACAAAGTAAAGTAGCGCAAGCCAGGCTATGCACTGCGTCTCTTTGTATTGACCCCGCCATGCAGAGCAACGTAAAGTAACGCAAGCCAGGCTATGCACTGCGTCTCTTTGTATTTACTCCACCGTGCAGAACGAAGTAAAGTAGCGCAAGCCATGCTATGCACTGCGTCTCTCTGTATTTACTCCACCATGCAGATCGAAGTAAAGTAGCACAAGCCAGGCTATGCACTGTGTCTCTCTGTGTTTACTCCACCGTGCAGAACGAAGTAAAGTAGCGCAAGCCAGGCTATGCACTGCGTCTCTCTGTATTTACTCCACCGTGCAGAACGAAGTAAAGTAGCGCAAGCCATGCTATGCACTGCGTCTCTCTGTATTTACCCCACTGTGCAGAACGAAGTAAAGTAGCGCAAGCCAGGCTATGCACTGCGTCTCTTTGTATTGACCCCGCCATGCAGAGGAACATAAAGTAACGCAAGCCAGGCTATGCACTGCGTCTCTTTGTATCTACCCCACCCTGCAGAATGAAGTAAAGTAGCGCAAGCCAGGCTATGCACTGCGTATCTTTGTATTGACCCCGCCATGCAGAGCAACGTAAAGTAACGCAAGCTAGGCTATGCACTGCGTCTCTTTGTATTTACTCCACCGTGCAGAACAAAGTAAAGTAGCACAAGCCATGCTATGCACTGCGTCTCTCTGTATTTACTCCACCATGCAGAACAAAGTAAAGTAGCGCAAGCCATGCCATGCACTGCGTCTCTCTGTATTTACTCCACTGTGCAGAATGAAGTAAAGTAGCGCAAGCCATGCTATGCACTGCCTCTCTTTGTATTTACTCCACCGTGCAGAACGAAGTAAAGTAGCGCAAGCCAGGCTATGCACTGCGTCTCTCTGTATTTACTGCACCATGCAGAACGTAGTAAAGTAGCGCAAGCCAGGCTATGCACTGCGTCTCTTTGTATTGACCCCGCCATGCAGAGCAATGTAAAGTAAAGCAAGCCAGGCTATGCACTGCGTCTCTTTGTATTGACCCCGCCATGCAGAGCAACGTAAAGTAATGCAAGCCATGCCCTGCACTGCGTCTCTTTGTATTGACCCCGCCATGCAGAGCAACGTAAAGTAACGCAAGCCACGCTATGCACTGCGTCTCTTTGTATTTACTCCACGGTACAGAACAAAGTAAAGTAGCGCAAGCCAGGCTATGCACTGCGTCTCTTTGTATTGACCCCGCCATGCAGAGCAACGTAAAGTAACACAAGCCAGGCTATGCAGTGCGTCTCTTTGTATTTACTCCACCGTGCAGAACGAAGTAAAGTAGCGCAAGCCATGCTATGCACTGCGTCTCTCTGTGTTTACTCCACCGTGCAGAATGAAGTAAAGTAGCGCAAGCCAGGTTATGCAGTGCGTCTTTCTGTATTTACTCCACCGTGCAGAACGAAGTAAAGTAGCGCAAGCCAGGCTATGCACTGCGTCTCTCTGTATTTACTCCACAGTGCAGAACGAAGTAAAGTAGCGCAAGCCATGCTATGCACTGCGTCTCTTTGTATTTACTCCACCGTGCAAAACAAAGTAAAGTAGAGCAAGCCATGCTATGCACTGCATCTCTCTGTATTTACTCTACCATGCAGAACGAAGTAAAGTAGTGCAAGCCAGGCTATGCACGAAGTCTCTTTGTATTGACCCCGCCATGCAGAGCAACGTAAAGTAACGCAAGCCAGGCTATGCACTGCGTCTCTTTGTATCTACCCCACCATGCAGAACGAAGTAAAGTAGCGCAAGCCAGGGTATGCACTGTGTCTCTCTGTATTTACTCCACCGTGCAGAACGAAGTAAAGTAGCGCAAGCCAGGCTTTGCACTGCGTCTCTTTGTATTGACCCCGCCATGCAGAGCAATGTAAAGTAACGCAAGCCAGGCTATGCACTGCTTCTCTTTGTATTTACTCCACCGTGCAGAACGAAGTAAACTAGCGCAAGCCATGCTATGCACTGTGTCTCTCTGTATTTACTCTACCGTGCAGAACGAAGTAAAGTAGCGCAAGCCAGGCTATGCACTGCGTCTCTCTGTATTTACTCCACCGTGCAGAACGAAGTAAAGTAGCTCAAGCCAGGCTATGCACTGCGTCTCTTTGTATTGACCCCGCCATGCAGAGCAACGTAAAGTAACGCAAGCAAGGCTATGACACTGCGTCTCTTTGTATTTACTCCACCGTGCAAAACGAAGTAAAGCAGCGCAAGCCATGCTATGCACTGCGTCTCTTTGTATTTACCCCACCATGCAGAGCAACGTAAAGTAATGCAAGCCATGCCCTGCACTGCGTCTCTTTGTATTGACCCCGCCATGCAGAGCAACTTAAAGTAACGCAAGCCACGCTATGCACTGCGTCTCTTTGTATTTACTCCACCGTACAGAACAAAGTAAAGTAGCGCAAGCCAGGCTATGCACTGCGTCTCTTTGTGGTGACCCCGCCATGCAGAACGAAGTAAAGTAGCGCAAGCCATGCTATGCACTGCGTCTCTCTGTATTTACTCCACCGTGCAGAACGAAGTAAAGTAGCGCAAGCCAGGCTATGCACTGTGTCTCTCTGTGTTTACTCCACCGTGCAGAACGAAGTAAAGTAGCGCAAGCCAGGCTATGCACTGCGTCTCTCTGTATTTACTCCACCGTGCAGAACGAAGTAAAGTAGCGCAAGCCAGGCTATGCACTGCGTCTCTCTGTATTTACTCCACCGTGCAGAACGAAGTAAAGTAGCGCAAGCCATGCTATGCACTGCGTCTCTCTGTATTTACCCCACTGTGCAGAACGAAGTAAAGTAGCGCAAGCCAGGCTATGCACTGCGTCTCTTTGTATTGACCCCGCCATGCAGAGGAACATAAAGTAACGCAAGCCAGGCTATGCACTGCGTCTCTTTGTATCTACCCCACCCTGCAGAATGAAGTAAAGTAGCGCAAGCCAGGCTATGCACTGCGTATCTTTGTATTGACCCCGCCATGCAGAGCAACGTAAAGTAACGCAAGCTAGGCTATGCACTGCGTCTCTTTGTATTTACTCCACCGTGCAGAACGAAGTAAAGTAGCGCAAGCCATGCTATGCACTGCGTCTCTCTGTATTTACTCCACCGTGCAGAACGAAGTAAAGTAGCACAAGCCATGCTATGCACTGCGTCTCTCTGTATTTACTCCACCATGCAGAACAAAGTAAAGTAGCGCAAGCCATGCCATGCACTGCGTCTCTCTGTATTTACTCCACCGTGCAGAACGAAGTAAAGTAGCGCAAGCCATGCTATGCACTGCCTCTCTTTGTATTTACTCCACCGTGCTGAACGAAGTAAAGTAGCGCAAGCCAGGCTATGCACTGCGTCTCTCTGTATTTACTGCACCATGCAGAACGTAGTAAAGTAGCGCAAGCCAGGCTATGCACTGCGTCTCTTTGTATTGACCCCGCCATGCAGAGCAATGTAAAGTAAAGCAAGCCAGGCTATGCACTGCGTCTCTTTGTATTGACCCCGCCATGCAGAGCAACGTAAAGTAATGCAAGCCATGCCCTGCACTGCGTCTCTTTGTATTGACCCCGCCATGCAGAGCAACGTAAAGTAACGCAAGCCACGCTATGCACTGCGTCTCTTTGTATTTACTCCACCGTACAGAACAAAGTAAAGTAGCGCAAGCCAGGCTATGCACTGCGTCTCTTTGTATTGACCCCGCCATGCAGAGCAACGTAAAGTAACACAAGCCAGGCTATGCAGTGCGTCTCTTTGTATTTACTCCACCGTGCAGAACGAAGTAAAGTAGCGCAAGCCATGCTATGCACTGCGTCTCTCTGTGTTTACTCCACCGTGCAGAATGAAGTAAAGTAGCGCAAGCCAGGTTATGCAGTGCGTCTTTCTGTATTTACTCCACCGTGCAGAACGAAGTAAAGTAGCGCAAGCCAGGCTATGCACTGCGTCTCTCTGTATTTACTCCACCGTGCAGAACGAAGTAAAGTAGCGCAAGCCATGCTATGCACTGCGTCTCTTTGTATTTACTCCACCGTGCAAAACAAAGTAAAGTAGAGCAAGCCATGCTATGCACTGCATCTCTCTGTATTTACTCTACCATGCAGAACGAAGTAAAGTAGTGCAAGCCAGGCTATGCACGAAGTCTCTTTGTATTGACCCCGCCATGCAGAGCAACGTAAAGTAACGCAAGCCAGGCTATGCACTGCGTCTCTTTGTATCTACCCCACCATGCAGAATGAAGTAAAGTAGCACAAGCCAGGGTATGCACTGCGTCTCTCTGTATTTACTCCACCGTGCAGAACGAAGTAAAGTAGCGCAAGCCAGGCTTTGCACTGCGTCTCTTTGTATTGACCCCGCCATGCAGAGCAATGTAAAGTAACGCAAGCCAGGCTATGCACTGCTTCTCTTTGTATTTACTCCACCGTGCAGAACGAAGTAAACTAGCGCAAGCCATGCTATGCACTGTGTCTCTCTTTATTTACTCTACCGTGCAGAACGAAGTAAAGTAGCGCAAGCCAGGCTATGCACTGCGTCTCTCTGTATTTACTCCACCGTGCAGAACGAAGTAAAGTAGCTCAAGCCAGGCTATGCACTGCGTCTCTTTGTATTGACCCCGCCATGCAGAGCAACGTAAAGTAACGCAAGCAAGGCTATGACACTGCGTCTCTTTGTATTTACTCCACCGTGCAAAACAAAGTAAAGCAGCGCAAGCCATGCTATGCACTGCGTCTCTTTGTATTTACCCCACCATGCAGAGCAACGTAAAGTAATGCAAGCCATGCCCTGCACTGCGTCTCTTTGTATTGACCCCGCCATGCAGAGCAACGTAAAGTAACGCAAGCCACGCTATGCACTGCGTCTCTTTGTATTTACTCCACCGTACAGAACAAAGTAAAGTAGCGCAAGCCAGGCTATGCACTGCGTCTCTTTGTATTGACCCCGCCATGCAGAGCAACGTAAAGTAAAGCAAGCCAGGCTATGCACTGCGTCTCTTTGTATTTACTCCACCGTGCAGAACGAAGTAAAGTAGCGCAAGCCATGCTATGCACTGCGTCTCTCTGTATTTACTCCACCGTGCAGAACGAAGTAAAGTAGCGCAAGCCAGGCTATGCACTGTGTCTCTCTGTGTTTACTCCACCGTGCAGAATGAAGTAAAGTAGCGCAAGCCAGGCTATGCACTGCGTCTCTCTGTATTTACTCCACCGTGCAGAACGAAGTAAAGTAGCGCAAGCCATGCTATGCACTGCGTCTCTCTGTATTTACCCCACTGTGCAGAATGAAGTAAAGTAGCGCAAGCCAGGCTATGCACTGCGTCTCTTTGTATTGACCCCGCCATGCAGAGGAACATAAAGTAACGCAAGCCAGGCTATGCACTGCGTCTCTTTGTATCTACCCCACCCAGCAGAATGAAGTAAAGTAGAGCAAGCCAGGCTATGCACTGCGTATCTTTGTATTGACCCCGCCATGCAGAGCAACGTAAAGTAACGCAAGCTAGGCTATGCACTGCGTCTCTTTGTATTTACTCCACCGTGCAGATCGAAGTAAAGTAGCGCAAGCCATGCTATGCACTGCGTCTCTTTGTATTTACTCCACCGTGCAGAACGAAGTAAAGTAGCACAAGCCATGCTATGCACTGCGTCTCTCTGTATTTACTCCACCATGCAGAACAAAGTAAAGTAGCGCAAGCCATGCCATGCACTGCGTCTCTCTGTATTTACTCCACCGTGCAGAACGAAGTAAAGTAGCGCAAGCCATGCTATGCACTGCCTCTCTTTGTATTTACTCCACCGTGCAGAACGAAGTAAAGTAGCGCAAGCCAGGCTATGCACTGCGTCTCTCTGTATTTACTGCACCATGCAGAACGTAGTAAAGTAGCGCAAGCCAGGCTATGCACTGCGTCTCTTTGTATTGACCCCGCCATGCAGAGCAACGTAAAGTAAAGCAAGCCAGGCTATGCACTGCGTCTCTTTGTATTGACCCCGCCATGCAGAGCAACGTAAAGTAACGCAAGCCATGCTATGCACTGCGTCTCTTTGTATTTACCCCACCACGCAGAGTGATGTAAAGTAACGCAAGCCAGACCCTGCACTGCGTCTCTTTGTATGTACTCCACCATGCACAGCGACGTAAAGTAACGCAAGCCAGGCCCTGCACTGCGTCTCTTTGTATTTACTCCACTTTGCAGAGCGACATAAAGTAACGCAAGCCAGGCTATGCACTGCGTCTCTTTGTACTTACCCCACCATGCAGAGCAACGTCAAGTAACGCAAGCCAGGCTATGCACTGTGTCTCCTTGTATTTACTCCACCTTTCAGAGCAACGTAAAGTAACGCAAGCCAGGCTATGCAATGAGTCTCTTTGTATTTACCCCTCCATGCAGAGCGACGTAACGTAACGCAAGCCAGGCCCTGCACTGCGTCTCTTTGTATTTACCACTCCATGCAGAGCAACGTAAAGTAACGCAAGCCAGGCCCTGCACTGCGTCTCTTTGTATTTACTCCACCGTGCAGAGCAACATACAGTAACTCAAGCCAGGCCATGCATTGCGTCTCTCTGTATTTACCCCACCATGCAGAGTAATGTAAAGAAACGCAAGCCAGGCTATGCACTGCGTCTCTTTGTATTTACCCCACCATGCTGGGCGACGTAAAGTAGCGCAAGCCACACCATGCACTGCGATCCTTTCTATTTACTCCACCATGCAGAACAACGTAAAGTAACGCAAGCCAGGCTATGTACTGCGTCTCTTTGTATTTACCCCGCCATGCAGAACAACGTAAAGTAACGCAAGCCAGGCTATGTACTGCGTCTCTTTTATTTACTCCACCACGCAGAGTGACGTAAAGTAACGCAAGCCAGGCTATGTACTGCGTCTCTTTGTATTTAATCCACCACGCAGAGTGACGTAAAGTAACGCAAGCCAGGCTATGCCCTGCGACTCTTTGTATTTACCCCACCATGCAGAGCAACGTAAAGTAATGCAAGCCATGCCCTGCACTGCGTCTCTTTGTATTGACCCCGCCATGCAGAGCAACGTAAAGTAACGCAAGCCAGGCTATGCACTGCGTCTTTTTGTATTTACCCCACCACGCAGAGCAACGTAAAGTAACGCAAGGCAGGCTATGCACTGCGTCTCTTTGCATTTACTCCACCGTGCAGAACGAAGTAAAGTAGCGCAAGCCATACTATGCAGTGCGTCTCTCTGTATTTACTCCACCGTGCAGAATGAAGTAAAGTAGCGCAAGCCAGGCTATGCACTGCCTCTCTCTGTATTTACTCCACCGTGCAGAACGAAGTAAAGTAGCACAAGCCATGCTATGCACTGCGTCTCTCTGTATTTACTCCACCATGAAGAATGAAGTAAAGCAGCGCAAGCCATGCTATGCACTTCGTCTCTCTGTATTTACTCCACCATGCAGAACGAAGTAAAGTAGCGCAAGCCAGGCTATGCACTGCGTCTCTCTGTATTTACTCCACCGTGCAGCACGAAGTAAAGTAGCGCAAGCCAGGCTATGCACTGCGTCTCTCTGTATTTACTCCACCGTGCAGAACGAAGTAAAGTAGCGCAAGCCAGGCTATGCACTGCGTCTCTCTGTATTTACTCCACCATGCAGAACGAAGTAAAGTAGCGCAAGCCGTGCTATGCACTGCGTCTCTTTGTATTTACTCCACCGTGCAGAACGAAGTAAAGTAGCGCAAGCCATGCTATGCACTGCGTCTCTCTGTATTTACTCCACCGTGCAGAACGAAGTAAAGTAGCGCAAGCCAGGCTATGCACTGCGTCTCTTTGTATTGACCCCGCCATGCAGAGAAACGTAAAGTAACGCAAGCCATGCTATGCACTGCGTCTCTTTGTATCTACCCCACCATGCAGAACAAAGTAAAGTAGCGCAAGCCAGGCTATGCACTGCGTCTCTCTGTATTTACTCCACCGTGCAGAATGAAGTAAAGTAGCGCAAGCCAGGCTTTGCACTGCATCTCTTTGTATTGACCCCGTCATGCAGAGCAATGTAAAGTAACGCAAGCCAGGCTATGCACTGCGTCTCTTTGTATTTACTCCACCGTGCAGAACGAAGTAAAGTAGCACAAGCCATGCTATGCACTGTGTCTCTCTGTATTTACTCTACCGTGCAGAACGAAGTAAAGTAGCGCAAGCGAGGCTATGCACTGCGTCTCTCTGTATTTACTCCACCGTGCAGAACTAAGTAAAGTAGCGCAAGCCAGGCTATGCACTGCATCTCTTTGTATTGACCCCGCCATGCAGAGCAACGTAAAGTAACGCAAGCAAGGCTATGTACTGCGTCTCTTTTATTTACTCCACCACGCAGAGTGACGTAAAGTAACGCAAGCCAGGCTATGTACTGCGTCTCTTTGTATTTAATCCACCACGCAGAGTGACGTAAAGTAACGCAAGCCAGGCTATGCCCTGCGACTCTTTGTATTTACCCCACCATGCAGAGCAACGTAAAGTAATGCAAGCCATGCCCTGCACTGCGTCTCTTTGTATTGACCCCGCCATGCAGAGCAACGTAAAGTAACGCAAGCCAGGCTATGCACTGCGTCTCTTTGTATTTACTCCACCGTGCAGAACGAAGTAAAGCAGCGCAAGCCATGCTATGCACTGCGTCTCTCTGTATTTACTCCACTGTGCAGAATGTAGTAAAGTAGCGCAAGCCAGGCTATGCACTGCGTCTCTCTGTATTTACTCCACCGTGCAGAACGAAGTAAAGTAGCGCTGGCCATGCTATGCACTGCCTCTCTTTATATTTACCCAACCATGCAGAGCAACGTAAAGTAATGCAAGCCATGCCCTGCACTGTGTCTCTTTGTATTGACCTCGCCATGCAGAGCAACGTAAAGTAACGCAAGCCAGGCTATGCACTGCATCTCTTTGTATTTACTCCACCGTGCAGAACGAAGTAAAGTAGCGCAAGCCATGCTATGCACTGCGTCTCTTTGTATTGACCCCGCCATGCAGAGCAATGTAAAGTAATGCAAGCCAGGCTATGCACTGCGTCTCTCTGTATTTACTCCACCGTGCAGAACGAAGTAAAGTAGCGCAAGCCATGCTATGCACTGCGTCTCTTTGTATTTACTCCACCGTGCAGAACGAAGTAAAGTAGCGCAAGCCATGCTATGCACTGCGTCTCTCTGTATTTACTCCACTGTGCAGAACGAAGTAAAGTAGCGCAAGCGAGGCTATGCACTGCGTCTCTTTGTATTGACCCCGCCATGCAGAGCAACGTAAAGTAACGCAAGCCAGGCTATGCACTGCGTCTCTTTGTATCTACCCCACCATGCAGAACGAAGTAAAGTAGCGCAAGCCAGGCTATGCACTGCGTCTCTCTGTATTTACTCCACCCTGCAGAATGAAGTAAAGTAGCGCAAGCCAGGCTATGCACTGCGTCTCTTTGTATTGACCCCGCCATGCAGAGCAACGTAAAGTAACACAAGCCAGGCTATACACTGCGTCTCTTTGTATTTACTCCACCGTGCAGAACGAAGTAAAGTAGCGCAAGCCATGCTATGCACTGTGTCTCTCTGTATTTACTCCACCGTGCAGAACGAAGTAAAGTAGCGCAAGCCATGCTATGCACTGCGTCTCTCTGTATTTACTCCACCGTGCAGAACGAAGTAAAGTAGCGCAAGCCATGCTATGCACTGCGTCTCTCTGTATTTACTCCACCGTGCAGAACGAAGTAAAGCAGCGCAAGCCATGCTATGCACTGCGTCTCTCTGTATTTACTCCACTGTGCAGAATGTAGTAAAGTACCGCAAGCCAGGCTATGCACTGCGTCTCTCTGTATTTACTCCACCGTGCAGAACAAAGTAAAGTAGCGCAAGCCATGCTATGCACTGCATCTCTTTGCATTTACCCCACCATGCAGAGCAACGTAAAGTAATGCAAACCATGCCCTGCACTGTGTCTCTTTGTATTGACCTCGCCATGCAGAGCAACGTAAAGTAACGCAAGCCAGGCTATGCACTGCATCTCTTTGTATTTACTCCACCGTGCAGAACAAAGTAAAGTAGCGCAAGCCAGGCTATGCACTGCGTCTCTTTGTATTGACCCCGCCATGCAGAGCAACGTAAAGTAACGCAAGCCAGGCTATGCACTGCGTCTCTTTGTATTTACTCCATCGTGCAGAACGAAGTAAAGTAGCGCAAGCCATACTATGCACTGCGTCTCTCTGTATTTACTCCACCGTGCAGAATGAAGTAAAGTAGCGCAAGCCATGCTATGCACTGTGTCTCTCTGTATTTACTCCACCATGTAGAACGAAGTAAAGTAGCGCAAGCCAGGCTATGCACTGCGTCTCTCTGTATTTACTCCACCGTGCAGAACAAAGTAAAGTAGCGCAAGCCATGCTATGCACTGCGTCTCTTTGTATTTACTCCACCGTGCAGAACGAAGTAAAGTAGCGCAAGCCATGCTATGCACTGCGTCTCTCTGTATTTACTCCACTGTGCAGAACGAAGTAAAGTAGCTCAAGCCAGGCTATGCACTGCGTCTCTTTGTATTGACCCCGCCATGCAGAGCAACGTAAAGTAACGGAAGCCAGGCTATGCACTGCGTCTCTTTGTATCTACCCCACCATGCAGAACGAAGTAAAGTAGCGCAAGCCAGGCTATGCACTGCGTCTCTCTGTATTTACTCCACCCTGCAGAATGAAGTAAAGTAGCGCAAGCCAGGCTATGCACTGCGTCTCTTTGTATTGATCCCGCCATGCAGAGCAACGTAAAGTAACGCAAGCCAGGCTATACACTGCGTCTCTTTGTATTTACTCCACCGTGCAGAACGAAGTAAAGTAGCGCAAGCCATGCTATGCACTGCGTCTCTCTGTATTTACTCCACCGTGCAGAACAAAGTAAAGTAGCGCAAGCAATGCAATGCACTGCGTCTCTCTGTATTTACTCCACCGTGCAGAACGAAGTAAAGTAGCGCAAGCCATGCTATGCACTGCGTCTCTCTGTATTTACTCCACCGTGCAGAACGAAGTAAAGTAGCGCAAGCCATGCTATGCACTGCGTCTCTCTGTATTTACTCCACCGTGCAGTTTTGAACACAACATACACATCTCTGCTCGGCTGTGAGTTCATGTCGGCAATGGGAGCTGTCGGAGGGGCTGGGCTGGAAGGGGCCTTGCAGGGCGCCAGACCTTTCTGTGCAGAGGGGACTTTGACCCCCGTGACGTCATTCGCCAGGAGCACGTGCTGCACACCTCACATCTGAGGAATAACGCACCGCGCTTCCTGCCAGAGAGTGGTGCACGGTGGCACCGTGACGCGCTGGGACACCGTCCCTTGTCACCCGGGTTAATGTGTGACGGGTCCTTGCCCCTCCCACCCCCCATGAGCGATCTTACCCGGCAGCGGTTCCCACAGCAGCCGGCTCCGCAGCAGCCTTTCCCTCCGGCTCTGACGGCGGCGCACCCGGGGCAGAGGACCTGCAAGAAGGAGAGAAGATGTCAGCGGCGAGCGATGAAGCAAAGGGACCGCAGCACAAGCGTGCGATCCAGTTAAACCTCAAAACTGAAAACACGATGTAAAAGAGGCACACACTTGAGTTCGACATTCACAAACTATTTTACTCGGAAAGGCAGAGTAGACGGTGTGAATAAAATGAAGTTTTAGTTTTTATTTCCACTTCCAAACAAAACAAACTCCCTGAACGTGACACATATATTGATGGAATATGTTGGGTACTGGTTTATTTCGAATGGCAATAAAAATGGACACCAAAAACAGTAAGGCATGATTGACTTTTACTTCTTTTTTATAGGCCGCACAGTTTGGTTTTCCTTGCCCCATACATTGGCCTTCCTTGGACGTGGCTTATGTTCAGCCTTACCACATAACTGGTCCCCCCTGGCCGCTTGATTCGAGTGGACTCTCCCATCCACGATCAAGCCTCGCCTCCCCCGGCCCTTGCATCTGTCCTCAGTTCAGGATTGCGGTGAAGCGCTCTGAAGCACGAAGAGAGGAGCTATGAATATTAGGATCTGACGTGTATCTCATCGGGTATATGGGGACCGCCGAGACTTTCAGAGGTCAAGGCCCTGAGGGCAATCTCCCATGTTCCCCTACGGCCTGTCTGTCTCTGCTGGGGTGGGCGTGCCCCGTAGACTTCCAGGCGCTAGAGAGGAGTGGAGGGGTGATGTGAAGTCTGAGCACGTAGATCGAACCACATCATTTTTTAATTCAGGTGCATTTCTGATCCAGTCTCTGGCATCAATTTCAAGCGGGTTATCGAGGGGTTAAGGCCCCGGTGTACAGGGCCTGCCGCCCCATTCCTCGGGGTAAAAGCTGGGAATGACCACATGAATGGGGGAGTAAGAGGATTTTATTGCACACATGTAACATATCAAACTCAAAAGTTGAAACCGCCTTCGGTGCAACAACAAGGTCTACATAGCGTGGCTCACACTCCTGTCATTAACCTATAGACAATGTATGGCGCCTCCAGCTCCTCAGGGAGGGGGTTCAGGATCAGACAAGCTGCAGATCACTGCGGGCCACGAAGAAATGAGGTGAGGGCACAGGCGCCTCAAGGCGCTTTGTATGGGACACTTTCTGGGGCACTCTACCCACAACCCACACTTTGTTCTCCTGGGCAGCACTCTTCTAAACACTCACAACTCATACACCCTCACCTGGACCGTACCACCCTCATTCACTCTTCTACCCTCTCAAGGCTCATACACCCTCACCTGGACCGTACCACCCTCATACACTCTTCTACCCTCTCATACCTCATACACCCTCACCTGGACCTCACTGCCCTCATTCACTCTTCTACCCTCTCATACCTCATACAACCTCACTGACCTCACCCACTTCTTACCCACACCACCTTCAAAACAGGCCCCTTCCCAGATGACTGGAAGCATGCCAAAGTCAGGCCACTACTCAAGAAGCCCACTGCCAACCCTACCAACCTCAAAAACTACTGGCCCATCTTGATTCGCACCTTTGCAGCCAAAGTAGCAGAGAAAACAGTCTACAGGGAACTGACACAATTCATCGAAGAACACGCTGTCCTCGACCCGCCCAATCCGGATTCTGAGCAAACCACAGCACCAAGACCACCCTACTCGCCGCCACAGACGACATTTGCACCCTTGTGGACCAGAGCCCCTCCGTGGCCCTTGTCCTCCTCGACCTGTCTGCAGCCTTCGACACTGTCTCTCACTACACACTAATCACCAGACTACACAACGCCGGCATACAAGGAACTGCCCTAGACTGGATCCGCTCCTTCCTCACCGGAAGAAGCCAAAGGATCAGATAACCACCCTTCCTCTCCGCCCCCACGGAAATCACCTGCGGAGCCACACAGGGGTCATCTCTGAGCCTGACCTTCTTCAACATCTACATGTCCCCCCTTACAGACAGCACCCGACAACACGGCCTCAACATCGTATCCTACACCGCCGACACCCAGCTCATCCTCTCCCTCACCAAAGATCCCACCACTGCCAAACTCAACTTTCAGATGGATGACCAACATCTGCCTATAACTCAACGCCGAGAATTTAGAAGTCCTCGTCCTTGGAACCACCCCTTCTGCATGGCACAACACCTGGTGCTGCCGCCCCCCACCCTCGGAAGCCCACCTACCCCCACAGACCACGCCAAGAACCTCAGCCTCATACTCAATTCATCACTCACCATGAACTAAAAGGTCAACGCCATCACCTCCAGCTGCTTCAACACCCTCCGCTTCCTCTGAAAGACCTTCAATGGGATCCCCCCCCCCGAATCAAGGAAAACAGTCACCAGCAAACTCGACTATGGCAATGCACTCTATGCCGGCATCAACAAGTCCCTACTCCGCAAACTGCAAATAATACAGAACACCGCGGCCAGACTCGTCCTCGGCATCCCCCGACACGAACACGTCAGTCAACACCTGCGGCGACTCCACTGGCTCCCCATGGAGAAGAGAGTCACCTTCAAAATCCTCACTCACGCCTACAAATGACTGCACAACAATGGACTCAAATACCTCAACGACAGAATCAACTTCCACGTACCCAAAAGAAACCTGCGATCATCCAACCTCGCACTGGCCAAAACCCCGCGTATCCACAGAGCCAGAGCAGGCGGAAGATCCTTCTCTCACATTGCTGTCAGAGCCTGAAACGAGCTACCGGCAGACATCAGACTTGCCCCCCTCCCTGAACACCTTCAGGAAGACCCTCAAGACCTGGCTCTTCGGTTAAATGGAGCAGCATCGCCCCACCCCCTCAGCGCCTTGAGACCCTCACAAGTGAGTAGCACGCTTACAATTCCCTGATGGATTGATTGACTCACCACTCTCGTCCTCTCATCACACTCACCAGGCCTGGTGGTGCTGCATTTTTGGAGAGAAGTCCCAACTCACAGAAGGAAACTGGGGATTGGCTGCTGTCTCTCGAAGGCCGTCCTCCCCAGGTGAGATCTGCACTTGTGTTGGGTCGGAGGTCCGTGGAGAGGCCATCGGTAGAACCTCACACTCTCTGTAGTTCCTTCACACTCACGAGGTCTACTGCCGACAAGACACACCTCCCTCATCCATGCCCAGGACTGACACCGAGTTTTGCTAGGGTTAAGTTACACCCACCTTCCTAACCTATACCAAATACTGATGGCCAGCACTGGAGGGGTTAATCTACATCTAACTTGCCTACTGCTAATAACTATAATATTGATATGATTGTGCGCATGTGTTAAGGAATATGTACAATATTAATGAACAGTTTTTGTAGTTTTCACGCACCCTTTACCCACTCATCGTATAGTTGATCACCTACACACCCAGTGTAGATTTGCAGTTGTTCAGGGCTAAAGCAAGCATACATTTAGGCAAACCCGCTGTCGATTTCCTGTGCTGTATGGCCCAAGTCGCGCCTATATCACCAATGCGCTGCATCGATAATCAGCGGCTGTGGTTAAGTCATGCCTACCTCACTGATGCCCATTGACGACAACTAGTTTGTTTGGGTTAAAACACACCAGCATTATATTTCCCACACATGCTCCAGCGGCTTGGTTGAGGTGCATTCACTGCGACCCTTCGCAATGTCTAATTTTGCAAACTAGGTATGTTGAGGTAAAGTTCTACCTAGAGTGTACTATGTCCATTACTTATAACTGGGGCTCCTAGTTTTTTGTTTTTAATGATTTTTAAAGATAAATGCAGAGAGAAAACAACATGTTTTATGTCTGAATTTATTTTTAAAAGTAGAAAAATACAGAAAATTGTGCTTTTTGTGAGTGACTTTTTCATGTTGTCCTCCATGAACTCTAGGCCAACAGCTGGGCAGATAGACGGCGTGGGGAGTTAAAAACAGGATGAGATTTCCTTGAACAAAGGCATTTTTTATATTTGTAAATACCATAATTGTAAATACCACAGCCTTAAGTTTACCACCAACAGATTTTCCAATGGACCTGACCTTTACCCTGGAAGAGGTAGAATGTGCCGTAAAAGCTAGTAAGGGCAGAAAGGCTCCTGGCCCCGATGGTGTACCCGTCGACATTTTTAAATATAACTTAGAGCTCCGGGCCCTTTATTAACACAAGTACTGGAAGCCAGCTGTGCAACCGGACTTATGGATTCATGGTCCGAATCTATTATGGTACCTCTTTTTAAAACGGGAGATCAACAGACTCCGGGATGTCATCGTCCCGTCTCACTGCTGGATTCTGTGGGCAAAGTGGCAGGCCATATAGTCCTGAACCGTCTCCAGCAGTGGGCCGAGGAAAACAACATCATATCGGACCTCCAATTTGGCTTCAGGGAAGGGCTAGGAACAATAGAACAGGGCCTGAACCTGACCATTATTATGGGTAAATATACAAAGGCGAGAAGAGGAAATCTGTACCCGGCCTTTGTAGATTTAACTGCTGCATTCGATTGTGTAAGCCACAGTAAACTGTGGAGTATCTTGGCGATAATGGGGGTCGAGGCCCCCATAATTCTTTTTTTAAGATAACTTTATACCAATGCAAGTGCGTGGTTACGATATGGTCGTAAGGCAGAATGTACGGCGTCATTCCAAGTGGAGAGGGGGGTTAGACAGGGCTGCGTTCTGGCACCCTTCTTATTCACTGTATACACCAATGGCTAGTTGGAACAAGCCTTGTTTGAAGCGTGCTGAGACCCACCACAGTCCCCAAAAAGTCCTATACCTGCCCTACTCTACGCGGATGACGCTGTAGTCATGGCCCGTACACCAATAGGGCTACAACGGGCCCTTGACAGTTATCACAAGTGCATGAAAAACTTAGATCTAAAGATCAATATTACTAAAACTTTTATAATGAGCTGTGGGTCAGCCGGAAGAAAACGGAAAGACATATATATAGATAACAAAAAGGTGGAATCTACTAAAACGTACCCCTATCTAGGAATTCTAATTGGCAATAAGGGGTCATGGGGTGAGGCTGTAAAAGCGAGGAAATTACTATTCATGACATCCACTATGGCTTTAGTTAATTTCTGCCAAAAACTAGGAAATAGGCCTCCGGCAGAGATGCTACAAATATACCAAGCCAAGTGTGTCACTGTAGCCACTCACGGGGCTGGAATATGGGGGTACAGTGACGTACACGATATCCAGAATGTGTAAAATGCATTTTTAAGATATTTATTGGCAGCTCCACGTTCTACCTCAACCTATGTTTGTCATAGTGAGTTGGGTTTACCATATATTACTGACACAATAATGGCGCAACCAATGTTGTTATGGTACCAGATTTAGACTTTGCCAAAAACTACATTTAATCGGGATGTATTAACTGATTGTCTGAAACTAGATCATGCTCTGGATATTGGATGGTTAAAGTATATTAAAGACTTTATGACAGATCTAGGCCGGCCAGAATTGTATGATAAACCAATGTTGTTGGGAACTTTTCCTAGGAAATTATTTAAAAAGCATTGCATGGCCCATCTGGAAGCAACTAGATTTGCTATCGAAGCTTCAAGGCCTATGGTTCAGCACAGCCCAATGATTCGGTCCACTATCGGTATCCAGCCATACTTAACATACTAAGTGGCTATGACAGATTTGTTCTCGAACGACTCAGATTGGATGTTTTCCACCGCTTGGTAAGTTTCCTGACCATGAACGATTGGTCGCAGAATTTACCAAACTGTTTGTGTGACGGTGTTTCGGCCCAATCAACCATCCACGTAATTCTCTTCTGTAAGTTTTATCAAGATCAAAGGAAGAGGTGGATTAAACCATTTTTAAAAATATGGGGTTTGAGGCAATGTCGCCCAGCTGATCTCGCACTGCACCTTTTGGATTATGAGTGCTTTGGGAGACACCTAGCTAAATTTATGTAGAGTATTATCAGATGTAGAAAGCTGCTCTGAACTCTGCTTTACAATAAAGCATGCTTGAGATATCAGGACTATTTTATAAATTTTAAACCCCTAAAATTAATTGCACGAACAAGTATAAAAAACTTATGCTATGCAACTGTAAACGCTCATTAATATTTTTAGAGAATGTTTTTAATGATAATTGTTGTTGGACAGGCCACATGAAGGACTCGCTCCCTCCCCGCACGACAGGGCCCGAGCCCCGGCCCTCCAGGTGTTACCCACAGAAGCAACCCGCACCCCGTCTCCTAAGGGACTCCTGCCCCCGGACATCTCTGTATCATGGGGCCGAACCACTACCGGCTCCCTCGCCCGGCCCGGCCGCCATCTTGGACACTGCACCACGAGGCCGCGTGGCCTCAGCTCGACCCTAACCCTGGGCCTGGCCAGGCCCCGACATCCCGGCACCACCATCCACCCAGGAGGTGAACGGACCACTTGGCAGGTCAATGGGAGAAAGAAGTGTCGATGGCTCTCCCCCGCCAGGTGCCGATCACCCCCAGCTCCCCCGGGCGCTGGCTCCACCCCCCTGCTGGGTGTCTGGACTCCCTCATCCCGGACCTCCCGACCTTCAAGTGCGAGGGTCCGGATATCAAAGGGCACCAGACCTATAACTGGGGCAGCTCTAGAGCAGGAAGGCAGTTGTATCCTGTAGTCGAGAGACACTGTGAAGAACTCATCCTTGACGGACTACTGGCGCTGCCGTAGCCCTGCCTTGTGAACTATCGTCCTGCCTGCTGGCGCTGCCGCAACCTTCTGCCTCTTTCATCCCCGTCGGGACCTGCTGGCGCTGCCGCGGACCGTTGTAACTACCACCTTCACCGGGACCTGCTGGCGCCGCCGCGGACCGTCGCTACCTACGATCATCTCGGGACCTGCCGGCGCTGCCGCGGCCCGTCCACCTAGAACGCCGAGCTCGAGGATTGTGAGCTATCCATCATATCATCGCAACTACCAGATTGGTAACAAGACTGTCCCGCTACCCCCTTTCCCATCCAAGAGACTAGAATCGAGGGGACCCCTGAGTCCTGACCTCCTTGTACCATCCTATCGTACCTAAAGATTGCTTATAAAGAACGTTATACCTTATCTTTGTGTGGTGTACATCTGTGGGGGGGAAGTTACTCGTCTGTACGATCGCTGGAGACGGCTCTCCCCGGAGACCTCTCCCCTTGTCCTCGGCCGACCCTCCCGGTCCGTCTAACAATTGTATAAACAAACTTGAAATGTCATTGTATAAACAACTGTGCTAATTATTTATAATAATTTCCTTTGTGATTTTTGTATATATAATGATGAAATGTTATTGTAAATTGTGCTTTTATGTTTTTTTATGTCTCAAAATGAAAACCGAATAAAGCTAATTTCATTCATTCATTCATTCAACTTTCTATTTGTATATAATGCAAATATTTACCCTTGGGTGTAGTGTTTTGCTTTGTTGGCTGCTTAATTGGCTAAAACTCGACAAGTATCAAAGTATGAGTGTGTGTTTCTCAGTTGAATAAATGTGGAAATATAAACATTTTCCACACAATTTTTCTTCAAACACAAAATAAATATGAACAAACACCAATAAGATGGGTAAAAAAATAAATATGGGTAAATACAGATGGAAATGTCATAAAAGGGAATGTCATAAACCGGAAGCCCTACTCATAGCCAGTTGCAACGTGTGTCAATCACACCCTCCTTGAGCATGGGCCTATCCATGACCTACTTGGACACGGGTAAGTCACACACACCCTCGACAGTGACGGCCAGTTGTGCTGAGGTTAAGCCACATCCACAGTACTGATCACCAGTTTGATCGGGATAATGTATGCCCCTAATGTACATGTCCATTAGCGGGGCAAGGTGTGGCCGTGCCCAAAGTAGGGAGCAGGTTTCTAGGGGTTAAGTAGTCGCCCACCTCAGGCCGTGTTTTACTCTTATTTGTGTCTTAAGGGGTCACCTGGCCAATGATGTCATAATAAACCCCAAACCCCCCAGCTGACGTCATCAGACAAAGGAACATTCTGGAACGCCTCTTGTTGGTGGTTGTCAGCGACGGAGGACTTGTTAACCTCTTAAGTGCTGCGCCTATACCAACGGCCGACGGCACCACTACCGCGGGAGTGCTGCCGTCGGCCGTTGGACGTTCCAGCTGCACCTGCGCAATGGAACGTTCAGCACTGGAGCTGGACGTTCCACAGCAGCTAAGGTGTTAAAGAAAGAGTTACTTTCTCTGCTCTGGGAGTGCCCTTTCAAGCAGGGTTCATGGGTTTGTGGTTTTGTCCCCCCCCTTCAGCGTTGGTGACTCCGCCCACAGGTAGGTGACCCCGCCCACAGGTAGGTGACCCCGCCCACAGGTAGGCCTCTTCCGCCTCACCTGTGCCATGGAAGGGATTTAGAAAGAGGAAGTCATTCTGCGGTTAATGTTTACCTGGCCCTGGGCTCATCTTGATAGCACGCGCCACCAGGAAGTGCAGGGGGAGCAGCTGGGGGCAGGACCCACCTTAAACAAATGTTATTCCACAGGCTCAGGCCAACCTTTCACCCGGCTATCGAGTTTACAGAAGTAAGTGGAAGGCGTGCAGGTGTTCAGAGAGGCGTATGTTGGTCTTACGCAGAGTCCTTGGAGCAGCAGCGTTCACTGCCTTCGAAGCGCTCCTTAGTGCCTCAAAGCCCCAAACGGATTCCCTGGACTCCTCAGACGCACCCCTCCTTCTCCTGTTTCAAAAGGGACCTGAAACTCCATCTCCTAAACAAAGACTTTTATGACCAACGTCAACTTACCTAGACTTCAATATCCGAGTTGACTCCTCTCTCTTGACATTCAAGGATAGTTGGTGACCGGACTGTGTTAAACACCTTATTTGTCATGCTGTTTTTTATCCCTGGCTTGCTTCCTTACCGCCTGCCTTCTATGCAATGCAATTTCAGTCGTTTTTTTTTTACAGTGTGTATGTAAAGCGCTCTGATACCTACGGGTCAAGCTAGCGCTATACAAAACTTTAAAAATGAAAATAAATTAATTAAAAATGATATTTTTATCACTTGGAATCCTCTGATATCCCCCCCCCTCCTGTTCACTGTGGCGGGGTGTGGGGGTGTCACAATCATAAACTCAGCTCCCAGATGCTTCAAAGTTGCCCACTCCACAAGAAGCGTAAGTGCCAGGACCCTCGTTAGGTTGGCACTTCGGCTTTCCGGCACCCGTAGCGCCTTCTATCGCTGCCTATGACCCTACCAAAGTACAACCACTAACCAACACACCCTACAACAGTGACAATTCAGACTATTCCAGGCCCCTAAACCTAACGGAATGGCTTGGACGGTGGGTGTTGGTCATTTTTTATGTATATTGATTTGATAAACAACTGTTGAGTTTATCTCTAAATAAAATAAACTGCGCCCCCTTGTGGCAGACTGTCATAGGTGTTGAGAATTAAGGGGCTGATGTACGACCGTTTTTTTGCGGTTGCAAAGGGGAATTAGGCTCCTTTGCGACCGCAAAAAACGTCTGCACAATGTACTAACACTATTTTGCAAGTCGATAACCAACTAGCAACTCGCAAAATATGGTTAGAGACTCGCTATTAGGAAGGGGCGTGCCAAGGGCGTCCCTTCCTAATAGCGAGTCCATAACCTATGTATGATTGTTTTGCGACTGCAATTGCGGTCGCGAAACACTTGCAGTTTACCACCCTTCTCAGAAAGGTGGAAAGGCACATGCAAACAGGAAGGGGTGCCCAGGGGACCCCTTCCCCTTTGTGAATGGGTAAGCAAATATTTTTTAAGAGCAAGCAGTGGTCCCAGGGACCTCTGCCTGCCCTTAAAAAATGAACTTCATAGTTTCATTTTTCTTTTTAAATAAAAAAAAAGCTTTATTTAAAAAGCAGTCCCAGACATGGAGGTCTGTTGACCCCAGCAGGCCACCATCCCTGTGAGTCCTGGCCATTCCCAATGGGGTCGCAAATTGCAACAGCCTCATTAGTATTCATGAGGCATGCAATTTGCAACCCCATTGGGAATTGCAAACAATATCTGAGCCATTGATGTACATTAAGTTTAGCGAGTCGCAAATTGCGAGTCGCAATTTTGCGCAATTTGAGACTCGCTAAACTTAATGGTTGTACATCTGGCTTAAAGTGCAGTGCACTGGAAAGCACCGACTCGAATTAAGCACTAGTTGAGGGTGTGTACACCCAAGTGGGTGGAGCTTCGTTGTCGGCAGCTCCTGATCCAAGGCTGTGGCTTTTGGCCGCTGCAACAGCTGCAGTGAATGGAGCCTGACTCAGTGTTAGTGTGAATAAAAAGCGTAATGAAGTTGTGTTTCTCTTAATCGCAGTTTTATCAAGGGAACAAACAGGCTAAAGAAAGTTTGGTGTCATTACGAAGGTAGTGGTCGCAAGCAACTGTCCAGGGGTCACAAGCTGCAGTCCAGAGGTCGCAGCAGCCACCCCTTAATGTCGTCCTGGGCTGGCTTTAGGAACAAAAAGCATTTCTGGCTAAACCCCTCAAACCAGCCCCGCCCCCTTCATCACCTCACGCAATCGCTCTTTCCCTCCATCCATTCTCTCTCTCTACCTTCCCCTCCCCCACTCTCCGTTCTAAAGCCCCCCGGCCCATGCCTGACGCAGCTCACCTTGGAGGGCAGAGTCAAGGGACAGGCACCTGGAGTGGCCATGGGCTTGCAAAGCCAGTCTCAAGGGCTCCGGCCCACCAGGGAAATGCCCGGTGGAATAAAAGGACTCTCCGGCCTGGACCCTCAGCCTCCGCTGACCACCCAAAGTCTACATAAATATCCTCTCTCGCCATCATCTCGTCTTTGGCTATTCATTCCGCCTCTGACACGTGCTGCCTTAGAGGCACCATAAAAATAAAATAAATAAACTGTGGTACTTACAAATAGTCCCCCTCCGACGATGCCCCCCATCAGCCAGACTTGCAGGGTGATGTTGTCAGTCCACTTGGTCTGGGCGTTGGGGAACATGAGCAGGAGGTTGGCCCCGATGCACAGGAAGGCCATGGGCAGGAGCATCAGGCCCACCAGGCGCGAGCACTTCCCCGTGCACATCTTGGCGCAAGCACTGCGCCTTGTCGCGAGGGCTCTTGTGGGGCAGTAGGTCCTCAGTGAGGACTTTGGAGGTCAGCTCTGGCTCCTGAACCAGGATCTTGAGGTCAGCAGTGACTCCTACCCTGGATCTTAGGTGCAGGAGAACCCGGCGTCCTGTCCCTCTGAAGCCCTGTCCCCCAGTGCGAGCTTGAGCCGACACGGCATCGATCGATGTTTGCTCATAGATAAGTTAGGTGCAAGGTTCACCAGGGCCGTCTGCTCCGCAGGCACCTGGTGGAGCCGCTTTGTAACCCTTGGAGTTTGGAAGAACTCACATCACTAAAAATAGTGCAGCAGTCGTAAAAATGATTCCATATTCCAAGCTTTATTTCAATCATTACAGGCCATAAAAGCAAAAGATAAAACATGCATCACATAATTTTTTTAACATCACAAAATATAGCCATTAGCAGTCAGTTGTACAAATTTGATAACAAGTTAAAAAAAATGAAATAAAAAAGCATTAAAAACAGTGAGTTCATTGTTTAATGGGGTCAAAGCAGTGGAAAACAGAAGGGGTATATTTAGCCTGCACTAGAGGGATTTAAAATTTGCGACGCCTGAGCTACATATAAAATTTTCAAAAACGTATTAAAAATTCCAAATCCCTCCCCAACCCAGTTACCCTCTGTTGCTAGATGCAATCAAATAGCATCTTATTTTCAGAACAAAATAACTACCATTCTACAAACCCTCCCCCCCAAATCTGACAAAATCCCTGCTAAAACCTTGACTCGTTCATTAAATGGTCCTATCCTCGACAGCTTCCATCAGATGACCAAGGAAGAATTCCTTAAAACTCTCTCAGGGATGAAAAGTGGCTCTCCAAACGATCCTGCCCCCATTCATATCCTCAAACAAGTGAGACCCACTATCTCACACCAGGCCACCGATCTCATCAACGCCTCCCTCAGCCAAGGAGTGGTCCCCCATAGCTGGAAACATGCAGTAGTAAAAGCCATACAGAAAAAAACAGGTCTCGACCCACTTGATCTCTCCAATCTTCGCCCTATCTCCCTACTACCAGGGATAAGTAAGATCACGGAGAAGGTTGTTAATCAACAACTATCGGCTTTCTTAGAAGCCAACAACCTTCTTCGCCCTTCTCAAACTGGGTTCCGTCCTGGGCAGGGGACCGAGACCGCCCTTCTTCAAGTGATGGAGGAAGCCAGATGCATCTTGGATTCAGGGGGAACGGTGCTACTGATCCTCCTGGATCTAAGCGCTGCATTTGATACGGTGGACCACGAGATCCTGATACAGCGACTGTCCAACTTAGGAATAAGAAACACCGCACTTCGCTGGCTCACTTCCTTCCTTAAAAACAGAACCTTTCAGGTCTGTGAAGGTACTGAGCGATCCGATTTTTTCCCCCTCCAGTGTGGGGTCCCCCCAGGGCTCTTCATTGAGCCCTACACTATTTAACACCTACATGGCCCCCCTGGATGAAGTGGTCTCCCCATTTGGGATAAAAACCATCACATACGCTGATGACACCCAAATGGTGGTCTCTTTTTCGCTAGAGAGTGCTCAAATCAAAAACCTTCATGACTGCCTTGAAGGGATCTATCAGTGGATGTGTGATTCAAGACTGAAACTGAACGGCTCTAAAACCGAGCTCATGCTACTGGGACCACAAACATCACTCCTCCCCAGCGCAATGTGGCCCTCTTGCCTAGGGACCCTTCCCCAACCCAAGCCGGAGCTCAAAAGTCTGGGTTTCTGGTTAGAACAGGACCTTTCTCTTAAAACCCAGGCAAAAAAAAACGCAGTTACCTGCGTAGGCCTACTTCGCTCAGCCAGGAAAATTCTCCCCCTGCTCCCTGCCCCCTCTCAAAAGCTCCTAATACAAGGGCTGATATCATCGAGGCTAGACTATGGCAATGCCCTTTTCCTGGCAGCCCCTGAAGCAACCCTGAACATCTTGCAGAGAACTCAAAATGCCGCTGCTAGGCTCCTGACAGGCACCTCCCGCAGAACATCAGCTAAACCTGCATTGAAGACCCTTCACTGGCTCCCAATCCGTGAAAGGGTCAAATTCAAGGCACTATGTATAACGCACAAAGCTCTACAAGATCAGGGTCCCCCGTTGCATAAAACTAGGCTCTTCCCATATAAACCCAACAGATCTCTGCGTTCCTCCCATGGCAACTTGGCCACAGTACATAAAATTAGGAAAGCCCGTACTGGAGGACGTCGTTTCTCAGTTGCAGCAGCAATACTGTGGAACGCCCTACCCATCCATCTTCGAGCAGAAACGAATCACAACAAATTTCGCAAGCTTCTCAAAACCCACCTGTTCCCACCATGATTTGCCTATTCCCTTCCCGTTTTTTGCTTCCCCCCTCAATGGCTAGTACAATCCCAGCGCTGGGACGCCCCCGGGCAGCCATGCGCTCTAGAAATCCCGTTTTCATTTCATTCATTTCATTTCATTTCATTTCATTCATTTCATTTCATTTCATAGAGTTAAGGTAACGGGACACGGTAAAAACAATTGGGGGTGCATTCCAGTTCGCATAACTGTAAAGGCCTTCCTGTATCTGTCTGAACCCCATGTTCCTGCATATTGGTAGGAGCCAGTACCTTCTAGGTGCAATGTAACCTGGACAGAAGAAGAAAATGTGTGTTAGGGTCTCTTCCTGGCTCTCACAGGCAGGACAGCCGGCTGGGGCGGCTTTTGTCTATTTGTTTGTGAATGCATGGACCGGCAGGCAACCCCACCTAAACTGAACATAGAGCTTCCTTGCCATGAGTGGATAGATGTCATCAATGAGAGCCTCAAATAAATATTGGTCTTTGAAGTTAAAAAAATCAGAAGTTAAACAGCAAAAATAATAAATATTATTATTAGAAAGCAAGATACTGTCAATGTGGAAAGGGTCTTGATAGCCAATGCCGTAAGCGGATGGGTCTACCTTCTTTATTTATTATGTCTCGTTTACAGACAGCTTTAACTATCTCTTATCCAAAACCTACTGTCTCTAGTTCATTCAAATATATACATAGAGTGGACTTTAGTTCAGCCGCTCTTTCTTGATTGGATGGCTTTCTTATCCATCTCATTTCCTTGCTTCTTATTGGACGGTCTTTGTTTGCCCCGCCTCTGGAGCAGTTTTCCTTTACTGTGTGTGCTCGGATGACATGGAACCTTGCATTCAGAGACCATCTTTATCTGTTTCTCGGCTGTCTACGCGAGTATTACATTTTGTAATATCATTGTTTTTAACTTTTGTATAAACGGCTACTTTTTTATAATTTTCCCTTTATTTACCATAAAGTGTTTCCTAATTTTAATGATTTTAAATAATCAAACAATAAAGTTTTTCGAACTAATGCTTCTCCCACCACTTCATTCCATTGTTTTTTATTTCTGTATCAATGCCTCCCTTCAATCCCCATCTCAAACCCCCTGTATCTCCCCCGCCCCTTCCCTAATCCCTGTTCTTCTCTCCACTCGCTCCCCCATTGCTCTCTCGCTCCCCCTTTTGCAGATTTGAAATTCTTTTAAACAGAAATGTTTTTTTAGTTTTTTTTTATGTTAAGGAGCCCAGGCCCGGCAGCTGCAAACATTGCTGTCAGGCCGCTCCTTTTTTAAACACACTTTCACCCATATTTGTCTTCTTTATCTTTTTATTTGTCGCTTCAAAACTGCGCTCTGCCATTCTGGAACGGTAATAGAAGCAAAGGGCCATCACGCTGGGGGTCATGACGCACACACGTGCTCATCACGCTGGGCGTCATGATGCACACACGTGCGCGTCATAATCACATTTTATTGTTATGTCTGAATTCTGTTGGAAACAAACATTTTAATAAGATCAAAACAAATCAATACACTAGGTAATGCCGTTTCAACACATTACTTGTGTGCTGTACAGGTTTATTAGCAATACTGTATGTCTGGGCAAACGTAATGGTCATTTCAATTGAAAATGCGTTGTCTGTAATGGCAAAGCTCTACCATACCATGACTTCTCCACTCTACTCTACACCACTCCACTTTACACCACTCCATGCCACCGCACTCTGCAGCAGTGCACCGTACACCACTGCACTCAATTCTGCACCACTCTACTCTATCACAATGCACTCTACGCCACTCTACTCTTCACCACTCCACTGAACACCACTCCATGCCACTGCACTCTGCACCACTGCACTCAATTCTGCACCACTCTACTCTATCACAATGCACTCTATGCCACTCTACTCTACACCACTACACTCTTTGCCACTGCACTCCGCACCACTGCACTCAATTCTGCACCACTCTACTCTATCACAATGCACTCTACGCCACTCTACTCTACACCACTACACTCTTTGCCACTGCACTCCGCACCACTGCACTCAATTCTGCACCACTCTACTCTATCACAATGCACTCTACGCCACTCTACTCTTCACCACTACACTCTTTGCCACTGCACTCCGCACCACTGCACTCAATTCTGCACCACTCTACTCTATCACAATGCACTCTACGCCACTCTACTCTACACCACTACACTCTTTGCCACTGCACTCCGCACCACTGCACTCAATTCTGCACCACTCTACTCTATCACAATGCACTCTACGCCACTCTACTCTACACCACTACACTCTTTGCCACTGCACTCCGCACCACTGCACTCAATTCTGCACCACTCTACTCTATCACAATGCACTCTACGCCACTCTACTCTACACCACTACACTCTTTGCCACTGCACTCTACACCACTACACTCTTTGCCACGGCACTCTACGCCACTACACTCTTTGCCACGGCACTCTACACCACTACACTCTTTGCCACTGCACTCTACACCACTACACTCTTTGCCACGGCACTCTACGCCACTACACTCTTTGCCACTGCACTCTACACCACTACACTCTTTGCCACTGCACTCTACACCACTACACTCTTTGCCACTCTACTCTACACCACTACACTCTTTGCCACGGCACTCTACACCACTGCAGCCTAGGCCACTCCAGTCTACTCTGCACAACTTCCCTCTACCCCACTGACACTAACTTTTAGCCGTGCTGAACAGCAGCCACACTGGTGTACAACATGGCTAAAACACATTGGCAAAGCCAATAGCGCTTGTATAGGTGAGACCTTTGGCTTTGCCAATGCTTGTTGCACTTTGACTTGCGCTCTAAATTAGGCCTCCGGAGCAGCTGAGTGGGAGAGGGCAGAGTGTGACCCTACTCCTTAAAGAGGGGATGTTTGTGTGGGGAGGGAATCAAAGGGAGATTTTAAAGGCTGCTTTGTCTTTAGGTGACTTCAAAGATAGTCTTAATAGATAATAATAGGAAAGAATGAGGCTTCCTTTGTATATCTCAATATTTCTGGGCGCTCCCAGAATTCCTATTCACGTGCACGAGCTCGGATATGCACCGCTCAAGAGCAACGTGTAGGGGACTGTCAGAGATATCAACCTATGGTAAACACAATAGGAAAATGTGTGTAAAATTGAAAAAAAAGCTTTAAAAAAACAAAAATTGTGGTTTTAGATGCAAAGTGGCCTAGAATCTGATGCCAGAAAGAATAATGTGCGCAGCCCAGGGTCCTTCCGTGCGCGTACACGTGAACACGTGCACAGCGCTACATCAATGAGAAGGCCCAACAACCAGCCTGAGATGCAGGCACAGCTGGCAGTGCCAGCTGTGCCTGCTGGAGCAGGACGAGCCGGATTATACGTGTTTGGCCCCTGACATTAGCTGTAGAGTGAGCTACAAAATGATGGACTGGAAGAGAGTCCAGAGTAAGTGTATAACAACAGTGTGTCATTCAAGCACCTCAGTGGTTTCTTTTGTTTCAAGCACAAAATCAAAACCTTAGTTTCCCCCAAAGCAGGGGATACATTTTACAGTGAGTTGCAAAAGCAAAGGTCATCACTTGCCTTCTGAGGGGAGAAGTGGACACAGTTTGGAAAACACAAAGAACATCACAATGTAGAAACATTTCAAAGTACATTTCCACCAGGATTTACAAAACAAAAATATAAACTAACTGTGCAACATAGCGAGAGCTGTGGGTGCTTGGAGCCTCCAGGGGGCAGTCTGGAGTCACTGGGTGAATCCTGAGCATACTAGGGTCACCAGCACCACAGCAGGAACCCACAGCCACGGGTGGTTGGTTAAGTAGTCCACCAGAGAGGTACCAACACCACAGCAGAACCTCAGGGCCATTGGTGGTTGGTCATAGAGTCCACCAGCGAGTTGCCGCCATCACAACTGAACCCCACAGCCACTGGTGCTTGGTCATGGAGTCCACCAGCGAGGCGCCATGGCCCACTGGGTTGGGTTCCTCGATGTCATAGGTGTCCTGTTCGCCCTGCGAGTCCGCCTCCGACAGCATGCCCAGCGTGGTGTGCACCATGGGCTGTTCGGCCTCCGTGGTCACCTTCCGGATCCACCCCAGGTAGTTTGAGACCAGTGTGTAGATGCCAGGACTCCTCTTCCTGCCACAGCCTTTGCCCCAGCTGACGATACCCACCTGGTACCACGTCTTGTGCTGCAACCGCCTGCACATCAGCGGGCCCCCGCTGTCCCCCTGCGAAGAAGAGCACACAAGCGTGAGTGACAAGAGGCTTACAGAACTGTAGCAAGGCGTTGGGAGGGACTTGGTACCAGTGGCAGGGGCCTGAGTGCCAGATATGGAAACTGCCCCCTCTTAAGGCAGACACATATATAGTATACTCACTAACAATGCAAGCCCCCTGGACCCTCCATTCAATGCCATTGTATCCACAACCATTTCAGATAGGGCACCCTTCAAAGGGTGGAGTACAAACAAGTCAGTGTCAGACCAGAAATCAATATGCAATATTAGCTGTCTGATGTACACATTATCACTTAATGTGAAGACCTAGAGAAAAGGATCAATGAAGACGGAAGCAGTTGTCAGAAATACGCAGCTATTGTTAGAGAATATAATGTATTAAAAGGAAACCCAAATCCTGGAAAACTGGCTCCCTTTCAAGAAAGTTATCCTAACTTCCTTGATAGAAAAAAGGACATTTCTACTTGTGCTCTGGGATTCTATGTCAGGAAACGGAGGCTTCCGATTATACTTCTCTTTTCTTTACTGACATTTACAGCAGCCAATGAAACTTGAAACTACATAACCCATCAGGCATAGCATGCCCTGTCTCCACCAATCACCTCTCACCCCATAGGGTATATAACTCAGTGTCCCCAGAGATCGTCCTCTTTCTTTTCTGCCGCAACAGCAAGATAAGCACATCTTTGTTTCTATTATTTACTTGTTTGAGACACAGGATGATTTAAAATTGCGATTGTTGGTTCTTTATCTATCGTAATCTGTATTAATGGTTAAATTGCATGTATGTAAGGGCGCGTAGAGGCGCAAGAGTCAATTCCCTGTGTGGAGCAGGAGCGGAAAAAACGTGTGATCGTGTCTTCAGGAGAGTGGTCACCTTTCTATTTCTACGCGGCGCGCGCATGCACGGATACTTAGTCGAGAATCTTTCTCCGATCAGCTCATTGTGCTGCAACATGCGGCAAAGCTCTCCTCGTCCCTGCGAACACCCAACGGGGTGGAAAAGTGTTGTAGGGCTCGTCCCTAGAAGATTTGGGGTGGCTCCCTCCACGAGTATTTAATAAGCGGTGCACGCAAGATCAGGACTTATATTAAAAAGCCTGCTGACTTGAGGCTTTAGGCCTGGGATTAAGCATGGGCGGAAAATCCGTTTCGCTCGCGGATTTTGCGGATTTTCGGGAAATTCGCAATCCGCGAGATTCGCGAATCTCCCGCAAAATCCGCAAATCCGCGAGCAGCGGATTTTGCTCGCACTGCTCGCACTGTTCGCGTGAGTTCGCGGCTTCCCAGTACAACTTCGCGCCCCGCGAATAAGTGCTAAATTGCAGAAATACGATCTTAGCAAAACTGAAACTACTTACCAGGTTCAAAAGTTCAGGCTCATCATTAGTAGCCATTTCCTGTAGTGCTTCCTGAGGGGCCCCTCCAGAGTTCAGTTGCCAGTTGCAACTATTATGTGACCCTGCTCTGAACCTCAGAATAGTTACACATATGTGTAGAAAAAGGTAGGGCTAGGACCTTTCTCAAGATTTGCCCGGCGCTAACCGCCCTTGTACCATTCAAGTTTACCAAGCAATGAGGCAGGCGCCGGAGACCAGAAGGCAGGAAACAGAAGTTTATTCCGACGGAGCAGAACACATCAGATCAGACAACAAGGTATCGTCTCGAGGTGCTCTAACAGCCTCTCGGAGGCCTGGCCTCTTATACACTGGTTTATGGCATGTGACCTTCCTTTATTACAATCACAACTTTGTAAGGCAAGAAAAAGACATCCCCGTAATCCTCGTGTTAATCCCACCCCCATATACCTTCACAATGGAGGTCCT
This sequence comes from Lissotriton vulgaris, assembly GCF_964263255.1. Classification (NCBI taxonomy): domain Eukaryota; kingdom Metazoa; phylum Chordata; class Amphibia; order Caudata; family Salamandridae; genus Lissotriton; species Lissotriton vulgaris. Next base: position 799,979,578 of record NC_141700.1, on the reverse strand, counting down.
CAACCTGCTGATAAGAGAGAGGGTCATCACGCAGCTGAGTGTTTCGTCGAGTCTTAGGATGTGTGCGTCTGATCATGTCACAGGGGGTGGGGAGGCCTGGATCAATAGAGGGTCCTTTGAAGGAGAGCGACCTCATACAATAAGGGTCAGTAAATGATATCTCCCGGCTTATGCAGTGGCCTCGGACCTGTGTGGACAGTCGGACACGGGGTGAGGGGCCATCAATGGAGGGGTATTCATGCTGCGTGGACAATCCAGCGCAGAGGGGAGGTTTATCAACAGAGGGGCATTCATGGGAAGAGAGGAGGTGTTGGTCAGGCGCTGGCGTGACTCCCAAGGACAGGGTCATGCAGAAGGGTCATGCTCATAAGGAGGAGGGAGGGGGAGCCAGGGTGCGCGGAGGATGCTTGCTGGGTCAGAGGGGCGCGCTGGCGATCGATCGTGGACAGGGAGACCATGATATCTAAAATGGCTGCCGTGCGCGTAGTACATAGGTGACCTAGAATGGCTGCCGTGCACGTAGTGCATAGGTGACAAGCTGGCGCAGATGATGTTCAGATCGCAAACTAAAATTCCACAGTCCTCCCTTTTAACATGTCTCGCCAACTTGTCAGTTCGGATTTATCCCCATAAGGCCACGTATTTCTACTTCATAGAGGGGGCTCATGTGCTCATTTCGGAAGTCCACAGTCTTTGGGCACACACAGTTAGAAACAAGGCCGAACAAAGGTGGCAGACATTGGATACCTAGGCAACACCCACATAATATCACAACAGGTACCAGCACGAAGGAAAACAACTTCCAACCCCAATTTTTCAAAGTGTCCCAAAACCAGCTCCCAAGCGACCATCCTTCCTGTTCTTGGTGAACCTCCGAGGAAAGTCTGTGGAGGTGTTCGATGGCTTTGTAGACTGAAGGCGAGTTATCTGGCACGTAGGTGCAGCAGCTGGATCCGATGATGCGGCATGCTCCTCCTCGGTCGGCTAGGACCACGTCTAGGACGAGTCGATTTTGAAGGGTCACAAGGCGGACCGCCTGAAGCTCCGCAGTGTTGTTGGCGAGGATGCCAGCCGTGATGTTGATCGTTGTTTCTACGGCCTGGGTCAGGTGTCGGATAGCACGGCTGTTTGCCATTGGACCCCACAGAGGAACAAGTCCCTTTGCTGCATCCAGGAACTGTGCTCCGGTGGAGTCGGCTTGTCCAAGGTCGTCTGCACGCCTCTGCCGGTGATGGTTGGCAGGGGCTACATATGTGGGTGGAAGAACGAAGGCAATATAACAGGTGCCCTTCCAACCTCTCGGGAGCCAGGTGTAAGCCTTGGTGCCACACACAAAGTACATGTTTGGAGAAGCAACAAAAGAAGGGGGTTCAGCTGAGTCCAATGTTCTGGTGATTCGGCAGGCGCTGTAACCCACCAGCTGCGTCCCCTGGCCTTCGAGACACACGAGACCGGTGATATTGATAACAGACAAGGCCACGGTTAAAGTGGCGGTAGTTTGTTTTTGCAGATGAGTGAAGGTGGTTCTGGCCGGATTGTGGAGCACCTGTACTTCGACTCGTTCTTTGGCTGGAATGTCTTTGATGAAGGTGGCGCCTGCGAGCGCAGGACACAGGGCAGCTGGGGTCTTTCCTGTTTTGTTCAGCCAGAACCCAGAGTAGAAGTGTGACACTGTCCGGCTGGAGGTGGCGTTGTCCCTGTGGCTCTCTTGCATGAGGATCAACCAGGCGAGGCAAGAGCCGTGAACTGAGAAGGGTGAAGGGATGAAGGGGATGGAGTGTCCAGTGGCATGCGGGAGCAACCCGCAGATCCAACAGTTCGTAGCATTTGCAGCAAGGTTGTGTTGGTGCAACAGTTGCACGAAGGAATTGTTCCAGAATTCCCTGCGCCTTTCTCGGAGCTGAGGCGACAGAGAGATTAGGTGATGCTCTTTCAGGGGTGTTGGCTGTGCAGTAGGTAGCAATGTCTCATGAGCCGGTGTGCTTTCCTCCAGAATCCAGAAGGAGGTCATGAGGAGGAGGCAGAAGAGGAAGACAATGAAGAGTGCAATTGTCTTTGATTTGTGCAGGTTGTCAGTCTTTGGATTTCTATACTGGGTATTTCCCGTTGCTTCCATCATCTTCTTATCTGGCGCTTCCATCATCTTCTTATTTGGCGCTTCCATCACCTTCAAGGGGCTCGGTAGTGGGCAGAACCACAGACTTCGTTTAGCTTCTCTCCCGGCGACCCTTGATTGTGTGTAGGTCACCGTTCTGAGATTTAACTTAGTCCGTGGCCTACTTAGCCGAAGCTCCCTCCTTTCGACGCAGGAAATACCCTTCTCTGGATGGCACAGTGGGATCAGAGAATTTTGCAAGTTCGAGTGCCTCAGTATCGGGATAACAGTCCAATATCGGTCGGTCTTTGCTCAGGAGCTCTTCTTGGGTGCTGACGTTTTCTGTCGTGGCCAGGTTTGCAGAGACCTTCCGGCAATGATGCGCGTGCAGCCAGTGCTTCTTCCCCTCCACCCGGAGTGCCGTTCGGGTGGTGATCAGCACTTGCCAGGGGCCCGTCCACCGAGGTTCCAGACTCTTGGTTCGCTGGAAATTTCGTATCAATACGAAATCTCCCGGTTGGATGTCGTGGCCGGGGCCCCTGGAAGCATCGGGGATGGCCTGCTGCACCTGTTGATGAATGACAGACAACGTTTTAGTTAACTTGCACAAATAATCAGATAGTAGGACGTCTGGGACGTCATGAATGGAGGTCGGTTTGGGAGCAGTCCAGAGATTCATCGGTCGCCCAAACACGACCTCGTAGGGGGTCAAATGGTGCTTGGTGGGAGTGGAGCGCATCGATAACAAGGCCAGTGGGAGGGCATCCGGCCAGTTAAGTCCAGTGGTGGCCACTATTTTTGCCAGTTTCAGCTTTAGTGTGGCATTATGGCGTTCCACTAGACCAGCGGATTGGGGGTGGAAGACCGCATGGAATCGTTGCTTCACCCCCAACCCCTTCAGGATTAGTTGGATAACCTCAGCTATGAAGTGGGGGCCATTGTCGCTCCATAAAATTCGGCAAAGGCCATAGCGAGGGAAGAATTCCTTCAGTAGTACTTTGGCAGTAGTCATGGCAGTGTTGTCACGGGTTGGATAGGCTTCTACCCATTTGCTGAAGGCACATACGATGACTAGTACATACTTCAGGTTTTGGCATCTCTCTAGTTGGATGTAATCCATCTGAAGGACCTCAAAGGGGTGATTGGGGGTCCCAAACCCTCCCCGGGGCACTACAGTTCCTTTCCCGGGGTTGTGTTGCAGACAGATAAGGCACTGCTGAACTAGGCGTCTGGCTGAGTCAGGGATTTTGTCGTTATGCCAGACTTTGGAAATGAGTTCGATCATGGGTGCAGATCCTATGTGTGCGGGGGAGTGAGCCATTGTCAGTATGGGAATCAGATATGAGTCGGGCAGCAACCATTTGCTTGCATCCTTCGTTCGCCAACAGCCCTCCTCATCCTTCAAACCCACCCTTGCCCACTTAGTCAGCTCGTGAGGGGTGCTGGCCGACTGTATGTCTCTGATCATTACCCTTGTGTCACTCCATGTTTCTGCTTGTGACCTGGTCACATACATGCGTGTCACCGTCCTATTCTCAGCTGTGGTTCGTGCAGTGATGTCGGCCAACGCATTCCCTTGTCCAACTAAGTCTGTCACCCTTTTGTGTGCCTGACATTTGATTACCGCTAATCGTTTGGGGAGGAGAACTGCTTCAATCAGAGCGGAGACTAGATCTCCGTGGAGGATCGGGGTGCCGTGGGATGTCAGGAATCCCCTCTCTCTCCACAGGAGCCCAAAATGGTGGACCACTCCGAAGGCATACTGGCTGTCCGTATATACGTTCGTGGTGGTCCCTGCGGCTATGATGCATGCTCGGGTGAGGGCTATCAGCTCTGCTGCTTGGGCAGATCGTTGTGTGATGCAGGCTGTCTCAACTACTGTTCGGGCTGTCGTTACTGCATAGGCAGCTGAAGTGGTGCCATCTGGGAGTTTGATGCAAGAGCCGTCTACCCATAGCTCTCCATCGGGGTCAGGGAAAGCAGTGTCTCGGAGGTCAACCCTACTCCTAGTTTGTTCGTCCGTGAGGGTCACACAGTCGTGGATGGGAGGAATGCCGGGGTCATTTTCAGGCAGGGGTAACAATGTGGCAGGATTCAAAGTCGTGCATCTCTTTAGTGTGATGTGGGGTGCAAGCAGAGTCAGCTCGTACCCTGTCAGTCGTGCGCTAGTCAGGTGTTGGGTCTTAATCTGGTTCAAGAGGGTGTCGACTGCATGGGGTACTAGCACTGTGAGGGGGTTGGAAAGTACAATTCCCTCGCTCTGACGGATAGAGACAGCAGCGGCGGCTACTGCTCGAAGGCAGGCAGGCAAAGCTCTGGCTACAGGGTCAAGAGTGGCGGAGAAGTAGGCACAAGGGCGCTGCTTAGGACCAATTGATTGAGTTAGGACAGACAATGCGCATCCCTCCCTTTCGTGGGTGAAGAGGGAGAAGGGTTTGGAATAATCCGGCGTTCCGAGGACGGGCGCTGAGCAGAGTGCATCCCGTAATTCCTTAAAGGAGGCTTGACACTCAGCGGTCCAAGGAAGCGGGGAGGGGACATCTTTGGTCAGTAGGGCAAGTAATGGTTTCACAATGAGGCTGTAATTAGGCAACCACTGTCTGCAAAAAGAGGTTAGGCCAACCAAAGAGCGGACCTGCTTTTGTGTTTTCGGGATGGGGGTATCTAGGATGGTTTGGATTCGGTCGGGTGTAAGTTTCCTCCCTTCTTTGGACAGAAGATGGCCTAAGTAAGTCACCTGTGGCTGACAGAACTGTAACTTCTTTTTGGAGATTTTATGGCCATTCTCTGCAAGAAAGTGTAGGAGTTGGACGGTGGCTGTCGTTGCAAGCGGGGTGGTGTCAGCCGCCAAAAGGATATCATCGACATATTGGATCAACACCACTCCCTCTGGTAGCTGGAAGGCATCCAGCTGTCTTTTGAGGGCCTGGCTATAAATGCTGGGACTTTCAGTGTACCCCTGGGGAGCTCTACAAAATCGGTACGAACGGGATTTTAAAGTGAAGCCGAAGAGATAACGGCTGTCTGGATGGATGGGGATAGAGAAAAACGCGTTCTTAAGGTCGATAACAGTGAAGGTGGTGGCAGTGGACGGGATGAGGGTCAGAATGGTGGTGATATCAGAGACCACAGGATATTGGGGTACAACCACTTTGTTAATCTCTCGCAAGTCGATGATGAAGCGGTACGCTTTCTCATCTCCTTCACCTTGCTTCTTAACAATAGGTAGGATTGGGCTGTTGCAGACATTGCTAACCACCTCTTCAACCACTCCTGCGTCTACCAGAGACTGAATGATCGCTACCAGTGCCTTCTCACCCTCTGGCGATATCCGATATTGCGGGAGTTTCGGGAGCGTAGCGTCCTGTCGTACAGTTATGTGAATAGGATCAATCATCATTCGCCCCACATCAGAGTCATTTTTGGCCCACAGGTACGGAGGTAGGGTGTCAAGCAGGGACAGGTCAGCGTCAGTTATGGAGCACATGTGTCGTGGGGGACGGGATCTGGGCATGTCTGGGTTGTCGTACAGGATGACTCGTATTCCATCTGGGGAACACCTAATGGTAGCTCGAAAATGCTTCAGTAAGTCAATGCCCATAATGGCATCAGGGGAGTTGGAGGAGAGTAGAAATGTCGCGTCAGTAGTGTTGTTTTCTAGGTCAAAGGTAACAGGTACGGACAGGGGGTTAGTGGAGGGCGTCCCATCGAAACCTATTGACGTTATGTGTGAGCCAGACAAGGGTGCCCTTGGAATCAGTCGTTTCGATAACACACTACGTGTCGCCCCAGTGTCTACCAAGAATGGAGACTCTGTACCCAAGACCTTAGCGGTGACATAAGGACCTTGCTGGTCAACACAGAGCTCGACTGGATCCCTCCCTTGCCCCTGGCAGTCCTATGCAAAGTCGGGGGCATGTTCACCTTCGGATAGCTGATATTGGTTCTGTCGGGGACGGTCAAATGTGTTCAGTCTTCCTGATCTGTCATTATTGGTGTCGTTGGGGCTCCCTCGTCCCTGTACTCTATTCCTCGGACCACCCGCCACATCCCTGGAATCCCTATTTCTATTCATTTCTAGCAGAACTGGACACTGGAATTTCCAATGGCCGAGCCCTTTGCAGAAGGCGCATTGGTCATTGCTAACGTCTCTACGTCCAGTGTGGGGCGCTGGGGTGAGATCTTTAGGAGGTAGATCTCTGGGGGTGGTTGATTGGTAGTTCCCCCTTTGGTGTTCCCGTCCTAACGCTATACCTTGTATCTGGGCTATCATTACCCTTTCCTTTAAATCTTTCTTCTTTTTCTCGGACGCCCTATCATTCTCATTCTTTTGGTGCTCGTAATACTGAGCCATCTGAAGGATAGCTGCGGGTTTGGAGGCCCCCCAACTACTCTCACTCGTCTGCAGTTTTTGGGAGACTTCTTGTGTTAGTCCCTTTACATAATTTTGCACAAACAGGTGCTGTCCGGTTGCGGTGGTCATGTCTTGGCCACTGTAGTCGGAGAACACGGTCTCAAATCGGGAGAAGTATTCTGACACATCTTCCTGGGGTTTCTGTCGACAGGCCGTGACTATCGACCAGTCTACTTTTCTTTCCGGGACCAGGGTTTTTAACTTCTGGACCAGTTTGTCTGGGAGTTCCAGTATGTCCTTCACTGGTTTACTCCCCGGCTCTCGCTGTCTATCTAGTTTACCGAGTTGGTCCCAGGTATGTCCAAACAGATCCGTGTGGTCAACCTTCCGGATTTGCTTCCACACATCAGCTGGCAGGCATAACCCAAAGAACAAGTCAATATCTGCTAAAGTCATTATTGTTGAACCCAAGGCTGTGCCTAATTCGGTATAAAATGCCGTCGGGTTCTTTCTTAAGTCGGGCAGGGTTTGCTTAAAGGTTAGGATGTCTTGTCGGTCCCATGGTTGGTAAACCCAATTGTACACAACCCTCCCCTTTGCATTTTCACTATTAACATCATCGCTCGTTCCCTGGCCCCGTGGCGGGATCCAGTAAGGAGCCGCTTCTCTGATAGGCATCATAGTATTGGCTACCTCTGCCGAGGTTGTTTCAGGGACCGTAACCTTGGCTTCTGGTTTCTGTTCCGCGAGGTGGCGGAAGACCTCAAGCATTTGCATGAAGAGCTCCGTCGCCTCACGTTCAGTCCCATCTCCAACATCAATCTTTCTATACAGTGTTGTTAGTTTAGCGGGACCCTTACTCTGATACCTATCTTCATACGCGTTCAGGGTGTGGTAGCTGAATCGCAAAATGAAATGCCGTCTGTGGCTGTCGGCATGTGAATTATATATGCTCATTGTGTATTCTTCGCTCTCCCTTCGTTCTACCAATGTCTTTGCTATTTCGTTGATCCCATCCCGCTCATCTTTGCTTAACCTACTTAACCTGGCTGATGATTGTTTGCTAGCCTCGGGGTCGTCTGACGAAGTTGTTAATGTGGCTGGTGCGGAGGCCGTGAGGGCCGGTGCACTGGCACTAGGGTCACTTTCACTCATACTCGGGGATTGCAGGTTTTGTTGGCTGGGAGCATATGGAGGGGGCATGTAGATGATTGGGGGACCTAGCAATAACTCATCGTTTGCCCGTTGTTTGGAGGGTAGTTCAGGGTAGAGCGCAGAGGGGGTCCTAACAGGACATTGGCCTGTTGACCCTGATTCTTGGTTTTGTGTAGCTTCTTTTCTTTCTTTTATTTCCTCTTCTAGTTGCTTTGCGGCTAGGTGGGCTGCCTTTCGTAATTCTTTCCCTATTTTTGCTTCTTCTCTTTTCTTTCGTTGTTCCGTTTCTTTGCGCCACATGCCGATACTGTCGAGCATAGTGGGCGTGGTCTTATTCTTCTGGAGCGCTATTTCTAATGTTTTTATTTTATTTTCACTAAAGGAACCTATCAGTGGCCACTGACTTTCAGGGTTCTTTTTCGTATATTTATGCCATAGTCTAGTGTAAGCTATAGCGACTAGTCCATACTTAGTGAACATGTCCTTATTAGGGGTGCCCTCCAGTGGAGCTGGATGGTTCATCTCTAATAAGCGGTCCGGGCTAAACAGGCTACCAACCAGTGGGGAGAAGATAGGCATGACGGTTTACACCGGGGACAAAAGTCTGCACTACCTATCTTATCACGGCGGGCAAAGACTAGACAGAATATTTCTATTCTCCGTTGTTTGCCGGCGGTGAATACCTCAAACGAACCAATACCGAACAATCGGTCAATCAAAACAATTCAGTGGGGAGAATAAGTGGGCACGAAAAGTTATCGTTACCCACTCTTTCTCTACCTGCAAAGAGAGACCTTGTTCTTCCCTGTTTGCAGACAAAGAATCTCCAGACAATAATCCACGAACGACAGTTCGGGAAACAGTGGGGGAGGAAGATAGGCACGACGGATTACAATGGGGACAAAAGTCTGCGTTACCTATCCTTCACTGTTTGCAAAGAGAGAGCCTGTTTGTTTTTCCCCGTTTGCAGACAGCGAATCTCCAGAGGTTTCAACAAAGCGTAATACTAGTATTATCCAAACAAAACAAGTTTCCTCAATTCGTCGTGTTTACACGACCTTACCCGGACCGCATGGACGGTTTCCTGTCCTCTGGATCCAGCGCCCGATCGTCCTCTCTCCTTCGTGATGTTCGCGGCACTCCTGATGGTTCCCAGTCAGGACCGTAGATCACTCGAGAGAGGTCTGTTCAGAACTAGTGAAGGTCGGATGATCGGCTGTCAGACGAGGGTCTATCGGACATGAGCTCTTCCCGATCGTTGCAGTCGTTCACTCTGTCATCGGGACCTCTCCCACTGGATCCACGTGTCGCTGATGGGCCCCACGCTTTGGGACGCCAATTGTAGAAAAAGGTAGGGCTAGGACCTTTCTCAAGATTTGCCCGGCGCTAACCGCCCTTGTACCATTCAAGTTTACCAAGCAATGAGGCAGGCGCCGGAGACCAGAAGGCAGGAAACAGAAGTTTATTCCGACGGAGCAGAACACATCAGATCAGACAACAAGGTATCGTCTCGAGGTGCTCTAACAGCCTCTCGGAGGCCTGGCCTCTTATACACTGGTTTATGGCATGTGACCTTCCTTTATTACAATCACAACTTTGTAAGGCAAGAAAAAGACATCCCCGTAATCCTCGTGTTAATTCCACCCCCATATACCTTCACAATGGAGGTCCTCAACCTGCTGATAAGAGAGAGGGTCATCACGCAGCTGAGTGTTTCGTTGAGTCTTAGGATGTGTGCGCCTGATCATGTCACAGGGGGTGGGGAGGCCTGGATCAATAGAGGGTCCTTTGAAGGAGAGCGACCTCATACAATAAGGGTCAGTAAATGATATCTCCCGGCTTATGCAGTGGCCTCGGACCTGTGTGGACAGTCGGACACGGGGTGAGGGGCCATCAATGGAGGGGTATTCATGCTGCGTGGACAATCCAGCGCAGAGGGGAGGTTTATCAACAGAGGGGCATTCATGGGAAGAGAGGAGGTGTTGGTCAGGCGCTGGCGTGACTCCCAAGGACAGGGTCATGCAGAAGGGTCATGCTCATAAGGAGGAGGGAGGGGGAGCCAGGGTGCGCGGAGGATGCTTGCTGGGTCAGAGGGGCGCGCTGGCGATCGATCGTGGACAGGGAGACCATGATATCTAAAATGGCTGCCGTGCGCGTAGTACATAGGTGACCTAGAATGGCTGCCGTGCACGTAGTGCATAGGTGACAAGCTGGCGCAGATGATGTTCAGATCGCAAACTAAAATTCCACATATGCCACAAAGGTCCTGAATTACAGCTAAGGGAGACAAGCAGGAGCCAGGCTGGAAGTTAAAATCCATTAATCAGCCCCTAATTCATTATTGTCAGTTGGGGCAGGGCAGGTGTTGTAACTAATTTTGCAACAATGAAAGCACTTAGCAAGTGCAAAAGATCACTAATCAGGGCGCACTAAGGAAGCAGGTGCCAGCTAAAAAAATATTCTGTGACACATTAATCAGCCCCAAATTAATTCAGGTCACTTGAGGCAGGGAAGGTGTGCTTTGCCGAAAATAATGTACACTGGACAAACAGAGGGTGTGGTGATGAAACAGAGGGTGGCATGGGTGGGCCAGAGGGTGGCATGAGTAGTCAGAGAGTGGCAGTGGTGACAGAGAGTGGCAGTGATGGAGAAGAGTGTCCCAAACAGGCTGGAAACGTAGAAACAACAAGTTCGCAAAACTTGCGACCCGACAGGTAAGTTCGCAAATTGCGAAATTGTAAAAACCCTCGCGAACTGGCAGAAACACGGGCGAACACAAAAAAAAAAAAATCCGCAAATTCGCGGGAATTCGCGGATTTTGCGGATTGCGAGTTCGCAAATCCGCAAAATTCGCGAACGCGAGATTCGCAAAATTCGCCCATGCTTACCTGGGATAGCCTGTTCACCCCTGGGTTACTCTTCCCCTGACCCTCCTCCACACCTCCTGTAGCAAGATGGCGTACTACGTTGAGGAAGGTGATGAGTTTAACGATTTTAATGAATATGATGAGTATGAGGAGGTGCCTTATGAGCACCAAATGGAGGAGCAGCTTGTGGAAGCCCTTGACAATCATGTGCAGGATTCAGCCAATAGGGCATTGATCAGGGCTTTACAACCCTTTACAAAACCCCTAAAGAACTATGAGAGACGTGCACTGGGAACCCCAAGGGGAAAGTCCCCAGCCCAGAGTGTGCTTCTGGGTGAGCAGAGCTTTGCCAGAGAGAGACCTGCTTTCAGTTCGTCAGCAGAGATGGTATCGCAGGTTGCGTCATCGGTCCTTAAGGACCATGGATATGGAAGTTCATTACCATCATGTTCCCTGAGCAAGTCTTCCCTGTCTAATCTGGGAACTGCAGATGACTCTTCCTCATCAGCAGATGACGCATCGGACTCCGATAAAGACACGTGGAAAGAGTGTTTGGTGCCAAAACACAAGTAGAAGTCCCATTTCCTTAATCCAGAGACCGCAAATAAAAACCCGTTATTCGAGCCAAAGAATATTATACACTCAAGGTCCTTTTGAGTGGGTGCCATGTGCGGAGGTAGCACATTATGTTCAAGAAAACATGAAGCAAGGATTTGAGCACGAGGTGCGCAATACGCTACGATCGGAATGCCCAAGACCTTCTCTACTGGGAAAGGTTACTGGTTCCCCGGAGTTAGATCCGAATATGGCATCATTTCTAAAGAAGTTTGCAAAAGACCCAAAGAAGGGTTTAGATAGATCTTGGAAAGGGTGCCAAGACAAATTGTTCGACGTGTCATGACCACTAACAAAGAATTTTGATTTGGGAGTGAGGGCTAAGGAATCAAGTACTAATTTGGACCCAACAGAGATTCTGGAGTGGGCACAGCGAGCTTTATGCTTCCTTGGAAATGTCAACTGCGCATTATCTACTAAACGCAGGAAATCCTTTTTGATGAGGATTGATCATCAATTGGTAGAGCTGGCTTCTACGGAGGCAGGGTCCTTGGCTAATGGGCTTTTGTTCAGCGACAATCTCATCTGTGACTTAGAAAAGTATGTAGCCACCTTTTCAGCCTTAGATAAGGCTCAAACTTCAATCAAGAAGGTGTTCCATAGTGACCTTTATACCAGGGCTGGACACTTTAGGGGTCGAGCAACCGGCCGAGGATACTACCAGGCCTCCAGAGGTTTCGACAACAGAGGTCGAGGTGGACAGACCATATCAAACTTCTACCCCACTCGCAACAGAGGTGAGAGAGGCAGACAAAATAGAGGAGGTTATCGAGGTGGTAACAACAACAACGCCGGAGAGACCTCGTATGCAGGTAAGGCTTGTTCAATCCGAAGTGGTGTCTGTGGGAGAAATCATTTGTTTGTTTCTTTAGAATCGGGAGACTATAACACAAGACCCTTAGGTACTTCAAACAGTGCAGGGTTTTCATCTTGAGTTTTACTCCTCCTCAAAACAAAATGGCCACCCTCATCCTCAAAATTTTCCCCAAACATAGAGTTCTTTCATAGACAACGTTGTGATGGCTTTATTGAGAAAAGGGGCAATAGTGGTGTCAGTTCCTCATCCACACAGTTTTGTCAGCACGATTGTCTGGTGTCAAAGAAAGATCACTGCTTCCGTTTGGTCCTAAACCTCAGAGGATTCAACTCTTGGATAGTGTATCACCACTTCAGAATGGAGGGCATACATTTGTTGAGGGACCTGTTATTGGAAAAAGATTGAATGGTGTGTCTCGATTTAAAATATGCATACTTGGCAGCACTTATTTTTCCTCCTCATCGGAGGTTTCTCCAGTTCCAATCGCGACATCAATGGTTCGAGTTCAGGTCCATGCTCTTCGGTCTCTCCGCCACCCCCTTGGTGCTTCACCAAGGTGCTGAAGCCAGTGGTACAATATCTGAGAGAGAGAGAGGGGTTCGCCTTATCATCTATTTGGACGATGTCCTGATTATGGCACAGAACCAAGACCTGGTGCTGCTTCATTTATCTTGGATGATACAGCTCCTTCAGGATCTGGGGTTTGTCATCAATTCGTACAAATCGATTGTGATTCCAGTGCAATCGATGGAATTCCTGGGCTTTCCGGTGAATTCGATGTTAACCCAATTGCTCCTTTATCTGAAAAAGAGGGTAGCTAGCACGAAGGAGTTCAGGAGAGTGCCTGTCTCTCAGACTATGTCATTAAGGATTTTGGCTCGCCTGGTAGGTCTTCTTGCCTCATCTATTGAAGTGATCTTTCCAGGCCCCTGCATTACTGGGCGCTGCAGCGACTAAAGATCATGCATTTGTGCAAGGGTCTGAGTTACTCAGAACAGATTTCACTATCAGAGAAAGCCAGGACGGAAATTTCCTGGTGGCTGGAGCAGATGGATGCTTGGAATAGTAGAGCCATTTTTGCATCGTGCCCGGGGGTGGTGATAGAATCGGATGCCAGCCCCTGGGGCTGGGTAGCTCAATGCAGATCAATGGAAACTGGAGGCAGATGGTCGCCAGCAGAACTGCAATTACATATCAATTGTCTGGAGCTCCTATCTTTGCAATACAGACTCTATCGCTTCAGAATCAGAAATCGAGTTGTTGCATTCTCCTGCATTTGGACAATGTCAGCAGTGAGATACAGCAATCGACTGGGGGGCACGAGATCACAGCTGTTGGTGGAGATAGCCAAAGATTTTTGGTATTACTGTCTTCTGAACCAGATCTCAGTGACGGCAGAATATACTCTGGGCAGCTCCAATGTAATAGAGGATTGGGACTCCCGATTTCTTCAGGATTCCAGTGATTGGAGACAGCACCCCAGTGTTTTTCGACAATTGAATAAGAAATGGGGTCCATGCTCGATAGCTTTATTTGCGTCATGGCTGAATACGCAGTTGCCCAAGTTTTACAGTTGTCGACCGGATCCTCCTCAAGTGCTCAGCTCAGTCGTGTTTTTACAAACATGGACGACGGGCACGCTGTATGCCTTTCCCCTGTTCGCCATGATTCATAGTGTTGGCGAAAGTCCGCCGACAGGGGGCGGAACTTATATTCATCACCCCAAATTGGAAAGCACAGTCGTGGTTTCTGGTAGCGTTGACATTGACTTGTGCTCCCCCAGCAGGACTTCTGTCATTTCCAGAGATATTACAGGATCCCGTGTGCCGTACACACCCACTGGTGGTGCAGGGCCTCCTGTCCCTCATGGCCTGGAGACTTTCCGGAGACGCTGGCAAGTGCGGGAGTTTCGCTAGACACAATGTTTTTTCTGTCACAATCTTGGGCTCCCGCTACGCACAAGTGATATGAATCGGCTTGGTGTAGATGGGTTTGTTGGTGTAGTGAACGACAAGTGGATCCCATGGGATCCAGTATACATATGATCATAAACTTTTTCAGATATAGCCAGTCAAGGAATGGCATATAGATCAGTCAATAATTTGCGTTCGCCAATTTCAGCAGGGCATCCCCACATTGAAGGGAAACCAGTTGGGGAGCACCCCTTGATTTGTAAGCTACTGAGAGGTAATAAGTTGGTAAAACCACCAAAACCCAGATATTCTTCTCTGTGGGACATAGATGTAGGAATATTTTTTATCAGAAGCTGGCCGGCGAATGAAGGTCTTACACAAAAACAGTTGTCAGCAAAACTTACCTTGTTATTATGTCTGATTTCCTGTAGACGCGTCTCGGATGTACGAGCATTGGATTTGGCAGGTAGAGTGTTGACTCTTTTGGGAGTTTCTTTCACAATTACGAACTAAAACTACTTCCCGGTGTGTAAGTTATCCTGTCTTTCCACACCATAGTAAATTGGGTGTCGTACAATGTTTGAAATGTTACCAGGATTGTACTCGTGAATTCAGAAGTGATGTTTCAGGTCAATTATTGATTTCTCTTCCGAAACCCTTTCGCCCGGTCTCTTCTGTGACTTTGGCCAGATGGTTCAAACGGTTCTTGAGTAAGGCCAAGATTGATGTCTTGGTTTTTGGGGCTCACTCAGTGAGAGCAGCCGTGGCTTCTAAAGCCTTTGTGACTGGCTCTCGTTTAGAGGACATTATGACTGCGGCTGATTGGTCGTCTGATTAAACATTTAAAACACTTTATCATAAACCTATTGTGGAAGTGGCAACTAATGTGGTGGAAAACATCTAAACGAGCATAATAGGAAGCCTTCGTTTCCTGACAGAATATTTCTTTTTCTAGCTTACGCGTCAAGAATTTTCAATTCTATTAAGGAGACGGAGGCAAGTATTATCCCACCCAGACAAATGTTATTAAAAAATATTAAATATTTAAAAAGTATGTGGAATGTTATGATTTATAATTGTTAATTGTAAATTGATTAGAGATCCCCACCCATGTTAATGTCATCTTTAAGGCAAGAAATATTATGGCCTTGGTTTTCTATTCAGGTGCAGAGAACAAGACAACCTTGGGTTTTTGATAATCGGAGTGCTGGTTATGGGGAAGAAAAGGATCCTTCCGTTGAAGGTCCAGATGAAGACGTTCGGTCAGGAGACCAATGGTTCTGAAGTTGTAGTTCTGTCTGGACTTTTTGCAAAGAAAGAGCATGATCTCTGGGGACACTGAGTTATATACCCTATGGGGTGAGACATGATTGGTGGAGACAGGGCATGCTGTGCCTGATGGGTCATGTAGTTTAAAGTTTCATTGGCTGCTGTGAATGTCAGTAAAGAATAGAGAAGCATAATCAGAAGCCTCCGTGTCCTTAGTAGAATTGAAAATTCTTGACGCATAAGCTAGATATTTTATTATCTGTACACGCCTCGTGTTTATTGTTTAGGACGGGACGTAGAACCTGCGCTCTCTTTAGGCCGGTGAAACACCAATCAGGCTTCAAGCATTGCAGATCTACCGGAAACACCACCTTGAGGACATGCTACGTCAGACACATGACCGGGATGAGGTAAAGCGTGAGAAGGTGCGCCGGGATTCAGAAGAAAGCATGTCTAAAATGGAGGCAGAGACATGTTCGGCTGCAAGAAAGGTCCATGAGATGAAGAAGGTGTGACGGACGTCGAGTAAGGGTTCATGAGGTTGGGGCAAGTACCTGAGGTGAAGACAGGGATGTTTGAAGTGCAGGAGTGGTTCATGAGATGCAGGAGTAAATACATGAGATGAAGAATGTGGTGTTTAAAGTGGATTAGGGGTTCATTGGATGGAGGAGTAAGTAAATGAGATAAAGGAAGTGTTGTAAGTGGAGGAGTGGTCAGTGAGGTGCAGGAGTAAGCACTTTAGGTAAAGAAGGAGGCGTCTGAGGTGGAGTATGGGTTCTTGGGATGGAGGGGTGAGTGTCATAAGTCGAGCGGTGCTCCAAAAGGTGCAGGAGGAAGCACATGAGAGGAGGGAGGAGTCGTCTAGAGGGGAGTAGGGGCCTTCATGAGATGAGAGTAAGTCCCTGATATGATGATAGGGATGTTTGAAGGGTAGGAGTGCTTCATGAGATGCAGGAGTAAATACATGAGATGAAGAACGTGTTTGAAGGGGATTAGGGCTTATGAAATGGAGGAGTAAGTAATGAGGAGAGGGAAGTGTTGTAAGCGGAGGGGTGCTCCATGAGGTATAGGAGTAAGCAGATTAGACGAAGAAGGCGGTGTCTGAGATGGTTCATGTAGGGGCTCATGGGATGGAGGGATAAATGCATGAGATAGGGGTCTTCTGGTTCATGAGACGCAGGAGTAAATCCATGAAACGAAGATGCAAACAACTTAAGCAGAGAAGAGCTCCTTCAGGTCCCTCACTGTAGCTCTGATAGTGATCATCCATGCTGTTCATCAATGACCAATCAGCTTTCGAGATAAGGTCCACACAGAGCTGAGTCAGCAGGGGACCCCTTAACACCTCCCTCCAGTGGGAGACGATAGGGACCTCACAAGGGAAACAGGCTGATGTCCACCATGTAAGGGTCAGGGTGGACTCTGCCATTGATGGTGGACTCCAAGCATGTGTCCATGATGCTGGGTCCTGGACTCCAAGCACGTGACCATAATGCTGGATCAAGGACACAACGCACGTGACCGTGATTCTGGGTCCTGGACTCCACGCACGTGACCGTGATTCTGGGTCCTGGACTCCACGCATGTGTCCATGATGCTGGGTCCTGGACTCCACGCATGTGTCCATGATGCTGGGTCCTGGACTCCACGCATGTGTCCATGATGCTGGGTCCTGGACTCCACGCATGTGTCCATGATGCTGGGTCCTGGACTCCAAGCACGTGACCATAATGCTAGATCAAGGACACAACGCACGTGACCGTGATTCTGGGTCCTGGACTCCACGCACGTGACCGTGATTCTGGGTCCTGGACTCCACGCATGTGTCCATGATGCTGGGTCCTGGACTCCACACATGTGTCCATGATGCTGGGTCCTGGACACCACGCATGTGTCCATGATGCTGGGTCCTGGACTCCACGCATGTGTCCATGATGCTGGGTCCTAGACTCCACGCATGTGTCCATGATGCTGGGTCCTGGACTCCACGCATGTGTCCATGATGCTGGGTCCTGGACACCACACATGTGTCCATGATGCTGGGTCCTGGACTCCACGCATGTGTCCATGATGCTGGGTCCTGGACTCCACGCATGTGTCCATGATGCTGGGTCCTGGACTCCGCGCATGTGTCCATGATGCTGGGTCCTGGACTCCACGCATGTGTCCATGATGGTGGGTCCTGGACTCCACGAATGTGTCCATGATGCTGGGTCCTGGACTCCACGCATGTGTCCATGATGGTGGGTCCTGGACTCCACGAATGTGTCCATGATGCTGGGTCCTGGACTCCACGCATGTGTCCATGATGCTGGGTCCTGGGCTCCACGCATGTGTCCATGATGCTGGGTCCTGGACACCACGCATGTGTCCATGATGCTGGGTCCTGGACTCCACGCATGTGTCCATGATGCTGGGTCCTAGACTCCACGCATGTGTCCATGATGCTGGGTCCTGGACTCCACGCATGTGTCCATGATGCTGGGTCCTGGACACCACGCATGTGTCCATGATGCTGGGTCCTGGACTCCACGCATGTGTCCATGATGCTGGGTCCTGGACTCCACGCATGTGTCCATGATGCTGGGTCCTGGACACCACGCATGTGTCCATGATGCTGGGTCCTGGACTCCACGCATGTGTCCATGATGCTGGGTCCTAGACTCCACGCATGTGTCCATGATGCTGGGTCCTGGACTCCACGCATGTGTCCATGATGCTGGGTCCTGGACACCACACATGTGTCCATGATGCTGGGTCCTGGACTCCGCGCATGTGTCCATGATGCTGGGTCCTGGACTCCACGCATGTGTCCATGATGCTGGGTCCTGGACACCACGCATGTGTCCATGATGCTGGGTCCTGGACTCCACGCATGTGTCCATGATGCTGGGTCCTGGACACCACGCATGTGTCCATGATGCTGGGTCCTGGACTCCACGCATGTGTCCATGATGCTGGGTCCTAGACTCCACGCATGTGTCCATGATGCTGGGTCCTGGACTCCACGCATGTGTCCATGATGCTGGGTCCTGGACTCCACGCATGTGTCCATGATGCTGGGTCCTGGACTCCGCGCATGTGTCCATGATGCTGGGTCCTGGACTCCACGCATGTGTCCATGATGGTGGGTCCTGGACTCCACGAATGTGTCCATGATGCTGGGTCCTGGACTCCACGCATGTGTCCATGATGGTGGGTCCTGGACTCCACGAATGTGTCCATGATGCTGGGTCCTAGACTCCACGCATGTGTCCATGATGCTGGGTCCTGGACTCCACGAATGTGTCCATGATGCTGGGTCCTGGACTCCACGCATGTGTCCATGATGCTGGGTCCTGGGCTCAAAGTACGTGACCCTGATGCTGGACCCTGCCCTCCACGCCCGTGACCCTGATGCTGGACCCTGCCCTCCACGCCCGTGACCCTGATGCTGGACCCTGCCCTCCACGCCCGTGACCCTGATGCTGGCTCCTGGCCTTCACGCCCGTGACCCTGATGCTGGACCCTGCACTCCACGCCCGTGACCCTGATGCTGGACCCTGCCCTCCACGCCCGTGACCCTGATGCTGGACCCTGCCCTCCACGCCCGTGACCCTGATGCTGGACCCTGCCCTCCACGCCCGTGACCCTGATGCTGGCTCCTGGCCTCCACGCCCGTGACCCTGATGCTGGACCCTGCCCTCCACGCCCGTGACCCTGATGCTGGACCCTGCCCTCCACGCCCGTGACCCTGATGCTGGACCCTGCCCTCCACGCCCGTGACCCTGATGCTGGACCCTGCACTCCACGCCCGTAACCCTGATGCTGGACCCTGCACTCCACGCCCGTGACCCTGATGCTGGACCCTGCCCTCCACGCCCGTGACCCTGATGCTGGCTCCTGGCCTTCACGCCCGTGACCCTGATGCTGGACCCTGCACTCCACGCCCGTGACCCTGATGCTGGACCCTGCCCTCCACGCCCGTGACCCTGATGCTGGACCCTGCCCTCCACGCCCGTGACCCTGATGCTGGACCCTGCCCTCCACGCCCGTGACCCTGATGCTGGACCCTGCCCTCCACGCCCGTGACCCTGATGCTGGACCCTGCACTCCACGCCCGTGACCCTGATGCTGGACCCTGCCCTCCACGCCCGTGACCCTGATGCTGGACCCTGCCCTCCACGCCCGTGACCCTGATGCTGGACCCTGCCCTCCACGCCCGTGACCCTGATGCTGGACCCTGCACTCCACGCCCGTGACCCTGATGCTGGACCCTGCCCTCCACGCCCGTGACCCTGATGCTGGACCCTGCGCTCCACGCCCGTGACCCTGATGCTGGACCCTGCCCTCCACGCCCGTGACCCTGATGCTGGACCCTGCACTCCACGCCCATGACCCTGATGCTGGACCCTGCCCTCCACGCCCGTGACCCTGATGCTGGACCCTGCACTCCACGCCCGTGACCCTGATGCTGGACCCTGCCCTCCACGCCCGTGACCCTGATGCTGGACCCTGCCCTCCACGCCCGTGACCCTGATGCTGGACCCTGCCCTCCACGCCCATGACCCTGATGCTGGACCCTGCCCTCCACGCCCGTGACCCTGATGCTGGACCCTGCCCTCCACGCCCGTGACCCTGATGCTGGACCCTGCCCTCCACGCCCGTGACCCTGATGCTGGACCCTGCCCTCCACGCCCGTGACCCTGATGCTGGCTCCTTGCCTTCACGCCCGTGACCCTGATGCTGGACCCTGCCCTCCACGCCCGTGACCCTGATGCTGGACCCTGCCCTCCACGCCCATGACCCTGATGCTGGACCCTGCCCTCCACGCCCGTGACCCTGATGCTGGACCCTGCCCTCCACGCCCGTGACCCTGATGCTGGACCCTGCCCTCCACGCCCGTGACCCTGATGCTGGACCCTGCCCTCCACGCCCGTGACCCTGATGCTGGACCCTGCACTCCACGCCCGTGACCCTGATGCTGGCTCCTGGCCTTCCTCGTAGGCCAGATGAAGACAGTCACTGAGGCAAGGGCTGCTGCAGAAGACACACGGGCAGACCGTTCATTGACGACTATGAGGGCAAAACATCCAAAATGTAACGAGGGAACTGATTGGATTCCGACATCCGAATCAGATGGAGTTCTCTCAAGAGCCGGCTTGTCCTCGATCAGGCCGGATGCCATGGATGGTGTGACGTGGGCAGGGAACAGCCAGGTGCATTCTGGGGAACATTTGCTACATGCCCTGTGGGGCATGGCTCTGCATGACCTACAGACATCAGTGATTCCAGCTACTGTGAGAATACTCTTGTGGAGGAGACTTCAGAGGGAAGACACTGGAAGACCCAGCTCCATGGACAGGGCTGGCCAAGGTGTCTCCATGCCCAAAGCAAGGACTCTTCCCACAAGGGGGTGTCAGGAGTTAAAGGCCCTAAGGCACCCTAGAGCAGGGACCTCTCGGTTACACCCTGCGTAAGAGTTCAAGACCTGGGCCAGAGAGGAGACCACTGGAGGAAACCCCAAGAAGAGCACGTGAAGATGCCTCCGGTGAGGATTCAGGGTGACTCCAGGTGGATGTGGACTCCGCATCAGTGGATGTGTGGTCTGCCGTACCTCTCCCCACTATAATGAAGGTAAAGACCGCGCAGTGACAACATCGGCATCAAAATCCAGGAGACAACTAGGGGTGGGCAAAGTCTTTATGCTTTTTGCCAGTGTCGTTTTCGAAGTTCCTGTTTTTGCTAGCAGTGTGTGAAGTCTCATAGTGGTTCACCAAAGAAGTGCACATACGTTGTTTTGTATGATCACACAGTCCCTATTTTCAATGTCATTATCGGCCAATGTTTTAGGTTTTCTTTTGGCCCAGGACATTGCTGGTATTATTGGTAAAATGTTGTTGGCTTCTTGTTGTTCTTGTGTGTCCCCCTTCTCGCTTGGGACCTCCCCGCTACACTGACGCTGATCGGAGTCGATGATCTCCCTACACCCATCGACAAGAACATTGATTCGCTCCAGAACATCCTCGGATGCATGGCTGGCCACTTTTCTAGATTTCTTTCCCTTCCTTTTTTTAGGGGGTTTTCCGTCTCCTCCCCCGGCCTCCATGGACTTTCGTTTCCCATGGCCCAGGTATACGTGTACCTGTAGTCAATGTAGTCCTGAACACAAAACTTATATTTAGGTCTATCTTACCATGGGCGTAGAGGTGGCGATGTTAGAGATGCGGCCCTGCCCTGCCTCTGTCTGCCCCGGACGGCCACAGACGGCCCGCCCTCTGCCCGGGCGACGCGGGGGCTCTCGCTGTTTTAAGAGCACCTCCGGGGGCGGAGACAGGGCGTGTGCGACTTCCTCTCGCAAGGGCTGCTGGGGGATGTAGTCCCCGGTCCGCCGCGATGTTGCTCGGCAGAGGCGGCGGCTGGCGAAGTGACAGGAAGGCTTGTTCGTCCAGCAAGGATGGCTCTGCGATGCTCCTCGTTCCCCACGCAAGCCCAGGTCAACTGTTAGGTGTCCCATACGTCTCACAAAAAGTGACAATTACCTGTGGTTATGCTCACGGAATGCTCCAAAGTGCCATCTGGGCCTTGTGCAAGCATGTTGTACACAAGTGTCACTGGTGCTCAGTCAGGCGGAAAAGCTAGCCATGGCTTGATCTTTCATTTAGTGTTTGCAGAGTGCCCGTGAGCTAAGTGAGGTGAGTCCTTCCATACAAAGTGCTCACGAGGAACCAGTGCCAGACAATTGTGGGGGCTTCCTTTCTGACCCCCTTCCTGGTCCGTGGGGGTACCCGTCAGGGTTGCTTGCTCTCACCCCTGCTATTCCTCCTTGTGGTGGAGCCTTTAGCAGTGTACCTGTGCCAATCGCATCTGATTGTAGGTATTCCTATCGCCGAGGTCCCTCAGCACTGTATATATGCGTGGATGACATCTTGCTAACCGTATCAGCCCGCCTGTCCTCCACTCCAGCGGGACTGGATGCTATTGAATCCTTTGGGGTAATATCCAGCTGCAAGGTGGACTGGGGAACCAGCAAGGCTCGCCACTGACGCGGAGCTTGTACGACAGTACAACGCAGGGGAAACATTGCATGCCTTTGCCAGGCATTTTTTACCACACGTTTTTATCATGCATATGCTTTTACAATGCAGGCCAGTCCCACACGTTGTTTTTATATATAAAACCAATGCATTTGTGTGGGGGAGACCTTCCACAGTCCCCATCTTACCCTTAATGTATGGTAAAGGCATACAGTTTAAAGGCATGCATGCGGTAAAAATACGCGTGCTAAATAATGTGTGGTAAAGGCACAACGAGGTAAAAACCTTGTTGATAAAGGCTATTTCCCATTCCTGATCACCATTCGCTCCAGGCCTCTGTTCAGATGCCCAGATACCTGAGCGGGAAGTCTTCCACTGGGAAGTATGGTGGTGGACAACTTGGATCGACTCATGGAGCGAATCCAATGAAACTTCGCAAAGTGGTCCCACCTGAACCTCTCTCTCTCTGAGGACGGATTCCAGTGGTGAAAATGGCTGCCCTCCCGTTTCATGTATGTGTTAGGCATGCTTCCTCAATTAATACCCCTCTCAACCCTTCATCTTGGGTTTAGCGAGGCCTCGCCTGGTGGTCCGGAAGCTTATCACTCATAGATCAGCAGGGGGGCTGGGACTGCCGTCTGTGAAGCATTAGTGCCTGGCCCTTCATCTAGCCAATGCTGTGCATGCACCCCCGTGTCCAAACCCCGCTGTGGGTTGTGATTGAAGGTAGATTCCAGGAGGGCTCGTTGGAGCTACACACCCTCTATCTTTCTGTCCCCGCCGCCGTCGGGTCTCCTTTCGGTGGCTGCGCATCACCATGACCAAGCTTCCATCTGGATAGAGGGGAAGGTGCTGCCATGGAGCTCGTGGAGATGAGATGTGTGAGGAGGTACCTGCGATGGAGAAGACTGTGCTTGAGAGGGAGCTGGGTCGTGTATTCCAGGGTGTCTCTGCTATGAAGAGGAAGGTACCGGAGGCCTGACAGGGAAGAGGAGGTACCTGATATAGAACAAGACAAGCCCAGCAGGGATGAGAGGGTGTCGGGGATAGAAAGGGAAGCTTCCGCTATGAAGGTGCTGAAGAAGAAAGAGGGGGCCTGGGACTGATAGGAGACAAAGGCCCGATTCACAAAGGTAAACTTAGACCAACAGTCTAAGGGCCCGATTCACAAAGGTAAACTTAAACCACCAGTCTAAGGGCCCGATTCACAAAGATAAACTTAAACCAACAGTCTAAGGGCCCGATTCACAAAGGTAAACTTAAACCAACAGTCTAAGGGCCCGATTCACAAAGATAAACTTAAACCAACAGTCTAAGGGCCCAATTCACAAAGGTAAACTTAGACCAACAGTCTAAGGGCCCGATTCACAAAGGTAAACTTAAACCAACAGTCTAAGGGCCCGATTCACAAACGTAAACTTAAACCAACAGTCTAAGGGCCCGATTCACAAAGGTAAACTTAGACCAAAAGTCTAAGGGCCCAATCCACAAAGATAAACTTAGACCAACAGTCTAAGTTTAGACCTGAAGCCTAAGTTTAGACTTAGAGCGTAACTTTACTACTAGCAAAGTCTAAAGTCGCGCATGCGCAGTTTCAAAGGAGAAGCCGCGATGGGGAAGTTTGCAGCTCAACAAGGTAAGTTTTATTTAATTTTATTTGTAGCCTGTAAATCTAATTTAATAAGGCGGGCGGGAGGCAGGCGGGAAGCGGGAGGCGGCCGGGAGGTGGGCAGACGGGCTCGCGAAACGGAAATATCGCGGAGAGGCACGGAGATTTGTTCAATCTCCGTGCCTCTCCGCGATAGTCCCTTCCGCAACTTCCCCCCACCCCTACCATTTAGGGTAAAAATTAACCCCGAGTGCACAGGTACAACTGGGGCTGTTTTTGCAGTGCTTTTGTTTTGCACACATTTTTAGCTCATAATGCATTCTTGTGTTTGATACAAGGAGGTATTTCATGCTAGAATCACAAGATTTACATTTTGATTAATCATGCTGAATTTTGTGCAATTATGCTGAAATTTCAAGTAACTACATGAGAGCAAATCACTATTATTGTACAGGATTGAAAATTAATGGGGTTGTGAGTGTCACACTTCTAAGCCATTTATTGATATTTTTGTGTGACATTTTTTGAGCACTTAGCACAATTTCCTCATTGGTACTCTCTTATTATTTCTGTTTGACTAATTTTTTTAACTCATGTTTATGTTTTTTCTGTAATATAATTAAAGCCTTTTATATGAAGATTTCTTCTTCTCATATCTAACTATGCGTCACTGTTGTTTTGACCATGTATATTTACCCCAGGTCCTTGCCATATCAGGGCCACTCTTGTATGACTTTGATAAGGTTTTTATGCAGCAGGCGCATTAACCCTCTGCGTTGCATTGACAGCAGACACATCCTTAATGGTACAGTCCCTATGATTCGCCCTTGTTGCTCAGTCGTGCACTGGGGCTGGTGGCCAAGGCTTGCATTAGCCCAGCACCTCGAGACCCTCATGGGTGACTAGCTGCGCTCTATAAATGCTTGATTGATTGATTGATCGATTGACTTCTACCTGTCTCACACCAGAGTGTGCTATATGTACAGGCCTCACCTGGCACGCGTCGCGGCCGCCTTGCTCGTAGCCAGCGCACAGCATGTTCTCCGTTAGCACCCACAGCCAATCCATGCACCGGTTCCAATCGATCAGGACGAGTTTAATCTTCTGTAAAACGCTGGAGCTGCGACTGCTTCCTGCAATGACACACAGAGGGACTATTATGGGTGGGCAGGCATACCAACGTTAAAAAAAAGATATTTTATTGAATATTTTCGACATGAAAAGCAAAGTGTGTTTACATTGCATGGATACATAGGACATCCTTCTCACGAATGGTGATGCGATGCATCCCAGGCAGAGCAGACAGTGGACAGCAAGACATCTTAGCAAATCTTTCTACTTTCATTGCCCAGCAACACATACTGGTGTTCACTAAAGCCCAACAGGGCTGCCAGACACAGTTTCTAACCCCATCCAGAGCACCACCAGTGGGAGCAGTGAGGGAAAACCCACTACTGTGCTACTATTTGAGTACTTAACTCACACCAGGTTAATGCACTTGTCAAGGGAGCCACAAGTACAGGTGGACCCAAGACAGGCAGATCACCTTAACACTGTCACTCAGCTTCTGAGCAGCTCTTGCATTCAGGAGAAACAGTACAGCGAGTGCAATTCGAGTGTCAGGTGACCAGAGTGGTTATACACTGCGGACATAAACAAGCACAAGCCAGGTACGGAGTACTGGCGGCCATGCTGGGATGTACTGGCGGCCACGCAGGGATCTGAGAGTGGAAACCGGTGTGAAGCCTCCTGTGACTCCACAGTGCCACGAGGCTGCCAGCAAAGCAGAGTGTGTCTTATGCTGCACTGAAAGGGAAGGCGAGATGCATTTATAATCAACAATGTTTTGTGTAAGTGATATCTGTTCTGCTGTCCGAAACCATCTATACATACATCTATATACATCTGTAGCTGTACACCTATACGCAGAATTGTATATCTATATGTAATGCTTCTGTCAGGTGAACCTAACCAAAAGGCAGTAAAGAGCTTTACATGGTCAAGAGTAAAGTCAAGGAGAGACTCGAGGGGTAGCTGGATTGTGGACTATCAATGTATAGCGATAAAGTGTTCTTTATAGAGGTGCGCCTTCACCTCTATCCTACATCGGAGCAGCGTTGGTGTGGGGTTGATGGATACAAGGATGTTGTTTCAGATCCCTCGTGCAGAGATGGAAAAGACCTGTTGTCTTGTTTTTGCTCTATTTTTTACACTTGTTAGTCTGTAGTCAGATGGTATCCTGGCTGCGGTGTGCCGGGGACCACCTGAGATGCTGAGCTTGTCTGCGAGATCAGCGAGGGCGCTGGTCATGATGGCTTTGTAAATGATGCCGCTGGTTTTGAAGATGGTGCAGGCCAGCAAGCGGAGCTACTGGAGATGCATCAGGTTGGGGCTGATGTGATCATATTCCTTCAGGCCCTGCACAAGGCATGATGTGGCACGTAGGTAGCCCTCGAAGGGCGCAAACGGGAGTCTGACAATAGAGCAGATATGCGAGTACGAGGGTGTGAACTGCATTTCTGAAGTCGCTTTTTGTAAGAAGAGAACATTTTCTTTAGAAGACAGAATTGGTACCAGGTTCTTTGTTTGACAATGTGTTCCTTGGGGGTGAGGTTGGTGTCCAGGTTGAATCCAAGTGACTTCGCACTCAGTGAAAGTTGGGGTTCAAATCCATCAAGGTTTGTGTCATTGAGCCAGGTGTATTCAGTTTCTTGTTTGCTCTTCTTGGCAAAGAACACTTATTTTCCATTCATTGGATTGAGATTCAGGTAAGAGCCGTACATCCGTGTCTGGATGATGTGCTAGCAGTGTTTGAGGTGTTGGATGTCTGAAGCAGAGGAGACTTTCAGAAAAAGTTGTATAAAGAGGGCATTTGGAATCTTGATGCTGTTATCTGTGAAGAGGGCACGACGAAGCTCCATGTTCGGTGCTGAAGATTACAGAGGAGAATATGGAACGCCGGAGGGTTCCGCAGGTGAGAGGGATCTTTTGGGACCTGAAGGTGCCATGTGAACAAACTGGTGTCAGGTGGAAAGGTAGGAGGAGAACCGCCAAAGGGCAACGCCAGTGAACCCCATTTGTGACTCCAGAGAGCACGTAAGGTTGAGACAGTCAGATGTGTCAAAGGCAACTGAGACGCCCAGCAATATCAAGAGGTGGGGCCGCTCGTCATTTGTGGTCAAGAGGACGCTGTCTACAATGTGCAATGTAGCAGTCTCTGTGCTGCAGCTGGATCCGAAGCCAGACTGGTAGCCATACAGATGTTAGCAGCAATGTGATCTTGGAGTTGAACATAAACTGCTGTTTCAGTGATCCTGCCAATGAATGGCAGGTGAGTGATGGGACGGGAATTGGCGACATCCTCAGGGTCTACGGTAGGTTTCTTTGTGAGTCGAATGATTTTCCCTGTCTTGAGAGCTTCTGGGAAGATGCCATGAGTGAGGGACGCATAGACACTGGGGACTATGTCCTCAGAGAGCGCTTATATGATGAATGAGGGTAAGACTTCATCTTCATAAGAAGTGGATTTGAGGGAGTCGAGTATGTCGGCGAGGCTTGGATAAATCCGGCGCGTCTAGGCTCTGGATTAAATGAAAGGACATGGATTGTGTGTGCTCATCCCCTAGAGGGTTCTAGACAGTGCCGGACCTGCCACTGTAAGATGCTCATTCGAGTTAATGTTCTCTCCCGAAGCACCACCTTTTCTTTCGTCCTGCTAAACACCATGAAAAGCAATATGAATTATTGCTACTTTCATGCGTATCCTTTGGGGTGTGCTCTTGAAGTTTTAAAACTTGTGACGACTTTGAGAATGCTGCAAATAGTTTGATTATGATGAATTTAGCGTTAAAACAGTAGTGTATAACAGAATGAGCATAAAACACAACTTTTTAGTCATTTAAAATGATACATTGGTACTTTGACATTTATTTACACTACTTGGGATGGCTGGTTAATGCAAATAATTGACAGATACTCTTATTTATTCAATCTACTCAAATTCTATTTTCAAAAATCTTATTTGAAAATATCTACCTTTCAGGTTGGCAGGACTCAGGGTTGCCCTAGGAGCACCCCAGAAATGTTTATATTTTCCAACCTAAAGCAAACTTCAGGTAGTAGCGCATACTACCCCACTTTTGTCAGGACTCAGGGTTGAACACTTACTCTTTGAGAAGAAACAGACTTGTGCACACTTTTCTTCCTGATTTTTATAAACAAGGAAGGGAAGGAGTTAGAGGCTTTTAAGGACTGGGCAGTGGAGAACAGGAATAAAAATACCAGTTAGCTAACCAGCTTTGAGGCAGTCACTTCTGACATGGGCCTTCACTTCCAGGTTGGTTATGGAGTTTTAAGCCCTTCATCCTGAGTACAAAGTGCCTGGTAATTACTACTGCAGTTGTGCGGGTTCTCCACTTGCCGACTAGCTTGTCAACCAGCCCGCTGGTCCAGGCACTTTGTTTTTTTCTTTACTTCAGTTCCCTCTGTCCCTTGAGTTAGACCGTCTGTGCCTGTCTCTCCGTGTTTATGTATGTCTGTGTATCCGCGGGTTCGGCAAGTCCTACCCTTACTGCTTCTAGGAGTCCTGCAGTTCTCAGCCAGCTCCCAGTTGATTCAAGGACTGCATGCACCTTGCATCAACTGGGAGCTGGCAGAGAACCTCTGCACTCGCAGAAGCCGTATGTTGGCGAAGAGGGAATTCTGTAGCTGTTGTTACAAAGTTCCCTCTCCAACAACATATAAATTGGGCTCACTAGCTCAACTAGACTGAGTCTCGACGGCTCAGCTAGACTGAGTCTCTATTAACTAGATTGAGGCGTGATGGCTCAACTAGTCTGAGTTCTGATGCTTCAACTAGTGTAAGTCTTGATGGCTCAACTACTCTGAGTCTCGATCACTCAACTAGTCTGAGTCTCGATCAACTAGACTAAGTCTCAATTTCTCAAAGTAGGTTGAGTCTAGATGGTTTAACTAGTCTAAGTCTTGAGCGACTCAACTAGACTGAATCTCAATTTCTCAAAGTAGACTGAGTCTAGATGGTTTAACTAGTCTAAGTCTTGATGACTCAACTAGACTGAGTCTCAATTTCTCAAAGTAGACTGAGTCTAGATGGTTTAACTAGTCTAAGTCTTGATGACTCAACTAGACTGAGTCTCAATTTCTCAAAGTAGACTGAGTCTAGATGGTTTAACTAGTCTAAGTCTTGATGACTCAACTAGACTGAGTCTCAATTTCTCAAAGTAGACTGTAAACTGTAAATAAAAAGATTTAAAAAATAAAAATAAAATCACATGTATTAAAGAAGGAAGGAAAAAAAATGATGCAGCTGGTTTTGAAGATGGTGCGGGCCGGCAAGGGGAGCCAATGGAGTTCCATCAGGTTGGGGCTGATGTGATCACAAGGAATGCTGCGGCACGTATGTTGTTCTCGTGGGGTGCAAATGGGAGTCTGCCATAACGCAGATATGAGAGTCTGAGGGTGTGAACTGCAGTTCTGAAGTTGCTTTCTGGAAAAAAATAGTGTTTTCTTTAGAAGAGAGAATTGGTACCAGGTTCTTTGTTTGACAATGTGTTCCTTGAGATTATGGTTTATGTCCAGGGTAAGTTGAAGTAATTGGCACTCAGTGAAAGTTGGGGTTCAAATCCATCAAGGTTTGTGTCATTGACCCAGGTGTGTATGTTTTTTTGTTGTTGTTCTTGGCATATAACAGGTATTCTCTCTTCATTGGGTTGAGATTCAGATAAAAGACGTACATCCCGGTCTGGATGATGTGCTAGCAGCGTTTGCAGCTTTGGATGTCTGAGGCAGAGGGGACTTTCAGGAAAAGTAGTATTTAGCTGTCTTTTTGGTGAGTCTTGATGCTGGTATCTGTGAGGAGGGCACGACGAAGCTCCATGTGGGGGCTGAAAATTACAGAGGAGAATAAGTAGCACTGAGATATTCACAGGTAAGAGGGATCTTTTGGGACCTGAAGGTGCCATGTGAACAAACTGGTGTCAGGTGGAAAGGTAGGAGGAGAACCGCCAAAGGGCAACGCCAGTGAACCCCATTTGTGACTCCAGAGAGCAAATACGTTTGAGACAGTCAGATGTGTCAAAGGCAACTGAGAAGCCCAGCAGCATCAAGAGGTGGGGCCGCTCGTCATTTGTGGTCAAGAGGACGCTGTCTACAATGTGCAACGTAGCGGTCTCTGTGCTGCAGCTGGATCCGAAGCCAGACAGGTAGCCGTACAGATGTTAGCAGCAATGTGATCTTGGAGTTGAACATAAACTGCTGCTTCAGTGATCCTGCCGATGAATGGTAGGTGAGTGATGGGCCGGGAATTGGCAACATCCTCAGGGTCTACGGTAGGTTTCTTTGTGAGTCGAATTATTTGCCCTGTCTTGAGAGCTTCTGGGAAGATGCCGTGAGTGAGGGACGCATAGGCACTGGGGGCTATGGGCCATATGTATCAAGATACCAATTAGCGATTCTGTAATAGTGATTTTTAAGAAATCTCTATTTTAGAATTGCTAATTAGTATGTATCAAGAAAATCTAATTTTTTGCGAATTCTTGATATTCCTTAATTGCGAATTCGCAAATTGCGAATTCGCAATTAAGGAATACTTTCCCATTCATTTCTATAGGCCTCCTGGCCCATAGGAAGGAATGGGAATGTATTCTCCATTTGCGATTTGCAATTTGCTAATCGCAAATTGAGAATATTTTCAAGGGTGCAGGGGTGTCTAAAGGGCACCCTGTTGCACACCTGAAATATGCATGGGTGCACATGTGGCGCACATACATACCCTAAGGGCATGTATGTGCGTCACATGGCACTTTGAAAAATGCTGAAATGTGCATTTTTCAAGGAAATTGCAACTTACCACCAACTAGAAGTTGGTGGTAATTTGCGATTCCTTAAGTGCATTTTTGAAATTTTTTTAGCTTCATACATTGCATTTAAGGAATCGCAAAATTTGCGATTCCTTAAATGCAATTGCAAAATAAGGAATCGCAAATTTTGCGATTCCTTATTTTTGCACCAGATTTTACTACATATATATCATTTTGCTAATTCGCATTCGCAAAGGCCGAAATTCTGCAAATTTCGGCCTTTGCGAATGCGAATTTGCTTCATACATATGGCCCCTAGTCCTCAGAGAGCGCTTATATGATGAATGAGGGTAAGACTTCATCTTCATAAGAAGTGGAATTGAGGGAGTCGAGTACGTCGGCGAGGCTTGTATAAATCTGACGCATCTAGGCTCTGGATTAAATGAAAGGACATGGATTGTGTGTGTTCAACCTCTAGAGGGTTCTAGACAGTGCCGGACCTGCCACTGTAAGACGCTCATTCGAGTTAGTGTTCTCTCCCGAAGCACCACCTTTTCTTTCGTCCTGATAAACACCATGAAAAGCAATATGAATTATTGCTACTTTCATGCGTATCCGTTGGGGTGTGCTCTAGAAGTTTTGAAACTTGTGATGACTTTGAGAATGCTGCAAATAGTTTGATTATGATGAATTTAGCGTTAAAACAGTAGTGTATAACAGAATGAGCATAAAACACAACTTTTTAGTCATTTAAAATGATACATTGGTACTTTGACATTTATTTGCACTACTTGGGATGGCTGGTCAATGCAAATAATTGACAGATACTTTTATTTATTCAATCTACTCAAATTCTATTTTCAAAAATCTTATTGAAAAAAATATCTACCTTTCAGATTGTCAGGACTCGGGGTTGCCCTAGGAGCACCCCAGAAATGTTTATATTTTCCAACCTAAAGCAAACTTCAGGTAGTAGCTCATATTTCAGTTAGACCGTCTGTGCCTGTCTCTCCGTGTTTATGTATGTCTGTGTATCCGCGGGTTTGGCAAGTCCTACCCTTACTGCTTCTAGGAGTCCTGCGGTTCTCTGCCAGCTCCCAGTTGATTCAAGGACTGCATGCACCTTGCATCAACTGGGAGCTGGCAGAGAACCTCTGCACTCGTAGAAGCCGTATGTTGGCGAAGAGGGAATTCTGTAGCTGTTGTTGCAGAGTTCCCTCTCCAACAACATATAAATTGGGCTCACTAGCTCAACTAGACTGAGTCTCGACGGCTCAACTAGACTGAGTCTCGACGGCTCAACTAGACTGAGTCTCGACGGCTCAACTAGACTTCAGTCTCAATAGTTTAAGTAGATGGATTGATTAGACTGAGGCATGATAGCTCAAGTAGTCTGAGTTTTGGTGCCTCAACTAGACTGAGTCTTGATGGCTCAACTAGATGAGTCTCAATTAACTAGATTGAGGCGTGATGGCTCAACTAGTCTGAGTTCTGATGCCTCAACTAGTGTAAGTCTTGATGGCTCAACTAGTCTGAGTCTCGATCGCTCAACTAGACTGAGTCTTGACGGCTCAACTAGACTGCATCTCAATTTCTCAAAGTGGACTAAGTCTAGATGGATTAACTAGTCTAAGTCTTGATGACTCAACTAGACTGAGTCTCAATTAACTAGTCTGAGTCTTGATGCCTCAACGAGTCTAATTCTTGATGACTCGCGATCCCTCAACTAGACTGAGTCTCAATTAACTAGACTGAGGCGTGATGGCTCAACTAGTCTGAGTCTTGATGCCTCATCGAGTCTAAGTCTTGATGACTCAACTAGACTGAGTCTCAATGGCTCAAAGTAGACTGAGTCTAGATGGTTTAACTAGTCTAAGTCTTGATGACTCAACTAGAGTGAGTTACAATTGCTCAAGTAGACGTAGTCTCTTCACTGCAAGCACCTTTCTCAGCTCAGTCCAGGCACTCACCTTCGGTGCGACTTCCCCAACCCGCCACGTGGCAGGACCTCCATTCCTTCATGTCGAAGGTCTCAGGGGGCGGCAAGCAGATAGAGACGGTGGCGCTGCTGGGCTCGATGGGGGATGACAGCAGCAGAAGGGCGATGTCGTTGTCGGCGGTGTACTTGCTGAAGTGCTCGTGGCTGATGATCCGCTGCACTTGGTGGATCTTTTTGGGGGTCGACCCCAGGATGGTGGCGCCCACCTGCACTTTTAGGTCTTGAGCTCTGAAATGAGAAATGAAACATGGTTCTAAAATCTGCACATAAGCCATGCATCTACTGCAGGCGTGAACATGTGTAGATCAAAGTGAAGCAGTCAGATGTACCACTGCATGCAAGAGCTAAGCATGTGCACTCAGATGTGTGGTACAACATGCATGCATGGACTCGGTTATAATGTATAGATGCATGTAATGATATATTCTGCACACTAGTCTGTGATAGGGAAATACATGGCATTTCATAGGCTTCCTGTGGACGTTCCTGCCAATGCTTGAGTGTGCTGTGGAATGTACGTGCAGGTAGGCACCGTGCCATGGGACAAACATGTAGAGACTAGGCTGGTCCTGTAGGAGAGTGGAAGGTTGTATAATAGGTTCTGGACTGAGCGGAGTGAAATGCCTTATTATGAAAGAGGAAGAGAAAGACACACTCGTCTCACTGGCCATCCGCTGGCAAGAAACACTCATAAATACCAGCCCTCGTTAAAGAACACACGTAGCCGCGCTCTCAGCCAGGGCTCCTAAGGAGGGTGCATTCAAGTAGTTAGCAGTGGCTGAAACACAGCTTGGCTAGTAAGCAGAAACAGATGTCTAGTAAGAAGTTCCATAGATTTCTGGGTTATGGGCAGTGTGGATTTGGATTATGTATGTCACGTTATGTGTGGGTTCTCGATTACTAGATGGTGTTCTGTCGCTGAGGCTGAGCGAGGGAAGAGGGCATAAAGTCACTGTAAGTTATTGTCTAGGGAACACTCATGGTTTTAGGTGTTTTGACGAGAGAGGGGGAAGTCTGCATTTTTAGTCTGAGAGGAAGAGAGGTCCAGACCTTAGCTGCTGTGACAGAGATGGTTCGGCATCCTTGTCCAGTCAGGTGGGACCTGGGAGTAGTCAGCAGCCTGGCCCTAGAAGATCTCAGCATCCCAGAAGGAATGTAGAGTTTAAACTTTGAGAAAGTTGTCCAGGCCCTAGAAGGGGATGTCCTTGAGCACCAACTAGATGAACTTATACACAACTCTCTCGGAGATGGGAAGCCGGTGAGGGGGTCCAAGGCAATCAGGAGGAGGCGGGCAACGCGCGCACTATTCTTCTGTAGCCGCTGAAGGCGCTGAAGAATGTAATCAGGAGCTTCCAGGAGGAGAGAACTGCGCTTGTCCAAGCTGCATTTAATTAGCCTTCGAAGACACCTATCAGGATTTACCTTCGAAGACACCAATCAAGGTTGACCTTCGAAGACACCAATCAGGATTGACCATCAAAAACACCAATCAGGATTGACCTTTGAAGACACCAATCAGGATTGACCATCAAAGACACCAATCAGGATTGACCTTTGAAGACACCAATCAGGATTGACCATCAAAGACATCAATCAGGATTGACGGTATGTAACTGTTACCACGGATTTTTTAGCACGCAGTACCGTTACCACGGATCCATTACCACGCAGGATCCATTACCACGGATACCTTTACCACGCATTTTTTTACAACGCAGGTACTATTACAACGCATACCATTACATCGTAAGTTTAGGTAAGTTTAAAGGTAAGTTTTGGGGTATTGGGTTTGGGTTTTGGGGTACAGGGGTATTTTTAGGTTTCAGGGCTGGGTTTGGGTTTTGGGGTACAGGGGTATTTTTAGGTTTTAGGGCTGGGTTTGGGTTTTGGGGTACAGGGGTATTTTTAGGTTTTAGGGCTGGGTATGGGTTTTGGGGTACAGGGGTATTTTTAGGTTTTAGGGCTGGGTATGGGTTTTGGGGTACAGGGGTATTTTTAGGTTTTAGGGCTGGGTATGGGTTTTGGGGTACAGGGGTATTTTTAGGTTTTAGGGCTGGATATGGGTTTTGGGGTACAGGGGTATTTTTAGGTTTTAGGGCTGGGTTTGGGTTTTGGGGTACAGGGGTATTTTTAGGTTTTAGGGCTGGGTTTGGGTTTCGGGGTACAGGGGTATTTTTAGGTTTTTGGGCTGGGTTTGGGTTTTGGGGTACAGGGGTATTTTTAGGTTTTAGGGCTGGGTATGGGTTTTGGGGTACAGGGGTATTTTTAGGTTTTAGGGCTGGGTATGGGTTTTGGGGTACATGGGTATTTTTAGGTTTTAGGGCTGGGTTTGGGTTTTGGGGTACAGGGGTATTTTTAGGTTTTAGGGCTGGGTATGGGTTTTGGGGTACAGGGGTATTTTTAGGTTTTAGGGCTGGGTATGGGTTTTGGGGTACAGGGTTTTTTTAGGTTTTAGGGCTGGGTTTGGGTTTTGGGGTACAGGGGTATTTTTAGGTTTTAGGGCTGGGTATGGGTTTTGGGGTACAGGGGTATTTTTAGGTTTTAGGGCTGGGTTCGGGTTTTGGGGTACAGGGGTATTTTTAGGTTTAAGGGCTGGGTATGGGTTTTGGGGTACAGGGGTATTTTTAATATATATTTACAAATATTACAATTAAAATTAATTTCATTATATAATTATTTAATGATTAAATAATGAATAATTAAATTAAATATTACAAAAATAATTATTTAAAATATAATAATGAATAATTAAATTAAATATTACATAAATAATTTTTTAAAATATATTTATACTTACCTATACTTACGTTGTAATGGTATGCGTTGTAATAGTATGTGCGTTGTAGTGTATTGCGTTGTAAGGGAATCCGTTGTAACATGACCTGCGTTGTAAAAAATCTGTGGTAATGGTATGCGTGCTAAAAGTACGCGTGGTAACGTCATATATCCGGATTGACCTTTGAAGACACCAATCAGGATTGACCTCTTCACTGGAGCAAGGCACCTGTCAAGAAACAGAGAAGAAAAACCTCCTCCAAACCCCCTGATCTCTCCCAGCTCAAGCTTCCCTCCCTGGCAACTAGACTAAGGAAGATAGAGGGGCAAGGACTACAAGGTCGTTGCCAGGAAACACTGAACCTAGCGCCCAGATACCCCTGGGGTTCACCATGCTGTGCTATACAAATGCTGATGGATTGATTGAACCTTGAGTCTCTCAAAGGTCTTGCCTGACAGGAAGATAATCAAGAGATCTCCTTCCTTCTCATAAGTGGTCTCGCCTACCCGGGTGTGATACGCAGACACTGTCATGTGTCCCACTTATGTCTGGAAGGAAACCCTGCTGTTTTACATGTACACTGGTCTTTCCTAAAGTTGCTCTCACGTTTACACATCGACTTTTGACACACATTATAATTGATGACAGTTGGATTTGTTTCTTGAAAAACGAACCTTGCTTACAGAATCAACTTCGCAAGAACACAATCCTGCTGCCTTGACACTATGTACAAGGTTTACACATGTGTTCTGCAAATGTGCTTATTGTTTTATGGCGACAGAGGTACCTATAACACACAAACAACGGCAGCCTGATCGAGATCTCGGCCCAAGGCGGGTATGCCTTTTTATTATAAATAAACATCTGTTTCCAGGTGTCGTCAGAGGAGCACCCCTGCTGTCACTACGAGGCCCCTACAGGCTGACGCTTCGGCCCAGCACCGTGCCGATATCTCTGAGAGGGGTGTCCAGCTTGCGACCAAGACACAGTCCTACATTCTTTCCCAACAGGTAATGGGGTTGGATCGTCCAGTACGAGGATTCTTGGCAGAACAAACACATACACCCTAGACGCTTAGGTTAGGGAATGCATCGGAGGAGAACGCCAGATCGTCACATTGTTTATAAGCCTGCATAAATTCATTGGCTCAGAACAATGATGGAACGTTTTATTCTGTTCACTGTCCTGATGCTTCTAATCACCTTCATTTGCTTCTGTCTATTGATCATCTCAACACATATATTTTATACAATAATCATGTATAACATTGAAAACGTGAGCAAAAGGGTTCTAGATCTGAAATCACAATCCCTTAGGGATCAGGGTTGTCATGTTCAGTGGTTGCCAGAACTGTTTGCTCCCTGTGTAGGTTTAGGGGACCTATGGTGGCACTGTGAGCGAGCTGATCTAGGGGACAACATATCCTAAGGGGGCGCTCGAAATCCGTCTGGGACCATCCCAACGTTGATGCTGTCCACAAACGTGCAGTTCCTACTGTTTAGTGGAAACTACACAACATCTACTGCATCGTGGACACCCTTAAGGGCATCAGAAGGTGTCAGGAACACTAATATAATCTGGATTACAGGGGAAGGTCAGGTGTGGATTGAACTAAAGTAAGAAAACATCTGTCCACCACCTGCCCTCCCACATGCATCGAGGGCATGCTACTGGCTTTTAAGGTAGCGCCTAGGTTTTTTACTTTGGCGCAGACCACTATCACTGGAGACAGGTGTGAATTCTATGTTTTTAAAAAAAGTTTAAGATAATGACTTCACATCTAACCCTCTTCTTGCCACTCAGAACTCGCTGGGGTTCAGACACCCAGGTGGTATCGTGGGTGAATTTTACATACGCCTGTATGTCATCGGTCTAGGAGTGCACACCTGTAGGAGTAGGGTGACCAATGGCCACCACCCTCTAGGTCATCATGGACACTGGTTCTAGTCCTGGACTTTTGGGTGTTGAGCTAATGGATTCTGGGGGTTGTAATCGATTTTTGTTTCCTTTGAATTGACTAAAGTAACATCTGAAATCCGTGATTTGTAGGTGAAAAGTTCAAGACTGGAGAAAATGTCCGTAATGACTGAAAGTGAAGAGGTCATCCCAGACTAGAGCACTCTTAAAAATAGCAACAACCATTGGCAAAGGCAATGTGGTTCACTATTTTTAGGAGCCCGCAGTCAACTGCTGACAAATCCAATGTGGAGGGAAACATTGGCAGAAATCTCAAGTTTCTGGGGCAAAAGGGTCATCCAAGTATGTTCTTTGTATTGTGGAACTTGAGACATCATTTTATACTGGATTAATTAGGACTACAACCCCCAAGATGCAAAGAAAGAGTCTGGGATGGGGGAGCTACACAATCATGGACCTGAGAAACAGTAGAGCTCTGCTTTTAATTATGGCCTGCAGGGGCAGGCCTAACACAGAGTTACCAGATGACTTCATAGTACACAGACACTGTATACTGAGTAATAGTATTTGCTACAAAGGCATTCTGGAAATTGTAGTCCTTGCTTTATGATCAAAAACCATTGCACTCTCACATGGAAAACTAATGATTTATCAGGTATATTTTCAAACTGTGGTACTCAAAATACAGCCCGGGGGCCACATGCGGTCCTCCTGACCTTCGCATGTGACCCCCAGCTCAGTGACTTCACTGGGCGGCTGTTTTCTTGGGAAAGCATTAACATTAAGATGTTACATAAACGGGAAAGCATTTATTAACAGGCTAACTGAAGTAAAAGAAAAGAAACAAATAAGGGACCATATTATCAAGAACGGGCGATAACATTATCGCCGCTTTAGCAGCAGGAAGCTGCCGCTAAAGCGGTGATAAGGGGTTTGGTAATATACCCTATAGAATTCCAATAGAAGCCCAGGTTCTGGTGGGAAGGACATCAAACCTTGGCTTCTATTGAAATTCTCTAGGGCATATTATCAAGCCTTTTATCGCAGCTTTAGCGACAGTTTCCTGCCGCTAAAGCGGCGATAATGTTCCACCTGTTCTTGATAATATGACCCAAGGTGTCCTGCAAAACTTAACTTTAGCAACACATTAATTTTTCAGTACATTTTGCAATAAACATGTAAAAATATGATACAGTCTCATAAGAATTCAAAAAAAGTGTATCGCATTAAGATGTAGAAGTGTTACACCTTAGTACATCAGAATAAATAGGTGCATTCTGAAGCATTTTATTTAAAACTTATCATTTTCAGCAATGAGTGTAGAAATATCCATGCCTCCTCACACCCTGACAGCAACGCCGACAGTGAACTAAGAGGCAAGTCATATGTCGCATGTAACCCTGTGGGTGGTCAGGGTTGTTATTATATATGGACAGCATTATAATGTATTAAATCAGACACAAGAGATTGGTACAGTGTGTATCCTGAACTCGTGTATTTCAAGATGCTCTTGTATGTCACAATGAAGAGAGAGGAGGCAAAGTGAAGCGAGGCAACGTTCTAGGATCAAACAATTGGGTCAAGTGGCGACGCCGGGATTGATCCTAGGTTGTGCAATTGTATTTAATTTCAATTCAATAATCAAGTTGCTTCTTTTTTACACTTGACTCTCCCAAGGTAGCGGCAGCGAGCAGATGAGCCATACTCTAAGGTGTGCTAGTGGGACAGCGCGTCAGATCCAGCATAACACAGCACTGTCAAATCTGTGACTCTTCTGGCGACGAGGGGCTTAATCTAGAGGGCAGTATGGAAAGAAACCCTCAACATAACTCTGGGACTCACTGAACACACCCCTAAACCCCACACAAAGACCCACTCCAATGGTGCTGGCATTAATGCAGCCTTCGGGCACACCACAGTCTACTGTTTGAGGCCCTTGGGAAAATATTTGGGAGTGCCCATGTGCAAAATGGGCAATTGCCCGGGGTCTCCATTTTCCAAGGGGCCTCCGGGGACAGTGACATTTCTGTCTATAGCTCGCCTCCGTTTATTTCTACATCTCAGCCACGTTCCTTCTCTCTGCCTGTCGCTGTCTCTGATTCGTCTCTTTACGCCCAGTGGATTTTTAGGGCCCCCAGAAGGACATATTTTTAATATTGTTGTGTAACATCCCTTCTGAAGGCTTGTTTGACGCTGTGCAGACTTGAACCAGCAGAAAGTAGGTAATAAAATCAAAAGTTGTTCCTCAGTAGAGGCCCCCAACTGTGTCTTGCCCGAGGCCCCAAAAATGTTTCAGATGTTGCTTTGATTTATGAAAATGACATGGGGGGGGGGGGGGGGGGGGGGGGGGACCAGCTCTTTCTTTGGGTGAATTGACGGATTTTTGTCATTCTATTACTATAAAGCGCTCTGCTACCTCCGGGTCTTGACAGCGCTATAGAAAACTTCCTAAATAAATAAATAAATAAAATAAATAAATATTTCAGAAATTGTTAGAACGTCTACATGAGAATCCCCTGTGATATTTGGACTTTAGTAGTTAAATATGTATTGCGTCTGCTTTGCCATGAGTGTTCGGACTTTAGAATACAAACAAGTCCCACAAACACCGTCTTGCAAGCCCAGTTGACTGGGGCCTGACCAGTCGGTGAGAACGTGGAGTAGGGAACTCCCCCATGACCCAAATGGAGAAAGACGAAAAGGCTGAATGAAAACACGGCTGGGCAATACACATTTACAACATGGGAGCAGCTCATATTTCAGCTGATCTGCGCTGTTTCATGCACACAATTGAGTGAAACTGAATAGCGTGTCGCCTGCGGGGTGCTGCCCACAGCACCTGTTTAAATCCCTTACCCTCTCCCCTCTTTCACGCTGAACTCGCCGACAGCGAATTCAAGGGCGATGCCAGGGTGCGTGGGGCAATGGCGCCACCTGCTGCCGCAGTGCCTGTACTGCTGGAGGGCCCCCTCGTTCCTCAGCAGCACTACACCAGGAACAGAGTCATGGCAAAATGAAACTACAGGCCATACACATATAGTCAACAGCTCACATTTTCTGACAGAGAATTTAGGGCGTGTTAGACAAGATTATTTAAATAAAACATATAATGATATAGTTGAGGACAGGTGGCCAGGTTACTAGAAGCATAGTAGCACTCTAAACTAAGGATGCAAGGGGGGCAAAGACAAAGGGGCGAAGGGGTAAGGCTGGGGGGGAAGGTAAGTGTGGTGTAATGAAGTGATGACGGTGAGGGAGGTTCGATGGGCTTAAAATGCCTAGGGGCCTATTTACAGGCCCTTGCGCCACCCGTACGTCACTTTTCCCATGTTAAAAATGACGAAAAAGGGGCGCTGGGGGCTTGTAAATTACCCCACTAGGGGCAGGTTTACTAGTCCTTGCATAATTTTTGCACCGCCGTTGCGTCACTTTTGCAGCCCATTTACAATGTGACACATCTAGGGAGACGCGCCACATTATACCTGCATCAGGTATAATGTATGCAGGGTGGACGTTCCCACTTAAAAAATCCTTGTAGAAGTGAGGCAGTGAAATTGACAAGATTTCACTGTGCCACTTCTAGGACACCACTGCGTCAAAACCTTACGCCTGCTTGGAGCTGGCGTAGAACTGACGCAGCACAATGAGGATAGGCCTTCCTGTGCATTGCTGGAGTTGCGTCGTGCTTGCGACAGGACTCCAGCAATGGTTGACTATTTGGTTAACAGATGCATCAGAATTTCTGATGCATCTGTCAGTCCTTGCGCCATGGTGCACTGTATTGTAAATACAGCGATACCAAAGGGGATGATGGACGGAGCGCTTGAGCAAATCAAAAACTCACCCTCAGTCAACTGATCTGGGTTAAAGTGTGGCTCAATGGTTAGAGGGGCAGACCCTGATGCAGAGGTCTGGCCTGGGACCAGGGTTCAATTCCCGCCTCGGTGGGTCATGGGCTCAATTTCCTCGGACCTGATAATTCTCGCCTCAGTGCCTACTCTAATCATGGGTCCCACTCTGCAACTCTGGGCAATAGCTTGCTTAATCTCCACAATGGCCCCAACAGCGCTGGGATGCCTGGCTTCACCTTGGGGGTACCCAGAAGGGGCATCTCACAGGGAGAGCCAGGAAGGGTTCCACAGCAGTATGCATACAGCGCCAGGAAACCCCAGTTGGGGTATAAGTGCGCTTTACAATTACAAATTAATTTCATTTCATTAAATCCATCATCATTCTTTAGCTCACTCCACCACCCCAGTTCAGAAATGACCATATGCAAATATGTCCGACCCCGTGCCTCATGGGAACAGTCCAGCTCGAACTGCCAAGTCATGTCTTCCCTGAACCGGAAACAAGCATCTTTTTGCATTTGTCACCCCGAGTGAGACGGGTATGCCTAGACGTGGGTCCTGTGCTCTCCATGCCACTGGAGTCAAGCTATCCTGGCTTATGGGGCTGAAAGCCTGAAACTGGTCCTAGGATGCTTGTTTCCAGTCCAGGGAGGACCTGGCCTGGCAGTTCGGACTGGACTGCTACCATTGGGCGCAGGGTCAAGACTGATTTGCATATGGCTGGGTCCAAACTGGAATGGCATGGTGAGCAAACAATGGATTTAGACCCAGATCTCTGTACTGGGGTGAATGTATGACATTGTTTTGCATTCTGTCCATCTATTGTTCTTTTTGCATTTGTCACCCCAAGTGGGACGGGTATGCCTAGACGTGGGTCCCCTGCTCTCCATGCCACTGAAGTCAAGCTATCCTGGCTGATGAGGGCTGAAAGCCCGAAACCGCTCCCAGGATGTTTGTTTCCAGTCCAGGGAGAACCTGGCCTAGCAGTTTGGACTGGACTGCTCCCATTGGGCGC
This sequence comes from Lissotriton vulgaris, assembly GCF_964263255.1. Lineage (NCBI taxonomy): Eukaryota > Metazoa > Chordata > Amphibia > Caudata > Salamandridae > Lissotriton > Lissotriton vulgaris. The sequence goes on along the minus strand of NC_141700.1, from coordinate 799,937,492 downwards.
AGGGTCAAAACTGGTTTGCATATGGCTGGGTCCAAACTGGAATGGCATGGTGAGCAAAATAAATGATGGATTTAGGTCCAGATCTTGGTACTGGGGTGAATGTATGACATTGTTCTGTATTCTGTCCATCAATTTTTCTTTTTGTATTGTAAATATAGAGCATCCATGGTGGGGCAAGGGTTTCTCAGGGTTGGCAGGGAAAGTGACGCATCCGTACTAATGCATCACTTTCTTGTAAATTTGCCCCCTAGAGTGACCGTCACGGCCGTAAACATTAAAAATGGCTAACAGGGAAAAAATGGAAGCTTGTGTGTGGACTACTTATTAGGTCGAAGCCTGCCAGACAGCATTGTGAAAGATTAATTGGTGGCATGACATGTTGATAGCGGGTGTGGAAAGCAACTCCACCCCAGCTTTCCATTGGCTTACTTCCTTGCTTCCTACTGAAGGCTTTCATTTTTTCAGCCTGTCACTCTGGCCTTTATCCCCCCTGTGGAGCATCACCTCTTTACCACACCCTGACGAATGTCTGCTGTTCAGGACGTTTTTTTCTTTTTCCAAACGCACCTCATGAGAGTGCACATGTTTCCCCTCTTCTCTGTGTTTTCCCACTTGTCCCTGCACATTCCTTTTCATCACATTATAAAAAGTTCATTTTCTTTAACTCTGTGCTTTGACCCACTCTTATGTATGCTTCCAGTTTAATACAGCCTTCCCCGGGAGCCACTCTCCTGCGTGTTTTAACTCCACGTCGTGCTCTCTCTTGTTCACATGCTTCCACCCTTCCATGTTGCTCTGTCTTTCTTTGCTTCTCTCCGCCCTCTCCCTCCATTTTGCTTCTACCCACCGTCCATGTTGCTTCCTCCATGCCCCTGTTCCTTCCCCAGCCACCGTGATTCTACCCTCTCTGTTCATCCCCCACCTGCGTTCTTTCCCTCCAAATGCTAGTGGTTTACTAAACACAGACTTACGCCACTTGATGAAAGCAGTGAGCCGCAGTGAGGATCCAGACAGGGCTGAGGATGGAGCCACCACAGAAGTGGTCTCCATCCTTCTGCAGGCTCACTGTCCACGGCCACTCTGCCGACAGCGCGTCTTTACCCCCAATGATGCGCGACTCAATGCGGCTCTTGGTGACACCTTCGGAGGGTTCATCATACGGAGTGCGAAGTCCGCAACCTGGAAACAAAGGAAAAAAGAATATAAGAATAAGTTGATGTGTTGGCATAAAGAACGTCAAGCTGAGAGTGACTTCTGGCATAATGAATATGACTGCGGGCATAATGAATATCAAACTGAGCATGACTGCTGGTAAAATGGAACTGAAGCTTAGCGTGACTTCTGCCATAAGGAACGTCAAACTGAGCATGACGCCTGACATAATAAATATCAAACTGAGCATGACTGCTGGCATAATGAAAATCAAACTGAGCATGACTGCTGGCATAATGAATATCAAACTGAGCATGACTGCTGGTAAAATGGAACTCAAGGTTAGCGTGACTTCTGCCATAAGGAACGTCAAACTGAGCATGACTGCTGGCATAATGAATATCAAACTGAGCATGACTGTGGGCATGATGAATATCAAACTGAGCATGACTGTGGGCATAATGAATATCAAACTGAGCATGACTGCTGGCATAATGAATATCAAACTGAGCATGACTGCGGGCATAATGAATATCAAACTGAGCATGACTGCTGGCATAATGAATATCAAACTGAGCATGACTGCTGGCATAATGAATATCAAACTGAGCATGACTGCGGGCATAATGAATATCAAACTGAGCATGACTGTGGGCATGATGAATATCAAACTGAGCATGACTGCTGGCATAATGAATATCAAACTGAGCATGACTGCTGGCATAATGAATATCAAACTGAGCATGACTGCGGGCATAATGAATATCAAACTGAGCATGACTGCTGGCATAATGAATATCAAACTGAGCATGACTGCGGGCATAATGAATATCAAACTGAGCATAACTGCTGGTAAAATGGAACTCAAACTTAGCGTGACTTCTGCCATAAGGAACGTCAAACTGAGCATGACGCCTGGCATAATAAATATCAAACTGAGCATGACTGCTGGCATAATGAATATCAAACTGAGCATGACTGTGGGCATAATGAATATCAAACTGAGCATGACTGCTGGCATAATGAATATCAAACTGAGCATGACTGCGGGCATAATGAATATCAAACTGAGCATGACTGCTGGCATAATGAATATCAAACTGAGCATGACTGCGGGCATAATGAATGGATGGATGAATAGGTTTTTATATAGCGCAATATCACCGCCAGGTCTCAAAGCGCTTTGCATTGGGAACCCGTCCTGGATTTTCCCTGTGAGATAGCCCCAAGGTGAAAGCCAGGCATCCCGCCGCGGGGGGCCGTAGTGGAGATTAAGCAAGCTATTGCCCAGAGTTGCAGACTGTGAACCTGTGATTCGAGTAGGCACCAAAGCGAGAATTACTGAGTCCGTTGACATTTTGGGCTCAAGAGCCTGCCGCGTCGGGAATTGAACCCTGGTCCCGGGTCTGATCTCAGCATCCGGGTCTGCCTCCTCTAACCAGTGAGCCACACTTCTCCCCCAATATCAAACTGAGCATGACTGTGGGCATAATGAATATCAAACTGAGCATGACTGCTGGTAAAATGGAACTAAAGCTTAGCGTGACTTCTGCCATAAGGAACGTCAAACTGAGCATGACGCCTGGCATAATAAATATCAAACTGAGCATGACTGCTGGCATAATGAATATCAAACTGAGCATGACTGTGGGCATAATGAATATTAAACTGAGCATGACTGTGGGCATAATGAATATCAAACTGAGCATGACTGCTGGCATTATCAATATCAAACTGAGCATGACTGCTGGCAAAATGGACGTCAAGCTGAGCATGACTGTAGACTAATGAAGGTGAAACTGTAGTGTCGTTCCTATATTCCCAATAGGCTCTGCACATTGGAATAATATATCCTATAGATGTGACGTAGGACTGAGGTCAACTAGGTCTCAATCGAATATATTAGACTTAATTGTGAGTGCCAGCTAGCTCAGAGGTCACTAGAAACTTTCTCGAATAAACCAGAAGGGATTAGTTTCTGACAACGGCATAAACATGACAACTTTGTTTCTTCAAGATAAAACGTATCTTCAGAGTCGTGGAAACAATAGATAGATATTTTGCTCAGTCAATCCTGCATGCTTCGTTTCACCAGAGGTGCAGAGAAATAGAGAGAGGCGCCTTTTCAATAAAAGGATTTATTGAACAGTCTTCTTTCTCATGCAGAAAAAATTAACTGCTACAATCATAACACTGGCTGCAAAGTATAATGCATACAGCAAGAAGAGTATTATAATTTAGAAAATAATACTGTAAAAGCATGGTATGGTTTCTAAGCTATAAAACACATACATAAATAACAATGACTAAAAAGTACTCAACTGGTGCTTCTAAAATACGCCTCCCCCGATGTACCTAACCTAGGTCTAGTACGAGGGTAGAAGTAAGTGAGGTCTAGCATAGGTTTAGTATTCTTTTGCCAAGAATCTATCCAAGATTTCTCTTAGGGTCTAATCAGCTCCGTGCCTTGGTTTAGATTGAAGGAGGTCTGGTATCTCTCCGTTTCAGGACTCGATTTCCCAACACCCAGCAAGGGGAGCTTGGAAACACTGGAGCTGGATTTCTCTGCCACAGAAAAGACAGCGTCTCTCTCAGTGCGTCTGCTGGAAGGTCAGCTTCCTTTGGCACTTGTTGCAGCGAGCTGTGTCGGGCAAGTAGATAGTCGAGCTGCTCCAAACCACTGTGTGTTTGCTAGGGCAAATGTGGGCATATTTATACCTTGAAGGTGCCGAGTTTGACGTAATGTTGGACATAATAACGTCATCAAAGAATCGCAGTTCTTTGAAAACTCCATGAGTTCCTGGACAAATCAATATTCAAGCAAGGGGAAGTCCCTGACTGCTGAAGCCAAGTTTTCCAAGAAATCGTTGTGGCTTTTCGGAACTAGTGGAAATAGCCATGCCGTATTTGGACTGCATGGGCTATGTCTAAATATGGTTATGATTTCTATGCCTATATAAGGATAAGGTGATTTATACCAGTATAAGGGCATGAATCGGGAAAATTACATTAGGGTCCCAAAATGCTATACAACAAAACTGAGCATGATTGCTGGCATAATGAATATCATATTGAGAATGACTGCTGGCATAATGAAGATCAAACTGAGCATGACTGCTGGTATAATGGATGTCAAGCTGAGCATGACTACTTTTATGATTAGTATTAGACAGTCATGATTCTTGGCCTGATCACTGTCACCTGTTTGCTCTCACGGTTAGTCTCACGTGCGATGTTACCCCTAAATTGTAGGAGTGATGGCCGATGGAAGATGTGTGTGGGGGGGGGGCTGATTGAGGTAGAAACGTCCAAATCTACCCCCACTTTTACTCCTGCCACGTTGCACATTTCCACCATTCATAGCCCCCCCCCCCCACCCCTCCCCCCTGACTGCAGTCCTCTGTTCCTCGGCATTCGCTATTACAAATGACACTTTCTTCCACATAAAGGGTCCTGGAATCAGGGTCACAAACACCGAGTCTGGTTCACAAATGCAACCTATTTTAACACCTGCTGCAATTCACAGAAGACGCCTAACAGACGTAAATGGTTTTACCACTGCATATTCGTCACCCGTGGTAGTACAACCCGGCAGAAGGGGTGGGGAGAAAACAACGAAGGCCCATTTTCCATTGTTAGTCTGTAAACGCCACACCCCTGTGAGTTTGTGCCCATTCACAAATCCCCCTCCAGCTCTTTCCACCTGGAATCCACCTAAGGTTTACTCCATCAAAGGGTCACTGATCTTCGTTATGGGGGTGGAAGGGTGGGATAACCAGACAGCAGTGTGTGTTATTGGGGGTCTGGGAGAGGCGGTGTGCAGAAGAAGGGTCTGGCTGTTTGCACTTTTATTATTATATTTGTAACATTTCCAGGCAGTGCCCAGGCAGGGTCAAGGATGGAGGACAGAGCTTGTGTCAGTGGGTCTGTCCTTCTTTGGGGTTGGGGCGGATGACTATGCAGGAGTATTGGGTTGGGGGAGGAGGGGTCCTCGGATGCAGCAGAGGGGCCTGTTTTACCTTTTGGTTCCTCTTAGGCAGAGTCCTCAAGGGGAGGGGCTGGACAGGGTCTGCAGCTGAGGAAGACGTGCCGAGCAGGTTCGATGTTCGACTGGCATCGGACAGGAGACCATGGTCAGTGGTCGAAGTGGGCGGGATCGGCAGGGCACGGCTTGCCCCTACTTCTTTTATTGAAAAGATTCTGTTCCTCTACTTTTTCTTTTCAAAACTGTGTCCCAGGACGGCAGAAATAGACAAGGCCTTCAGATAAGGATGGCTTTCGTGGCTGTTCGGGGATGGGTGAGACTGGCAGAGAAGGAAAAGGACTCTGTCTCCTTCCTGCCCAGAGAAGACAAGGACAGTGTCCACTTCTGCTCTGCACTGGCAGCTGCCCTCCTCCCCCTCTCTCTTACTCTTATCCCCTCTCTTTCTGTATAGCAGCCCCTCCTCAGTCACTGAAAACCATGACGTGAAGAACAGTTCACAACCTCTTTCCTTCTTTCATTTATTTGCCTCCCTGTGAAACGGATCCCAAAAAGAAAAAAACACTTTTGATGGAAATGCCCTCTTTATCTCACATTTTACTATTCCGAAGTGCAGCCTCAGAACGGAGAGAAATAAAAGGTTTAAAATATGAAAATAAATACATAACTAAAGAAAGCAGGATATAGTGGTCGCAAAGTGGCCAGATTGGTTTTATTCACATCCAAGCACATCAGCCTCACTTTACAGAGTTTGTCAGAGAAGCGCTACTTTTGTTTTCTCGTCTTTCTTTGAAAAACATTGTTGTCCCCAGGTGGGGAAGTGAACCATTCCTGGAGGTACTGCAATACCTGGTTGATGGGTGGATTGGAAAACAAAATGTGTACCATGGCTCTGTGTTTATGGACGTGGTCTTTTTAACCCCTTGCGTGCTGATGACAGAACGGTTCCGTCATCAGCTACGGGTGAGCTGTGCTGATGACGGAACCGTTCCGTCATGACTCCGCCCGCGCAATGCGGAGTCAGCACAGGCGGAAAATACGCCCCGCACGCAAGGGGTTAAAACCACACTGCTTACGTTTTGTAGGATACAAGCAATGGACATTAAAACGGTTCCCTTCAGGGCCCTGTAGTCAGGTCCTTATCGTTTCAGGTAAAAGCACTCACTGATTTCAAAATAGTGAGTGAGAAATCGTTACGGTATCCATATTGTTCCTGCTTACATTTCTCATGCTTTACTTAATCTTGCATTCCCTAGGAGTGTTTGCTTTTTCCGGGATGTTGTTTTTTTTTTTTTTTGGCTGCACATTACTCTTGTCTAGTGCGTAATTTGAATTGAGCCACATCCAAGTGTTTATAGCGGGAACAATTAGGTTGTAGCTGAAGGCAGTGAGAGTTTCTCTCAGTGGGGCAGAATGGTGTTCAGTAGGGGAGAGGATGTGGCACTGTGGCCAGAGCTGCAGAATTTGTAACAGGGGTATCAAGGTTCAGCCCTCATGACCAGTCCAGCAGACAAATTTCCTGAAGGAGCATATTTGCATGCTAGACCTTAGAAGCCCCGGTGTCTTAGCACCAGCACGTGGACCCTCGTGGCGGCAAATGTGGATTAACCTTGAAGGCCTGTCCACCACAATCCATACTGAAGTTCATCTCCAGTCTTGCGGGCAGGTCTATGAAGCAGCACACCCTAGAGCAACAGTGATCCAGTCACTGGTACTATCACCCAGGTCACATGAACCTTTAGCAGGTTAGGGCGGTGCGAACGGTGTGACCGCACCGGGCACCTATTTCGGGTGGGGGTGTAGTGCTTGCAAGTATATTATGGTTTTAAAAAAACTTGTTGCCTTCATCCCGGCCTCCAGCAATTTTCAGCAACAATACGAATGATAACTCCGGTGATTAATGTTCTTCCTTGAAAGAGATTGGAGTTTTGTCTAGTGGAAGGGTTGACTCCTGGAAAGGTGGCACAGAGGGTTAATGTGCTGGCTGCAAAGAACATGTAACATACAGATCACAAGTGCTCATAATGTTAACTAGGTGAGTGGGTTACTGCTTTTGTCAGAGAGATCCTTTTGTTACTTGCAGTTTATAAATTAAAATTCTAACATAGAACAGTGAGCTAATAAATTATGCTGCCTACTAGTATGGTTGTAAATGTGACTTCTATACCTTGTAGTCCTTTGTCTTATGTAACATTTCCTATACAGAGATTTACACACGTATAAATGATTGTCTCTGAGTAGTGTATGTGATGTAAAGTGCTCGGACACCTACACTGGTATGAGAGGTGCTGTAAATCAAATTAAATGCATCTGAGAAAGATTGTGGTTATGGAGACTTGAGGGGGACTGAAAAAGGGTGGTAGTGAGGGAGTCCAAGGTGTATGTGATCATTGGGGGCACCAACAAACATTGCTGCACAGGGGCCACCAACACTGAAGCCGGCTCTGCCCTCGAGGCCAGTCCGCTTCACCCACTGGTACCGCCATTGTTTCAGCAGTAGTAGCTACAACTCATCAAGGATCAGCAATGCAGGATTTGCATGCACACCAACTAAGGTTGCAAACTTCACATTCTCTCTGCTTCATGCACAAGCAATTTAACATGTGCTACCTGCACTGGGGTACTGGAATTATGCAGCAGTGTTGACTAAATTATGCAGCAACAAAAGGCTGCAGCATAATGCAATATGTTTTCTTATACTTTATTATTGTGACATGTTTACACATGTTAATATGCATGGGTATGCATCTGTGGTCCCAAAAGCACTCGAAGCGCTGCGCCGACGAACAAATGCGTACTCTTCTTCGAAACATGGCTGTCACACAGGCACTACATCCATGTTCACAAAGAGTGCAGCTCCCAGTGCAAGAAATTAATAATAACACGCAGGCGGCTCAGTGACTGTTGGACTTGAACCTTTTTGCAGGGTCATGCCTAAACTTTTAGCCTTTCTCCTAGCCTTTTTCTGACCTGGTGTTGGTGGTTTTAGGACTCTGGGCACTTTAGCACTGCTGTTCAGTGTAAAGTGCATATGCTCTCTGTGGCAAATATGGTAAGATTGGTCTACACCTGTTTGACCTACTTAATTTAACCTGTCTGTTGGACAGGCCACATGAAGGGCCGCTCTCCCCCGGCCCAACCAGGCCCGAGTCCAGTCACGCAAGTACCACACACCACCATTGCCCGTCCTCCGTCCCCTCAGGGACCCCTGCCCTCGAGCATGCCGACCTCGTGGGTCCGATCCACTGCCGGCCCACGCGCCCAAACTGGGGCGCCATCTTGGACACTCCACCACGAGGCCGCCTGGCCCCCGATCGACCTCAACCCTGGGCCTGGCCCGGCCTCAGACATTCCGGCACCACCCTCCACCCAGGAGGTGAGCGGGCTACTTGGCGAGTCAATGGGAGAAAGAGGTGTCGATGGCTCTCCCCCGCCAAGGGCCGCTCGCCCATCGCCTCCCCGGACGCTGGCTCCACCCCCCTGCTGGGTGTCTGGACTCCCTCATCCCGGACCTCCCGACCTCCAAGTGCGAGGGTCCGGACATCAAAGCACGCCAGCCCTATAACTGGGGCAGCTCCAGAGCAGGAAGGCAGTTGTATCTTGGAGTCGAGAGACGTAAAGAGGAACTCATCCTTGACGGACTACTGGCGCTGCCGTAGCTCTGTCTTGTGCACCATCGTCCTGCCTGTTGGCGCTGCCACAGCCTTCGCAACCTTCATTCTCCTTCATCGTCGTCGGGACCTGCTGGCGTGGCCGCGGACCGTTGTAACCGTCATCTTCACCGGGACCTGCAGGCTCCGCCGCGGACCGTCGTTTTCCTTCGTCCATCTCGGGACCTGCTGGCTCCGCCGCGGCCCGATCATCTAGAACGCCGAGCTCGAGGATTGAGAGCTATCTTCCACTCATTGGTAACAAGACTGTCCCGCTACCCCTTTTCCTAAGCCAGAGACTAGAACCGAGGGGACCCCTGAGTCCAGACCTCCTTGTATCATATCATCGTAACCTAAGAATTGCATATAAAGTCTCGTTAACCTTCAACCTTGTGTGGTGTCCGTCTGTGGGGGGGGAAGTTACTTGTCTGTACAGTCGTTGGAGACGGCTCTCCCCGGAGACCTCTCCCCGTAATCTCGGCCGACCCTCCCGGTCCGTCTAACATTGGTGGCCAGCGGCGCGATTCGAATCACCGCATAACGTACAGAGAGTAGCTCACCCCACGACGAAATCACAATGTCAACTAAAGAAAGCGGATCAACCGAGAAGTTCCAAATGGAGAAACTGGAGGAGTACAGCCATCGTGAACTAAAACAATTCTGCATCGAACTGGGTATCGCTACCACCGGACTAAGCACCAAAGACGATTTTAAGCATGCCCTAGAATCTTGGGCAGAAACCGGGGCTGCCGGAACCCCCGATCAAAGCACCGCAGAAAAAACCACCACGGCCCCTGAAGGGCAAAGAACGGGTCTCTCGCAAGACGAGATCCAGGAAAGAGAAAGAACCCGACTACACGAGCTGGAAATGGCCCGACTCAAGATGGACATTGAACTTAAACTGGCCGAACAAAAAATCAACTTAGAGCACCTGCGTCTCCGAGAAGAAAGAGAGGAGAAACAGAGACAAAGGGAGCTCGAGGAAAAGAAACTGGCGTACGAACACGAACGGAACCTAGCTGAGATCAACCTGCGCAAACAGAATAAAGAAGCAGGGGTGCCCGAGCGACCCCACACCTCAGGGACCACAGAGAAAAAGGTACACATCCCCAAGGATGTTGTCCGAGAATATTTCCGAGAGGACGACATCCAGCAATGGTTTAAGGCCTATGAAATCGCTATGACTGCACACCGGATCGATAGAAGCGATTGGGGAGCCGGTCTATGGGGGAGATTCCTCAATGAGGGCCGCGACACCCTGCTACAGCTCCCGGACCACCAGATGACCTCCTATGACCATATGAAAGCGGCACTCCTCACCCGCTATGGCCTCACACCCGAGATGTACCGTCAGAGGTTCCGAGACTGCACCCGCATCCCGGGTACAACTTGGGTGGACTATGTAACCTACTTTAGCCGAGCCTTCGAGGGCTGGATCAGAGGAAGCAACGTCACGACATACGAACAACTGTTCAATCTGATGGTATGGGAGCATTTGTCGAACAATTGCTTCATTGAACTCCGCCAGCACCTCCTCGACAGCAAGTTAACAGATCCCCGGCAGCTCGCAGCAGAAGCTGACCGGTGGGAGATCACCAGAGTGGGCCGAAATGGGTTCTACGAACAGAACCGAAACAACAATGGTCAGCACCGACCCAGAGGAGGAGGAGGAGGGGGCCAAGGACGAGGAAGAGACAACGCTCCGGCCGCCCCCGCAACCAGCACCACCCCCCCGGCCAACCGGGGCAGCACCCCGGCGCGACCGGGGTACAGAGCCAATGTCACGTGTCACCGATGCCAACGAGTCGGCCACTACGCAAACGACCCAAACTGCCCGCAGTACCAGAGTCCAAGACCCCGCCAAGTGGCCGCCGCGGCCCTAGGGGAAGAACAGATCTCCGAGGAGCAGGAAGAATACGAACAGGAGCATCAGGAGTGGGAACCAGCCGCCATGGCTCTAGCGTGCTTAGGGGGGAAAGACATGGTCCCGCGGGTCCCCCTACCCGCTAACACCCAGAAGTACAGCCAATGGGTGAGCATCAATGGGCGCCGGGCCGAAGCCCTTCGTGACACCGGGGCCAGTGTAACAGCCGTCCGCTGTCACCTGGTGACCCCAGAACAGTATCTACCGAACATTCTCTGCCCTGTACGATCAGCCGATAACTCGGAAAGTCTGTGTCGGATGGCCTGCGTCCCTTTCGAATGGGGAGGGGTCTCCGGCATGTTGAAAGTAACAGTCCGAGACGATGCCCCCGTAGACTGCCTCCTTGGAAATGACCTTGAAAGCTCTCCGTGGGCAGCCGTGGAGCGAAGAGAACACCTGGGGATGTTAGGCGTCCCGGACTGGGCGTGCGTCACCACCCGGTCCATGGCAGCCCGTGCCAACCACCGCCCAGAAGAACCCGAATGGCCGGCGCCACCGCCTCCGGTCGCCCCAGCCGAAACCACCGACCATGACATCCCCCCCGAACCAGCTCAACCCTCCGACCTCGCTAACCTCGACCAGTGGCCTCAAGAGGGGGGGCCCACGCAAGAACAATTTCGCCAAGAACAGAAGACCTGTCCCTCCCTCGAGGGACTCCGCCAGCAAGCGCTCGCCCAAAGCGCAGGGGATACCTCCGGAACTCATTGGGTCTACTGGGACAATGATCTGCTGTACAGCGAGCAAAGAATCGCCGAGCTGGGGGCCAACAGAGTATTAGTGGTGCCCCTCCGTTTCAGAGACTTTCTGCTAAACCTGGCCCACGATGTCCCCCTGGCCGGGCACCTGGGACAAGATAAAACCTACAGTCGCCTAGTGACCCACTTCTTCTGGCCCAAAATGAGAAACGATGTGCACCAGCATTGCCGATCTTGCCCCACGTGCCAAGCCAGTGGAAAGAGCGGCCGCAAACTAAAGGCCCCCCTGCAACCTTTCCCTGTGGTCACTACCCCATTTGAGAGGGTCGGAATAGACATTGTGGGGCCCCTGGACCCGCGCACAAAACAAGGCCATCGATTCATCTTGGTGCTAGTGGACCACGCCACCCGCTACCCTGAGGCTGTTCCTCTGCGGACTGTGACAGCCCCGGTAGTCGGCCGGGCTCTGATGGGGATATTCTCCCGTGTGGGCTTCCCCCGAGAAGTCGTCAGCGACAGAGGCACGAACTTTATCTCTAAATACATGAAATCCCTCTGGCAACAGTGCGGGGTCACCTACCGATTCACGACCCCCTATCACCCCCAAGGGAACGGACTTGTTGAGCGGTTCAACCGCACGCTAAAGGGGATGATCGGGGGGTTGGAAGAGCCCCTCCGACGCCAGTGGGATGTGCTACTGCCGTGCCTCCTCTTCGCCTACCGAGAGGTCCCTCAGAAATCCCTAGGCTTCAGCCCATTCGAACTGCTATATGGACACCCAGTGCGGGGGCCGCTCAGCCTTGTCAAAGAGGGCTGGGAGATGCCTCCGTTAAAGAACCCTCCAGATGTCTTCCGGTACCTCCTAACCCTCCGCAACCAGACCAGACGGTTCCGAGAACTAGCGAAAGCCAACCTAGAGGCCAGTCAAGAGGACATGAAAAAATGGTATGACCAGAATGCCTCATCCATTGAATTCGAACCTGGCCAACAGGTATGGGTGATGTCCCCCACTGAGCCATGCGCCCTACAAGACAAATGGACGGGGCCCTTCAAAGTAGTCGAGCGCAAGGGTCCTGCCACCTATCTCATCGACATGGAATCCTCCCGGAACCCTCTCCGGGTCCTCCACGCTAACAGACTAAAGCCCCACTTTGTGCGAACAGAGCTCAGCCTCCTGATGGCCACAGACAATGGGGTTGAAGAAGACTCCGAGCCTCTCCCTGACCTCCTACGGACTCAGGAGCAAGACGGCTCCGTGGATGGGGTCCGACTCTCGGAGGCCCTCACCAGAGAACAACGCCAAGAGTGTCAAGCTCTCCTGTCACAGTTCGCCAGCCTGTTCTCCCTCACCCCAGGTGTCACTTCCTGGTGTGTGCACGATGTGGACACAGGGGACAGCCCCCCTATCCGCCACCGGGCCTACCGCGTGCCAGATCGGGTACGGGCCTGCATCCAGGAAGAAGTAGCCAAGATGCTCACGCTCGGGGTCATCGAGCCCTCAGACAGTCCTTGGGCCAGCCCTGTCGTACTGGTCCCCAAAGCAGCTGCCCCCGGCACCACACCAGAACTCCGGTTCTGCGTCGACTACCGGGGCTTGAATGCGGTCACCAGAACAGACGCGCATCCCATCCCCCGGGCAGATGAACTAATCGACCGAATGGGAGCTGCCCGCTACCTCAGTATCTTCGACCTGACGGCAGGCTATTGGCAGATCGGCCTCACACCCCGGGCGCAAGAACGTTCTGCCTTCTCCACCCCCGATGGCCATTACCATTTCACGGTCATGCCCTTCGGCATGAAGAATGCCCCAGCAACATTCCAACGGCTCGTCAATCAGGTCCTGGCGGGGCTCGAAGGATTCAGCGCCGCCTACCTAGACGACATCGCTGTATACAGCCACCAGTGGTCCGAGCACCTCCACCACCTCCGAGCAGTGCTGCAAGCTCTTCAGCGAGCTGGCCTCACGATCAAGGCCAGCAAGTGTCAAATTGGGCAAGGGTCGGTAACCTACCTCGGACACCAGGTGGGAAGCGGCCTGGTGGCCCCTCTGCAGCTAAAAATTGCCGCCATCCAGGCCTGGCAGCCCCCCATCACCCAAACCGAGGTACGAGCCTTCCTGGGCCTCACGGGCTATTACCGAAGGTTCGTGAAAGACTATGGTACCATAGTGGGGCCCCTCACAGAACTCACGTCAAAGAATCAGCCCAAGAAAGTCAACTGGACCCCAGAGTGTCAAACTGCATTTGAACAATTGAAGGCCGCCATGTGTTCCGCCCCTGTGCTCCAGGCCCCAGACTACAGCCGGGAGTTCGTCGTCCAGACGGATGCCTCCGACCATGGCATTGGGGCAGTCCTGTCTCAAGTGAACACCGAAGGCCTTGATCAACCGGTGGCCTTCATCAGCCGGAGACTCCTACCACGGGAGCAACGCTGGAGCACCATAGAGAGGGAGGCCTTCGCCGTGGTATGGGCCCTCAAGAAGCTCCGGCCCTACCTTTTTGGCACTCACTTTCGGGTGCAGACCGACCACCGACCCCTGCAGTGGCTGATGCATATGCGGGGGGAAAACCCAAAGTTGCTACGTTGGTCCATCTCCCTACAAGGGATGGACTTCACTGTTGAACACCGGCCTGGGCCAGATCACGCCAACGCGGATGGCCTGTCCCGGTTCTTCCGCCTCGACAAGGAGAGTCCCCAAGAGGATGGGTAACTCTCCCCGCCTTCAGCTGGGGGGGACGCATGTTGGACAGGCCACATGAAGGGCCGCTCTCCCCCGGCCCAACCAGGCCCGAGTCCAGTCACGCAAGTACCACACACCACCATTGCCCGTCCTCCGTCCCCTCAGGGACCCCTGCCCTCGAGCATGCCGACCTCGTGGGTCCGATCCACTGCCGGCCCACGCGCCCAACCTGGGGCGCCATCTTGGACACTCCACCACGAGGCCGCCTGGCCCCCGATCGACCTCAACCCTGGGCCTGGCCCGGCCTCAGACATTCCGGCACCACCCTCCACCCAGGAGGTGAGCGGGCTACTTGGCGAGTCAATGGGAGAAAGAGGTGTCGATGGCTCTCCCCCGCCAAGGGCCGCTCGCCCATCGCCTCCCCGGACGCTGGCTCCACCCCCCTGCTGGGTGTCTGGACTCCCTCATCCCGGACCTCCCGACCTCCAAGTGCGAGGGTCCGGACATCAAAGCACGCCAGCCCTATAACTGGGGCAGCTCCATAGCAGGAAGGCAGTTGTATCTTGGAGTCGAGAGACGTAAAGAGGAACTCATCCTTGACGGACTACTGGCGCTGCCGTAGCTCTGTCTTGTGCACCATCGTCCTGCCTGTTGGCGCTGCCACAGCCTTCGCAACCTTCATTCTCCTTCATCGTCGTCGGGACCTGCTGGCGTGGCCGCGGACCGTTGTAACCGTCATCTTCACCGGGACCTGCAGGCTCCGCCGCGGACCGTCGTTTTCCTTCGTCCATCTCGGGACCTGCTGGCTCCGCCGCGGCCCGATCATCTAGAACGCCGAGCTCGAGGATTGAGAGCTATCTTCCACTCATTGGTAACAAGACTGTCCCGCTACCCCTTTTCCTAAGCCAGAGACTAGAACCGAGGGGACCCCTGAGTCCAGACCTCCTTGTATCATATCATCGTAACCTAAGAATTGCATATAAAGTCTCGTTAACCTTCAACCTTGTGTGGTGTCCGTCTGTGGGGGGGGAAGTTACTTGTCTGTACAGTCGTTGGAGACGGCTCTCCCCGGAGACCTCTCCCCGTAATCTCGGCCGACCCTCCTGGTCCGTCTAACACTGTCAGTCCCTTGTAAAGTGGTATCTCAGATACCCAGGACCAGTAAATTAAATGCTATTGGTGGGCTTGCAGCGCTGATTGCGCCACCACCAAAGTAGCCTTTCAACCCAATCTCAGACCTCTGCCATTGCAGGTCCTGTGCGCGCAGTGTTACCTCCACTGTGACATGGCACCTAAAGTGTGTGCCATGCTTGTGACCCCCTTTTACTGCATGTCAGTCACCCCTAAGGTAGGCCCTAGCTTGCCCTATGGGCAGGGTGCATTGCAGGTAGAAGATAGGACATGTACCTTGAGTGTGTGACATGTCCTGGTAGTGACAAACTTTTTGGTTTCTCACTACTGTAAGACTGCCCTACCATAGGAATGCATTGGGGATTCCCTGATAAGTGCTTCAGTGGTAATTCCTGATATGAGAGGAGCAGCGTGATCAAGTTTGGTATATTGGAATAGTGATAATAAATGCTACGCAATGGTATGCACAGATTTATTATAACTATTTTAGAAATACCACTTTTAGAAGTTGGCATTTCTGTGTGCTATGTGTCTGCCTGCCTGATGTGTATCGCATATCTGGCTCTGGAGTGACAGCGGCTGGTGAGGTGTGTGTGGCTCCAGGAGGGGCCGGGTGAGTCAATACTAGGCTGAATAGGGCATCTGCATTTGAAGTAGAGGGGGGAGTGGTCCCCTGACCCTGAATAGGTCTGTGCCTGCCCTAGTGAATGCTGGCTCTGTCCCCCTGTGGTGTGTCTGGTGACGAGCCCCCACCTGACAAAGTGAAAGAGGAACCTTGTAAACAGAGTGCTCCAATTCCCCCCTGGACCAGTTTAGGCAGGTTCCCCCAAGCCCTGTGCCAGGGCAGACAAAGCAAATATGTAATATAAATATAAGTACTGTGAACCCATGAGTGTTGTGCTGTTCCTGTGCTTACTGGGGCTTGCTGTTGCTGGGGGCAGAGGAGAAACCACCACAAGGGCTTGCCTCCCTGCTGGAGGGCCCTGTTGCTGGCCTCCCTGGGCCCAGCTGTGCCCCTTGGACCTTAAGGACCTAGCTCATCGTGAGCGCTATACTTTAATTGCCCAAGAGAAGAACGTGGGCTTCGCAGCACGGAGCTGCAACCTATTTTGGGGGACTCTTGACGTGGGGATTCCCCCACATTCTTGCCTAACAGAGCGGGAGCCCACCCCCTTTATGCATATTTTGACAGCGGGTGCCCACCACACATTTCGTGTTTGCTGGCGGGTGCCTACCCCGCTGATATGCATTTATGGTGCCTAACCCGCAATGGTCTTTATTTTATGGCGGGTGCCCACCCCGCACTTGTGAGGAGGAATCACCACCGCTGCCTGACCCGATAAAAAGAGCAGCGACCAGCAAGCTAGGCAAGTTGCCTGACGCTGGCCAGGGCCAACGGGAGGAGGCTGCCAATAGCAGCGCGGCCGTCTGGATGAGCAGGTCAAGCGATGGCCTGCTTCTAAGCGGGGCTCCCGTGAGCGAAAGGAGAGCCCCGCGTGTGGTGCGAAGGCAGAAGTTGTCCCGGGCCAGGGGGATCTCCTGAGGCACAATGTCGGTGCCTTTTCCCCTGCTGAGTTGGAGACGTGGGCGGAGTTCCCGTGAGCTGAGAGGAGCCCCATGTTCCCACATGAGAGAGCCGGTGAGTGGGGCCAAGTTGCGAGCCTGGTGGTGGGGACGGTGTCGAGGCACACTGTCGGTGCCTGCCCGCGTAGTCGCTCCCGAGGCATAGAAGTGCCAGTGCCTCTTGTTTGGCTCACAGCTGTACCACTGTGGTCAGACAGCTGCAACTTGGGAGTCATTTTATGTGTTGGAGTCTCAGTGGGGCCCACAGGGCACAGCGAACGCCTGTGCCTGCACTTATTTTCACAGCTGCACCACCAGTTACCGGTAGCTGCAACATTTGGCCACAATTGTTTTGCAGAGTCCCAGTGGGGGACTCAGGGCACAGTAGCGCCACTGCCTGTTTTGTTCGTCAGTTGCGCCGCCGTGGTGGGCAGCTGCAACATGGGGGCCATTTGCTTGGAAAGTCCCAGTGGGGACCCAGGAGGCACAGTAGTGCCAGCCCCATTCCTTTTTTGGGCGCATTTCGTTTATTATGAGAAGAGAGGTGTGAGTTACACCCATGCCCTGCCCCAGCGCTTTGCGCACTTTGCTTCGCTGCATTTGCAGCTGGACCCTACCATTCTGGACAGAGGGCATTTTGAGCCCCACGGAAAGGCCCTTTGGCCTGGGGGTCAGTTCTATGGTAATATCTAATATGAATATTGCATAATGTCTTTATGCTTGTGGAGTTTATTGCCAAATGTGCTTTATGCACCCTGATCTGCGCATAATGTGTTGATGCTTGTGAGGCCTATTGCGTAAGGTGTTTTATGCTTAGGAGGGTTGTGCCTAATGTGTTTTATGCCTACTGTGATGCAGACATAGTGTGTTCATGATGCTAGATATAATGCAGAGGTCATTATTTTCCCAGTAGTTACTGTTTGTGTTTTACCTGTTACTAGTGCTTTGTGATGGTTCTGACAGTGGCCCAATTGGCCCCGTCTTGTATATAATCCTCTGTGAATATTGCCTAGTGCCAATTGGCAGAGTGTAACGGTGTGATTATGTTTCTAATGTGCTTATGATAATACAAAGGATATTTTTGATATAACCTTGTGTGTTGCTGCGGTGTGTGTGTTACGCAAACGCTTTACACATTGCCTCCGAGATAAGTCTGACTGCTCGTGCCAAGCTACCAAGGGGGTGAGCAGGGGTTATCTTTGGCGTGTAACTCCATCACCCTGACTAGAGTGGCGGTTCCTGCCTGGCTTTGGCGCAAGCCTCAGCCAACCAGAAATCGCATTTCCAACACAGACCTACCTATCAGATAGAAGTCTACTCCTGCAATCCTAATTTACGACTCTAGTATCAGCAGGTTTGAGGGTCTTCTTGATGATAAGATTACCTTTCGGAATTGTGTTCCGCTTTACATAGACCATGCTGCTTATTGCTCAAGGCGTACGACACTGTGTTAAAACACCATCAAGCCTTAGTTATCATGGTTTCAGGATCCGAGCAGTCGCTCCCTTCTTACTTTTTTAGGCTGGGCTCAATTCATTCTAAAGGTGCTCTTCCAGAGCAATGTACTTGGTCTCGAGACTTACTCCTAGTCAACGTAACAACTTATGGTCTCAGAGTGCTGTTCATGTTATGATGTTTTATCCATTATATTCCTACTCGAGGTTGGTTTATCTCGTACCCATTTAACATAGGATAAATGTTCGACAACATCGACCAGCCTTGGACGTCCTGCAAAAATTGTCCTCCAAGGAGTTTGCTAGGCTGTTTTAAACTTTTTAAAGAAACCACTAGCCATAAGGAAACTCTATGAATTATTGCCTTGTTTATAACTGATCAAAATTGCTATTTTAGGCCTTCTTCAGGAATTTATTCATGTATCATTATTTTAATTGTATTTTATATCAAATGTTTTTAAATGATTATGTTGTTTATGGAAGAGTTTTATGCTTTTATGGCTTATTGCCGAATAAAGATGGTTTTTGACTGATTGACTGACTGGGGGCACAAGCTCCATGCTCGTGCCAAGCTGGGCTCACTTATTGAACCTTGCCCATCCGGGGAGCCTGCTTCTGAGAGGAGCGCGTTCCCGCTGCGCTGCTTTCAAGTCTCCATCATGGCTGGGAGCAGACAGCGGTGAGACCTGCAGCGCTCAGTTGAGACCCAAGGGTCAGAAATGCCCAACCTCCCAGCCTTGCAGGTCCTGGCGGAAGTCTTTGTCCGCGGCTGTGCAGAAATGCTGTGAGCACTTTGGCCTCTGTGCTGATTCCTCAGTTCTGAGACGCGTCTCTGTCTGACTCCCTGGAGGCTCTTTCAGAGATTTCAGAACAGTAACAGCAAAAACTGTATTAAAGTGCATTTGGACGCAGTGCCGGAGAAGCATCAAAGCACTGCATATGTGGTGGCTCGATGCCGCGGTCAGACATCAGTGTCGGTGGTAGACCTCCACTGGAACGTCATCAATAATGCAGAACTCACTCTGGAGTCCCTACAACCATCCCTTGACACTACTGCAGGGGCAAACCTGACTCACACTCGGATAAAACAGGCATCAGAGCAGCCTAATGAAGCACTTGGGTGATGGCCAAGGAGGCCAGAAAGTCCTAGAGCAAGTCCGTCTGTCAGTCCTGCATGACTCCCGTCCCAGGACAGGAGTACATGTTCAGGCAGCTCCAGCTTCAGGAGGGTTCCTGTGCAGTAGCATCGCCTGCACGTCGGACGCTGGGCTCAAAAGCAGGTCCGGCATGAACTTCAGGGGAGCTTGACACTGACAGCTTTTGAGGTGTGATGGTGACCCCATGCCAGACCTGTCACAAGTGGCACGTACACAGCTCTGTGACTGATTCTGGAGATGCTGAAAGGAGCAACAGCATTTTAAAACACATGTTATCAACAAGGCACCCCCCCCCCCTCATCGAGCAATCTATCCGCACACTGGTGTTTTCACTCTACAACCAGCAGAATTTCATTGGACTGAAATAAGGTTTTCCAGCAACATTAAATAATGCTTTGGCTTGCACTTTAAAGTTTACATACTCTGCTGAAATAAAGGCCATTGTTGGTGCTGGATACAATAAAAGCTCTGGGAGCAGGAAACTCGATTGTTTGACACACATTTCCCTTTTTGGTCCTACAACTTTGCAACTAAATACCTCTATATCTTGGGAGTCTGGCGAATGCACTGAAGGTTCACTCATTAACAGATGTTCAATCTTAGAAATAATGCCCTCGATACTCTTAGGAGGGGATTTACTAAGATTTGACACTGCGTTCCCATCACAAAAGTGCCACAAATTGGTGCAGAATCTTTTGTTTTAATTGATTTACCAGTGCTAAACTTGTTAAGTGCTGGAAATAATGTGGAAATAATGCAAAGCAGCGTATAGCGCTGGTTTGCATTACAAAGCGCTAAGGGGGTGCACCATAGGTGGAGCATAGGCGTTCCCATGCTACCACTCAAGGTTTCTGTCTCTAAACCCTATTTACTAAATCAAGTAGAGTGGGGTTTGCATCAGAAAACTTCACCCTCACCCTTTCAAAGCAGCAGCAAGGAGAGAGAAATGCTTTATTTCTCTTTCTTTTCCGACTTTGCCCGAGTGCTGCACTTTACAGCGCACAGAGAAAGAGGAACAAGGGTTCAAGTTAGTCTAAGAATAGTATTTTGTGCTTGAAGGGGATCCTTCCAGTGCAAACCCTATGCCAGACACCCAGAGAAACCTTAGACTGTGGTGCAAAGGCGTCTCCGTGGCGCACGGCAGCTGATTTGAGCACCGGCGCTGGGGAAAGGGGAGCAGAGTGCCATATTTCTGTAAGTATGGTGGTCTCCTCCTCTCTCCTTTTCACGCAACGCAGGGTGACTTTTGCGGCTGCTGCTTTGCGCTGTGTATGGGATAAATCTGGCCCTAAGTGATTAGATGAGGTGGCCGTAGAAACAGGGGGATGGCACACCTCAGAAACAAGGGCCTCTAAGTCTAATTGCATCATTTGATCTTTGCAGATGTCTTTGGTCCCATCTAGAGCGGATCTGAATCCTGGTATGGGGTCTAGCCCCCGCCATATGAGGCATCAGGCACATGAAAGAGAAACAGAGCAGTGAAGGAGGAGGACCACAAAGGTAACCAGGACAATCCGCAAGGGCGGAGCGGATCCGCGCATCGTGCTCCGCCTCCTGTCCCACCTAGTGTCGTTGCACATCTGGATGAACCACACACGGTTAATAGCATGGGTTGGATTCGCTTGAGGAGACGCTGGCACCGAATAGCATGAGAGACACTTTAGATATTGGGCAGCATTTGAAGACCCCTGGATCTACCCATAGTCGCCTAGCCACGCCTTTGCCGGGTTTATATTAGAACATACCTAAGTCGCCAGCGCAGTAAAAGATGCAGGAGGCAGGGATGGTGCAGACGAGCTCCAGGGAGCATCGGTGGTCGACCAACTATCTATCACAAGAAGGAGCGCGTAAGGAGTGAGTGAGAGTGACCATCTCGAGGCGTGGCCACGCCAATTACCCCACAAAAGACTCAGAGAGGTAATTCATCATTAGAAATAGCTTCACTCTGCCAATTTAACTTGATCTTTCTGCTTCTGATCAGATAATAGTTGCGACTAAAATCAGAGCAGATATATACTTCCCTTGGTGGCTGCAGCCCACATTATGAATGTGTTCTGAATATGAAGTGAACGGATCTCAAACGAGAGTATGTCGGTTTTGAGAGAGCCTTGTATACGGATGAGACATTTCACTGTGACAATCCCCGAGAAGAAAGAGAGGTTCAGACACGCACCCCATCCCTATAAATGTATGCCCGATACATGACCAGCATGGCAGGGGTCTGCATGAACCCAGCCGCATGTGAGTGGCAGGTTCGATAGTGGGGGATCGCCCTGTGTGGCTAGATGATTATCAAAATTGTGATCTTCACAATATGACACAAAACAATTTAATACAATAAATATAAGGCAACATTAAAACAAAAAACAGGGAGAGTCAAAACAAACAACAATTGTCGATGCAAACAAACTGATCCGCTCGATCTGCGGTAAATAATACTTCATGTGGTGTCCAGATCCCCATCTGTTGTAGCCCCAGTCTACACAGAGCCAGTAGCAACTCAGGGTCCCCCGATAAGGCCGCTGCGGGGTTCACCTCCGCCAGGTGTTCCAATGAGGCTGTCTCATGGGAGATGGCTTGTGCACGAGGCTCCTTGTTAGAAAGGGCCTTTGAAAACACATTAATGCCCAATGACCGGTCCATGGATGTTGGGATAATAAAGCGGACATCAGAAACCACGACATTTCTTCTAATTGGCCCTAATACTCCAGAAACCCAATAGCATTGACAAAGCAACAAATGGGATTCTGTAAATTTGTATTAATGGATGGCCTCTTTTGAAAGTTGAATCTGTGTATATGTGTATAAACTGTCTATATTGGAAATCATTTTTGTACATATTGTTTGTGTCACATAAGCACTATTCACTATTGTCACATGTTGCACTTTTTTACTATGATATCGACAGTCACCAATGAATTATTTTGAACGCATCTTGAAAAATATAAAGATACAAATAGTTCTATACAGGCTTTTTCTTTTCATTTATTGCAAGAACCTGTTGTGAATTCCTGTCAGAGGGAGGTGGTAATATCAAACACAGATAGAATCTACAAATTAGTTGTTTCGCTACCCGACAGAACCAATTTTCTTTTAATCGGACAGTTACAAGGGACATCGCAGCAACTGGTGAACCCTGTCTATCCTCTGAGAAAGAGGCAGGAACTACAACATTCATGGAGAGTCAATGTCAAAAAATGGATTTCCTTATCTTCTGAATCTAATATTTACAGTTGTTTATAATTCCTGGTGTTGTTATTCATTTTACAGTGGGATAGAAGGATTGAAACTGAAGTCTGTGGGTCGTCCATGCTTCCCTCTGGCTGAAAGAGATACACACATTTCACTTGAGCACCTACCTTCCTGGCGCGAGTCCGGAATCCAGAGGGGGGAGCACACCCAAGCTATTATCACCCATGTTGCATGACTCATGTATGTCGGGTCAAGGGTCGCGACCCGGGCAGCACACTGCCCCCCATGACAGGCGGGAGGAAGAGTCTCCACCTGCACAGGGAGGACTCTGAGGGACCAGGGGATGAAGCTGTGACATCACAATGCCTCTCAGCTGTGACCAATCGGAGCTCAGGATGGACCACCCATTGTCCTGAGGAGCCAACAGGAGATCTCCTAAGAGGCTGGCTCCCCCGGAAGGACAGGACCAGACTGGGTCATGTGACAAGTGACTGACTCAGCCCCAGCCCCAGCCCACCTACCTTTCATGGCCAACACTAACTCTGGAATCTGATTTTAACAATCTTCAGGCCGCCGGATGAGGTCTCAGGGACACAACTTTCCAGGTCAGTCACCAGCATGAGAGGTTAAATGCTTGAAATTGCCAAGACTCTATCTTTTCGATTTATATTAATTTCCAACTACATCTCTTTGGTGATCCAAGTGTCACTTCTCAGTCGGCCTCTGCCTATCTCATTCTTAGAGACTGTGTCCTAATAAAACATTTGAATACGCACCGGTCAGTAGAATCACAGTTCTTATTAAAAGCACACTTTATATTTGTGAAAAAATGCATTCAT
Organism: Lissotriton vulgaris; assembly: GCF_964263255.1. Lineage (NCBI taxonomy): Eukaryota > Metazoa > Chordata > Amphibia > Caudata > Salamandridae > Lissotriton > Lissotriton vulgaris. The sequence goes on along the minus strand of NC_141700.1, from coordinate 799,914,073 downwards.
ATAGCCTTATAGCCCGCCGCAGAGGGCTATACCGGCTATTAAAGGCCCTCTCCAGCGTTAAAGGCCCCGAGCCGAAGGCGAGGGCCTTTAACAAGGGAGAGGGACTTTAATAGCGGTATAGCCCATCTACGAAGGGCTATAAGGCTATTAGAACATTCTGTCACTAGAGGGAAGAATGTTCTAACAAAAAAAACAAAGCCTTTTGGGAGCGCAAGGGGATTGGAATCCCCTCAGGCTCCCTGAGGCCTTTGCTCACAGCAAGAGCTGTGAACAAAGAAACAATGGAATGTGGGAGCTCCGAGCTTATACCAGCAATTATAAGCCAGGAGCACTCCATTGTTTTCAATGGAGCTCCCAATATTCCAATGTTCTAATAATTAATAAAATGAAGACAAGCGATCTTCTGTACTTTAGTACTTAGTATCATTTCTTTAACATGTCCAACCATTGGTTCCCCCTGGACATCTGTCCTGTGTGGTCGGTCAGAGGCTATCCATCTTGTGTGTGGTTGGGAGAGCGGATGTTTATGGTGTGACTTATGCGGGAAGCCTTGGGTGTCATATGTGTGGACCAGATAGCTGCTTCTGTACCATCCCTGCAGGCTTGAAGCTGCTCTAGGGCAGGTCGGTGTTGGAGAAGTATGTGGTAGACACAGTTGTGCTTCTCGTTACACAGCCTCTCCCGGGGGTCTCCACGGTGCAGTGTTCGGCGTCAGCCAACAAGGTGTGCCTATGAAGGGGCCAATCTTAGTTAGGAGACAGGGTTAGCTGGTTGAAGAGTCCGGTCTTAACAGGTCTGCAGTGTGCAGTAAAACAGGAACCTCCCACAGGATCACCTGCAAAACCCAGAGCCCCTCCCCTTTTACTGAGGGGTTTCATCCCAGAATTAGGCACGTGCAGTGCGCGTGCACACCTCCAACGAGAAACACCCTCTTGGCTCAAGGACTGAGAATGGATCTCCCCACCAATGGGGTGGTCTGAAGACAATGTTACCATAAACACGACTTGTCAGCCAGACACACATCTGGTTTCATACAAAGATTTGATTGGGTGCAGTGACAGAGACTCAATCTACAAGATATATTACACACCATGAAAATAAGAGGAAAGGATTACAAATGTACCCAGTACTTATCAACACAGATATGTAGGTATGTTGTTATTTATTAAGCAAACATACCCCCCTATAGTTAAATCTTGAAGCTGACATCAAACAAAGTTACATAAACCAGGGCTGCCTTGAAAACCAAAGTGGAAACTGACTTTATAACATAGTATAAAACAGTGGTTCCATCTGTATTTTTCTACAGTTTCAACATTTTTGAGCAAAGCAATATACAGTTTACTCAACAATGGCAAAAAATGCAGAAATACATTATAACATTCAAACAGTGGACATATAGTGTCATATGTATGAACACATTTTCCCATAGACACAGAATGGGTAAGTCCTTTGGATACATTTGGTCCATAGACACAAACTCAAAATAGTGGATTGAACAGGATGGAATAGCTTTCTTTGCTGCTACCCTTTACCACACAACTAATTCAAAAATCTGGGTAAACCGTTGCGGCAACGCAATGCTCAGTACAGGCGAGGACCCATCCATAATACAGTAGTTTACACATTGCAAGTTCAAGTGGAGAGACTTATGTTGTAGGACAATCGAAGCAAGGCAAAAGCTTTGACATGGCGCACAGTGTTGTGAATCCACTTAGTTGTGGATGATGTTTCGGCCCATGGTGATTAAAGTATTCATGGGTCATCATCAGGACAGATATGCAGTGATAAGCCTTTGAAGAGTTTGAAAAAGTCAAAATAAGATGTGGAAGAGGGTGAGCAAAAATGGATTGTTGCCCACTGAAGAGGCTTACTTGAGAGGTGATGTAAACATTATGGGCTCCTTTTCTTTTTAAAACCGAATATATGCTTGTTTTGTAGAAAAGACTAGGATGTAGTACTTTTTCATTCGCGATTCAAGATTCGGAGGTGATTCAGGCAGGTTCGGGCAGCAGAAAAGGTTAACCAAGACTAGAGGTGGGCAAGCCAACTAATTCACAGGGCGAGCAGAGCCAAGCCAAGCATATGACCTGGCTCTTAGAGCCCGTGTACGAGCCGAACCCTTAAAATGTCTGCCATATAAATTATACAATAAACATCACGTAAAATATGATACAGTCTCTACAAATTTCCAAAAAGTGCATTTCTTTAACATGAAGGAGCTTTGACATTAATATGCCACATTTTTACACTGAAGGGAGAAGTACTTAATATATAGTTTTTAAACATGAACTTAAAACGATTCCTTCCCCTCCCTGGTGCCATTAGTGACGTAAGAGGCAAGGCAGGTGTCATGTGAGCCCTTTATGGGCCCAGGTTCTTATAGATAGAACAATACTATAGTCTATTAAATCAAACAGAATAGGTTTTATATAGCTAGCACTCTGAACTCACGTATTTGAAAGCAGTTTCATATTTTATATTAAGAAAAAGGGGAATCAGTGAAACAAAATCTTTGCCTAAGATCCCACAGTTTGGTTAAGCAGGGAAGCTGGGATTAATCCAGGTTTTCTAGTTTCACTTTCCACAAATCCGCCTTTGAGTGGGTATCTTTTGGAATCTCTTTTTCACCTCAAACTTTAATACTTTGTTTTTACCTCTCAGTGCATGATACAAAGCAAGGGTGGCGGGCGGAAGCCGCTTGAAAGCTCAGTGCTCGAGGGTCTAACAGGACGTTGAGCTGAGCCAGAGCCAGGCTTCAGGCTCGAGCTTTCAGCAGCTCGATCACCACCAAGACCTGCAAATTAACCAGAAAATCTCTAAGGATCGGGGCTCCACAATTGAGATATCATCCCAATCTGTAATGCCCAGGGTGGGTAACCTCCTTACCCCCTTATTCCGTGCTTAATTTGTGCCGGTGCTTTCCAGTGCTTGGAACCGGCTGGAAACCAGCACATAAATGTCATTGCTGGAACATATGACAGTCTGCCACATAATGGCGCTGTTGGTCTAATTTAGAGATAAGCAGCACAAGAGTTGTTTATTAAATCAATATACATAAAAATTACTAACTCCTGTGGACCAAACCATCATTTAGGTTTCGGGGCCCTGGAATAGTCAGAATTGTCACTCCTGTAGGAGAAGTGTGATGGTTAGTAGATGTTCTGTTTTTTTTCTTTTACAAATTAAGCACTGCCCTTGTCTCAGGAATTGATGTGATGGCAGCTTCCACTTGTTGCCACCATGTCACTGCCAAGTTTGTTTGACTTTTAGTCACAGAAAAGAGAAAGGAAATATAAGATGTATATTTTCTCTCAAAGTTTTCTACTCTGTGTATGGCAACAAAAACCTTGTATTCAGGACAGTCCAAAAACTATATTTTGACGAATTATTTAGTAACGGGGGGGTGTGCTGGGAGCACACTGCCTCACATCCCAGCATAGTTTGTCCCTTTTCATCCAGGTAAATGCAGTAAACAACTAGCACTAACTTCAAAATGAGTCTTCGTTTTTCACCAAAGTTGGTGGAGAGTAGACATTGCTGTATATCTCTAGACACGGGTTTCTGGGTTGAGCCCTTCATCAGTCGAGAGCAGCAGTAGTGGAGAGCAAGGAAAAGTCATCTGGGTTTGCTGGAAATGCTGCCAAATTCATCTCAGGTGGCTACTGTACCACTCACAGGTGCATCCCAAGAGAGCTTGTCAGCTTGCTGGCTCAAGGAAGCCATTTAAACCGAAAGGGGGGGCATACTGCCTCACATCCCAGCAAGCTCAGTAGCTTTGGAGGTGCACCTGTGCGCCTGTGAGTGGGAAACTAATTACATGTGCTCTTGTTGCATTTGCAAGTCTGTTTTTGTAACACATGATTAATATAGTCTTGTTTGTTATGTCTGTCCTATTGTCTTTGTCACTATTAATATGCAGCTGATCATTCATGGCGTGTGCTTTTTATATGTGCCTACATGTTTGTCCTATGTTGTGTTTGTCTGTCTGTGTATCATTTAATCATCTTTTTACTCTTTCAGAAACATAAAGCTGGATTACATGAAGAATAGTAGATATTTTATGTGCTGCTTTATTTGTTTGCTTTTGCTAAATGTCTTTTATTAGTGGGTTAATTAATAATTAGCAAGGGCTGGGTGGTACAGAAGGGTTTGTTTTACCGGAATTAATTATTCTTTTGTGTTTGTTTAAATAATAGTTTTTCTGGAAAGTGACGCAAGTTAAAAGTGGCGCAGTGACCCAATCAGAAGTGGCGCAGAAAAGGCCTGCTGTTGTTGAAAGCCACATGAGAAAACCATATTTTGAAGTGGATGATAAAATTTTATTCTGAAATCACTTGAAAATGAACTGCTAAAGACAACTCTGTGGAGTGGGTTTGGATGTGCCACGGAAAGCTCAGAACGGACAGGCTCAAGGTTGAAAGGAAGAGACGTGACAGATTTTGTATTGCTTGAACATCTTTGCTACAAAATGTAGCAGACTAAGGAACTGTCGCCAGGATTCTGTGCATGAACAATGGCTCTGTGTAAAGCCTGATCTCGTGGTGGAAGATGTCACAGTTTACTGTGGCGTGAGGTGATTCAGCCAATGGAGAGCCAGAATTCAGCTAATGGAATGTGAAAAATAGTTAGCTTAGCTTAATTTAGGGTATAAGAATAGGTTTTAGCTGCAGATTTTTTGGCTTACGCTTCTTGATTCCAGAGGGACGTGTTCTGCTGTCCGATGATTACACGTAAGGAAATTTAACTTTTTTAGACTTTGTTTTCAGGCGATGAGGGTAGAGACAGAGAGTTAATTAGGTTTTGGAAATGCTCTTTTTCACTTATTTCTGCTAATGAATAATATTATCTTGAATTAAGCTCTCTTTATAAATGCTGAATAAAACTTTCTTATGACTTTTTCTAATGCTTGCTTAATAAAGTTCCAAACCTAAGTTTTCTTGAATATGTTTGAATAAACTTTTAAAATGACAAGCTGGTCTTGTTTATTGTGAATGTCTTAAACAAACATATTTGATCTATTTGCCTCATGATTCAGCTACTCTATTGTTTCTTATGGGCCTGGTATTGATTGGTAAGTATGGTGGTAGATAGTGACATCATTTATAAAGAATTTTAGTTGCTGCGCTGCATCAAAAGGCATCCTTGTGTCAGCTTTTGGCGCAAGAACGCATGTAAACAAAGCACTGCAAACAACTGCCTCTTGTGTTCTGTTGTTCCTGGGCGTTCGCATAAATGTTTTACCACGAATGGTGCCATTTCCAGTAAATCTTTACAGGGAAAGGCGTGTAATTACATGAAGTGGCGTAAAGGCATACTTTTGTGAATATCATGGCATACTTTTCTGAACAAGAATAAAGTGAAATTGCCAACATTATGCAAATTACATCTGCGTAACTTGAATTCCACCCAGGCCTTGTTGTTACAAGAGCAGGGAGGTGGACGTCTCTCATTTTTAGCATCACTTGTTACTGCTAACCTCAGGCCTTCCTTTGCTGTGTGTCCTCTATTTCTTCTTTCGTCTCTACCCCCTTGGTGTGAACCCATTCTTTATTGGAAACCTTGTCTCATTTACAGTCTGCCTGTGCTCTGCAGCAAGGTTCGCTTATTAAATCACAATACATACATACATACATATATACACACAACACAGCAGAAGACATCACCGGAAGCAATTTAACATCAATATTGTGTTTGGTTGGGATTCTCAGGAGAGAATCTATTTTAGGAGGGGTCCCACTGCTCTTCTCAGGGCCTGCTTCACCTCCTGGTTTCTCAGACTGTAGATGATCGGATTCAGCGCAGGCGTCAGGGCCACATAAAACACGGAGACAAATCTGTGAGCTTCGAGGGGGAGCCTGAACGAGGGCATCAAGTTGGTTAGGAGGCCGGAGCTGTAGAAGAAGGAGACCACAGTGAGATGGGAGGCACAGGTGGAGAAGCCCTTCCGATGCCCAGTGTCAGTGGGTATTTTCAAGATGGTCACAATGATGTTGAGGTATGACCAGAGGATTGTGGTGGTACAGATGAGCGCGGCTATCCCGCCGTGGATGAAAAGAATTGTCCTGTTGAGTGATTTGTCCGTGCAGGCCAACTCCAGGAGCTGTTGTATGTTACAGAAGAACTGGTTAATCTCATGATGGCCGCAAAACTGTAAGTTGCATGTTAGGGTGGTGTGTACCACACATGGGATGGAACCGCAGATCCATGAGCCCACGGCCAGCTGGTGACATGTGCGCTCGTTCATCTGGACAGTATATCTCAACGGCCAGCATATCGCGACATAGCGATCCAGCGCCATAACAGCCAGCATCAATGCCTCCATGATGGAAAAGGAGAGAACCAGATACAACTGCAAGAGACACCCAATGAAGGAGATGGCATAATCTCCAGAGAGAGTGCTCACCAGCATTCTGGGGAGTGTGACGGAGGAATAGCAAATGTCCATTAGGGACAAGTGACAAAGGAAGTGGTACATGGGAGTGTGCAGACGGGGGTCTGACTGGGCCAGGAAAATCAGCATTGTGTTTCCCAGCAGGGTAAAGAAGTAGATAAGTAAAAATGATGCGAAGACAGGAAACTGCAGCCCAGGACCTGCTGTCAATCCCAGCAGAATAAAGCGCGTCAGCAACGTGTTGTTGACCTTCTCCATGCATACCATCCACGGTTAGCTTTCAATTCTAGAAGAATGAAGCGCGTCAGCAATGTGTAGTTTACCTTCTCCATGAGTACCATCCACGGTTAGCAGTCAATCCCAGCAGAATGAAGCGTGTCAGCAACATGTCGTTGACCTTCTCCATGCGTACCAACCACGGTTAGCGGTCAATTCTAGGAGAATGAAGCACGTCAGCAACGTGTCGTTGACCTTCTCCGTGCATACCATCCACTGTTAGCGGTCAATCCCAGCAGAATGAAGTGCACCACCAACATATTGTTGTCCTTCTCTAGGAGTACCACCCTCGGTTCGCTGCAAGTGAGAATGAATTCATAGTTAATTGCTCTGCTGCCTTTTGGAGATGTTCACTCTATAGAAACACCATATACATATATATACATACATAAATATAGGAATTGCATGGCACACAGAATCAATGGAATAATTTCTAGACCCATGGCCTGTAAGATGCAGCTCTTGATGTCCTGAGCTCGTACGGGTGGTGGGCTTGAGCACCAAGGGGCGAAGGTTAGACATCAGGCGACTGTCGGGTCAGGTTTTTAGAAACTTTCTGGGAATGGTGAGGGTTAAGTGGGAACCAAGGATGGGAAGGGGATAATCTTAAGCTTGGAGGCCGAGGTAAGCACATGTCGACCTTCTCTGTAGGCTTGTCATGTGAAGACTTGTAATATTTGGAAAGTTGGGGGCGTGGCTTTGCCTGGCTACAAGATGGCCGCACCTTGAGTGGGCTCTGCCGGCCGAGACACAAAATCCCACACCATCCGTGCATAAAATGGGGCTCCTGCGCATTCTGTATAATTACAATCCAGCTTTGATATGAGCTGCGTTGCCTGGTATCGCTTGACGCTTGCGGCTGCCCTGGCTGGGACCGCGGAGCCACCTAAACGCGGAGGCTGAACCCAGCCTACTGTGCGAGAACCACGAGACAACAAGACGTGTAGGCTAGATCAGCAATCTGCGAGGCCCTGGAGCAGCAACATTGAGGTGGAGGCCTTGCTGACACCGGAGCCAGAAGTGAGAACCTACAGGTGCGTGAATCGGGCTGGTTGCCCTGAGCTGTGTCTGGCCTGTGTGACTGGCTGCATCCCTGTGTGCGTCGACCTACCCGCCGATCAGAAGATGCAGCTTGTGGCTGGGCAGAGGAGGAGATAGAACCGGGTGGAAGCTATGGTGAGACAGACCTGAACCTCCCAGACGGAGGTGGTGACTCATAAGCAAAGGCTGCTGCACGCAGCATGCTGCGACCTCTGGAGGACCTACAACCGGACCTGATTAGAGCTGCGCCACTGTGCCACTGCGCCAGGTGGCCCGAGGGGGACTGACACGAGTGGCGTGACCCTGAGGACACGAGAACTGGGCTGGTCGACCTGCGCTGTGTGGAGGTTGCGGACGCTCTGACCCCACCATCGATCGGATAGCGGGTCTGACGTAGCGGCTGTAAAATGAGGCCTGATACAGAGTGACGTGTGGCCGCCCTTACCTAACTACTGCATAGTAACATAAGTGCCGGATCCTGTGCTCTACATGGTGTGACCTTAGGGCCTGGATCCAAAACTACCTTACGGACACAGCGGCCGAGTCTCGGGTGGAGGATGAGACGAAGCCCTGGAGCTCAACATCCGCCCTCTCCCAGGGTAAAAGGCACTACCGTTGGTGGGAGTGCCTTGCACACAGCGGTGTATAGCCCCAGGGCCAGGCCACCTCTCTGATTCCTGGTGCCCTAAGCTGCTGATTGTCTGTATTGCGGGGCCCTCTTTCTGCCTGAGTTGAGGGTTCTAGATCTGATTCCGCAGCCTCTCTTGGTCGTGCGCCTCTCTGAGCTGCTGCGGGGGCCAGCGCCACCCACAATCTGATTCCTGGGATGAGGTGTCGGCGTGCAATTGACCTTGCACCATAGTACTGAGGTGGGAGATCTGCGTTTCTATTGGAAACGTTGATGCCCCCCCCCCCCCTCCCTTTACTACCTGTATACGTGAGCAGATAAAGACTGCATAGGGGACAGTGTTGCTCAGCACGAGACAATGGGCAAACTTGATACCAAATAAATCAAACTCACCAGGCAAGGCGAATGAGCCTAGGACTCTGATGAGCTACCAATGCAGATGGCTGGCACAGCACCTCAAGGAGAAGATATCCGCACACTACTAATAGATGCAAAGTCCAGCTTGAAAACAATAGGTTCTAAGCTGGATCTTCTCAAGAAACCAATAAAGGATTTATTTCTTAAAGTATTGCAAGTTTCTGGACTTCTATTTTTGGTGCACCATCCATATCCTCAACAATGCAGATGGCTGACAGAGCACCACAAGATGAAGGCATTCGCACAGTACTAATAGATGCAAAGTCCAGCTTGAAAACAATAGGTTCTAAGCTGGACCTTCTAACTGCCCACCTAGACCATGCCAAGCACAGGGTTGACGCACATGATGACTGGATAGAACACATGGAGACACGTATATCAGACCTGGAGGACCTCAGAACGGAAGACACAAGGAAGATGTTAGAGATCGACAAAGTCCTGGCACTCATAAAAGCCAAAAAATGAGGACTTAGAATCCCACCCTCGTAAAAATAACCTCTGAATAATGGGAATTCCAGAGTCCACGAATATTGTCAAGATGGAAGACTTTGTTGAAGACATGCTACATGAGCTCTTTGGTACTGAGCTATCAACAGTCTTCGTAGTAGAGAGAGTGCACCGCACGCTTGGCCCTGGCCACCTTCCAGAGGTCCGACCCATCCCATAATTGCCCAGATTTTGACCGCAACAAGCTCCTCCACAAGGCAAGGGAGTAAGGGGTGGTGAGTTACCAGGGCAATACACTCTTCTTCTACCCGGACTTCACCATGGAGGTTCAGGCTGCACAACGCAAATTCCTACCTGCTAAGCATGCGTTCCAACAGCTGGGAATAACATATGGCCTGCTCTACACAGCTAAACTGCGGATATGACTTGATTGCACTACGAAATCCTTTACAGACCTTGCAGCGGCTTTGAAGTACGCTAAACAACTTACTAAAAGAGACACGTCTTTGTCAAAGTCCCCCGACCATCAGAAGAGGGCCGCACAAGTGACAGTTGCACTAAGAAATCCTTTACAGACCTTGCAGCGGCTTTGAAGTACGCTAAACAACTTACTAAAAGAGACACTTTTTTGTCAAAGTCCCCCCGACCATCAGAAGAGGGCCGCACAAGTGACAATGACTAATCTTGCTGTCAGGCAAAGACAACGCCCGCAACATTCCTTGAGGCAGACTGTGGAAGCTGGTTGGCGACCCCGCTTGGGCGGACTGCAGATAACATGTTCTTAACCATTTGAGCTGGCAGCGTGATCAGCTTTACAATCAAGCCCCGTGCACCTAGGGCAGTTTGCCGGAGAACCCATATCCCTTCGGTATGGTTACCATATATGTTCTGTTGGGGGATCTCTGGGGTAGCCTAATGTGTGTGGGATTGCTTTCGCAACCTGTTTGGGGGACGGGAGTGGGTGGTGAGGGGAACACACATTGGATTGTTCTTGATGTTGAGACATGTTCGGGTGGGGGGTGACGATGTTTATGGAAAGCCATCCAGAGGGCAATGTTGTCTTGGGAGCTCTCGCTTGAACCGCATTTCACATTCAGGTAATTGGAGGGTCTTGACAAGATACCACCATTGACAGCCCTCCGAAATGTAGACAAGCCAGTACAGATACAAATATTCCCATCCTACCACAATGGTTAGCGTTAAGCGCCTAACATGGAATATCAGGGGCCTAAATGATTATCTCAAGTCCCGCCTGGTCCGCTCCTAATTAGTGCACCATAAAATAGATATCTGCTTTCTACAGGAAACCCACCTGACCAATACCACATTAACTAGATTTCAGGGCAGCTGGTGAGGCGAAACACACTCAGCTATCTATTGGAACTATAGTAATTAATATAATTGTGTATATTTTAAGTCAGGATCCTACTTAGTAGAAATGCACACAAGGGAGTAAAACATTTTTTGACCCAAAACATAAAACATTGGCTTACAGGAAGTAGTGCATTTCTCCATCTGTATTATTTCCCAGGCTAGTCGCCCTCAGATTACATATCCACCTTGCCTCTTTTTTCCTCAGTAATAGCTCCCTATTACCACCTCTCGTGGGTGCTGGAACATGGTCAATCCCATGGAACCAAACAGACAAATCATCAGGATGTTCCTTCATATAATGGTCAGTGATGGGATACCTGACATCTTTGGTTTTAATCGCACGTCTGTGTTCCTGCATTCTGACTTTAAGGCTCCGGATTGATTTGATTTGATAAAAATTTATAATGCGCAAAACAATAACCCACAGGTATCAAGGCGCCTAACAATAACATCTAAAAAATGGAAACATCATCCTTACACATAGGCTTGCAGGAAAAGGCGAGTTTAAGGGCACTTCGGAATTTCTGTAGGGAGGGTAGGGACCTGAGATCCAGAGGGAGATCATTCCACCATTTAGGGGCCAGGGTGGAGAAGGCCCTGCCACCCCACTTGGCTCTTCGTATGCGGGGGACTGTCAGGAGCAGTTTCCTGGAGGAGCGCAAGTCCCTTCCAGGAGTGTAATGGGAGATGATGGAACCAACTCCTGTGTCGCTGTTCTTTGCAATGGCTCTATAGGTCATGCATAGGACTTTAAACCGTACTCGGTGCTCTACCGGTAGCCAATGCAGCGCTTTCCTGGCCAACGTGGCCGAGGAGCGTCTGGGAACATCCAGAACAAATCTGGCTGCAGCATTCTGGACTACCTGCAAGCGCTGCAGCAGGCTCCTGTTTAGCCCCGCATACAGCGCATTACAGTAGTCCAGTCGTGAGCCGATAAGTGCGACAGCTATTTGCTTTCTGGATTGCTGAGAGAGATATTTCCTGATTCTTTGCAGGGTGTGGATTAAGCCCCAGCAGGTGGAGATGGTTCTACTAACCTGTCTGCCCATATCCAGGGCAGGGTCTATCATCACCCCAAGATTCTTAGCAGATATCGTGGGGGAAGGGCACACTCCTAGCGAGTCAGGCCACCAGCTGGCTGACCAGATGTTCTCTTTCCCTCCAAACACCATTACCTCAGTCTTCTCCCCATTCAGTTTGAGTGAGTTCTGGATCATCCACTGACCAACCGCCTCCATGCAAGATCTAAAGTTGGAGGCAGTTGGTACATCTGAATGGGAAAGAGAGACGAGGATTTGGGAGTCATCTGCATAAGAAACTACCTCCATCCCGAAAGTTCTAATTAGTCTGGCTAGTGGGGTCACGTAGATGTTAAATAGGGTCGGACTAAGAGCCGACCCTTGCGGGACCCCACAAAGCACCGGTCGGGATGGAGATAGGAACTCCCCCAGCTTGACTCTTTGTTCCCTTCCGTCAAGGAAAGAGGTCAGTAGATCTAGAGCTGCGTCCTTCGCCCCCACTTCCCTCAGACGAGATGTGAGTACTGAGGGGGAGATGGTATCAAAGGCCGCAGTTAGATCTAGCAGGACCAGGAGGGTGGTACCCACATAGATTATTCCACATTTGCAACCAAGAATATAGACAACATGTGTTGTATTGCAATTAATGAAGTGACAAATGGTGTATTTTTTATCCGTGTTGTAGCTAAAGTCAAAGGTCCTATTTTTGCCCGAAGGGCAGATGTTACAAGACCCACACATGAAGAAACCCATGGGTTTGACGGGTAGCCACGTATGTACAGCTTTAGGTGCGGTCATATAGCTGGGGCTGAGTGTATTTCTCAAAGCCTTACCCTTCCTGTAAGTGATAGAGGGTTTCGTCTGAATTGAATCTTGCAAACCCGGTATTTCAGTCAATAGATGCCAGTGTTTTTGGAAGATGTTAAAGATATCTCCACTGTGTCTAATGTACTGTGTTATAAATCTGGCTATAGTGTTTCTGTCTCCTATACTGGGTTTGTCACGTAAGGTCTCATCCCTAGTCATGTTGTTGATTCTGTGTTCAGCTCTCTTAAGTAACCCTTGTTCGTATCCCTGTCTGGTGAACCTTTCAACAGTATTGTTAATGTGCCTGCTGAACGTAACATCCTCACTACAGTTACGTCTAATTCTAGACATTTCGCAGAAGGGGATATTGCTAATCCCTGATCTAGGGTGTGCACTGGTGGCATGAAGTACTGTATTACATGCAGTTTCTTTCCTATAGAGGGTGCTCTCAATTTTACCCATTTTGATATAAAACTGGATATCGAGGAAGTTAATGTGGTCTTTATGGTGTGTCATAGTAAATCTGACATTGTAGGTATTGGTGTTGAGAAACGTGACATATTGATTGAGTTGTTTGACCGACCCTGACCATAAGCAGATCACATCGTCAATGTACCTCCCCCAGTACACGATGTTATTGGTCCAGGAGGAGGCACCTCTGCTCCAAGCATGCTCCCTCTCGAACCACCCAATAAAGAGGCAGGCGTACGAGGGAGCAAACTTGGAGCCCATCGCAGTTCCACGTAGCTGGTGGAACCAACTATTATCGAACAGAAAGAAATTGTTTGTCAAAATGATCTCAATCATGGAAGCTGGACCTCCTCACTGCCCTCCTAGACCACATCAAGCACAGGGTCGACGCACATGATGACCAGATAGAACGCACAGAGACACGTATATCTGACCCTGAGGACCCCAGAACAGACAATAAAAGGAAGATGTTAGAGATGGACAAAGTCCTGGCACTCATAAAAGCCTAAAAATGAGGACTTAGAATCCCACTCTCGCAAAAATAACCTCAGAATAACAGGAATTCTAGAGTCCACGAATAATGTCAAGATGGAAGACTTTGTTGAAGACATGCTACATGAGCTCTTTGGTACTGAGCTATCGGCAGTCTTCGTAGTAGAGAGAGTACAGCACACGCTTTGATCGTGGCCACCTCCCTGAGCTCCGTCCCATCCCATAATTTCCCGGATTTTAAACTACTGGGACCACGACAAGACCCTCCGCAAGGCAAGGGAGTGTGAAGTGGTGCGTTACCAGGGCAATACACTCTCTTTCTACCCAGACTTCCCCATGGAGGTTCAGGCTGAACAACGCGGATTCCTGCCTACTAAGCATGGGAATAACATATGGCCTTCTCTACACCACTAAACTGCGGAAATGGCTTGATTGTACTACAAAATCCTTTACAGACCTTGCAGCAGCTTTGAAGTACGCTAAACAACTTATTAAAACAGACGCTTATTTGTCAAAGTCCCCCGACTGTCAGAAGAAGGCCGCACAAGTGACAATGACTAACCTTGCTGTCGGGCGAAGACAACCCGCACGGCATTCCTTGAGGCAGACAGCAGAAGTGGGTTGGCGGCCCCGCTTGGGCGGACTGCAGATAACATGTTCTGAACCATTTGAGCTGGCACAGTATTCAGCTTTACAATCCAGCCCCGTGCACCTCTCGGCCCCCTGTTCTTAGAAACTGGGCAGTTTGCCGGAGAACCCATATCCCTTTGGGATGATTACCATATATGTTCTGTTGGGGGATCTCTGGGGTAGCGTAATGTGTGTGGGATTGCTTTCTCAGCCTGATTGGGGGATTGGAGTGGGTGGTGAGGGGAACACACATTGGATTGTTCTTGATGTTGAGACATGTTCGGGTGGGGGGTGACGTTGTTTATGGAAAGCCATTCGCAGGGCAATGTTGTCTTGGGAGCTCTCGCTTGAACCGCATTTCACATTCAGGCAATTGTAGGGTCTTGACAAGATACCGCCATTGACAGCCCTTTGAAATGTAGACAAGCCACTACAGATACAAATATTCCCATCCTACCACAATGGTTAGCTGGAACGTCAGGGGCCTAAATGATTATCGCAAGTCCTGCCTGGTCCACTCCTAATTAGTGCACCATAAAACAGATATCTGCTTTCTATAGTAAACCCACCTGACCAATACCACATTAACTAGATTTCAGGGCCGCTGGTGAGGCGAAACACACTCAGCTATCTATTGGAACTATAGTTGAGGTGTGTCGATTCTAATCAAAAGGGGACTGCCATGGCATACCACTGGGTCCAACACAGACAAAGACGCCAGATATGCCTTTGTAACTGGCCCACCATATATAAGCGACCTATGACACTAGCGGATGTTTATGGCCCAAATGTGAATGACCCAGACTTCTTTCTAAACATCTGGAGACAATTGTTCAACCTGGGGTCAGGGACAATTCTACGGGGCGGGAATTTTAATGTTGCACTTGAGGAGACGAACTATCGCTCTGGGATACTTGAACAACATTCGGTCGGAGTGCTGAATACATGAATGACAATCAACTCACAGACATATGGAGATATACCCACCCTAATACACGTGAGGGCACGTGCCTCTCCTCTCACCACAACACATGGTCACGGTTAGACTACTGGCTTATCACAAATGATGCCCTTGCCTATGCAACTACCTCTGTACACCTCGCACACGTGCTCTCTGACCACGAGCCCGTACTCTTAGAGATCCAGATTCCCCAGACTGTGCCCCAGGCTTTTGAGTGGCGCCTCCCTCTAAATGCTTTGCAGGACTCAGATTTCAGAGAGGAGATCCGTGCAGCAATTAGAGTTTTTTGTACACAGCGACGGAAGGGTTGAATCACCTGCTACTTTATGGGAGGCGTTCAAAGTGGTCATTCGCGGAGCCTGCTTTGCGAAGCAGGCTGGGGAGTTGCGGACGCTGTGCTGCACACTTGGTAAACTTGAAGGGGAAATTCAGGCACTAGAGGGAGACTGTTATAGTGCCCCTGACCCCACCACACTAGCGACCATCAGAGAGAAACACACACCCTTTAAAGAAGGGGCAGAGCGAGAAACTCATTATCTCAGTAAGGAGACAAGGGCGCGTAAATATGGGGAGGGAGACCGTACGAGCAAGACATTGGCCAGCTTACTATGCAAGCCGCATGCCACCACATATGTGTTGGAATTAAAAGATTCCAACGCTCACTTAATCACAGTACCGTCGCAGCTGCCCGGAGTAATGTTGTCCTTCTATGCTAGACAGCGCGGGGACACACTAGTCAGTGTAACCAGGCGCTTTACAAGCTCATTTATTATTTATGATTATTATTAATCTCTCCACACGCCCTATACACCGCCCACCCACCTCCACCCCCCCTCCCAACCTGCCTCCTACCCCGCCGGCGGCCCCCCACCCTCACCACGCCCCACACCAGGCTTCAATCCCTGCTCATAGGCGCAGCAATTCCCGTAGTCCCCAGCATCGCCCCTGCAACGCCCCACACATCCACACCTCCCCGCCATATGTGTCCCCCACCTCTCAGTCTAACTCTCGCACTCAGCTATGCCCCAAGCTGACATCAATCCCAGCTCTTAATCGCAACAACCGCCCTCGCCGCACCCACAACTCTTCTTCTGACCTCGACACACTCACCCTTCTCCGCTCATATGAACCAGCCCCCCAAACTCACACAAGCACCCCACACCGCAACATTCCCACGATACACCCAAATCCCCTTAGACCACCCACACTAAACAGCAGATCTTCCATCCCCAATAACCTTAGAAAAGTCCCTCTCTCGCTAGAACAATCTAACACCCTCTACACACCCCGTCTCAAATGCGCGTTTCTCAACTGCAGATCGGCGACGAAACACTCAGCAGCCATTGCTGAACTCCTCCCATCGCAGGGCCTTGACCTAATCATCTTGACTGAAACGTGGCTAACTGAATCCTCGACACCCATAATGGACATTCTGGTTCCTCCCAACTTCCACATTATCAGGCTCGACAGAACAGGCCAAATAGGTGGCGGAATCGCATGCATATACAAAAACAACCTCTCTGTTCAGAAAGTCAATTCCACATCCCTACCATCCCCAACATCCTGTGAATACATCTGCCTCGACATTATTAGTGAGGGCAAACCGATATGCTCTCTGCACAGCATATACCACCCACCCAGGGACAACCTCACCTTCTCCCAACAAATGATGGATATGATCTCAGCCAATTCCGGTCGCCAGCTCACCCAAATATACCTTGGTGACTTCAACCTCCGCTGGAATGATAGCAACGACGCGGTGGTAAACAGTCTTAAAAATTTCCTCGATGCCCTGAACCTCACCCAAATATGCGACAGTCCGACCCATGAGAAAGGCTCTACCATCGACCTGATCATCTCCAAGGAGCACTCTATCCAACTCGAATCCATCCAGGCCTGTGACTGGTCAGATCATCACATTATCACATTCTTTATCAACGAAAAAGTCAAAGTCAACCCTGTGCAACTCTCCAAGCCCAAGGTCTGGAAAAGAAACTCGAAAAAGCTCAACCCTGGCTCTCTGCCCCCTAACAGCTGCAATCTCCTACTCCCTCCTGCAGGCACCTCGGACGTCCAAACTCTGACTGACCACTATCTCAACACTATGACTTCGATAATCAATGAGGCTGCACCTATGCAACTAAAAAGAGTCGCCACTAAAATCTCCAAACCGTGGTACGACGGGAGTCTCAACGAAGATAGAAGAGACATGCAAATGGCAGAACGGACCTGGAGATCAGCCCCCTCTGCAATGCACCTAAAAGAATTGAAGAAGAAGAGAAACGCCTACTTCAGGAAAATAAAACGCTCAAAATCGGACTTCTTCCGCCTCCAACTTAACCAAGCAAAGAACCGCCCGAGAAAATTGTTTGAGCTAATCAAATCGCAATCCAAAGAACAACCACAACCACTCAACACTGGGCGTGTGGCACCCTCATGTGAAGACTTCGCTGCTTTCTTTATCCAAAAAACCGACAAAATAAAAAGCGATCTCCTCACTGACGCAAGCCTCTACTCCAAACCCAAAGGCCCAGCATCCGTTGAACCAAAAAACAATGCGTCATGGTCAACCTTTGACACATATTCGGAAGTAGAAATTGACAAATTACTCAGCACCCTGAAACCATCCAACCACCTCACGGACCCCCTCCCTGCCTTCGCAGTAAAAGACTTTACCCCACTGATTCTCCCTCTCTGGACTAAAATCATCAACAGCTCTCTCCAACAAGGAAGCATACCTGACTCCCTCAAAGTTGGTCAGGTCACACCTCTACTAAAGAAACCAACAGCCGACCCCTCTGATCTCAACAACTACCGTCCCATCACCAATATCCCCACTCTCGCCAAACTGCTGGAAAAATGCGCACAACTTCAATTGACTAAACACATTGAGCAATTCGATCTCCTCAACCCGCACCAGTCAGGTTTCCGAGCAGGACACAGCACAGAAACGGCTATGACTCACATAATTGACGACGCACTTCAAATGCTAGACCAAAATGACACCTGTCTCCTCATCCTTCTTGATCTCTCCTCCGCATTCGACACCGTTAAACATGAGAATCTACTAGAACTACTAAACAAAAGAATGGGCTTATCTGGAACTGTCCTCAAATGGTTCACTTCCTTTCTCCGCAACAGGACGCAGAAATTCAAGAGCAACAACCTGATGTCCACGCCAGTACCTGTAACGCTAGGCGTCCCCCAAGGATCTTCTCTATCCCCAACTTTGTTCAACCTAGTCATGGAACCTCTCACCACTTTGCTACAGGAATCCAATGTATACTTTCACATGTATGCCGATGACACCCAACTTTACCTCAAACTGCAATCACCCAATGACATCCTGCTCCTGAACTCAACGATCAGATGCACCCAATCCTGGCTTGCCGACAATCACCTCAAACTCAATGCCCTGAAAACAGAGTTCCTTCTGATCGCACCTCCAGCGAAGATATCCACCACTCAACATTGGCTTAAACTCCTAACCGCACTCAATGTCCAACCCACCATCGTGGAATCAGCAAAATCTTTAGGCATAACACTTGACACCAATCTCAACATGCAGCAACATATCAGCAAAGCAACAAAGGGAGTGAACTTCCAGATCAATACTCTGAGGAAACTTAAACCCTACCTCCCAGCCAAAGACTTCCAAACAGCGGTGCAAGCACTAGTCATCCCACGAATTGAATACGGCATCACCGCCCTCTGCGGACTCCCACTAACTACAACCGCACCACTAAAAGCATCTCTAAATGCTGCAGCGAGACTCATCACGGGGTCTAAAAAGCACTCCCACATCACCCCTGACTTGAAATCCCTGAATTGGTTGCCGTTTGAAGCCAGAATACATCTGAAAATAGCTTGCATGACACACAAGGCGGTACACCTAAACTCACCCGGCTACCTAGCTCAGAAATTGACAATCTCTGGGGGAATCAGAAAAACGAGAGGCGCAAACAATCTTCTGCTGAAACATCGAAGATTCCGGAAGGAGAAAACATACAAGCGCTCTTTCTCAGGAATGGCGCCTAGGATTTGGAACTCACTCCCTCCCGAAACCAGGCTTATCTCTTCCACCACATTCTTCAAAAAAGAAGTAAAAGCCATCCTCATGGCTAAATTCACCTGTACTACTATCTCGAACCCTATCAACACCCTGCGATGATCTGTATTACTTGCCTGATCCCTTATCTATTTGTACGAGCTGTCTTATCACCCACGTGATTGCTTTGCAGCCACCCAATTGTATTATTTGTACTGTATGATCTACTGATTTACTTGTTTGACTTTGTTCCCTCATGTACCCTTCTGTAATGTGTGTACTATCGATCTACCTATTTGACTTTGTTCCCTCATGAACCCTTCTATGTAAAGCGCTCTGATATCTGCAAAGATCTTGTTCGCGCTATACAAAACTCTGAAAATAAAATAAATAAAAATTAGACTACATACCGCCAGCCTAGATAGATCCCCGGAAGCCCTCTGTGACTTTTTTGCCACCATCCAGCTACTATGGCTGGACCAAAGTCACAGAGAATATTTGGACTCGCCAATTACGCCGGAAGAGACAGCGCAGGTTATCTCTGACATGTCGGCTGACAAAGCCCCAGGCCTTGACAGGCTCACACCAGCCTTTTATAAAGAATATACACCCCCATCCTAATTCCGCATCTCATTAAAATGTATAATGAATCACTAACAGCTGGAAAACTCCCCTCCTCGTTGCGAGAGGCTGTAATAGTGACAATTCTTAAACCGGACAAGCCCGCAGATCTTTGCGATTCATATTGCCCTCTTTCCCTAATGAACGTAGATAATAAAATCTGCGCGACAGTCTTGGCAAATCAATTGTCCCCCTTCTGCCATTGATTGTACGACAGAATCAGTCGGGCTTCGTCCCCGGCCGTGCGACTTCCCACAATCTTCGCCGTTATGCACCATATCCACCCAGACCTTCCGGCGGTGGCTGCCCTGCTGGATGCCACTAAAGCCTTTGATACATTGGAATGGCACTTCCTCCTTCCCCTGCTGTGACGGATGGGTCTGAGTCATGATTTTATCTTGAAAATTCAACTTTTATACACTCTCCCCACGGCGTGCATTAGGATAAATTGTAGCATTCAGGAGCATATAAACTTCACCCATGGCACTCAGCAGGTTTGCCCCTCTCGACGATTTTTAGGTCTCGCGACCTATCAATGCGCATGTGCTTGAGCAGAGCGAGAATTCAAGTGCTCAAAATACTCGTGAAACCACGGGTTTTTTCGTGCGGTTTTCTTCGAGTTCACGTGGCCACAGGCACGTGCTTTTGGGCCATAAACTTTCACGGCCATCTGTTCCCCAATGTCCCTCCCACCCTTCCTTTGATCTTGCCGCGAGTTCTTACAGGCTAATGGCCCTCCCCCTCCCCCAGCACAGAGCGCGCATCGCTTGTTTACTCCTGTCTGTCTATCCTCGATCACTCTGCTGCTCTCTAGCTATGCTTGTTATTTATTCCTTTTCGTGTCTGTCTGTTCTCCATGTTACTCTCGGCTTCGGCTGCCTCATTGCTGCCCTCTTCTGTGGCTGTCTATCCTCGATCACTCCGCTGCTCTCTAGCTATGCTTGTTATTTATTCCTTTTCGTGTCCGTCTGTTCTCCATGTTACTCTCGGCTTCGGCTGCCTCTCTGCTGCCCTCTTCTGTGGCTCACCCCCTTATCTATTCTCCTCTGTGCCTCTTTCTCATGTGTGCTTCTCGTTCTGCCCCATCTCTCCCCCACTGTATCTGTCACTCCTGCCTGTCTATCCTCGGCCCCTGTGTCTCCTCTCCACTGCTGTCCCCCCCAATCGTTTCTCCTCGTGTCCGTCTGTTCTCCATGTTACTCTCGGCTTCGGCTGCCTCTCTGCTGCCCTCTTCTGTGGCTCACCCCCTTATCTATTCTCCTCTGTGCCTCTTTCTCATGTGTGCTTCTCGTTCTGCCCCATCTCTCCCCCACTGTATCTGTCCCTCCTGTCTGTCTATCTTCGATCACTCCCCTGCTCTCTAGCTATGCTTGTTATTTATTCCTTTTCGTGTCCGTCTGTTCTCCATGTTACTTTCGACTTCGGATGCCTCTCTGCTGCCCTCTTCTGTGGCTGTCTATCCTCGATCACTCAGCTGCTCTCTAGCTAAGCTTGTTATTTATTCCTTTTCGTGTCTGTCTGTTCTCCATGTTACTCTCGGCTTTGGCTGCCTCTCTGCTGCCCTCTTCTGTGGCTCACCCCCTTATCTATTCTCATCTGTGTCTCTTTCTCATGTGTGCTTCTCGTTCTGCCCCATCTCTCCCCCACTGTATCTGTCACTCCTGTCTGTCTATCCTCGGCCCCTGTGTCTCCTCTCCACTGCTGTCCCCCCCTATCGTTTCTCCTCTCTCCGTGCAGCCGCTCCTCTGTGCCTGTCTCTCTTCTGTGCCTGTCTGTCTCTCATCTGTGCCTGCCTGTCTGTCTCTCCTCACACTGTTACCCTGCATGCTTCGAGTGCAGCACTCAGCACGCCGCTCGCTTCCTCATTCCTCCGACAGAGTTTACCAGAAAGGTGCTGAGGAGAGGGTGTCTCAAGAACTTGTACGATATCAGCGTTCTCTCTATTTCTCACACTTCCATCTTCTTGCCTTTCCACCTTTCCCTCCCTTTTCACCTCTCCTTTTTTCTTCTTCCTTTTTCCCCCTCCATCTGTTTCTTTATTTTTCTGTTTATTTCATTCTTTTTTGTTTCCTACTCCTATTTCTTTGGCTTGTGTTTCTTTCTCTTCGTCCCCTATTTCTTTCTTCCTTCTTCTCTATTTCTTCCTATCACATCTATCTACCTTCTTCCGTTCCCTCCCTTCCCTTCTTTTGTGTAGCACACTTTTACAATGTATTTTTTCCTTGTTTTGTGCCAGGGTTCTCTTTGTGTAGGGGTCGCCCTCAATAAGCAGCATTCCACCCATTTGATTAAAGTGAGGTGCACTATGAGTGAAGTTTTAAAGAGGAGAGGGAGGTGGCTACTTAGAACTCGCTAGATTGTGTACAAACGCAACAGAGCAAAGAGACTGAAAGATTCAAACCTGGATGTGGTGCCACGCAGCTTGGGAGTGGATAGTTAACAAGATTAACAAGCATTGGCATAGCCAATAGGTCAAGCATTTGGGACCTTATAAGTGTTTAGCCATGCAACAGTTGGTGTTGTTGCACCAAGGATATTCTGCTGCATAACTAAATACTTATAGGGTCCAAAAAGCGAGACCTATTGGCTATATTTATACAGGCACGCGTTTTTGGGCCATAAACTTTCACGGCCATCTGTTCCCCAGCTCCAGCACCTCCCCCCTCTCTCCCCGCGCACAGCCTTACTTGCATTTCTCCTCCCCCTCCCCAGCCAGCTTCCCCTAGGCCATGTTCCCTCCCACCTTTCCTCCTCTCTCCCTGCTGGCATCGCCCAGTCCTTCTTGTTTGAGTCTGTCTTGCCCTTTGCCCTCTTCCTTCCTCCTCCATTTGTCCTGGCGCCTCCATTTCTCACCCCGCTTGGCTGCACCTCTAGACACCTCCCGGCTCCTGCTCATATCTCTGCTGTAACGCATTAGACCCACGATGGGTATTCGCCGATTCTTTGCTTTCCTGCCTCTTAGACTTCCAGTTCCAGCACTTAAAAGCCTCTTTTCCCCCCAACACCGTCTTGTCAGGCCTCCATCGCGTTCTTTCTATTGTCACTGTTATGACTCCATGGCGTCTTTCCACATAGGTGTCCTTTCAGTCAGAATCTTTGCCTCCAGTTTTTCCCCATCCTCAGAGTCTATTTTACGTTTTTGTCTTTTTGCCGATCTCAATTCATCCCCCGTAGCCCGTCTCCAACCATCTGTTTACTTCCATTCCTCTTCCTGTAGTCCCTTTACTTCCATCTGCTGTGGCTCCCCCTCGTCTCTTTTCACATCATTTGCTCTCCCTTGTGCTTTTCTATCCTTTTCTTTGTCCACTTCCATCCCACCCCCGGTCACTCATCTAAACCCAATTCTTCCGTTATGTTTAATCCCCTTCTATCTCGCCGAAATTTCCCATGTCTTCACCTTTACTCGCATTCCGCGTTCACGTCAGACTAAATTCTCCCCTCATGCTGATCTAGAAATCCTATCTCCGCCATCTAGGTTTCAGTTCTATCGCCACCCTCGTTCACTGACTAATATCTCTCCCAGGAGTTGAGTTCCTTGAAGTAAGTGGGCGGTCATTGGGCGCTATCTGCCAGCATCAAATGTGCACACCAGGGGCCGTGGATGCTAAAACACCACGGTGAAATGAAGTCCCCACAGTACCCTCGTGAGCCTTCTGCCTCCTCCCGCGTGCACGACCTGACCTGCCGGTGACTCACGCGCCACACACTCCCTGAACCTCGGCCGGTCACACTCTGAGCCGAGACGCGCGGCTTTATTCCCTCATTCTACCCGAGCTGCGCTGTCTTCACAGCCGGGTGATTGACGCTGTAAGGACTTCCCCAAGGAGAATGCCTTTGAGTGCCCCAACCGATCACCGCCGCCTCTGGGGGTGTCTAGTTACACTGGGCTGTACACGCCGCTCAGCTGCCTCATTGTATTGGTGACCCTTCTTTAGTTCAAGGCCTCTGTTTGGTGCATGAAGGAAGCAGGCACTAATATTTCTTTAGGTGTTTTTTAAAGCACCTTTTGTAGATTTATACAGTTTAAGTGCCAGGTCGTTCATAACAATACATCTTGGCTTTGGGGATAAATGCTCCACTGTGGAGGTGCACGTGTGTTCTTTTACATCTAAACCAGCGTACGGTGTACATTTCTCAGCAATCCCCATACAGACAAGCATTTGCAATGCAATAGGTCTCGCATTCACAAGAGTTTGAGCTATTACAATTGCAAATAACAATGCCTTTTATTTTTGTTTTCATTTTAAAAACATAAAGGGCTTTGTCATTTACAAAAACCAATAGCTCCAACTTTCCTACTGCGAGACCTATTGGCAACGCCAGTGCTTGTTTTGCGATAGCATTGGTACCGCTCACGGCTAGGCTGCGACAACATCATGCAGGGCGAGGTATTGGATTTACCACCTGTGTTCTAATTGTCTCCATGCATGCTGATGACGTGGCACTCTATGTTAAAAACCCGAACACAAACTTAGAACCAGTACTACGAGAGGTGATCCAATATCGTGGCTTCTCTGGCATTCATATGAACTGGGCCAAGTCAATTCTATTCCCACTGACGGACTCTGCCAGGCCCTCTACAGACAGCTGAAAGGGGCGAATGAACCAGTCAAATACCTTGGCATATGGCTGAGCAGGGACACAGACGAACTGTGGAGAGCGAACTATGGGCACACCATGGAGTGGCTGGAGGCCCGGATCCCACCCTGAACCAAACTGCCTGTCTCGCTTACAGACCGCATTGACTTTGCAAAAATGGTAGTACTTCCAAAGTTTTTGTACATCTTTGCAAACATTCCTCTCCCGCTCACTGTACAATTTTTTAAACACTTGAGGTCAAACTTGATCACCCTAACCCAGAGTGGCATATGCAACGCTTGCGCTGCCACCCGCACGTGGAGGGCTGGAAGCTCCAGATATGCAACTGTACGCGTTTTGCGCTCAGGCGCAATTTACACACCACTCGCTACATCCAGCCCGTTTTCAGAAACATCTACCGATTGAACACAATCACGTGTCCCTAAGGGCACTAGGAACTGCGATATTCCAGAAATATATTCCCCCAAAGTGGAAATTAGCACAGAGGAATGCGTGAGATGGGCGTGGTATAGTCTCCGCAGACCGGGGGGGGCTACCAATGACATATGCACCCACTGCTCCTTTAGTGGACAACCCCGTATTCCCTCCTTTGCAAGATAAAGGAACGGCTACACGTGCAGATACATGCGGTGTCAATGTATTTGCTGATCTATGCCCTAAAGGTGCCTTCATCCCCAGCCTGCCAAATACCGACCCAGAAACACAGCCACCCTCAGACATATCAAATCCGTTCCACTTGCCGCGCAATGCATGAGCCCTTCCCAGCCCCACCCCCTACCTTTAATGCGCTAGAATATATGTATACCACCACCTCCTCGCGCAAACGTATAACACGCCTCTACACGATAACACAGACCGCCTCCACTGCTGACACCTTGAAGGCTAGGATGGCCTGGGGGGAGGAATTACACGTTGAGATACCCGTAGCACGGTGGACTTACTGTTGCACCCAAATGGACCAGTTGGCACCGAACTACAGGCTACATCTGATACACTTCAACTACTTACATAGGACGTATAGAACACCAGCGCAGCTGCACAAGACTGGGCTGACAGATAGCCCGTAGAGTGTGCGGTGCCGCAGCCAATACGCCACTTTCCTACATTTAGCTAGGTCCTGTTCTAAAGTAGCAAAATTCTGGACTGAGGTATGCAACACGTTGGGAGGCATTATAGAGACACCAATCCAGCCGGATCCTATGGTGTGCTTGGTGAGGTATGTGGAAGCTATTCCGAGTACATACCGCCAGCTGGTGGCGCTGCCACTCCTGCAAGCAAAATGTAGGGTGGTGCACTACGTCGACTGCCCAAGCCTGGGTGGAGGACTCCACACACTGTCAGGAACAATTTTCGATTTATTGGGACCTGATTCCCCCCTAAGACGAGACCCAAAGACATTTGGGAGCACTTTGTATCCCACCTTAAAAGAATTCCCGCTGACTGGATGTTCCCACCAGATCCCCACACAGCAATTCTATTACAGGACCGGAGGCTTCAGATTATGCTTCTCAATCTTTACTGCATAAAACACAGCAGCCAATGAAAATGTATATTTTCACAAAAAACAGTAAATAAACTTCATTTCCCATGAGTAAACATGAGCATAGGCACGCCCCAATAGTCCATAAGAACCCCTTGCGTGCTCCCATCATCCTCTTTCTTTGCTGCTCACAAGTCAGAAGTGCACCTCCCCTCGGGTCCCCTCAACCTGCTTGTGGTTTGGGATACTGTTTGGGGTTTTTCTATTGCTATGATTTGATGTTATTGCGGGATCTCCCGCTTATAATTGGGATATTATTGCGTTATCATTTTGTTATTGTTATTGGTGCCTTTTGTTCAAATTGCACTCTCTGACTTAATCCATTCTAATCTCGCTTTGGGCCGTTCAGCTTCAGCTGTTATTGTTTTCGCTGTGGAGCATGCGCTTTACGCGCTTATACAGACGGTCTTTGACCGGCAAGGAGCCGTCGCGCTTTTCAGTGGAGCCCGTTACCGGCTGCCTGAGGGCGCGCATGGCCTCCCCTGATACGCCCTGACGTTTAGACCGGGTGGCTCTCGGTCGACGCGCGCGTCCAAATCGCTGACCAAATTGGGCTACTTTTGGTAGGTTTTTGGTCGCTTTTGGGCTGTGCGCCTCGGCGCGATACCCTGGCTTACAGGAACGCACATGCTCACACGTTCCACACACCAACGTGCTCCTTGTTCGATCGCCAGAGATTTTGGTTGGAAAATTGTGGTGGCCAGGGTGTGCACACGCTCAGGAGATCTAAGGGCCGGGGTCACTGACCGACTTGACTACAGCTTTGCTGAGGGGGTTTGGGTAACGTTGCCGGATTGTTAGTTGGTACTTGTGTGCTTTGGGCTGACCCTCCCCCATTATCCCCCCAAGTGTGAGACATTCCGGAGTGTTCTCCTTTGTACCGCAAGGTGTATTCCTGCACCATGGAGGATTGGGTACGGTACCCGGACGAAGAAATTGCTGATGGGGAGGAGATTGTTGAAGGACAGCAGGAAGCTGTCTTGGAAGACAATATTGTAGAAGCGTTGGATGCCTCGGTCCAAGCTTCAGTGAACCGAGCCATGGAGACGAAGGTCCCTCAGACAGTGCAGCAGGCACTTGCGGTGGCCCTACGCCCTCTACGGAAACAACTAGAGGGTTTTGCGAAACGCCACGGATACACTAGGAAAAGAAAAGGGAAGCAGGCAGCCTCTTCTTCTGCCGCCTCAGGTTCGGCCGATCAGCAATGGCCGCATACGCAGTCTTTGACTTCCCTGCCGGCGAAAGGGGCATCGGACCAGCCCCATGCAAGTGGTAAGGTGAGAACCAAAAGATCAGCACCGACGGACACCGATACCACCACCACCAATACCGATACCGACACGGACACCGACACCTCGGTGGAGCAGCCTCCCCCTCCCAAAAAGGCTAAGGTTGTCCCTAAAACGGCGGAGGACAAGGTTGCCAAAACCTTCAACTTTGACCCTTCGGATATGGTACATCCGCGGTCCTCGGACTGGGTCCCGCAGCAAGAAGTTTCCGAATATATTCATGAGAACCTCAGGAAAAGCTTCGACAGGGAAGTCCGTAACAGGTTGAGGTCGGAGTGCCCACGCCCAGATATTCCGGATGGTGTGGCTGACACTCCGGAGATAGACGCCAGCATGTCAACTTTCTTGAGGAAGTTTTCGAAGGATCCCAAACGGGGATTGGACCGGGCTTGGCGAGGATGCCAGGATAAGATGCTCGATGTTGTGGGGCCTCTGGCAAAAATCTTGGAGATGGCCCTGGTGGCCAAAGAAGGGGCAACTCCTGTGGATCCGGACATATTGGCTGGCTGGGCTCAGCGCGCTATTTGCTTGGTGGGCAACGCGAACTACGAAATCTTTTCCGAGAGGCGCAAGTCCTTGTTACTAAGGATGAACAGTTATCTGACTGACCTTGCAGAAGCCGAGCCAGGTCCTCTGGCAGGGGTTTTTTTTGTTCGGAGACCGCTTCGTCAAGGACGTCACTAAATACGTAGGGACCTTCACCGCCTTGGACAAGGCACAAAGTGGAATTAAGCGAGCTCTACACCAGGGTTTTTCAACAGGGCCGGGCAAAGCGGGGGTCGCGCGTCAGGCCGAGGTTTCCAGCAAGGCTCCCAAAGAGGAGACTTTGGTCGCGGTCGTGGAGAGTGGGACTCCACCCGCGGTGGCACCTTCTACCCATCCAGAAGGAGGTTCAACAAAGGGCATTTCCAGTTGGGAAACAACAGAGCGAACTTCAAATCGAACCAGAATACCGGTGAGTGTAACAGATGTCTCTCTACTTCCATTGGGGGAGTCGCACACAGCACTGTCTACCACAGTGGCATATCTTGACTCAGGACGCTTGGGTCCTGCAGACCATTCAGGGGTTTCAGCTGGAGTTCTACTCTCGCCCAGCGCAGGCGTTCCCCCTCCACCTCTCCATTTTTCCCAACGAGATCACAATTTCATAGACGAAGAGCTGGCAGACTTGCTGAAGAAAGGCATGATTGCTCGGTGTCTGAGAGGCCCTCGCGGTTTCTTCAGCAATGTCTTTATTGTTCAGAAGAACGGAGGTGGCAACAGGTTAGTGCTCAACCTCAAAGAATTCAACCAGTTCCTGACATACAACCATTTCAAAATGGAAGGTATTCATTTGTTAGCAGATTTATTACAGGAAAACGATTGGTTGGTCCGTCTGGACCTCAAAGATGCATATCTTTCTATACCGATTTTTCCTCCACACCGCAAGTTCCTGCACTTTCTCTGGAACGGCCATTGCTACGAATATTTGGCCCTTCCTTTTGGTCTCTCCTCGGCTCCCTGGTGCTACACCAAAGTGATGAAACCGGTGGTCGCCTATCTCAGAGAAAGAGGAGTGCGACTGATCATTTACCTTGATGATATTCTGATCATGGCGCATGATCAGTTCGTCCTACAGCAGCAGTTGACCATGACTACTTCGCTGCTCCAGGACTTAGGGTTTGTGATAAATCTAAAGAAGTCGGTTATGGTCCCGACACAGGTGATAGAATTCCTGGGATTCACGATCAACTCTCAGACAGCACAGCTGTGTCTGCCCCAAGCAAAATTTAGGGATTTGAAGAAGGAGATTGTGAAACTACTGGAGAGGCAAGTGGTCACACTCAGAGCATTGGCCAGAGTAGTAGGAATATTGGCATCGTCCATTCAAGCGATATTCCCGGGGCCCCTGCATTACAGGGCCCTTCAGCGACTGAAGATCAAGCATCTTCAGAGGGGACTCTCATACACGGACTCGGTTCCCCTTTCAGAGGAGGGGTGTACCGAGCTTCAGTGGTGGCTAGGCCACGTGGACGCCTGGAACGGCAGGGCGATCTTCGGATCACAACCAGAAGTGGTGATAGAGTCAGACGCCAGCAGGTGAGGCTGGGGCGCGCATTGTGGAGAGGTTTCCACAGGCGGCAAATGGTCGATGCAAGAGCTTGAACTTCACATAAATTGTTTAGAACTACTAGCGGGGTCATTTGCGATTCGCACGTTATCCCCGAGGCAGACATCTTGTTGCATCCTCCTCCGTCTGGACAACGTGTCCGCGGTGAGGTATATCAACAAGCTGGGCGGCACGAGGTCGTCTCTGCTAGTCCAAATAGCCAAAGACTTTTGGCACTATTGCCTCCAGAATCAAATCTCGGTGATAGCAGAATACATCCCAGGTCAGGCCAAACAAGTGGCGGACTGGAATTCCAGACATTTGAGGGATTACATCGATTGGAAGCTGCTTCCCCAGGTATTTCACTGGCTACAGGCGATTTGGGGTCCTTTTCAGACGGACCTGTTTGCCTCCAGATTGATTTATCAGATTCCCCGGTTCTTCAGCTGGAGACCGGACCCGATGGCGGCAGCGACCGATGCCTTTCTGCAGGATTGGTCTCAAGGGATTCAGAATGCCTTTCCCCCGTTCTTGTTGATTCCCAGAGTGATGACTCAAGTGATCAGACAACGGGCGGAAATAGTCATGGTGACTCCGTGGTGGACGTCGCAGGCATGGTTTCCCATGTTGTTACAGTGGAGTCGCGATTGTCCACGGTTACTACCGGACTCGAAGTGGTTGTTGCAGGGCCCTCGTCAGGAGCAACACCCGTTGCTGTTGGAGGGCAGGCTGTCGCTGATGGCATGGAGGCTTTCCGGGAACAGTGGCAGTTGCCGGGAGTTTCGAGCAAAACTGCCGAGTTCATCAAGCAGGCATGGGCACCTTCCACCAGGAAACGTTATTCCGTAGCCTGGAAGAACTGGGTGGATTGGTGCGTGGGACGACACCTGGATCCCGTGGGGGCAGAGTTACCCCAAATTTTGAATTTTCTGTCGGAGAAAGCTGCCGATGGTTTAGCGTACCGTTCGGTCAATAATTTTCGTTCCGCTATCTCGGCGGGGCATGCTCAGGTAGACGGGAAACCGGTAGGGATGCACCCGGTGGTTTGCAAGTTACTGAAAGGTATCAGGGTGGCTAATCCTCCCAAACCCACGTATACCGGGTTATGGGACGTTTCTTTAGTGATCTCGTTATTTAACAAATGGCCGACCAATGCTCTTCTGTCTAGAAAACAATTGTCGGCGAAATTGGCCCTGTTGCTTTGCTTATCGTCTTGCAGAAGATCTTTAGATGTGAGAGCACTCGACGTAGCAGGTAGAGTGTTTACCCCGGAAGGGGTTTCTTTTCATATTACAGGTCGCGCTAAAACATTGTCCCGACATATTTCTTACAATTCTTTCCCTGATAATGAAAAATTATGTGTGGTCCAATGTTTGAAGGTTTACGAGGAACGTACTAAGTCCTTGCGGCCGCAGGGCTGTACTCAGTTGTTGATTGCGATCCAAAAGCCCTTTAAGCCGGTGGTAGCTGCCACTATTGCCAGATGGCTTCGCTTCATTATGAAAGAAGCCGGTGTTGATACACAGATCTTGGGTGCTCATTCAGTGAGAGGCACTATGGCGTCGAAATCATATGGTTTGGGTTCTACTATCCAAGATATAATGCGTTGTGCAGATTGGTCTTCTGAATCAACGTTTAAAACGTTTTATTATAAGCCGGTGGGAGATATTACTTCAGTGGTATTTAATCAGTGTTAAACTAGCATAATTTGAAGCCTCCGGTCCTGTAATAGAATCAAAAATTTGCTAGCATTCGCAACAAGAATTTTCGATTCTATTAAGGACACGGAGGCGAGGATTATCCCACCCGGCTTAATGTACAGTATGTAATAAGCTTGCCCACCCTATTATCCAGTGATTACGGTGGTGTTATTCCTTTCTTTCAGGATCTGATAAGAAGTCGGATTGAACGACGTCGAATATCAGGATGTTGACCTGCAGATGTACTTCCACATTGGAGGATTTGTGACTGTTCAAGTTTTCGTTGGACTTGTTTCGCCTCAAAGAAAGAGGATGATGGGAGCACGCAAGGGGTTCTTATGGACTATGGGGGCGTGCCTATGCTCATGTGTACTCATGGGAAATGAAGTTTATTTACTGTTTTTTGTGAAAATATACATTTTCATTGGCTGCTGTGTTTTATGCAGTAAAGATTGAGTAGCATAATCCTCGCCTCCGTGTCCTTAATAGAATCGAAAATTCTTGTTGCGAATGCTAGCAAATTTTTGATTACCTAGCTGGCCCCTTGTGGACTATTCCGCTGCACTGGGCTCGCACCCCTGCAGAGTATGATTGCTGTCACTGATTGCTTTAAATGTAGTAATTAATGTGTAATGCTGCTCTCTGATGCATATATTTAATTACTAAAATACAGTATTGTGTACTGCGGAAACAGCGATGTGTATTTATGAGTGGCTATGTTCTGGGGGGTTTGGTTTTTTTTTCTGTCTGAAAACCAATAAATGAAGTTAGAAAAATATTTGGAAAGTTTTGTAGAGGCCTCCTAGATTGTTCCAATGCATAGCTGTGGGGTCTGCCTATGCCACACGCCAACGTGAGCCAAAGATGAATTTAGTACAACTTTGTTTCCCTTAGAATCGGAACAATCTCAGAATCGTGGAAACAACAGATAACAGTTTCACTCAGTCAATCGTGCATGCTTCGTTTCTACAGAGTTACACAGAAATAGATAGACGGGGGTTTCAATAAAAAAGGTTTATTGAACAGTCTTATTTCTCGTGCAAGAGATATGAACTGCTACAATCGTAAGACAGAATGCGAAGTATAATACGTTCAGCGTTTGCAGTAAGATAAAATAATACTGTAATAGCATGTTTGTAGCTATGACATATATTCATAAAAATACATACAAAAATAACACAGGCTAAAATATGAATACTCATCTGATGCCTCTAGCTAGTTCTACCCCAGTGTACCTAACCTAAGTGTAGTACGAGGTAAAAAGTAGGTGCTGTTTGTCTATAGTCTAGTTGGGCTATTGTTTAGATTGGTGTTGCCAAGATTTGCCAAAAGTCCCTCTAGCTTCTAGTCCGCTCCATACCTTAGAATGAGTGAGGTTGGAATCTCTTGCTGAGTTTCGATCTCTAACACCCCACAAGGGGAGTCAGAAACACTAGAGCTGTATTCTTTGCGAGGAGGATCACAGCGTCTGGTCAGTGCGTCAGGCGGGGACTTGACTTCGTTCCGAACTTGCCGTGGCGAGCCGCGTCGTGCAAGTAGGCAGCTGAACCGTGGTTTGCCATGGTAAGTGAAGGTATATTTATACCTTGATGGTGTTTAAGAATGCCAGTATTGATGTAAAAGTCGGGCAGAAGAACGCCATGAATGAACCCCTAAGGAATAGATGCTCATGCATAATCAATGAGTTCTTGGACAAATCAATATCCAAGCAAGGGGAAGTCCTAAAGGCTTAAGCGTCTGGTTTTCCAAGGAACTCGTTGTGACGTAGATGAATGTATGTAGGTGGCCATGCCTGTATTTGGTTAGCATGGAAATGCCTAAATAAAGGTAGGATTTCTATGCCTAAATATGGGCAATGTGAATTGTGTTTATGTAAGGTCATAAATCGGGAAACCTAAACACGGTATTGAAATCAACACACAACACTAGAGTTACTGGGTTTCTTCCTAATAGCCTGACTCTCACTTTCTGTATGTTTTCTGTGTTTCTCAGCTAGCATGCATGGGGGGGGGGGGGCATGAAGTCTGTCGGTACAGTTGAGTCTGGAGTTCCTAATAGCGCCAACCACTGGCTCAAGGCTCTTGGGGCAGTAGAAAGGAAATGCTTTTCACGTCAAGTTGAAAGAGACTCTTTTCATGGAGGCGTTAAATTAGGAGTATGCCTGGAGGTCATAATCACGCTGGCTCTGGGGTGGATTTGAGGCAGGTGGTGGAGTGGCCTCCGTTGGACCCAGAGGTGGGGTGGAGAGAGCTGAGCATGAGATGGAGGCACTTGCCCTTTGTCCCTGGAGCGGAGAAGGGTGACCAATTAGTGCAGATTTATTGTAAACAGGGGCGTAGCTTTGGGGGGTAGGGTTGGTGTGTTACACCCCCCCAAATAAATGTATTCTGTAGTACAATAGTTGGGAGCAGGTGCTTTCAGTCAGGTATGATGAGGTGTCTTTCCTATTTCACCTAGGATTTTTACATGCACACAAAAGACAAAAACACACACACTCTATCTCTCTCTTGAAGTTGTTAAAAAATGTTAGTTATTTTACAAAATATTTTGGGGCAGATTTACAATGAAAGTGACTCAGTGCATTCTGCAAGCCATTTGCCTGCGCTGCACTGAGTCACTTTCAAAGCAGAGGGATGTGACATATTTACAACAATATGTTGCATCTCTGTGCTTCCCCCTGGGCTGGCGCGCAAACAGCAGCCATGCGCCGGCGCAGGAACCCTTGCACCATGGTGCAAGGATGCCTGCGTCGTGGGGAGATTGTTTTTGTGCAGGAAGGGGCCCCTCCTGCACAAAAACACTCACTACAGGCATTTTCCACTTTCAATGCATGCCTGTACTGCTTCCTTCTGATGATTTCAAGCTCACAGTCAGAGCCTGAACAGACCTGTGAACAGCAGTGAGCCTCTCCTCGTCAGGCGTGCAAAGCCCCATATATCCAACACTGACTGTGAGCTTGAAATCATCAGAAGGAAGCGGTACAGGCTGCATTCAGGAGCTGCAGCCTGCACAGAGTTCATTTCGACCATTCCAAAGCAGGGCAGCCACAGCACAAAGTACAGTGCATCGACCCACTTGGGATTCAATTTCATTTTGTGAACTACAAGGAGTGAACTGCGCACCCACATGGGTTACAAACTACAAACACCAAGAGGCAGCAGGAGCGCCACGCCCACAAGGGCAGGTGTTTATAATTAAAACTGTGTAGCGCGATGATTCATTCCTGAAAGCAGCCACTGAAGAAAGGATTGTTTATCCTGAAATGTGTCTGGCAGTGTCTTTTAAACTGGAAGCCTGTGACTTTGTTAGTGACTGCTGGCAAATGCTCGTGTTTTATTAAAGAACCAAAAGTAGCTTCCTGTGGCCTCCCTCATTGTGCTTTCCTGGTGTTGGATATATATATATATATATATATATGTACATATACCTATAGTGCAACTTAATTAACAAAAGCATATTAATTTTTCTAAAGTTAAAATGTATTACTATGAAAATATATTACAATACATAAAAATATGTATTTCACATTATATTAACTTTTCAAATATTTTAAATGTAGTAATATGAAAATATGCATGTATATATATTAACTTTAATACATTTAAACTATTAGTAAAATTATTACACTGTAAAATACATATTTTATTAATTATGTTACACTATATATATATATATATATATATATATATATATATATATATATATATATATATATATATATATATATATCAATAACATACATACACAATAAAACCTTAAAAACAAAAGAAGAAGAAAAAATATATTAATTCATGTAGACAATAAATTAAATATTAACACTTGAAAAACAGATGCCAATCTCGTGCAGGCGCCTGATTAGGACCGGTTGTGAGACCATGTCAAAGTGTGGGAAAGGAGAAAGACGGCTGCTGTGTCTTTATACTGTCAAGCATCATGCAGATGCAGTCTGTGGCAGTGAAGAGTGTTGCTTTTGTACTGTGGTTGGGCTTGAATCCGGCCTGCGCCGTGTTGAGGAGCTTGTGGTTGTTGAGCTGGTCGATAAGGCCCTTGACAGGTATAGTGGGAGGGGGATGGGTCTATAATTGGGAAGTGTTTCTGGGTCAGTAGATGGTTTCTTGCGTGGGGCATGACGGTGGCATGTTTCTAGGTGTCCTTTGGTGATAGTGTGGTGGGGGCAAGGGTCAGATGGGGCCCCCAAGTGGAAGGTGTTCATAGTTGCAGTGGTGTTGATGATGGTGTCAGCAGACCACGTGGTGAGGATGCGTTCCCCGGCTGTGATGGGAAGTTTGGTGAGCGATGATGGGAAATTCAGTGATGTCAGTTCCTGCGGAGAGGGATAATGGGAGAACCAATGCTGTCACTTCCTGTGCTGATGGGTGATGGGAAATAAAGTCCTCTTGCTTGGCTTCCGCTACTCCTTCTTTTAACCCCTTGGCTTCCAGCCTAGTCCCCCTTGAATGCTAAGCCCTTTTTTGGCTATTTGGTTTAGTCTGCGTTTAGGCCTCTATAACATTTTTTACACATAAGTTATCCACGCCAAATGTGCATCCTTAATTTCCAATCTCCTGAGAATTTTAAAGATACTCAGGGTTTGTAGATTCCCATGGACTGGACATGGAAAATAGACAAAATATAGCTACACGTTGTGTTTTTCTTAGGTGAAAATAGGAAAAAGTGTCCTACAAAAGAAGTGTCTTTTTTTCTTAAACATGGCATCGATGAAAGGTTTGCTGTGCTAAAGTCACCAGCTTCTATGCTTTCAGGAACACGCAGAGCTGAATAAAAAAGAGAACTATTTTTACCACAGTTTTGGCATTTTAAGAGAGGTAGCCCATTCATCCCAGTTGTTGTGCTTTCAACCTACTAGCAATTTGTGGTGGGAACCAGTGTGAAAGCTATACATTTTTTAAACTTAGACAAAATTCTGAATTCAGCAAGGAGTCATTTGTGTAGACCTCTCAAGGTTTTCCCAAAGAAACTAATCGTTGAAATAAAAAATATATAAAAAATGAGTATGAAAAAACTGCCATTTGTGACACCATTTTCATTTGTAACTTATTGTCATGCTGCCTATTTACAAAAACAATATACTGTTACATCTGCTAGACCCTTCAGGTTATTGGAAAATTTATAGCATTTGTAGGTTTTCAAAGACCAAGAGCCAACAACTGAGCTGCACCTTACAATGATTGTCATTGTGTACCGAGTATAGAGCAATTCATGTGGTGAGATACAGAGAGTGAAAAATTGATATCAAGGAAACACACATATTTCTGAAATGCGCACCAGGCAGAGTTTAGCAACAGTGTTTTTTCTTACATCTATGAGTTTGTGGGTACCTGTACTGGCATATGATTTAGAGGGTATTTTTCAAAATGTCTTCTTTCTTATTTACTGGCTTACATTTGAAAGGCACAAATGCAGTGAAATCCAATTGGTAACAAATCTACTGTTCTGTATTCCCTCGTGCCTCCTGATAAAGATGGTACCTGCCTTGTATGGGTGGGCTTAGTGCCTGAGACAGGAAAGCGTCCAAAACTCAACATCAACACATCACAATTTTCCACCGGAAACTGGACCTTTTTTTTTGCAATGTGCACAGCTGTGGGTTTTGGACCCTAGCTCACCTGTCACCTAAGGAAACCTAGTAAACCTGCACATTTTTTAAAAGTTTATCCCTGGGGAATCCAGGGTGGGATGACTTGCATTGCTGCCCTGGGTTTTCTCACCCAGAAGCCCTGCAAACTTCAAACTTTGACTGAAGACACATTTTTCTCACATTTCTGTGATGAAAATTTCTGGGATCTAAGAGGAACACATGTTTCCTACCACCCAGCGGCCCCCTAGTCTCCCGATAAGTAGGGTAATTCACTTGTGTGGATAGGCACAGTGCCCGGGACAGGAAACTGCCCAACATGCAACAGACGTTTCACAATTTTCCACTGAGGCCTGATCTTTCTTTCAATGTGGGTAACTGTGGATTTTTGGCCTTGGTCCAGCAGGCATCTAGGGAAACACAGCAAACCTGGACATTTTTAAAAACTAGACACCCAGGGGAATCCTGGTGGGGGTGACTTGTCTGGCTTTCATCAGGTATTACTACCCAGAAGCCTTTACAAAACTCTGTAGGTAGCTGAACATTTCCTACTACCTAGCATTTCTGTAAGTCTCACTATA
Source organism: Lissotriton vulgaris (assembly GCF_964263255.1). NCBI lineage: Eukaryota > Metazoa > Chordata > Amphibia > Caudata > Salamandridae > Lissotriton > Lissotriton vulgaris. The sequence goes on along the minus strand of NC_141700.1, from coordinate 799,877,053 downwards.
AAAATGGGAGCTCACCTGCATGGGTACAAAGAAAAGTGACTATTTTTTACATTCACCTAAAAATACTTATTTTCTCTTCATTACAATACTTGCTCAGTGTGTGCGTCTTTATTCATTCATTTTTTGTAGGAGCTTAAGAAAACACTATTTATTTTACCTTCAGTCCTTCTTAAAGTTCACGTTATAAAATATTTTAGTGACCTGTGATTACAGTGCTTGTGTAGGTAGTGATTTATTCTAGTATCCTTCACAAAAAGTAGTAATAACATGCATGGCTCAACTGAAAAAAACATTAAAATCACTATTAAAACCACCTCAACATTGAATGTTTTTTAAACTTAAATTATTCATTGCAAGCATCAACGTCCATGTTTATGTGGCTGCATACTTTCTTTTCTTCATTTTTTTGTTTGTGGCTTTTGCCTGCAATAAACAAATAAAAATGATTAACCATCACACCGGCCTGTTGACTATGTCACTAGAAGTGTTTGGATATATGTGCTTGCCGTGCTGCAGTTTCTCCCAAAAATTGTCTACCAAAGTTTCTTTAGGAGTCCTCCACGCAGATCTAAGTGTCAATCCCCCACATGCATCAATCTAGGATTTTGCATTTCTTAAATAGCGAAAATTAAGGAATCGCTATTTAGGAAATGCAAAATGCTATGCATCAAGAAATCCTAAAAGTTTTTAGGATTTCTTAATTTTCGGAAATTGCGATTCCTTAATTGCGAAGTGCAATTAAGGAATGGCATTACATTGATTCCTATGGGCCTAGAGGCCCATAGGAATCAATGTAGTCAATTGGAAGGCAGTAGCAAATTGCGAGTGGCACTTAGAAAATTTCATGGGTGCAGGGGGGGGGTCCAAAGGACCCCCCCCTGCACCCCTGAAATGCATTTGAAAGTGCATGTTTCACACACACATGTCCTAAGGACATGTGTGTCTGTAACTGGACAGTTTAAAAAATGCATTTTTAAGCATTTTTAAACAATTTCGCAAATTACCACGAGGTTGAACCTCGTGGTAATTTGCACTTCCAATTTGAATAATCGCAATTTTTTTTTTAAATGATGCATAGCTTTTAAGGAATCGCAAATTTGCAATTCCTTAAAAGCAATCGCATTTTTGGAATTCGGTAAAAATACCGAATTACTCAAAAATGCTTGATGCATCCCAAACACATATTTAGGAAGTGCAAACGGCCGAATTTACCGATTCGCACCGTTTGCACTTCCTAAATAGGTTGATGCATGTGCCCCAATATGTTTATTTTAGAAGTGTCGAGCTTCCGATCAATCAGCGTCTAAGATTTGATGATTTTGAGTTCAGGATAGCTGTTGTCTGCATTTAATGGGATCTTAAAGGTGTGGGATGTACTGAATTTACTTGACTGGTTCAGTTGTTTGCATGATGTTCTCATTGAAGAGATTCCGCCCCAAGATGGGACACTCTTCCACGACTGCGGGGCCTTCGCCACGAGTGCAGAGGCCCTTTGTGAACCAAGTCCATAGTTTAAGATTCCAGCAGGAAAGCTGAAGGGGGAGGAGCCACCTTTCAGAGTACCTTATTTACTACAAGCACCAGGTGCATGTTTTGCACGGTAAAAAAACTCAAATAAATCTGCAACATGTTCTTGTATTATTGTATCTTATGAAACTCCAGGGTGCACCGAGATTTGCAACCAGGACTATGCAAATGAATAGGTTTTTTAGCTAGTAAGTTAGGTGCTTGTATGCTTAGCCCTAGATCTTTTCCATATGCTTTATTAATTGAATAAATCAAAGAATTTTGGGAGTTGTAGTCCTTATTTTCTTCAATTAACCAACGCATCTGATGTGAATGATATTTAAAAAGGAAACGTCCAGGCTGCACACACAGGGACCTGTTCATATGCTGCATCTTGTACCACACAATATACCACAAAGTACAAAATGCTATTCACAAACCTACATGCAGGGTTTATGCCTCAACCTCGCCTATATCTAATCTCCTCCTTGAGTGGGAGTCTTCATGTAAGAATATGTTTTAGTGCTACATGGGGAGGGACAGAGGGAGTGGGTCGAAAATGGGAAATACTTACTACTAAGGGGCCGATTCTGATGTCGTTTGCAAGCTGTTCCGACAAAACGGTCTTGGACTCGTTTCCGAACGAATAGGGTCCTGCGAGTTCGGATGACTGATTACGATGATACCCAACATCGTTCAGTCGGACAGCATTGACTTCAATGGGGGTCTGTGTTCCGAACGAGAACACAGGCTCCCATTGAAGAACGGTGTGGTTGGGGTAAACCTTGCACCCTGTGGTGGGCACCCCATGGTGCCAGCCACATTGTGCATGGTTGGTGAGAGGGGTTCCTTGGATACCCCAATGGGCCCCATTCGTATGCCTCTGGGAGAAGGGGGCCCACAACGGGCCACCAAAGACAGATTGCGACAGCCGTTTTGTGTCGAGCAGACCAAATCGGAACAGCAATCCGAATCAGTCATCGTAATCGCTTGTCCAGAAACTGTCAATAGAGCTGTACGAATCAGTTCTGAAATACTCAGGCTGTCCGAATACCTTTCGAAATCGATTTGGACCGCTCAAACGGTTTCTGGGCATCGTAATCGGTCATGGGGAATTGTGTACGATTCGTTCGGAAACAAGGGTTCCGAATTGGATTCTGCAAAACTGAATCCCATTCGGAGCCTTTCCGAACAACATTGTAATCGTCCCTTAAAATGGGAGGGAGTAAGAAGGGGTTAAAAGAGGGCCAGCAAGAGGTATAGGGAGGGACACCTACCCACCCAAAAAACAGTAAGCCTGTTTACATAATGCACTTCCAAAGTTACTACAGTCAAAAAGGGACTCAACTTTTTGTAAAGGGCTTAAGCTCAGAGCTGAAGTTATGTCCGGTACTACACATGGCCAACCACTGGTACTACAAATCCCCCCACCCCCATAGACATCAATAGAGTTAAGGACTTAAATAAAACTCTATAGGAAGTAATGTTAAATTAAATTAATTTACATAGCTAAAAATATAAATAAATATAATGTAATGTTAAAAATATATAAAGTAGTATATCATTTTAGTTTATTCATAACATTTGTATATTGTTCTCATTTAAAAATAAATGTAACAACACAATTTATTACATATTAATTAATTGTTTTAATTCATTGTATACATAAAAGGTCATAATTATTCATGCATAATATAAATATTTTATTTTTTTAATTTGGGTGGGAATATTTTTTCATGTAACCTTGAGAAAAATATTTTTTAATGTAATTTACTATAGTTTAAATAATTACATTTTTAAGTCAATATTTAGTTAATAGTCCTGCAGCATTTTGTCATTAGTTCTACATTTAAAATAAATATATACAATAATTTACATTATTATTTTACGTAAAAACAAATTCCAGGTTGAATTAAATGTTGTGCTTTTCCCCATACTTTGTCACAAGGAGACTCAACAGTCTGGATGTAGATCTGTGTATATTAAAAGCTTGGGAAGTGGGGAAATCTCTGCATGGTAACACCTGGAAAAAGTTTCTTTAAACTATTTGGCTAGTTGAAGCTGGAGGAGAGTAAACTGGTTTAAATTTTGGAAAAGGTGATGGACAGAGTTTCTGAATGATGCAGAATACTCCTACCCAGTCAAGAGATCAGGGCTTGATCCATCACCGTTTTTTAGCTCACTGCACCATCCCAGCTCAGAACCTGGCTATATGCAAATTAGTCTGTTCCTGTCCCAGTGCATGATGCGAACAGGGCAAACCAAACTACCAAGCCAATTCTTATACTGGGAAGGAAACAAGCTTCCGGGGACCAGTTTCTGGCATTTCAGCTGTCGTCGGCCCGGCTTGCTTGAATCCTGATGGTGCAATGAGCTAGGGACTCACGTCTGGAGAGTAAACTGGTGCCATGGTAATGTGGGGTCCGTCAGTGTCTACACTTTGGGAACTGAGCAGGCCTAGGCCTGGCATCATCAGGGTTCATGTTTAGCAGCCAACTTCGGTCCAGGAGGGTTTTGCATGGGGTGCGTAAACTGGCAACTACAACCAGGGCCAGCAAAGCAGTGAACAGGGAGGGGGCAGGTTTCTGCAAGGAATGTGACATCCATGTGGACATAGGGTACAGACCGCCCATGTTGTTTAGGCAAGATGGGGTGGATTTGTCCTGATTGGGTGGGTAACAGGACGCGTCTAGTGAAGGGGATGGAAGACTGGTGGGGAAGAGAGGCTGAGATGGGGGGCAGAAAGACGTCATTACAGCAGAGTCTATCTGGTGGTGGAAAGAGAGCTCAAGGTAGAGACAGAGGTGAGCTGGAAAGCTTTGGACCAGGAAGGAATAGGACGCAATCTGGCCCGAGTGCGGCCAAGCTGGAAAAGAAGGCGATGGGAATTCAGGGGTAGGGAACAGAACGGAGGAACAGGAAGTAGAAACTCAACAGTTACACATGTTCATAGCGTTGGGTGGTAAGAGGAGGGTGATGCTTTGAAAGAGCTGGGCTGGCCTTTTCGGTGTTAAAGCAGAAGGATTCCGCTATTGCGAGCTTTGCATCAAGCTTCAAGAACAGCCCTTCACCCCAATAAACAACTGCCTTTTAAGTCACTTAACTTCAACTGTGTATTTGTTTAAGAGAGTATGACAGGAGGAAGTATTTGACTCTGACATGTGCAGTAAATATGCCATGATTCTGAAAACTTTATTGGCCAACTTGATTCTTGTCTTTTCAAAGGAAGTTTCTGCAGATAATATTGATACCCAACACCGCGGTGAGTATATTTATGATTGAGGGAGACATACCAGCAGGTTAGGTTTATCGGATAGAACTGCCGTCAAATATTGTTAATGGTTTTATCTGAACTCGTGCAATAAAATATTGATAGGTTGATGGATTGGGAAAAACAAGATGGGGCAAATAGATTCTCTTTGTGGAATGTATGTGATGGTTTTAAAATGTACACAAACCCCCACGGGGTCTTCTGCATGGTCAAATAAGCAGAGGAGATAAAAAGATTGAAGATAAAAAGTATATCGTTTTAACACTTCTTTAAAACAGCAAGAACAAATGCCTCTGCCTTGAGAGAAGAAGTGCCCCATGCCCCATGACCCTTCTCTGGTGCAACCATCACAGACCGTCGAAAGATGCTGATGAGAGGAGAATCCATTGGGGGTGTAGGGTTGAGGAGGTTGAAAAGAAGCACAAGGGCACATTCTGTGGACCATCTGAAGAAATATACAAAGGTCTTTGAGGAAGAAGTGTTAGTCCACGAGGAGCCAGTTAAGGTAAAGATGGCGGCATGGAGCCAAACTTCTTCAGATCCGGTCTTACTCTGGCATCCAAGATTTGCATTAGTTTAAGCTTCAATAGGGCGTTGCTGGAGTTGCCTACGTCATGAGTGAGTGCCAGAGAGGCTACTGCAACATCCTGTGGTGGAATGATTAGTGCTGAAGTGGGGCGAAGAGAGAGCAGAGGAACAAATCTACAAACCGAAGTTAGGAACAGAAGCATTTGGGTCAGACCAGAGACTATGTCATCTGGCCTAACACAAGAATATATATAAGATTTTATGAAATGGCTCTGTTGATTTAAAAATTCTGGACTGTTACTTCTGAGCAATTACAGGTAAATTCTCTTCGTACTGCAGGAATACACTGCGCCTGCTGGCCCATGTACCCAACTTTGACAGAGGTGACGACTTTTGACCTGGTCTCAATAGAATTCATTAGACGCAAGGACTGCTTGGAAGGAGAAAATACAAAGACGACATCAATTGCACAAAAAATACTTTTAGAGAGCTGCTCTTTTAGAAGCTGGGGGACAATCATCACTCCATACACGGAGCACGGATACCCTGGTCTGGTAACCCCAGAAAACTCAACTGCTGCACACGCAATTTTAAAAAGAACTGAGACATCAGCGCTCAGAGGAGTAGTGAGGCGCTGTCAAACGAACAAAGAGATGTTCCAAGAAAATTGCAGTAGCGTCAGGATTCTGCAATGCCACCAAACTGACAAACAGATCTAAGATGGATTTGAAGGACAATAAACAATAAAAAAAACTGGCAATGACCAGTCCACCGCGAACAACCAGCGCAAAGGGACTCCTACGATTCTGCTCATGGAATGTAACCGGTCTAGCCAATAAAAAGACAGACCCAGATTTTGTCACCCACCTAAGGTCATTTGACATCGAAGCACTACAAGAAACCTGGCTGATAGACCCTCAGTGATATTTGCGTTTTTTTCACCCCAGCCATTAGGGGAGCAACATTTTTCCACCTTCAAGGTGGTCTTGGAACTCATGTCTCAAACACAAGTCTATCTCCAGCCTGTGCAATGGGTCCAACGTCTTCAGCAACAATGGCAATAAACCTTTTCACTCAATCAACAACACCGGGTAAAAGGGGTACCGTCATCACGATAACCAATGCTTTTGTCCACCCAAAATGGAAAACTAAGGTAGCAAAGGAAGGTTGAACTTTTTGGAGGCATGCATAAGCGAAGGGGAAACAACAGACCTTATTCTCACTGGGGATTTAAACCTCAACCTAATGGGCGCCTCAACAGATGACGAAGTGTTGCTTCAAAATTCAATCTGTTACCTTCCACTGCAAGGGAAATCATCACCGGGCAAATCAACCAAAACCAGAAACTAGCGACACGAGGATCTTCAACACATTAACCTCAGAGCAATCAACTGAAGATTTGCCGGGGATAACCCCCTGCAATCACTCACTGCTTGCCAACAATAAACACAATACTAGACTACACTTTTATTTATTTAACTCTATTTCATCAAATATCGTAAGTTACAGCTTGGTGACAAAGCTCATAGCGACCATCGCCCTCGAGAAATTGTGCTTAGAACACACATGCCCATGTTTGATTGGTCTCTGACCCCTCAAGGATCAGGGTTTGCAATCAACTTTAGAAGAATGAAGCTCGCACAAGCAGCGGATGGCAGCCTGCTGGAAAATGCAAAACAGCGCTTTGAGTCACGTATTGGATCAATTTATCGCACGTTGAGACATCTTCGATATAACCCAACTGACAAAACGCAGCTAGCACTGATACGAAAGCAAAATGCGCTGTTGAGGAGGCAAAAATGGGAAGCAAACAGAACTCACTTCCATCAAGCCTCTGAATCCATGGCTATGGAACCAAAATCCAAAAGCAATTTAGGATGTGCGTCAAATGACACTGCCTGGACAGCACATAACGCTATAGATCTTGAAACACCAGAGGGACACTTACCAATGGATGTACCGTTAAACAGCAAAATCAGTACCATCAAGAAGCAAGTAGGGAAGGGAAGGAGAGAGGGGGCTCCAGCCCTAACAAAATAACACAGGTTCTTTACAAACAAGATGCACACCTCTGGGCGAGGGGCTTGAACCACTTTTCACTCAAATAAGGCTTCTGAACATACTTCCAAGCTCTTGGAGAGGATGAATGATTTTCCCAATCTTAAAATCAGGTGACAAGTCCTTGCCAAAAAACCACTGGCTCGTGGCACTCATGGACAACAAGGCAAAGTTCTCCCCAGGAACACTACTAGAAGAGCTCCAGGCTGGGGCCACAGAGAAATCAGTAATACCACCCAACCAGACTGGCTTTGCAAAACCCCTCGGAACAACTACAAACATCCTAGCCATGGCAAAAATAATAGACAAGGCGGAATCGACACAAATGCCACCACACCGATGCTTTATCGGCTATAAGGCTGCCTTCAATCACGAGAATCACAACAGCTTGTGGTCCACACAGAGAAGCTGGGGCCTTCCACAACCTATGCTGAACCTGATGATCAATCTGCATACGGACACGTGGGTTCAGATACAGCTCTTGAAGCACCGGCTTGGCCCGCTACCCTGCATACAGCATTCTCCACACTGGCTGAAGGAAAAAGCGGGTTCTACCTGCCGCCTCTGCGGCTCAGCACCAGAAGACCTGCTTCGCCTGCTATGTGCATGTAAAGACCTGTTGGAGGAACGTAAACAAACACTAAAACACCGGTTCAATCAGCGAGGGATACGCACTCGGAGACAAGCAGTGCTGGCCCGTCTTGCACCTGATGACCCACAGGTGAATTGCAGTCTAGTGAAGGTCCTTAGGATGGTGGAAGACACAAATGGCAGGACAAAGGACGTGAACCTGGAAAGGACAGTCTCTTTGGAAAAACTATATTTTATTTATGGAGATCAAGCTTTTTGAAGGGGGCAGCTTCCAGTTATCACATCAGTCCTGATAAAAAGACACCTACAGCGAATAAATGATGCTGGGGTGAAATATGTGATCAGCACTTTAAAAAGACTTAAGCACTTTTTGCACTAAGAAGCACGTTGTTAAGCCTGGCACCAGGCGCGATGGGAAGTAGTGGACTGGACCTGAGACCATTGCTCCTTTAAAACATGCGCAAAAGCAAAAACAGACTGGCCACGATGACCTATTTCTCAGCCGCCACCGTTTTAAAAATATGAATGAATAAATGTATTTTATTTAATATTATAAATGATCCTACTTGTTGTTTCATCGCATTGAAATGGTTTTAATAACTATGCAAATAAACGTAAAGTAATCTATGTACTGCAGATGTGCGGGCTCCTCTTCAGCACCTTCCTCCGTCTCCCCAGATGTGGCCTCTTGTATAGTACAACGTCACGGTGCTGTAGAGTTGTTGCTTATGTGTCAAGGTATTTTATGTCAGACTCTCTGCTGGAGCATTGAAGGGGTTGTTAACCTTCTTAACCTGGATGTGTTAAAGTTCTGTATTGGTTCTGCTTGTACAGCAAAAGCTTGTCCGCCGGCTCTGGTTTTGCAGAAGCGCCAGATGACCAGAAGGTCCTCACTAGGTGAACGCAGAAGACCAGGACGGAGGCGTCTGTACCACTGACCCCAAGCCTCCAGGCAGGACAGACCTCCACCATTCAGAGTTTTATGGACAACACAGAGTTCCTTGAACTTGAATCTTTGCTATGAATGTGAAGCTGGCAATGGTCAGACATGGCGTGAGCGTCAGTCTGTGGATGGCTCGTGTGCTGGTCGTCAGTTTGAACTGCTGAGATCCACAGTCGGCGACATCTCCCTCAGGATCCTGGTGGGTCACTCCTCCTGGGAAGGGGCCCTGCACTTCTAACCGACTGCCCCGCTATGTTTGTGAAATGCCCCTCTCTTCTGGTTCAGTGCCCGCCTTCCTTGAGAACGGCGCCATTCTTGTAGCTCAGAGCTCTGCTCCTCTTCCTAAAGAGCCTGGCCCACTCATTAATCTCTGACTCCACCCCTTTTCATAAAATAACCAACAACTCTTATCAATTCTCCCATCTCGTGTTAATGCCGGCTCTTTTTTCTAACGCATGGCAGAGCTCAACTCAACAACCAGCTCCGCTGCGTCAAACCGAGGGGAAGGCGCCCTTTCAACTAAGATATGACGCACTCCTGCTCTCTGCCGGTGGCGGAGCACAATCTGCAGCCTCGCGCCGAAGCAGGCAGCCTTGAACCAGGGTGCGAGGGAGCCTGCATTACAGGCAGGCTTGCTTCTGTGCAGGAACGGGCACCTTCCTGCACAAAAACAACCCTCCGAGGCTTTCCCTCTTTTTACGTGCGCTGCAGCACACACAGAAAGAGGAAATAACGAGGAGACATAAATACATTTCTCCTCGTTACACCTCTCCTGGGAAGGCGTAGCATTTTTACGCACTTACTAGTGTTAGCACATCTAGGAATGCACCAAAATCCATGGATGAATGAATGGGAGCGCCCAGACTACACCTACGCCTGCCCAGGACAGAGTAACACAAGGCAGCAACGTGCGCTGCCTGGCATCCCTCCAGGTTTAGTATGCCACGCCGCGCCCCGCAAGGTGGCTCTGCGCGGCACGGTGAACCTGCCTCAAGGGGGGCACTGCCTTGTGTCACCTTGTATAACACCATTCCTAGTGGCGTAACGCAGGCCCCCACGGTGTGAGGGGCCCCGAGCTGTAGGGGGCCCCTTCAGCACAGCACTCAGGCCTGAGACCTCCGCATTAAATCTGGAGCGGGGCCCCTCCATGTACCTTGCAGGGGGTCCCCTCAACTATCCCTACGCCAGTGCATTCACCCACAAAACTATCTATATTAAACTAAAAATATACCATCTAATATTACACGTAATGGTCTGCTGCAAGCGCAGTGACCCTCCAGGCTATTTAAAGAGGATTGAAATGCGAAGCTGGAGCTGGCCGGACCTTCATGCCAAGTCAGACTGAAAAGAACTCGAAAAACATCACAATCGAGTCTTTCCGTCTTTGAAATGTGAACATAAAGCAGCAATTACAAGATCAAAATACGCCAAAAGTATTAGAACTGTCTAGCCCATTCCAAAATATGTTTCATACAAATACAGGCAGAATTGCTATGTTAAAGAAAAGGATACAGAAGGTTTTACACAACTTGCTGTTTAAGTACCTTCTCCTGGCCCTTCATAACGTCAGCAAACACAGAAATGCCCCATATTCTTCTCTGAGGGGCGGCAGCCTTTCCTGTAAGTCTTCACAGAAGCTGGGGCACCCGGGATGCTGCTCAGAGTCAAGAGCTCACATCCAGAAGCACCTGCAGGACACCAACAGACAGACAGACGACAGCGGGTGTGATTAGTACAAGCGAAACATGTGAAGAACGGCTTCAGTGCAAGCTCCCCTCCCTCACAGAACAGGTACAGCACAGGCAGCAGCAGTGCAAGCTTCCCTCACACACAGAGCATGCAGAGCACGGGCAGCAGCAGTGCAAGCTTCCCTCACACACAGAGCATGCAGAGCACGGGCAGCAGCAGTGCAAGATTCCCTCACACACAGAACATGAAGAGCACGGGCAGCAGCAGTGCAAGCTTCCCTCCCTCATAGAACAGGTACAGCACAGGCCGCAGCAGTGCAAGCTTCCCTCACACACAGAACAGGTACAGCAGCAGCAGTGCAAGCTTCCCTCACACACAGACCAGGAAGAGCACAGGCAGCAGCAGTTCACGCTTCCCTCACATCTAGAACAGGTACAGCACAGACAGCAGCAGTGCAAGCTTCCCTCCCTCACAGAACAGGTACAGCACAGGCAGCAGCAGTGCAAGCAACGCTCACACGATGGGCACAGCTGGGTATCCGCAGTACAACCTTTCCTCCCTCATAGAATAGGTGGAGCTGGAAATTAACAGAACAAGCTTCCCTCCCTCACAGAATGGGTACAGCACAACAGCAGCAGTGCAAGCAGCGCTCACAGGAGAGGCAGAGCCAGGCAGTAGCAGTGCAAGCTTCGCTCCCTCACAGAAGACATGCAGCACACCATCAGCAAGACTCCTCCTGAGGAGTAGTTGTGGCCTACGGGACAATCTGTACATCGGAAATACCTGACTTCCTCCCACTCCATGCTCCCTTACCTCTTGACTAAACTGTGTGTTCCTGGGCAAACCACTCACATCTCACAGTGCGAGGATTTGCAAAGCGGTTTAACAACAGCGTTAAGTGTTAGATGAAGCAACTAGACAATGTACATATGACTTACTCTACTGTATTAACTATCTCACACTTAGGATCACAGAATCTCCTTTACTCATCCCACGGGATCGGTTATCTCACATTTAGCATCACAGGGTCTACCTTACTCAACATGCGGTATTGACTATCTCAACTCGGGATCAGAGAGACTCCCTTTCTTATCCCGTGATATCGGCTATCTCATGCTCAGGATTGCAGTGTCTGCCTTACTCATTCCATGGTATCTGCTATCTCGCACTTTGAATCACAGAGTCTCCCTTACTCGTTCCGCAGTATCTGCTATCTTGCACTTTGGATCACAGAGTCTCCATCACTCGTTCCGCGGTATCGGCTATCTCACACTCAGGATAAGTCCCTTAACTTCAACTGTCAAGCAGCCAAACTCTCAGCCACCTGCTTCAGTCTACTAAGGCTTATACGGAAAATGCTTCCCTTACTACCCTTCCAAGCGAGACAGATTATGGTCCAGGAGCTCATTCTGTCACGTCTGGATTTTGGGAATGCCCTCTACCTAGGAGCCCCTGAGGCCACCTTGCACAAGCTCCAGATTATCCAAAACTGTGCAGCCCGAACCCTCCTTCGAATCCCCCATCGACTCCTAGTCAAAACCGGACTGAAGAGCCTTCCCTGGCTCCCAGTCAGGGAAAGAATTGAATTGGAGGCCCTGTGCATCGTCCACTGAGCCTTTTGGAAAACAGGCGCCGTCATCAATCAATCACTGATCACCCCCTATCACCCGAACAGACAGCTCAGATCAGGACCCTTCTTCCTCGCCACAGTGCCAGGATTAAGAGAGTCAGATGTGGGGGGCGTTTGTCCTTTTATAACGCGGCTAAGCTCTGGAACTCCCTTCCCCTCCATATGCGATCAGAGCCCAACCTACTCCCTTTCCACAAACATCTAAAAACACTGCTTTTTAACAAATCCGATTAGTATCCAATCGTTCATCCCCATGCGTTTGTCTGCAGTGCTAGGACGCCTGATGGTAGCTATCGTGCTTAACAAATGCTTTTTTCATTTCATTTCATTCAGGATCACAGAGTCTCCCTTAATCATCCAGCAGCATCGGCTATCTCAAACTCAGGATCACAGAGCGTCCCTTACTCATTCTACGGTATCGGCTATCTCACACTCAGGATCACAGAACGTCCCTTGCTCATTCTACGGTATCGGTTATCGCACACTCAGGATCACAGAGCATCCCTTACTCATTCTACGGTATTGGTTATCTCAAACTCAGGATCACAGAGCGTCTCTTACTCATTCTACGGTATCGGCTATCTCACACTCAGGATCACAGAACGTCCCTTGCTCATTCGACGGTATCGGTTATCGCACACTCAGGATCACAGACTATCCCTTACTCATCCTGCAGTATTGGCTATCTCACACTCAGGATCACAGAGCGTCCCTTACTCATTCTACAGTATCGGCTATCTCACACTCAGGATAACAGAGCGTCCCTTACTCATCCTGCAGTATCGGCTATCTCACACTCAGGATAACAGAGCGTCCCTTACTCATTCTACGGTATCGGCTATCCCACACTCAGGATCACAGAGCGTCCCTTACTCATTCTACGGTATCGGTTATCTCAAACTCAGGATCACAGAGCGTCCCTTACTCATTCTACGGTATCGGTTATCTCAAACTCAGGATCACAGAGAGTCCCTTACTCATTCTACAGTATCGGCTATCTCAAACTCAGGATCACAGAGCATCCCTTACTCATTCTACAGTATCGGCTATCTCAAACTCAGGATCACAGAGCGTCCCTTACTCATTCTACGGTATCGGCTATCTCACACTCAGGGTCACAGCGTCTTCCTAACTCAGCCTGTGGTATCGGCTATCCCACACTCAGGATCACAGAGCGTCCCTTACTCATTCTACGGTATCGGTTATCTCAAACTCAGGATCACAGAGCGTCCCTTACTCATTCTACGGTATCGGTTATCTCAAACTCAGGATCACAGAGAGTCCCTTACTCATTCAACAGTATCGGCTATCTCAAACTCAGGATCACAGAGCGTCCCTTACTCATTCTACAGTATCGGCTATCTCAAACTCAGGATCACAGAGCGTCCCTTACTCATTCTACGGTATCGGCTATCTCACACTCAGGATCATAGAGCGTCCCTTACTCATTCTACGGTATCGGTTATCTCAAAGTCAGGATCACAGAGCGTCCCTTACTCATTCTACGGTATCGGTTATCTCACACTCAGGGTCACAGCGTCTTCCTAACTCAGCCTGTGGTATCGGCTATCTCACACTCAGGACCACTGCGTCTGCCTTACTCATCCCACGGTATTGGCTATCTCACACTCAGGATCACAGAGTCTCTCGTACTCATCCTGCAGTATCGGCTATCTCAATCTCAAGATCAGAGAGTCTCCATTACTCGTTCCGTGGTATCGACTATCTCACACTCAGGAACACAGCGTCTCCCTTACTCATCCAACGGTATTGGCTATCTCACTCTCAGGATGTCAGACCCACACGCACAGGGAAGCCCAGTTCTTCTGCGCCCTACAAGCTGCTTCCCAGCCAGTGCTGTCTCCTACCTCTGGACATTGACTGTTCTGCTGCTTGACTGATAGTCAAGGTTAAGCCGCATGTCGACGCGAGACGTAGATATGGTCCTCTGGGCTCCAGGGACGCATCACCTGGTGGGAATGTTTGAGTCCAAGTTTCAGAGTTGGCACCAACGACGGGTGCCTTGTGGGACTCGCGTGTGTCTGGCAGCTTCTCTTGGTCTCCTGGCGACTCCTCACAGCCTTCAGGAGCGCAGGTGGCCTCATTAAGCAACCAGGAAAAGTTTGTTCTATGTTTCAGTGTTACTTCGCCTCCAAGTCCAGTCTCAGAGTCTCAGTGGAGGCATCTGTGAATTTTTCCTTCCTATGAGGGGGGGTCAAAGGTCACTGCGGCCTAGGTTCTGGCCATGTCACTCATTGGGAACCAATGTTTTTCAGAGGTCAATGTTGACAAATTGAAAGACTTACAGACATTCAAGTCGGACACATTGGCTTTGTTATCCTTTGTGAGTTGACTTTCTTGGTCTGATCTCTCTGCACCTTTCATTTTTGGCATGTGGTGTCCCTTCGCCTTTCAAAAGGCACTTTGGTACTAGGTTGGATCTTATTGATACACCGGGCATCTTCTCTCTCCTCTTTGCCTTTATTCTTTGAATCACAATATATTTATTTTTTTGCCACTTGGGTTGAGCTTTGAGTTTTGCTCCGAAGAATCTATTTTGGGCACTTATTTTCAATAAACTAACAGATAATAAATTGAAAAAAAAGCAGAGACATTCATTTGTGATTCTAATGGTAGTCGTTGTTTCCTTGTTACCTTTGATTCTCTTTCTTCTGTGATCTGGTAGTGTTCACTGTCTGTTTTTGATATTCATTGTACCCATATGGATTTTTCTGTCTGTCATGAATAGTATTTGTAGGTCCTGAAGAAGCGTCCTTCATGTCGTGAAGCATGTGTTGGCCTTGAAATCAGGAGAAAAATTGAAAACAATGAAATTCCTTGTGGCAGAAAGAATACTTATGTAACTGATTGCCTCGTTTATCCAGACCTCATAACCCAGCCTGTCTATTCAGTTCAGTTCAAAGTGCTTTATTTCGATAAAAACCTATCTTAAAAGCATAAATACAGCACAGTATTCCATAGGCTAAAAACAGTTTGATAAAACATCCTTAGTGACCGTTGCAGAATTCTAAATATTTATAAAATACACATAATCCATCCTGCAATCTACAATTACAGGAGACACAAGGATTCAGTTCATTATCACAGTATTTTAAATATTAAATTAAATAATAACCTTAAGCCTTTGAGAGCTGATGGACCAAGCCCAACTTAAAAACTTTGCGATACCGCATGCATAAAGTGTACGAGCGTCAGATTTAAAGATACGAAGTGCCACAGAGTGTTGCCTTGTTCCTAGTTCTTTACAGAGAGGCTAAAGCCAGCACCTCCTTGGTAATCGATACAGTGGGCATGCAAACAAAACATGGGCGATTGATTCTACCTTTGTAGTACAAAATGGGCAATTAGGTGGGGTCTGGCGGGGAGGCGCCCATCGAGCGGTAAACTCACAGATGGGTAAAGAACCGACCCTGAATTTAAAGTACAATGCCCGATCAAAAGGTTTCTGGAGGGTATCCAAGTAGGGTTCACAAAGAGCTACATCTTTAATCCCCATAAAGCTTTCAGTAAGTCTGCCCAGGTTAGGGTCGGAGCGTTGTTTGGACGCTACCCAATTCCAGTAGATTCTCTTTAATACTACTTTTGGGGGGGGGGCAGATTTAGGTGCCCAAGCGTCCTTAAGGCCCAAGTCATATAAGAGAGTTTTGACGTCCTTGAGCCAGATGATTTTGTGCCAACCAACCATGGACGTGACCTCTGACAAGCCCTCTGCGTACTTGGCTAACTCCGGGACACGCCACAACCGAGCCCATAGTAAAAGTGGTCGAAGTTTGGCAAGGTCGGATATCGCAAGGCAACCCAAATCCATGAGCAGGGCGATCATAGGCGTGCTCTGAGGGAGCGCCATTAAGTCCTTAAGGAACTTATTTTCCGATCTCGTCAACAAGTCCACATTGCCCAATCCCCATAACTCTGCGCCATACAGAGCAGAGGTCACTCCCTTAGCCTTATATATGGCTACCACAGGGGCGATAGGCTTAGATGTTGCACAACGCTGTTCTCGAAGGATAACCCCCCTGCTCTTTTGTGACATAGTAGCATTTTCTGTAGGTGGGATGTCCACTGCATGTTGTCAGAGATGTGAATGCCGAGATAATCAAAAACTGTAACCCTCTCCAGTTGGACATGGTTCAGGACAGGGACCCTAATATGTTTTTTTGGAGGATTTATTATCAAATATTTGGTTTTATCAGTGTTTATCACCAGGCCTCGCATAGTGCAGAATGCCTGGAAGCTATCTAGGAGGGTCTGCAGGCCAACAGGGGACTTAGAGATGAGCAGGGTGTCGTCAGCGAACAGGAGAGTTGGAATTTTTTGCCCGCTGTGATGGTGCATCAGATGGAATTTGCAATAGGTGCTGCACTACCCCGTTCACATATAAAGAGAACAGTGTGGGAGCCAAATCACATCCCTGGCGGACGCCCCTGTTCACCGGGATTCTGTCAGTCTTTTGCCCCTGCTGGCCCCACCTTACCTGCGCAAAGTTGCCTTCGTGCATCCTCAATAGTAGCAGAAGCATATACCGGGGGATCCCCATGTCCAAAAGAACTCCCCACAGGCGCTCCCTAGGGACCAGGTCGAAGGCAGTCTTTAGATCTATAAACGCGAAATAAAGACTGCCCCCACCCAGGACGACCACTTTCCAATAAATGAGTAACAGGCGAAATGCCTGCTCTATGGTCCCTGTTCCAGATCGGAGACCTGCCTGGTAGTCAGAAAGGATTCTGCTCTCATCTATCCATTGTTGGATCCTCTGAAGGATCACCTTTCCTACTACTTTCTGCGAGGAGTCCAGTAGACTTATTGATCGGTAGTTGGCAGGGTCGTCTCTATCCCCCTTTTTAAAAATAGGGACGACCTCTGCCCCTTTCCACGGCTCAGGGGCCTGCGCTCCATTTACCATCGCATTAATTGATATAGTGATGATTTTTGCCCATTTCGGCCGGTCAAGACGGATGAGATCTCCTGGGATGCCACCAGGCCCTGCAGCTTTGCGGGGAACAATATAATCAATTGCCCTTTCTACCTCCTTTTGTGTGAAGGAGTCACTGTTAGAATCCTCCATAATTCCTGGATGGTTTAGCAGATTTGATGCAGTGAAACATTCTGGGAACATGAATACAGCTTCGAGTTAGGTAGGCCGGGGGGGGCAAAGGCAGGGTCCAGGGTCCAGCTCACAGGGCCCTCCAGGCAGGGAGGCAGTCCCAGTGGCAGTATCCTCCTGGCGCGCAGCAGGCCCCCCCTCAAGATAGGATCCAGGGAAAGAACATTTTTTGCAAGGGGTCACAGACCCTTTTTATACACATAAATCCTTTGTCTGTGTCTGCAGGGTGGGGGGGAAACCAGTCGCAGCTGGTTTTGGAGCACTCTGTTGTGCTCAGCCCCTCTCACCATTCACTGGCCAGGCTAGGGTCATCAGTCGCACCACAGGGAGCGGAGCCAGCATTGTGTGGGGAAAGCCCAGCCCTATTCAGGTCCCAGGTGCACTCCTCCCACCCATCAATATGCAGATATCTCCACTTACCACCGGGGCAGACCCATCCTGACTCCTGGAGCCAGGCACACCAGCCAGCTCCAGCCAATCACAAGCCAGACAGTCATTTCACCTTTATTACACAGACATGCCAACTTCTAGAAGAGGCACTTCCAAACTAGGCACATTAATGTCGCACACATAATTGCACAGCATTTAATCACACGAGTCCGCACATACCAAACTCGACCCTGCACTCCCCACACATCAGGAACTAACATGGACACATACATTCCCCATGCATTCATATGGGAGGGCAGGCCAACTTCACCACACGCACGCACTTTACACTGGGACACAGCGGTAAAGTGCGCAGAAGCCAAAAATAACTAACACTGACTCACTATTAAAAGCAAAAAGTGAACCTGCCAGAAGGGCCAAGTCCAACAATAGCGTCAAGAGTGGCTCCTTTGGAGTGAGTGGGAGGGTGGCACAGTTGTTATAGGTCATTGATGTCGAGTAGATCAGTGAGGAGGTTAACCATAGGATGGTCCTTTTTGTTCCAATGAAGGTTAAAATCTCAGAGGAAGAGGTTTTTGGAGTTGGAACTGTATGAACACTAGTAAACTAGAAAGTTCCAGAAGTATCTATATCTCTTAACACGTCACCAGAAACCCCAACAATTTCTCTTTCTCACTGCGTGCATCTGCAACATCTGTTGATTTTCCCAACCCACAGAGGTCGAACGGCCAAGATAACCCTGGGCACCCTCCTGCCTGATATGCAATGAATAGGAGGCTTCTTCTTCTCATTAAATCGTCTTGTTCTTGCCAAGTTTTCTCTTCCCAAGCCTCACTATCTCTAATACACAATACTCCTTTCTCTACCTATGAAATCCCGAAAACGCACCTGCAAAGGAAAAGAACATGCAGACCAAGGAAAAATACATTTTGTGTTAAGAAATAAAGGCCTAGTCCAGCTAACTTTAGTTAAACGTTTTCAATGTGCACTTCGAATACACAATTATAAGTGCATGAATAATGTCAGAAAAAACGCAAAGTGTGAATAAATAAATTCATGATTAAATCTACAAAGTACTTTCAATAAATGCACTGTGAATCTTGAAATACAAGTATAAATGTAAATGAGAACTACAATCTTCACGCTAAGCTTGACATTAGAACACACACATATATAAATCTCTAGTTTCTACAGTGAACACACCGCAGAAATACATTTTCGATGCTTCACTTTACATTAATGAAGTTAAGGCAAACAGAGTTTATAGTGTCAGGTACACATATATATTGCTCTGTGACATTTAGAGTTGGAGCCTAATTTAGGCTGCTCCTCAGAAGAAGGTTTGAAACTCGGAAACATGGCCAATGTCTTCTTGTTTAATTTTACTCTTTGCTCGTGTTGTAAGCGACCCCAGCAGAGGTGGGCTCCATGGAGTGTGTCTGTGTGATCTTGTGCTCCCACCCTTCTTGTGTCCTCGGTGAATGTACTTCTTGGCTGTCATACAACACTTTTCTTTGATCCTCCACTGAAGTAAAGTTTGGTGGTAGGGGGAGGTGGCCGAATCTGGAATCTCTCAATTGAGGGCATGTTCAGGTTCTTAGAGGCAGACATCTTCATCACGTAGCGATCTGAGACAAGAAGACCTCCCCGTCTTCGACTGAATAAACCACCACCTGACCTAGGACTGATGAAGTAAGGGGGGACAGAAAGAGGAGAAACCATTAGCAAAAAGATCTGTGTGGATATGTCTTCACCAGCAAGTGTAGGAAGAACACTGCCAACCCAAGCGGTCAGTGGAGCATTAAAGTACAGCGAGGACCATATGTGACGTTTTCACCACCATGATCAGGAGATGTCCTGGACCCCGAATAAACTGTTTGGTTGGCCATCTCGAGCTGCCCAAACCAGTCATGCACACTTTCTTTGCTCTCCATGTAGGTTGCATTACAGCCTGCGTAGAGAACATACCCGGGCCCCGGCCACCATTCCCTGGCTGAGCGTTGATCCAGGATGCTCAGACTAATCACAACGCTGCATTGCAGCATTGTAATTGGTCTGGGGAGCCTGGGTGCTTACCAATCACAACACTGCATTGCAGCATTGTGATTGGTCATTCGGGCCTGGCTGTGCTTCCTGTTCCTTGAGGAGAGCACGAACAGAGACATGGGACCCGGCGGCAAGGTAAGTTTATTTATTTATTTATTGCACTCCCTCCCTGCAATGACCCCTGACTCCACCCCGGCCCACCACCCACCCCAGCATATTTATAATGTAGCATGGTAAATAAAAAAGAAAGATTAAGGAGGCGTTTTCTGATAACTTGCCAGGAGAGATGCAGGAACTTGAGACACGTCTTTGCTCAGTACTGACTTGAACTGCAGATTGTACATGAGACAAGCGCAAGCACACACCCACCCCAGACGGCACACACCCACCCCAGACGACACACACCCACCCCAGACGACACACACCCACCCCAGACGGCACACACCCACCCCAGACGACACATACCCACCCCAGACGGCACACACCCACCCCAGACGACACACACCCACCCCAGACGACACACACCCACCCCAGACGGCACACACCCACCCCAGACGACACACTGCAAGCAGTACAGAGACGCCCATGCAGTACATTACACAAGGGCGCACAATGCAGACACACTGACATGTATTATGTATAACATTCACACTGCACACAAGGGCAGCACAATGACACACAATGAACACATGTTACAAGCACACAGAACAAAGACTTGGGAGCACACAGACACAAGCATGTGCTCACTCTATAGATACATACTCAGAAAGCAGGCAAACACCCACTACACACAACACAAACACCCAAGGTGGCTACAAAGAAATGTGGTACACACAAACTAGAAATGTGTCAGCTTACACCACTGAGGCGCGCGCACACACATAATACACTATCCAGATGCTGACACAACAAAGATGTGAACAATACACGCTCAGCACTGGTGCACATGCAAGGACACGTGAAAAGTGTCCACCGTGAAACAGAGCACTGGCCCCATCCAGTGGCAAACTGTCACAGTAACCTGTAGTCTAAGAGGAGTCAGTTGTGCTGGGCTTAAAAAAGCACGTCCTATTTTAGTTCTTTTCGAGTCAAAAAGAAGCTATTTTAGTCCCCCTGGTCTGCTAACATTAGAGAAGGAAGTAAAGAGTTATTTCCAATTAAGATTCCTGCTTGATTTCACAGTAGTAAACTAGTGACGTCACAGGCTCGATTACTTTTGATTTACCTCAAAATCCACCATTTCATGTCGGTTTCTTTCCCTGAGTGCCAGATGTAGCTTCTTTTTCATCAAACAAGCATTAGCTCATCCTTTGGCATTCATGACCACCCAATTGCTCGAGCTATCTTTCTTTCACTCCAGACTGGTTTGTGACAGCAGTTTATGCAGAGGTCGTTGTTTGATACGTCACAGGTACTCTCAATTTAAAACGTAGCGCCATGACACAGCTAGCGCTGGCTGCAGGGGAGCGCTTTTTGCCATGACTTTAAGCCATGCTGTACAGTAGCCGTGATGCTATTCAACATGGCTAAAAGATATTGACAACTCCAATAGCTATGGGATTGCCAAGACCTATTGGCTTTGCCAATGCTTGTTGTTTTTTCCATTCCTTCCTTCCCTTCTTTATATACTTTCCCATTCATCTTTCTTTCTGCTTATCATCCATACTTCTTTCCTTCGCACATTCATCTATCTCTCCATCCTTTCATCTCTTCATCCATCCAAACGTCGTTCTCTTCCCATCCATCACTCGATTCTTTCTCTCCATCCTTTCATCCTACTGTCGAGTCACCCTTCCCTCCATCCAATCATCTTCCATCCTTCTCTTGAGTCACCCTTCCCTCCATCCAATCATCTTCCATCCTTCTCTTGAGTCACCCTTCCCTCCATCCAATCATCTTCCATCCTTCTCTTGAGTCACCTTTCCCTCCATCCAATCATCTTCCATCCTTCTCTGCAGCCACTCCTCTATTTCCATCCACACGTCCTCCTCTCCATGCTTCGATCTTTGTACCCATTCATCCATTTCTCCAGTCATCCCTCCATCCATGACTTCACCCCCCCTCAATCTATCCATCCTTCTCTTCATTCACCCATCCATCCTCTCCCTCAGTTCCTTCCGTCCACTACAAGAGATTGTATTTATGGGCCTCGTGGATACCAGAGTCTCCGATCAAAGTCAAAGGAGCCATAAAACACACCTTAAATGCTTGAGGTTGCACAGAGCTGTCCAGGGACCCCACCCCCTGGCCAAACTGCTAAAGCTGGGGGGTCAGCGACACTTAAAATCACACAGAAAAATAATGGGTGAGAGGAAAAACGTCCCTCCTCGACCTCCCGCCTAATGTCTTTATCACAAAAATAGAAGAGGGACGATGAATCTCAGTGATGGGGGTGAATGTAGCGAAAACACACCGGGTTGATAAAACTGCCCTCACACACAGCAAGCTGTGACATGCTTCATCATGGGGATGCTAACACGCCTCCGCGCAGACCAACGCTGGAGGTGGAGCAATCGGGAAGGGGAAGACAATACAGCATAAAGAGTGGGATCACAAGTGAAAAAATGTGCAGAATTGCTGGTATAAAACTGGTGTCAGGGAGTCCCTCTTACAATGTCAATATCGGGCACCCTGTCCAGATTTAAAACAAAAAGGTGGATGTTGGGTTGGGGAGCTTATAATGAGAGCCAACCCCTCCACTCTGCAGAACCGTCGACATGTTTCAGCCGGCAAAATGTACTACCCTGGCTTTCTTCAGGACTCTCACCAATGTGATCTCTAAGCGCTTACCCTACCTCCTTCAAATCCAGGAGTAGTGGGAAAGTCACCCTTCCGAGTCAATGCTCGGTTGAAAAGTAGTAGAGCCCCTCGCGCTCTAAGAGGAACCGAGTTTATTAAGAGCCTAAACTCGAACTGGCGGGTGAGTGAGGATTTGCATTGTCTCTCCCGGGGCCTCACACCTGTCCAAAGCTTTCTGTAGGAGGAGCTGAAGGTAAGAGGGCAGTGCTTGGACTCACCTGCTAAAATGCTGAAACCAACTGATGTCCAACCCAAGCCGTAGGACCAAGAAAACCAGAAGGTAGTGATCGTCTCGGTGGAAACAACGGAGAAGGGAATCATGACACAGATCATCAGGAAGGCTATGGAAGGAAAGCAGGGGTTGAGGGGTGAAGAATAACAGGTCAGATGTCAACAGACAGGAAGAGGCCACAGACTCGCCCACCTCACCAGGCAGAACCTTTTCCATCACTTCCTGTTGAGGGCCCTAGGGTTCAGCATTCAGGCAGGTCTTATTTGCAGTCTTTGATTGCCTAGGCTGTGCATTCCATGTCTGTATACTCCCCTCCCCCCTCCTGGGACCTCATTGCCCACTGGCACTGGAGTGGGTCTGCTAAGACTCTCTACCATGGTTCTGATAGAATACAAGACTCCTTCTCCTTGTAGCCTTGTGATGCGAGGTCCCACCATGGCCCCAGACTTGGTCCAAAGCGTGCTGGTGGGTCTCATCCCTAAGCGAGCATCCCTGACATATGTATCCTCTTATGAGAGCGCAATCCACACTCGCGTGTTGTGACCTCAATGAACACTGAGAACTGTGCCTTTGCTCATTTGGAAAAAGGATGTAGGTAGATGAAGCTCCTGGACTGTCGCAGACCCACATGGAGGCACTGGGGTGGTTTAGGTAGCTTACAAACCCCCGCTTAAGGACACTTCACATGTCAGCCGCCCACTCTCAGGGAAGGAAACGTTTCTTCTACACCGCAAGGTGGTACCACATTCAGTTTTTCAAAGTGGAACAGAAATCTATACCCCACCTATCTTCTACTCAGCGTGTGCCTTGAAGCTACCCACAAAATGCATCGTCATTTACATTCTCTTGGGACACATTAATAGCTGCCCACCAGCTGGACTGCACTTGTTTTTTTAGATCTGAGTTCAGTGCCCAGTTTTATTTTTTTGTTCATGTTGAGCACCCAAAAATATTTTTAAAACTCCTATAAAAGTTTTTAAAATCTCCAAAAACATTTTTTTTTTAAACTTAGTTTTTTATTTGGTTAAAGAATAAAAAATACTTTTCTCTTATTTGTCATGTCTGTGTCTTAATGCTAAACTATAATAGTAGGGGTCCGGCTCGGAGTTTGGTGGGTGGAGTTTACTCCCTCTGGATGAGAGAATCCATTGCATTGAATGTCCCCATGGGCCTCCGTGCTCCAGATTTAGATCAAGAAGAGGAAATTGCACCACCTGAGGTACTACGGTAGACATAAGAAGAGGATGACACTTTTATGCAATGCTGTCAAGGTACTGTGCTATCATGTCCTTATGGGAGAAAAATAAAATAGCTTTCTCTAAAGCTGTTCGACTACATATGAAGGAACAACACAAGGACATTTCCAAAAACATAAAACAAATAAAAAAAATTAAAAAGTCAACATAAATATGTTATAACATAAGATTGTATTGAAAAAAACCCAGTAAAAATGCAAAATAAAGTTCACTACAAATACTTGGAAATTGAACCTCTGCAGATAAAGTTCAGAAAACTAACTATAACAAGCACCCCTGCCATCCATTGCTTATGACCTCACATATTACATCACTCATACCGTATTCATTTACATCCATGATGACATCGGTGATGACATTTCAAATGACATCTCTGATGACTTCACCCACTTGACAGTTTCCCACACACTTTCCAGACTAGAAGACATTTATCAAGACCCAATTCGCAATTTGTTGGGTTCACCCTGAGAATTCCTGCCGAGGGGCACGGTGGCTTTGTAAGAGAGGATAGGTCCCCCCCACAAATCACAGAAAAAAGCCCTCTCTATTGGCCAATCAAATTCATGGGTGCAATCAACCTCCACCTGCAGTCCAGTGCCCCCTGAGCACACCTCTCCGACACCTCCCCCCGCCCCGGAGCCCGGGGTCCCAGAGTACCTGCACCGCCGGTCAGGGTCCAGGATATTTTCATCACATACGGGCGCTCTTGAACCCTCCTGAAGATGAGTGTAACGCCCTGAACGTCTCAGGATCGTTTATCAGACACGATAATGAGGACACAACCACTTGTGACGGGTTAGTTATTTTAATGAAGGCAAAAATAATACAAAGAGTAAACAAAAGTTATAGTCACTGGAATCCTCCAGGCTAAGTACGTTACCAGCCCACAGCACGGATGGTCCTAACCGTCCTCTGCATATACGCCGATCCCGGCGTATGCCAACAGAGGGCAGAAATGAAATGGCCGACAATACCAATCGGTAGGCTGTGAGGGGCACGAAGAGTGTTGGGGAGAATCGAGGAGTCAGGGAAACACCCAGCCGGGGTCTCTACCTGAAGGGAGCAGCCGCTCAACCTCTTCCTCAGACTGCACCGGGATGCGGAGTCACCTCCTGGTGATGCGTCACCGATACCCCAATCAAAAGCAAGAAGACTGAACCGAGAGCAGCCGCTCGATCGATCCTGTGGACTTCCGAGTCTGTAACGCAGCAAACACCTCCTGGTGTGCGTTACAGCTGGCAGTCCCTGTATCTCTGGTCGGGCTGGGAGTTACGACTCCAACCAGCAAAAGCGCCACTGCGCTTTGACTCAGCCGAGTCAAAAAGCGAAGCTCAATGGTTGACCGGTAGAGCTTCCGGGTCCTTCACAGGTGACGATGGGGCAAGACACGGCCCAGGGAGTAACGACTCGACCTACCTCCGTTCTTGCCTTACTGGAGCACCACTCCGGAACACTGCTCTTCACGAAGCAGGTACGTCGGTGTAAACACAATATCCGACAGCGTTGTACCTCCCGGTTCCTCCCTTTATAGGGCGTGTTTTCCTTGAGTTATGTAACAGCTCTCCTGTTTACATAAGGGCGTGTTTTCCTTGAGTTATGTAACAGCTCTCCTGTTTACATAACCTCTCAACCGCTAAGCATGCTGGGAGATGTAGTCCGTTTTCGCTGGTTACCGTTTTCCTCCCCTCGCATGACAGGAATTCTTGACAGTACATCCTCCCTCTCAGCGGCTCCCCGCGGGGCCAGCGCTGGCAGGAAAACGCCGATGCAACAAGGAGACCAAGCGCGGAGCATGAACCCCTTCAGCCGGTTCCCATGATTGCTCCTCCGGGCCATAGCCTTTCCACGCAACCAGGTACCACAGCTTCCCCCTGCGCCATTTGGACGCCCGTATGCCCGACACTTCATACTCCACCTCCGACTCCACGCATACCGGCCTAGGTGTCCCAGACGGCTTGGAGGGTGCTGGTTTGAGCAATGATACATGAAAGACAGGGTGTATCCGCAATGACTGGGGCAAGCACACCTTCACGTTCACGGGACCCATACACTTGGTAATTCGATAGGGGCCCATGTACTTGGGATGGAACACACTGTTCTTTCGAAACCTCATGTTTCTTGTGGATATCCAGACGTAGTCTCCAGTGCGGTACAGTGGCCCGGGCCTTCTCTTCCTGTCTGCCGCAGCCTTGTATCTTCTCTTGGCCTCTATTAGGACAGCCCTTGAGCGCATCAACGTGTCTTTTATGTGTGCCACCCTGTCCGCTGTGGCGGGAATCCTGTCCTCTCTGAACGGATGTAGAAATGGCAAGAACCTGGGATGTTGGCCATAGTTGCTATAGAACGGAGATGACTGTGTGGAGCTGTGAGTGGTGTTGTTGTAGGCTATCTCTGCAACCCATAGCAAGTCGACCCATTCTTCCCTGCCCTGGTCCACAAAACATCGCAGATACTGTTTGAGCGTTTGGTTCAGGCGCTCGGTTTGGCCGTCCGTTTGAGGGTGGTAGCTGGTGGACAGGGCGGTCTTAACATGCAGCGCAGTGCACCAAGTCTTCCAGAATTGCGCAGTAAACTGCGACCCCCGGTCCGACACGATCACCCCAGGTAATCCATGCAGTCGTACCACATTCTTTAGGAGTAGTGACGCCAATTCCCCGGCCGTAGGGACTCTCTTGCAGGGGATGAAGTGCCCCATTTTCGTCAAGTAATCCACCACCACCAGTATTGCCGTCATCCCCTGGTCTACCGGTAGGCCCACCACGAAGTCCAGTGATATGCTATCCCATGGTCTATCCGGGGTTGGAAGTGGATGTAAGAGCCCTTGGGTTCGGCCATGGTCGGCCTTCATGGTAGCACACGTAGGACACTCCTGTCCCCACCTCCTGACATCCACTCTCATGGTTGGCCACCAGAAATGCCGTCCCATGCTAGCCACCGTTTTTTCAAAGCCCAAATGACCTGCGCATGGAGAGTCATGGCACCAGATGAAGGCTTGTTTCCTTAGCCTAGGCGTGGGTATCAATAGGCACCTGCCCTTCAGGGGTATCCCGTCCTTCAGCTGCCATTCTCTGTGACTGAGGAGCCACCTCCGCCATGCGAATGACCTGATCCCTCTCTTTATTCCCCTCAGGAAAGTATCCGGTTGGATAACCCCCAATACCATTCTCGGGGAAATGATGGAATGCTCGGTCGCAGGCCATGGTTCCTTAACTGCAGATTGACGGGACAGGGCGTCCGCCTTCCGGTTTTCCGTCCCCGGCCGATATGTGATGCGGAAGTTGAACCCTGCAAAGAAGATCATCCACCGCAGCTGCCTGGGAGAAAGGTGTCTTGTGGCCGTCATGAACTGTAGGTTCCGATGGTCCGTGTACACCGATACCACATGTCTTGCCCCCATCAACCAATGCCTCCATTCGGTGAAGGCGTCCTTGATTGCGAGAAGCTCCTTCTCCGCAATATGGTAGTTGCGTTCGGCGTCGTTGAGTTTGCGGGACATGTACGCAACGGGATGAAGCACCCCTGTGTCGTGGTTGCGTTGGGACAAGATAGCCCCCAGCGCCACATCCGATGCGTCCGCTTCCACCACGTAGGGGAGATCCGGATCGGGGTGAGCCAACACCGGCGCCTTACCAAAGGCGCTTTTCAGGGCCTCAAAGGCTGTGTTCGCTTCAGGGGACCAGACAAACTCCTTGGACTTCCTCAGTAGCTGTGTGATTGGGGCCACCAATCCTGAAAATCCATCTATAAACCGCCTGTAAAAGTTGGCGAAGCCAATGAAACTTTGGACGTCCTTCACGCTTTGGGGCACCGGCCATTCTTTCACCGCCTTGATCTTTCATTCTGCATTCTCCTGTCCCTCTGGACTCAGCATCACTCCGAGGAATTCCACGGATGTGACGTGGAAGTCACACTTGCTGAGTTTACAAAACAGCATGTTTTCCCTCAGCTTTTGGAGCACAGCTTTGACGTGGTGTACGTGCTCCTCCACACTGGACGAATAGATGAGGATGTCGTCGATATATACGACCACATAGATATCCAACTCCTCTCTGAATACCTCATTCAGAAAGTACTGAAAGGCTGCCGGGGCGTTGCACAGACCGAACGGCATGACGAGGTACTCAAAAAGGCCGAACCTGGTCTTAAAGGCGGTCTTCCACTTGTCTCC
This sequence comes from Lissotriton vulgaris, assembly GCF_964263255.1. Classification (NCBI taxonomy): domain Eukaryota; kingdom Metazoa; phylum Chordata; class Amphibia; order Caudata; family Salamandridae; genus Lissotriton; species Lissotriton vulgaris. The sequence goes on along the minus strand of NC_141700.1, from coordinate 799,848,821 downwards.
GTCCCTCATGCGTACCAGATGGTATGCCCCTTTCAAATCCAACTTGGTGTAGATACAAGCTTTCTTGACCTGTTCCAGAAGTACACTGATGAGAGGCAAGGGGTGCCGATTTTTTATGGTTATCGCATTCAATGCCCTAAAGTCCAAACAGGCTCTCAGCTCCCCATTAGCCTTCGGGATGAAGAAGAGTGGCGAGGCGGCCGGAGACTTGGACGGGCGGATGAATCCTAGCTTGAGGAGTTTATCCAGGTACCCCCGGAGATGCACGTTTTCAGGCTCCGTCAGGGCATACAGCCTGCCGCTGGGAACGCTGGCCCCTGGCACCAGGTCGATCTGGCAGTCAAACTGTCTATGTGGTGGTAGCACTTCCGCCTTCACCTCATCAAATACATCCTCAAAACTGTGGTAAGCCTGGGGGAGAGCCACATCTTTTTCTGCCGCTGTAGCCACCGTCTGACTCCCGCTCTCATCTGCGTCAAGGGATTCCGTTCTTATTCCACAATGCAGGGTGCAATACGGTGATGTCATTTCGATGCGATGTGTTGGCCAATCCACAGAGGGGTTGTGTTTCTGTAGCCACGGCAATCCCAATATGACGCCATATTGGGGCGCTCGGATGATGTTAAAATAGATTTGTTCCAAATGGTTCCTCCCATATCTCATTGGAAGGACCCCCGTGTGCTGCCCGATGGGCCCCGTCACCAATCGCCTTCCGTCTACAGCATAGACGTCTTCGGGTACAGCTTTGGAAAGAAGCACTAGCCCTAGCCTGCATGCCTCGTTGTGGTCCATAAACATGCCAGTGGCCCCTGAATCCACCATGGCCACAACGGGTATCCACTGGTCATGCACTCCCACGTGCACCGTGAGAAACAGGTGTCGTTGTCCCTTAGTGACCGAGTTGGAAAGTGAAGGGATGGATGAGTGACTCCGAGATGCCCCTTCTTTGGTCTGGAAGTCCTCTAGTTTTCCGCCGGTATGTCCACCACGGCTGTTACCGACCGGTTGGCCCGATAACGTGACGTCTTCGGTTTGGCAGGGCATTCATGTACGTAGTGGCCTTTTTTGCCACAATATAGGCACAATCCTTGTTTTTATGGCGTGACTCTTTCTCCGTGGCTGTGAGGCTCGCTCGTATTGCGCCGATGTCCATGGGTTCTCCCTTGGATGCGGTGGAAGTTTCAGGACTTCCCACCGTCACATAGGATGGAAGGGATTTTCCTTTTCTCCCATGATCCCCCTTTCTTTCACTTAGCCTATGTTCCAGCCGTAATACCAGGTTGATAAGGCCCTCACATGTCTTGGGTTGAGGGTCAATATGAGCCACGGCGTCCTTGAGCTCATCGCACAGCCCTTGATGGAAGAGCGCCGTCTGTTTAGCAACAGGCCACTTGGTTTCCGCAACCAGCCTTCGGAACGCGTTGAGATGCTGCACCAGGTCGTTGGATCCCTGTCTCAACTCAAGCATTTCACGGTCCGCCGTGTACGAGTCAGCCCTTCTTTCGAATACCTTCAGGAATTCCTCGCGAAAAGCACCCCAATCACATAAGATGGGGTCGTCCTGCTCACCAGAGGTACGGCCCATTGTGCCGCGTTTCCAGCCAAATAGGAAATAAGGAAAGCCACACGAGCCTGACTCGTGGGGAACGCCTTTGGTTTGCACGATAAATGTAGCGCCACTTGTGTGAGGAATACCTGCACTGTGTTAGGATCCCCACTGTACCTCTCTGGTGTTGCCAAGGGGATGGCTACCGGCATTTCCACTACTACCGCAGGGGTCTGGTTCGTGAGGGAGGTGCTGGGCGTGAGCGGGTCCAATTGGATAGCATCCAGTCTGGCTTTTACATCGGCTGTTTCTTGCCTAGAGGCAGCCAATTCAACTTGCACGGTCGCTAAAGCAGCCAGCACATCATCAAGTGTTGCCATGTCTGTTATCGACCGGGAGACAGTTAGTGTTATTAAGGTCGGATATTTTGTAACGCCCTGAACGTCTCAGGATCGTTTACCAGACACGATAATGAGGACACAACCACTTGTGAAGGGTTAGTTATTTTAATGAAGGCAAAAATAATACAAAGAGTAAACAAAAGTTATAGTCACTGGAATCCTCCAGGCTAAGTACGTTACCAGCCCACAGCACGGATGGTCCTAACCGTCCTCTGCATATACGCCGATCCCGGCGTATGCCAACAGAGGGCAGAAATGAAATGGCCGACAATGCCAATCGGTAGGCTGTGAGGGGCACGAAGAGTGTTGGGGAGAATCGAGGAGTCAGGGAAACACCCAGCCGGGGTCTCTACCTGAAGGGAGCAGCCGCTCAACCTCTTCCTCAGACTGCACCGGGACGCGGAGTCACCTCCTGGTGATGCGTCACCGATACCCCAATCAAAAGCAAGAAGACTGAACCGAGAGCAGCCGCTCGATCGATCCTGTGGACTTCCGAGTCTGTACAGCTGGCAGTCCCTGTATCTCTGGTCGGGCTGGGAGTTACGACTGCAACCAGCAAAAGCGCCACTGCGCTTTGACTCAGCCGAGTCAAAAAGCGAAGCTCAATGGTTGACCGGTAGAGCTTCCGGGCCCTTCACAGGTGACGATGGGGCAAGACACGGCCCAGGGAGTAACGACTCAACCTACCTCCGTTCTTGCCTTACTGGAGCACCACTCCGGAACACTGCTCTTCACGAAGCAGGTACGTCGGTGTAAACACAATATCCGACAGCGTTGTACCTCCCGGTTCCTCCCTTTATAGGGCGTGTTTTCCTTGAGTTATGTAACAGCTCTCCTGTTTACATAAGGGCGTGTTTTCCTTGAGTTATGTAACAGCTCTCCTGTTTACATTATGGCGTGTTTTCCTTGAGTTATGTAACAGCTCTCCTGTTGACATAACCTCTCAACTGCTAAGCATCCTGGGAGATGTAGTCCGTTTTCGCTGGTTACCGTTTTCCTCCCCTCGCATGACAGGAATTCTTGACAATGAGATTGAGGGTCTGCAGAAAGACAGCAATCAGCAGGAACACTCCAGCCAGGATGGCGATGACGCGGACGGTTACAAGAAAACCTGGGAAGGATGAAGCGAGAGGTCAATGTCAACAGGAAAGTATCACAGGGCCTCAAACAAAGACACTTTGCTCTTTCATGGAGCTCATGCAGAGGGTTGACTCCATCCGGCCAAAAGTCTGTCCTCCCGATACTGCCATCCTCAACTTTCAGGACTAGTCGGGGAATTCTCATTCTGTCGGCACAGGTTGGAAAGCTGAGGCACACCAGCCTCCATTTTACTGCTGGTGAGTACTACCGACAAACTCATGGCGATCACATAAGCATCACCACACTAGGTGAGAGACCATCACAAGAACCTGAGTCTGGTGGGAGGAGGAACGGATGGCTCTGGTCCCCTAGTCTGCCTGTGGCGGGAGCAAGGGAACGAACTAGGGCCGGAAGACCCACTTCCTGCTCTGCTAGTCAAGAGGATAACCTCCAAACTCCTCAACCACGCACACAAGACTCTCCACAACACTGGATAAGCGTACCTCAACAGCCGACTCAGCCTCTACACCCCCACCCGTCAGCTCCACTCTGCAGAGTGTACCCTCACCACTATCCCTTGAAGAACGACCGCTGGCGGCAGATTTTTCTCCCACCTCACCCCCAAGACATGGAACACCCTCCCCATCCGCCTACGGCTGACTGAAGACCTTCTGATCTTCAGGAGGCTTCTCAAGACCTGGCTCTTCAAGCAGTAGCAGCTCCCCCCCCCCTAGCGCCTTGAGACCCTCACAGCTATGTAGTGTGTTTTACAAATACTTTGATTGATTGATTGATAGATAGATTGATTGATTGATAGGCACCCATGTCAACCCTCAGAAGTGGTAAAAGCCAAGGATGACACCAACGGGTCCCCTGTCCCATGCCCACTTCCAGCATTCGCTCAATTCCTCACTCTTTTCAGATATCAACATGTCAAAGCAGAAGCATCTTCTCTTACGCTGGTTTATCGGATGCGTTAACCAAACATCTCCAACAAGCAATGGCCAAAGGCCAAAGTTGGAAGCAGGCGTGATGACCCAGTAGTGTGTTGTGATTGAGACCACGACGAGGCTGGTGGCGAGCGAGGCGAGGGCCAGTGTCAAAAGCTTGACTACGATGAGGTCCATGGATCAGGTACAAAATGCCTCTTAAAGGACCTCCTGCAAAAGAAAAATATTTATTATTTGTCAGAATACCTAGATGAGAACAGACACCCTAGGGTTTAATGCGCAGCGCTGTTGGGGACCCTTGCGGCTTGTTGTATAACCTCACCATGGATATCTATGCAGGAAGGAGCTGGGTGGGTCTAGCTCTGTGTACTGCGGTTCTGGATGGGGGTGGTAAGAGTTTTGTGGCATTACATCTGATGCGGATCAAGGAGGGTGGGATTGGTGTTACCACGCTCTCGCATAAATGTGTCTAGTACAGGATCCTGCCTTAGAGTTTACAAGAACAACTGTCTCTGCCATTGACCACAAGATGTGTGGCGAATCCTGCCTGGCCAGAGGAGGCACACATCTGCCTCCAACCCTAGCAGCAGCACCTACCTTGGAGCGCATCATTAGTAACCCTGGGTGTAGTTTGTGAAGTAGCGCTATGCTTAGCTATGCGTAGCACTTCGCGACCTGCGTAGTACCCTGTTTACACTGTGCAAAATGCCGTTTTCAATGATTGCACAGTGCAAGCTGCATTTTTCTGCCACTTGAGCTGTAGCTTTCTCAACGTGGACTGGTAGTTTCTCATCGCGATCGGTCGCGAGCATACGCAACCACTCCCAATGAGAAACCTGACCTCCCCACGTTGAAAATCTCGCCGGGAGGTTTATTTTCCACGATTGCGATCGGCAACTTGATGTTGCTGATCACGAACAAGGAAAAAGTCTCGCCGGAATGTCATTTTGCTTGCTTGCGGTCGCCACCTTGACGTTGAGGACTGCGAGCAAGCAAAAAATGACCGCTGCACTACGCTACGTGTGTTTGCACTGTGCTACGTGCAGTTCGCGTAGTGCGAAGTGGCGGAAGCTTCGCAAACTACGTGAGCGTAGCATAGTGCTTTGCCTAAGGTTTGTCATTAGTGTCTTTGTGGAAATGGGCTTCATTGAAGCCGCTGCTGGCGGAAATGTTTGCTGAAAGGAAAGTCTTCAACAACAACATTCAAGAAAGTTTATATCTTGAGAGCAACAGATGACCACAGTCAATCATGTGTACCCCCAGATCACGAGTGAGACCTCTCCTTGTACTTCTCCGTGTGCAGGTACACCCTCAAAGTTCCAGTGCAGCCTCTGTCTCTGGGGGTTCATAGCTTCGACTGCACTTTGGGATCCATCCCACGCAGAGGCTACACTGGAACTTTGGGGGTGTACCTGCACACGGACAGGTACACAGGGAGGTCTCACTCAGCTTCAAATGGAAAAATCGTGTACTAATGGACATGCAGCACACGAGGCATACCTGTGGAAACACCCCCTTTAAGCTGATATTAGTTTTGGCCAAGACTTCTGTGTGGCCAGGGGCCTTTCAAACAGCTCCCCCAATGCAAGAGGCCTTACGCCCTCCGAGACGTCGCCTTCCCAAAGAGCTACTCCCTGGATCAACAACTGTGCGGTTTATGCATCCTGCTGAAGACAGTGGCACGAAGGAATTTACTCCATCACACCTGGACGCTCGTTGGGGCTCCTTGGCTGTGCACTTGACAAATCATTCATTCATTCATTCATTCACTCACCAGTGCTGTCCCGGAGACCTGAAGGCTTCTATCGAGATGTACTAAAGCTTTGTGTAAAGATCCAAGCAGCCTTATATCTTCCCGTAAGTCTATTATGGTTACAGCCTCTCCAGCTGAGCTCAACACTCTCCGGCTTCTTCGGGTACAATCTCCAGAACATTCTTTTCTTAGCTCAGCTCTGACCTCACCACATTCTATGCTGGCAGCACTACACGTCTCCACACTTTCCTCTTGCACAGACACTGCCCTCTGCACTTGTCACCTGCGGGTCCCCTTCCTGTTCCCTTCATCTTGGAGGCATAGCAGCCTTTGTTCCAGGAACTATGGGATAAAGCAGAGGCGCAACAAAACTTGAGGGCCCCCCCTGCATAATACAGAGAGGCCCGCCGCCCTCCTCGTCCTACCTCTTTTGTAGAGGGGACCCCCTCGAGTTCAGGCCCCCTCGGACCACAGGGGCTTTTGTTACACCTCTGGGAAAAAGAGGGATTTCTGCTTCACCCCAGACAAGGACAGGCATCCTGGAGAAAGGGCAGGAAGTAAAGCGCCATATTATCAAGAACAGTGATAACATTATTGCCACTTTAGTGGCAGGAATCTTGATAGGCTTGATAATATGCCCTCGTGAATTCCCATAGAAGCCCAAATTGTGGTGTGCAGGACATCAAACCTGGGCTTCTATGGGAATTGACAAAGGCATATTGTCAAGCCCCTTATCACCGCTTTAGCAGCAGTTTCCTGCCGCTAAAGTTTCTTGATAACATGACCCACCATGTCTTCAAAGGGTTGTGAAAGGTTTAGCACCCTAGTGCTCAATGTGTGTGGGGAGTGTGCCACGGTATGAAAGTTAACTTGAGAAGCCACCGAAAAGTAACACCACTGGGTACTGGACCCACCCGTGGAACAGATCAACAGGACAATGCCACAGGTACAGGAGTGTCTGTCACAACCTGTGGGAGGCAAAGATTGGTGCAATAGTGCAGGAAACGAACGGTGGGCGGAACTCACGGAGTTTCCAAAAAACTCAGTGACATTCTGCAGAATTCTGCCAATGGATGGGAAATACGCAGCTGGCGCTCCTCGAGCTGCAATTTATCACCTGTAGCTTGAGCAGCGCTGAAAATAAGCATGAGCCGCACACATGAGTTGTGCAAGACCGCGCAGTCATGTGGGTTGATTTTGCTGCAGCTCGAGTAAATAATCTACACGAGTGGCAGCAAATCTACTCGAACGGCAGCAAATCTACACGAGTGGCAGCAAATCTACTCGAACGGGAGCCCTCTGACTGTGACTGCTCACGAATGCAGGCAACCGCCTGTGTTCAAAACTCACTAGGGGAAGCCACATCTCACCCACACTCACCAGCTCGGATGCTCTGGTGCCTCCAGGGGGAAACATTGCCAAATGCGGCAATTGGTGGAATTTGGCCACAACCCTGAAGTGTGGAGGCTGGTTTTGGAGCGGTTGGGGCAGTTTTGTTTGTTACTGGGGGCCACTTTTGCAGCAGTGCTGCAATATTCGCCCCCTTGTATCAAAAGTGGCATCAGTGTTTCCCACCAGTATCACCCCCTTAGCACCCCACCGGGCCGCTCAGGGCTGGTTTGCGTTCTCAGGCCAGCCGCGCTCCCAATCCTACAGTACAATAAATATTCCAGTGTTAGACGGACCGGGAGGGTCGGCCGAGATTACGGGGAGAGGTCTCCAGGGAGAGCCGTCTCCAACGACTGTACAGACAAGTAACTTCCCCCCCACAGACGGACACCACACAAGATTGAAGGTTAACGAGACTTTATATGCAATTCTTAGGTTACGTTGGTATGATACAAGGAGGTCTGGACTCAGGGGTCCCCTCGATTCTAGTCTTTGGTTGAGGAAAGGGGTAGCGGGACAGTCTTAGTTACCAATGAGTACAAAATAGCTCTCAATCCTCGAGCTCGGCGTTCTAGATGATCGGGCCGTGGAGGAGCCAAGCAGGTCCCGAGATGGATGAAGGAAGGACGACGGTCCGCGGCGGAGCCTGCAGGTCCCGGTGAAAGATGACGGTTACAACGGTCCGCGGCCACGCCAGCAGATCCCGACGACGATGAAGGATGAAGGTTACGACGGCTGTGGCAGCGCCAACAGGCAGGACGATGGTGCACAGGACAGAGCTATGGCAGCGCCAGTAGTCCGTCCAGGATGAGTTCCTCTTTACGTCTCTCGACTCCAAGATACAACTGCCTTCCTGCTCTGGAGCTGCCCCAGTTATAGGGCTGGTGTGCTTTGATGTCCGGACCCTCGCACTTGGAGGTCGGGAGGTCCGGGATGAGGGAGTCCAGACACCCAGCAGGGGGGTGGAGCCAGCGCCCGGGGAGGCGATGGGCGAGCGGCACTTGGCGGGGGAGAGCCATCGGCACCTCTTTCTCCCATTGACTTGCCAAGTAGCCCGCTCACCTCCTGGGTGGAGGGTGGTGCCGGAATGTCTGAGGCCGGGCCAGGCCCCGGGTTGAGGTCGATCGGGGGCCAGGCGGCCTCGTGGTGAAGTGTCCAAGATGGCGGCCCGGGCTGGGCGCGTGGGCCGGCAGTGGATCGGATCCACGAGGTTAACGTGCTCGGGGGCAGGGGTCCCTGAGGGGACGGAGGACGTGCAATGGTGGTGTGTGGTACTTGCGTGACCGGGCTCGGGCCTGGTTGAGCCGGGGGAGAGCGGCCCTTCATGTGGCCTGTCCAACATGCGTCCCCCCCAGCTGAAGGCGGGGAGAGTTACCCATCCTCTTGGGGACTCTCCTCGTCGAGGCGGAAAAACCGGGACAGGCCATCCGCGTTGGCGTGGTCTGACCCAGGCCGGTGTTCGACTGTGAAGTCCATACCTTGCAAGGAGATGGACCAGCGTAGCAACTTTGGGTTTTCCCCCCGCATATGCATCAGCCACTGCAGGGGTCGGTGGTCGGTCTGCACCCGAAAGTGGGTGCCAAAAAGGTAGGGCCGGAGCTTCTTGAGGGCCCATACCACAGCGAAGGCTTCCCTCTCTATGGTGCTCCAGCGTTGCTCCCGTGGTAGGAGTCTCCGGCTGATGAAGGCCACCGGTTGATCAAGGCCTTCGGTGTTCACTTGAGACAGGACCGCCCCAATGCCCTGGTCGGAGGCGTCCGTCTGGACGACGAACTCCCGGCTGTAGTCTGGGGCCTGGAGCACAGGAGCGGAACACATGGCGGCCTTCAACTGTTCGAATGCCGCTTGACACTCTGGGGTCCAGTTCACCTTCTTGGGCTGATTCTTTGACGTGAGTTCGGTGAGAGGCCCCACTATGGTACCATAGTCTTTCACGAACCTTCGGTAATAGCCCGTGAGGCCCAGGAAGGCTCGTACCTCGGTTTGGGTGATAGGGGGCTGCCAGTCCTGGATGGCGGCAATTTTCAGCTGTAGAGGGGCCACTAGGCCGCTTCCCACCTGGTGTCCGAGGTAGGTCACAGACCCTTGTCCAATTTGACACTTGCTGGCCTTGATCGTGAGGCCAGCTCGCTGAAGGGCTTGCAGCACTGCTCGGAGGTGGTGGAGGTGCTCGGTCCAATGGTGGCTGTACACAGCGATGTCGTCTAGGTAGGCGGCGCTGAACCCTTCGAGCCCCGCCAGGACCTGATTGACGAGCCGTTGGAAAGTCGCTGGGGCATTCTTCATGCCGAAGGGCATGACCGTAAAATGGTAGTGGCCATCGGGGGTGGAGAAGGCAGAACGTTCTTGTGCTCGGGGTGTGAGGCCGATCTGCCAATAACCTGCTGTCAGGTCGAAGATGCTGAGGTAGCGGGCAGCTCCCATTCGGTCGACCAGTTCATCTGCCCGGGGGATGGGATGTGCGTCTGTTCTGGTGACTTCATTCAGGCCCCGGTAGTCGACGCAGAACCGGAGTTCTGGTGTGGTTCCGGGGGCGGCTGCTTTGGGGACCAGTACGACCGGGCTGGCCCATGGACTGTCTGAGGGCTCGATGACCCCGAGCGTGAGCATCTTAGCCACTTCCGCCTGGATGCAGGCCCGTACCCGATCAGGTACGCGGTAGGCCCGGTGGCGGATAGGAGGGCTGTCTCCGGTGTCCACATCGTGCACACACCAGGAAGTGACACCTGGGGTGAGGGAGAACAGACTGGCGAACCGTGACAGGAGGGCTTGGCACTCTTGGCGTTGTTCTCTGGTGAGGGTCTCCGAGAGTCGGACCCCATCCACGGAGCCGTCTTGCTCCTGGGTCCGCCGGAGGTCAGGGAGAGGCTCGGAGTCGTCTTCAACCCCATTGTCTGTGGCCATCAGTAGGCTGAGTTCTGTTCGTGCAAAGTGGGGTTTCAGTCTGTTGGTGTGGAGGACTCGGAGTGGGTTCCGGGAGGACTCCATATCGATCAGATAGGTGGCAGGACCCTTGCGCTCGATTACCTTGAAGGGTCCCGTCCATTTGTCTTGGAGAGTGCAGGGCTCCGTGGGGGACATTACCCATACCTGTTGCCCCGGCTCGAATTCAATGGATGAGGCGTTCTGGTCATACCATTTTTTCATGTCCTCTTGACTGGCCTCTAGGTTGGCTTTTGCTAGGTCTCTGAACCGCCGGGACTGGCTGCGGAGGGTGAGGAGGTACCGGAAGACATCTGGAGGGCTCTTGGCCGGAGGCATCTCCCAGCCTTCTTTGATCAGGCTGAGCGGCCCCCGCACTGGGTGCCCATATAGCAGTTCGAATGGGCTGAAGCCTAGGGATTTCTGTGGGACCTCTCGGTAGGCGAAGAGGAGGCACGGCAGCAGCACATCCCACTGGCGACGGAGGGGCTCTTCCAATCCCCCGATCATCCCTTTTAGCGTGCGGTTGAACCGCTCAACAAGTCCGTTCCCTTGGGGGTGATAGGGGGTCGTGAATCGGTAGGTGACCCCACACTGTTGCCAGAGGGATTTCATGTATTTAGAGATAAAGTTCGTGCCTCTGTCGCTGACGACTTCTCGGGGGAACCCCACACGGGAGAAGATCCCCATCAGGGCCCGGCCGACCACTGGGGCTGTCACGGTCCGGAGAGGAACAGCCTCAGGGTAGCGGGTGGCGTGGTCCACTAGCACCAGAATGAAGCGATGGCCTTGTTTTGTACGCGGGTCCAGGGGTCCCACAATGTCTATTCCGACCCTCTCAAACGGGGTCGTGACTACTGGAAAAGGTTGCAAGGGGGCCTTTAGTTTGCGGCCGCTCTTCCCACTGGCTTGGCACGTGGGGCAAGATCGGCAATGCTGGTGTACATCGTTTCTCATTTTGGGCCAGAAGAAGTGGGTCACTAGGCGACTGTAGGTTTTATCTTGTCCCAGGTGCCCTGCCAGGGGGACATCGTGGGCCAGGTTTAGCAGGAAGTCTCTAAAGCGGAGGGACACTACTAGTACTCGGTTGGCCCCCAGCTCGGCGATTCGTTGCTCGCTGTACAACAGATCATTGTCCCAGTAGACCCAATGAGTTCCGGAGGTATCCCCTGCGCTTTGGGCGAGCGCTTGTTGGCGGAGTCCCTCGAGGGAGGGACAGGTCTTCTGTTCCTGGCGAAATTGTTCTTGTGTGGGTCCCCCCTCTTGGGCCCACTGGTCAAGGTTAGCGAGGTCGGAAGGTTGAGCAGGTTCGAGGGGGGTGTCATGGTCGGGGGTCTCGGCTGGGGCGACCGGAGGCGGTGGCGCCGGCCATTCTGGTTCTTCCGGGTGATGGTTGGCACGGGCGGCCATGGACCGGGTGGTGACGCACGCCCAGTCCGGGACGCCCAACATCCCCAAGTGTTCTTTTCGCTCCACGGCTGCCCACGGGGAGCTCTCCAGGTCATTTCCGAGGAGGCAGTCCACGGGGGCGTCGTCTCGGACCGTCACCTTCAACATGCCGGAGACCCCTCCCCACTCAAAGGGGACGCAGGCCATCCGACACAGACTTTCCGAGTTGTCGGCTGATCGCACAGGGCAGAGAATGTTCGGTAGATATTGTTCTGGGGTCACCAGGTGACAGCGGACGGCTGTCACACTGGCCCCGGTGTCCCGAAGGGCTTCGGCCCGTTGTCCATTGATGCTCACCCATTGGCTGTACTTCTGGGTGTTAGCGGGTAGGGGGACCCGCGGGACCATGTCTCTTCCCCCTAAGCACGCGAGAGTCATGGCGGCTGGCTCCCACTCTTGATACTCTTGCTCGTCTGTTTCTTGTTCCTCGGAGATCTGTTCTTCCCCTAGTGCCGCGGCGGCCACATGGCGGGGTTTTGGACTCTGATACTGCGGGCAGCTTGGGTCGTTTGCATAGTGGCCGACTCGTTGGCATCGGTGACACGTGACATTGGCTCTGTACCCCGGTCGCGCCGGGGTGCTGCCCCGGTTGGCCGGGGGGGTGGTGCTGGTAACGGGGGCGGCCGGAGTGTTGTCTCTTCCTCGTCCTTGGCCCCCTCCTCCTCCTCTGGGTCGGTGGTGACCATTGTTGTTCCTGTTCTGCTCGTAGGACCCATTCCGGCCCACTCTGGTGATCTCCCACCGGTCAGCTTCGGCTGCGAGCTGCCGGGGATCGGTTAACTTGCTGTCGAGGAGGTGTTGGCGTAGTTCAATGAAGCAATTGTTGGACAGATGCTCCCATACCATCAGATTGAACAGCTGCTCGTAGGTCGTGACGTTGTTCCCTCTGATCCAGCCTTCGAAAGCTCGGCTAAAGTACGTTACATAGTCCACCCAAGTTGTACCCGGGATGCGTGTGCAGTCTCGGAACCTCTGACGGTACATCTCGGGCGTGAGGCCATAGCGGGTGAGGAGGGCCGCTTTCATATGGTCGTAGGAGGTCATCTGGTGGTCTGGGAGCTGTAACAGGGTATCGCGGCCCTCATTGAGGAATCTGCCCCATAGGCCGGCTCCCCAATCGTTTCTATCGATCCGGTGCGCAGTCATAGCGATTTCATAGGCCTTAAACCATTGCTGGATGTCGTCCTCTCGAAAATATTCTCGGACAACATCCTTGGGGATGTGTACTTTTTTCTCCGTGGTCCCTGGGGTGTGTGGTCTCTCGGGCACCCCTAACTCTTTATTCTGCTTGCGCAGGTTGATCTCGGCTAGGTTCCGTTCGTGCTCGTACGCTAGTTTCTTTTCCTCGAGCTCCCTTTGTCTCTGTTTCTCCTCTCTTTCTTCTCGGAGACGTAGGTGCTCTAAGTTTATTTTTTGTTCGGCCAACTTGAGTTCTACGTCCATCTTGAGTCGGGCCATTTCTAGCTCGTGTAGTCGGGTTTTTTCTCTTTCTTGGATCTCGTCTTGCGAGAGACCGGTTCTTTGCCCTTCAGGGGCCGTGTTGGTTTTTTTCGCGGTGCTTTGCTCAGGGGCTTCGGCATCCCCGGTCTCTGCCCAAGATTCTAGGGCATGCTTAAAATCGTCCTTGGTGCTTAGTCCGGTGGTAGCGATACCTAGTTCGATGCAGAACTGCTTTAGTTCCCGATGGCTGTACTCCTCTAGTTTTTCCATTTGGAACTTCTCAGTTGATCCGCTCTCTTTAGTTGTCATTGTGGTTCGTTGTGGGGTGAGCTACTCTCTGTACGTTATGCGGTGATTCGGATCGCGCCGCTGGCCACCAATGTTAGACGGACCGGGAGGGTCGGCCGAGATTACGGGGAGAGGTCTCCAGGGAGAGCCGTCTCCAACGACTGTACAGACAAGTAACTTCCCCCCCACAGACGGACACCACACAAGATTGAAGGTTAACGAGACTTTATATGCAATTCTTAGGTTACGTTGGTATGATACAAGGAGGTCTGGACTAAGGGGTCCCCTCGATTCTAGTCTTTGGTTGAGGAAAGGGGTAGCGGGACAGTCTTAGTTACCAATGAGTACAAAATAGCTCTCAATCCTCGAGCTCGGCGTTCTAGATGATCGGGCCGTGGAGGAGCCAAGCAGGTCCCGAGATGGATGAAGGAAGGACGACGGTCCGCGGCGGAGCCTGCAGGTCCCGGTGAAAGATGACGGTTACAACGGTCCGCGGCCACGCCAGCAGATCCCGACGACGATGAAGGATGAAGGTTACGACGGCTGTGGCAGCGCCAACAGGCAGGACGATGGTGCACAGGACAGAGCTATGGCAGCGCCAGTAGTCCGTCCAGGATGAGTTCCTCTTTACGTCTCTCGACTCCAAGATACAACTGCCTTCCTGCTCTGGAGCTGCCCCAGTTATAGGGCTGGTGTGCTTTGATGTCCGGACCCTCGCACTTGGAGGTCGGGAGGTCCGGGATGAGGGAGTCCAGACACCCAGCAGGGGGGTGGAGCCAGCGCCCGGGGAGGCGATGGGCGAGCGGCACTTGGCGGGGGAGAGCCATCGGCACCTCTTTCTCCCATTGACTTGCCAAGTAGCCCGCTCACCTCCTGGGTGGAGGGTGGTGCCGGAATGTCTGAGGCCGGGCCAGGCCCCGGGTTGAGGTCGATCGGGGGCCAGGCGGCCTCGTGGTGAAGTGTCCAAGATGGCGGCCCGGGCTGGGCGCGTGGGCCGGCAGTGGATCGGATCCACGAGGTTAACGTGCTCGGGGGCAGGGGTCCCTGAGGGGACGGAGGACGTGCAATGGTGGTGTGTGGTACTTGCGTGACCGGGCTCGGGCCTGGTTGAGCCGGGGGAGAGCGGCCCTTCATGTGGCCTGTCCAACATCCAGCTTCCCGCGAGGTGCCAGGTACTCGATTTCTTCCCTGGGAGCACTGGCCCGTCAGCAGGTGGGCGCATTGGTGATAACACTGGAGGCCCGTGTGGGAGGAGAGGTCAATTTCTTAGAAGAGATGAATGAGATTTGAGGAGAATCTGAGGGGGCAGTGCAGGGTGTACTGAAGAGTCACCCCCTGAGCTGTGAGGTGAATCTGAGGGGGCAGTGCAGGATGTACAGAAGAGTCACCCCCTGAGCTGTGAGGTGAATCTGAGGGGGCAGTGCAGGGTGTACTGAAGAGTCACCCCCTGAGCTGTGAGGTGAATCTGAGGGGGCAGTGCAGGATGTACAGAAGAGTCACCCCCTGAGCTGTGAGGTGAATCTGAGGGGGGCAGTGCAGGGTGTACTGAAGAGTCACCCCCTGAGCTGTGAGGTGAATCTGAGGGGGCAGTGCAGGATGTACAGAAGAGTCACCCCCTGAACTGTGAGGTGAATCTGAGGGGGGCAGTGCAGGGTGTACTGAAGAGTCACCCCCTGAGCTGTGAGGTGAATCTGAGGGGGCAATGCAGGGTGTACTGAAGAGTCACCCCCTGAGCTGTGAGGTGAATCTGAGGGGGCAGTGCAGGGTGTACTGAAGAGTCACCCCCTGAGCTGTGAGGTGAATCTGAGGGGGCAGTGCAGGGTGTACTGAAGAGTCACCCCCTGAGCTGTGAGGTGAATCTGAGGGGGCAGTGCAGGATGTACAGAAGAGTCACCCCCTGAGCTGTGAGGTGAATCTGAGGGGGGCAGTGCAGGGTGTACTGAAGAGTCACCCCTGAGCTGTGAGGTGAATCTGAGGGGGCAGTGCAGGATGTACAGAAGAGTCACCCCCTGAGCTGTGAGGTGAATCTGAGGGGGGCAGTGCAGGGTGTACTGAAGAGTCACCCCCTGAGCTGTGAGGTGAATCTGAGGGGGCAATGCAGGGTGTACTGAAGAGTCACCCCCTGAGCTGTGAGGTGAATCTGAGGGGGCAGTGCAGGGTGTACTGAAGAGTCACCCCCTGAGCTGTGAGGTGAATCTGAGGGGGGCAGTGCAGGGTGTACAGAAGAGTCACCCCCTGAGCTGTGAGGTGAATCTGAGGGGGGCAGTGCAGGATGTACTGAAGAGTCACCCCCTGAGCTGTGAGGTGAATCTGAGGGGGCAGTGCAGGATGTACTGAAGAGTCACCCCCTGAGCTGTGAGGTGAATCTGAGGGGGGCAGTGCAGGGTGTACTGAAGAGTCACCCCCTGAGCTGTGAGGTGAATCTGAGGGGGCAGTGCAGGATGTACTGAAGAGTCACTCCCTGAGCTGTGAGGTGAATCTGAGGGGGCAGTGCAGGGTGTACAGAAGAGTCACCCCTGAGCTGTGAGGTGAATCTGAGGGGGCAGTGCAGGGTGTACTGAAGAGTCACCCCCTGAGCTGTGAGGTGAATCTGAGGGGGGCAGTGCAGGGTGTACTGAAGAGTCACCCCCTGAGCTGTGAGGTGAATCTGAGGGGGGCAGTGCAGGATGTACAGAAGAGTCACCCCCTGAGCTGTGAGGTGAATCTAAGGGGGCAGTGCAGGGTGTACTGAAGAGTCACCCCCTAAGCTGTGAGGTGAATCTGAGGGGGCAGTGCAGGATGTACAGAAGAGTCACCCCCTGAGCTGTGAGGTGAATCTAAGGGGGCAGTGCAGGGTGTACTGAAGAGTCACCCCCTGAGCTGTGAGGTGAATCTGAGGGGGGCAGTGCAGGGTGTACTGAAGAGTCACCCCCTGAGCTGTGAGGTGAATCTAAGGGGGCAGTGCAGGGTGTACTGAAGAGTCACCCCCTGAGCTGTGAGGTGAATCTGAGGGGGGCAGTGCAGGGTGTACTGAAGAGTCACCCCCTGAGCTGTGAGGTGAATCTGAGGGGGCAGTGCAGGATGTACTGAAGAGTCACCCCCTGAGCTGTGAGGTGAATCTGAGGGGGGCAGTGCAGGGTGTACTGAAGAGTCACCCCCTGAGCTGTGAGGTGAATCTGAGGGGGCAGTGCAGGATGTACTGAAGAGTCACCCCCTGAGCTGTGAGGTGAATCTGAGGGGGGCAGTGCAGGATGTACTGAAGAGTCACCCCCTGAGCTGTGAGGTGAATCTGAGGGGGAAGTGCAGGATGGACTGAAGAGTCACCCCTGAGCTGTGAGGTGAATCTGAGGGGGCAGTGCAGGGTGTACTGAAGAGTCACCCCCTGAGCTGTGAGGTGAATCTGAGGGGGGCAGTGCAGGGTGTACTGAAGAGTCACCCCTGAGCTGTGAGGTGAATCTGAGGGGGCAGTGCAGGATGGACTGAAGAGTCACCCCCTGAGCTGTGAGGTGAATCTGAGGGAGAAGTGCAGGATGGACTAAAGAGTCACCCCCTGAGCTGTGAGGTGAATCTGAGGGGGCAGTGCAGGATGGACTAAAGAGTCACCCCCTGAGCTGTGAGGTGAAACTGAGGGGGGCAGTGCAGGGTGTACTGAAGAGTCACCCCCTGAGCTGTGAGGTGAATCTGAGGGGGGCAGTGCAGGGTGTACTGAAGAGTCACCCCCTGAGCTGTGAGGTGAATCTGAGGGGGCAGTGCAGGATGTACTGAAGAGTCACCCCCTGAGCTGTGAGGTGAATCTGAGGGGGAAGTGCAGGATGGACTGAAGAGTCACCCCCTGAGCTGTGAGGTGAATCTGAGGGGGCCGTGCAGGATGGACTAAAGAGTCACT
Organism: Lissotriton vulgaris; assembly: GCF_964263255.1. NCBI lineage: Eukaryota > Metazoa > Chordata > Amphibia > Caudata > Salamandridae > Lissotriton > Lissotriton vulgaris. The sequence continues at coordinate 799,831,738 of NC_141700.1, read as the reverse complement.
CCCTGAGCTGTGAGGTGAATCTGAGGGGGCAGTGCAGGGTGTACAGTAGAGTCACCCCCTGAGCTGTGAGGTGAATCTGAGGGGGCAGTGCAGGATGTACAGAAGAGTCACCCCCTGAGCTGTGAGGTGAATCTGAGGGGGCAGTGCAGGGTGTACTGAAGAGTCACCCCCTGAGCTGTGAGGTGAATCTGAGGGGGCAGTGCAGGATGTACTGAAGAGTCACCCCCTGAGCTGTGAGGTGAATGTGAGGGGGCAGTGCAGGATGTACAGTAGAGTCACCCCCTGAGCTGTGAGGTGAATCTAAGGGGGCAGCGCAGGATGTACAGAAGAGTCACCCCCTGAGCTGTGAGGTGAATCTAAGGGGGCAGCGCAGGATGTACAGAAGAGTCACCCCCTGAGCTGTGAGGTGAATCTGAGGGGGCAGTGCAGGGTGTACTGAAGAGTCACCCCCTGAGCTGTGAGGTGAATGTGAGGGGGCAGTGCAGGATGTACAGTAGAGTCACCCCCTGAGCTGTGAGGTGAATCTGAGGGGGCAGTGCAGGGTGTACTGAAGAGTCACCCCCTGAGCTGTGAGGTGAATCTGAGGGGGCAGTGCAGGATGTGCAGAAGAGTCGCGCCCCCTGAGCTGTGAGGTGAATCTGGGGGGGGGGGCAGTGCAGGGTGTACAGAAGAGTCACCCCTGAGCTGTGAGGTGAATCTGAGGGGGGCAGTGCAGGATGTACTGAAGAGTCACCCCTGAGCTGTGAGATGAATCTAAGGGGGCAGTGCAGGGTGTACTGAAGAGTCACCCCCTGAGCTGTGAGGTGAATCTGAGGGGGCAGTGCAGGATGTACAGAAGAGTCACCCCCTGAGCTGTGAGGTGAATCTGAGGGGGCAGTGCAGGGTGTACTGAAGAGTCACCCCCTGAGCTGTGAGGTGAATCTGAGGGGGCAGTGCAGGGTGTACAGAAGAGTCACCCCCTGAGCTGTGAGGTGAATCTGAGGGGGCAGTGCAGGGTGTACTGAAGAGTCACCCCCTGAGCTGTGAGGTGAATCTGAGGGGGCAGTGCAGGATGTACAGAAGAGTCACCCCTGAGCTGTGAGGTGAATCTGAGGGGGGCAGTGCAGGATGTACGGAAGAGTCACCCCCTGAGCTGTGAGGTGAATCTGAGGGGGCAGTGCAGGGTGTACTGAAGAGTCACCCCCTGAGCTGTGAGGTGAATCTGAGGGGGCAGTGCAGGGTGTACAGAAGAGTCACCCCCTGAGCTGTGAGGTGAATCTGAGGGGGCAGTGCAGGGTGTACTGAAGAGTCACCCCCTGAGCTGTGAGGTGAATGTGAGGGGGCAGTGCAGGATGTACAGAAGAGTCACCCCCTGAGCTGTGAGGTGAATCTGAGGGGGGCAGTGCAGGGTGTACAGAAGAGTCACCCATGAGCTGTGAGGTGAATCTGAGGGGGGCAGTGCAGGGTGTACAGAAGAGTCACCCCTGAGCTGGGAGGTGAATCTGAGGGGGCAGTGCAGGGTGTACTGAAGAGTCACCCCCTGAGCTGTGAGGTGAATCTGAGGGGGCAGTGCAGGATGTACAGAAGAGTCACCCCCTGAGCTGTGAGGTGAATCTGAGGAGGCAGTGCAGGGTGTACTGAAGAGTCACCCCTGAGCTGTGAGATGAATCTAAGGGGGCAGTGCAGGGTGTACAGAAGAGTCACCCCCTGAGCTGTGAGGTGAATGTGAGGGGGCAGTGCAGGGTGTACAGAAGAGTCACCCCCTGAGCTGTGAGGTGAATCTGAGGGGGCAGTGCAGGGTGTACTGAAGAGTCACCCCCTGAGCTGTGAGGTGAATCTGAGGGGGCAGTGCAGGGTGTACTGAAGAGTCACCCCCTGAGCTGTGAGGTGAATCTGAGGGGGGCAGTGCAGGGTGTACAGAAGAGTCACCCCCTGAGCTGTGAGGTGAATGTGAGGGGGCAGTGCAGGGTGTACAGAAGAGTCACCCCCTGAGCTGTGAGGTGAATGTGAGGGGGCAGTGCAGGGTGTACAGAAGAGTCACCCCCTGAGCTGTGAGGTGAATCTGAGGGGGCAGTGCAGGATGTACTGAAGAGTCACCCCCTGAGCTGTGAGGTGAATCTGAGGGGGCAGTGCAGGGTGTACTGAAGAGTCACTGTTGGACTTGGCCTGTCTGGTAGGTCCGCCCCTGAAGTTTGGTGCTTAGTATATGTGTCCGGGGAATGGTGATTCCCCCTCTGAGTGTGTGTGTGGTGAGAGAGACCTGCCTCCCATAGGAATGCATGGGGAATGTATGTGGCCCTGGTAGTTCCTGATGCGTGGGGGCGTGCCGGGTCGTGTTTGGTATGTGTGCGCTCGTGAGGTTGAATGCTACAAGATGATGTATGCAGCATGTGTGTGACTAGAAGGGAAGTGCCACTTCTAGACTTTGGTGCCTGTGTGCAGTAGGCGTGCTGGTGTATGATTGGCTGAAGCCGGCTGGGCCTTTCCCACCAGGCTGGCTCCACCCCCTAGGGTGCGTCCAGTGCCCCTGGCCTGGCCAGTAGCATGAAATTCCTTATAACCAGTTCTGGCTGGTTCTCTCCCTGCCTGCCCCTTTTGGAGACAAAGGGAGCTCCTGTATAAAAGGGGGGTGGGCCCTTTTCTCTCTCTCTTCTTCTTCCTGCTTGGGTCCCTACCTGGGTCGTGCTGCTGCGTGGGCTCAGGGTTGGCTGGCCTCCCTGGGCCCTGCTCTGCTCCTGAACGGCTGATGTTCCCCTTTCCCTCCTAGGAGCTGATGTGCTCCCCCTGAACTCCTGGACTGCCTATGGACCCTGATTTCTATGGCCCTAGCGCTTGAGAGCGTCTTCCTGCTATCCCAGCGCCCTGGGGGCGCTCATTCCTGCTTCTAGCGCTTGGGGAGCGTTTTTCCTGTTGTCTTAGCTCCTTGAGGCGCTTCCTCCCGGCTGCTAGCGCCATCCGTCTGTCCTAGCGCCTCGAGGCACTGCCGTTCTGATCCTAGCGCTGGGAGCGCCATTCTCCACCAGCCGGTGTCACCCGGAAATGGCCCTGTTCGTGTGAGGGGCCCGAGCCCCCAGCGAGTGCCTACCTCGCTTGCCCCCACCTCGCTGTATTTATCGAGCGAGCCCCGAGGCTCCTCGTTAATCCCCCTGGTATTCACCGCCGCAGCCCGGGACCCCACGCGAGGCCCGCCTCCGGGCCGCGCTCTGATTGGCTGGCGGCCCGGGCTGGGCTGATGACGTTTCCCCGGGCCGCGCACTGATTGGCCGGCGGCCCGGGGACCAAAGAGGACGACCGGAGAGAGCCGAGAAGGCAGGGGTCGGCGGGAGCCTACTCCGCGCCCCTGCGTCCCACCAAGGAGACTGCCGCTTCCCCCCCCGGGGCCCCCCAGGAGCGAGAGGGTGGCCCGGAGAGCGGGAGAGACCGGCGCAACTGGCAGATGAGCGGTGAGTGCGCCGGAGGGGAGGCGGGGCATCGGAGCACATTGTCGGTGCTCGCCCCTCCCCTCCAGCGCGAGCCCACATGTGCCTGGAGACCCGCGGGCCCCCCAGTGATGCCGGGTTCCCCGAGGGGGGACCCCACCTGCCCGTAATCTTGTCCCTGAGCCCCGCGAGGCTCCGCCCAGAGGTCTCGAGCCCTGAGAGGCTCCACCATTGTTCTCGAGCCCTGAGAGGCTCCACCATTGTCCTCGAGCCCTGAGAGGCTCCACCATTGTTCTCGAGCCCTGAGGGGCTCCACCATTGTCCTCGAGCCCCGAGAGGCTCCGCTGTTGGCCCCAGTCCCTACGAGCCTGCGAGGCTCCGCCACTACCCTGTCCTAAGAGCCCCGAGAGGCTCCCACGTGGCCCCTTCCTCCTTGAGCCCGAGGGGCTCCCCCCTCCATTGTCCCTTGCTGTCTCGAGCCTGCGAGGCTCCTACATGATGTCCCCATCATCCCCGGTTGCCCAGCACTTCGTGGGCAGCCGCCACGTTTAGGTTTGCCTTGGGCCCCTTGCAGCCCACTCAGGACACCGAGACTCTAAGGCGCCCTCGCCCCAGGACGGCCATCTGGCCTAGGGGGCGCTAATGACTATTATCAATGTGTTGCTGAGAATGATTATGTGTGGCCCTGCTGATGGGGGCCCCTGTTGTATGATGTACCCTGCCATTCCTTCCCCCCTGCATAACCTTGCCTCATGTATGTCTATCCTGGTTAGAGTGAGTCCTATTGCTAGTCCTATGAGACCCCTGGGCGTGACGTATCCTAATGCTAAGCTCCGGGTGATTATGTGTTCTAGTCCTAGTCCGAGGTAGCTCCCAGTTGTTCTATGTTCTAGATGCTAACTCCATCATGTGCACCTTCCTGGCAGTGGTCCCTTGGCTCTGCTCTGTACCTCCTTCCCTGTAACCCCTGCCCGTGCCCCTGGCACCTTGTACAATGTGTGCTCCTATGTGCCCTGCTTAATACAAAGACTATTTTTATATATACTTTGCGTGGAGTTCCTTTTGTGGGAGGCCTGGGATGTTGCTGTTGGTGGGTGCGTGCGCAAATGCTTCACACGTCCTCCGAGATAGGCCTGACTGCCCGCGCCGCGTTACCTAGAGGGCGAGCAGGGGTCGACTTTACATAGGAGTGGTGGTCTCTGACTGGCTGTGGCGCAAGCCCTGGCCGGCCGGGGGTCCCATTTCCTACACTGGTGGCTAGCGGTGGGATCCGGACTTGTGTTTGCGCAGTACCACAACGATAACTGGCCTCCCTACAAAACTCTGCCTTGTAAATGGTCGCAAAGAAAGGAGATTATTGCTTTTAAGAGGTTACTTAAATGTCTGTTCTGTGAAAAATGTATTCTGGTACGCTATGGGTTAGGTGGCCCTAGCTCGGGAGGGTAGATCAACTCCCTAGTGCAATGGGTTTTTCTGGATTCACCAGAAGGGTGGGATCCAGTGGTGGCAGCGTAATTGTGTTCAATGTGCATGGTCCCTGTCCCTTCCCTGGAGTAATGATACCTGTGCCACATGGGTCGGGTCAGGTTGCTGAAAATGTCTGTTCTGTGGAAACGTTTAATGATTAATAGAAATACCCGTTCTGTGGAGAGTTTTTAAGGTTACTTAAATGTCCGTTCTGTGGAAAAATGTGTGCGTATGCACTGTGAGTTAGGTGCCCCTAGCTTGGGAGGGTAAATCATCTCCCTAGTGTAATTTGGTTTTCTGGATTCACCAGGAGGTGGGATCCAGTGGTGGTTGTGTAATTGTGTTCAAATGTGAAGGGTCCTTGTCCCTAGAGTAATGGTACCTGTGCCCCGAGGCTCGGGTTGAGGAATCAGGGGCGGTGGAAAACTGTCTTACCAGTCTAGGGGACGGTGTATGTATGAATGTTGAGGTGCACGGAGTAATGGAGTGTAAGTTCTCTGGGATGGGGAGCTTGCTGAATCATTGATAATCCTGTCCTTCCTTACCCCGTTGAATGTGGTTGACGCATCATGTGTTCCGTATCCCGCTGGATGCGTTTTAGGCGTCAGGTGTCGCCCTGGCTGAATTTATCTTAAGTGGTATCCCTGTTGTGTTCTAGGCGTCAGGTGTCGCCCTGGCTGAATGTATGTTAAGTTGTATCCCGGACAAGGAAGACCTGCTGGCGCGGCCGCGGCTTGCCTTGGGGAGAGCTGAACACTGAAACTCCTCTTGTTGCGTTTTAGGCGTCAGGTGTCGCCCTGGCTGAATTTATCTTAAGTGGTATCCCTGTTGTGTTCTAGGCGTCAGGTGTCGCCCTGGCTGAATGTATGTTAAGTTGTATCCCGGACAAGGAAGACCTGCTGGCGCGGCCGCGGCTTGCCTTGGGGAGAGCTGAACACTGAGACTCCTCTTGTTGCGTTTTAGGCGTCAGGTGTCGCCCTGGCTGAATTTATCTTAAGTGGTATCCCTGTTGTGTTTTAGGCGTCAGGTGTCGCCCTGGCTGAATGTATGTTAAGTTGTATCCCGGACAAGGAAGACCTGCTGGCGCGGCCGCGGCTTGCCTTGGGGAGAGCTGAACGCTTAGTTCCCAGGTGGAAGACCAGTGGAGGGAGGAAGTTCCAAGACTGGTAGGAAAGTGTGTTCTGAGGGTGTTTCTCCTGGGAGAACGCGGAACCTCAGAAGTAGAGGTAGGGTGGGGCATTCTTGCCCGTGACCTCTGGCAAGCCTGAGGGTGCGGACCCTAGGTGGAAGGAACAGTGGTAGTCGTGGCTACCCTGAGAAAGGGAGTGGAGAAGGGCTATTGTGGGCCCGGGGTTACCACCCCCCACTTCGGATTAGCAGGGACCAGTGGTATCTGGATGGCTTAGGGCCTGGTCCTAGTCATGGACAACTCAGGAGTACCAGGTGGGTAGCCTGGTTGGGCCTATGTCTTCATTTTTTTTTGTTTTGTTTTGTTAATTTCTTTTTTTTTTTAACTTTTATTATTTTTAGTCTGTGTATGTCTATCGGTCCGGCGGTGCGGGCCGCGTCCAAATTCTATCGCCCTGCAGCAGGGAAGTCCATCACGGTAGTGATTGGTCTGCCCTGCGTTTGGGCTGGGAGGGGCATGTGTTGGACTTGGCCTGTCTGGTAGGTCCGCCCCTGAAGTTTGGTGCTTAGTATATGTGTCCGGGGAATGGTGATTCCCCCTCTGAGTGTGTGTGTGGTGAGAGAGACCTGCCTCCCATAGGAATGCATGGGGAATGTATGTGGCCCTGGTAGTTCCTGATGCGTGGGGGCGTGCCGGGTCGTGTTTGGTATGTGTGCGCTCGTGAGGTTGAATGCTACAAGATGATGTATGCAGCATGTGTGTGACTAGAAGGGAAGTGCCACTTCTAGACTTTGGTGCCTGTGTGCAGTAGGCGTGCTGGTGTATGATTGGCTGAAGCCGGCTGGGCCTTTCCCACCAGGCTGGCTCCACCCCCTAGGGTGCGTCCAGTGCCCCTGGCCTGGCCAGTAGCATGAAATTCCTTATAACCAGTTCTGGCTGGTTCTCTCCCTGCCTGCCCCTTTTGGAGACAAAGGGAGCTCCTGTATAAAAGGGGGGTGGGCCCTTTTCTCTCTCTCTTCTTCTTCCTGCTTGGGTCCCTACCTGGGTCGTGCTGCTGCGTGGGCTCAGGGTTGGCTGGCCTCCCTGGGCCCTGCTCTGCTCCTGAACGGCTGATGTTCCCCTTTCCCTCCTAGGAGCTGATGTGCTCCCCCTGAACTCCTGGACTGCCTATGGACCCTGATTTCTATGGCCCTAGCGCTTGAGAGCGTCTTCCTGCTATCCCAGCGCCCTGGGGGCGCTCATTCCTGCTTCTAGCGCTTGGGGAGCGTTTTTCCTGTTGTCTTAGCTCCTTGAGGCGCTTCCTCCCGGCTGCTAGCGCCATCCGTCTGTCCTAGCGCCTCGAGGCACTGCCGTTCTGATCCTAGCGCTGGGAGCGCCATTCTCCACCAGCCGGTGTCACCCGGAAATGGCCCTGTTCGTGTGAGGGGCCCGAGCCCCCAGCGAGTGCCTACCTCGCTTGCCCCCACCTCGCTGTATTTATCGAGCGAGCCCCGAGGCTCCTCGTTAATCCCCCTGGTATTCACCGCCGCAGCCCGGGACCCCACGCGAGGCCCGCCTCCGGGCCGCGCTCTGATTGGCTGGCGGCCCGGGCTGGGCTGATGACGTTTCCCCGGGCCGCGCACTGATTGGCCGGCGGCCCGGGGACCAAAGAGGACGACCGGAGAGAGCCGAGAAGGCAGGGGTCGGCGGGAGCCTACTCCGCGCCCCTGCGTCCCACCAAGGAGACTGCCGCTTCCCCCCCCGGGGCCCCCCAGGAGCGAGAGGGTGGCCCGGAGAGCGGGAGAGACCGGCGCAACTGGCAGATGAGCGGTGAGTGCGCCGGAGGGGAGGCGGGGCATCGGAGCACATTGTCGGTGCTCGCCCCTCCCCTCCAGCGCGAGCCCACATGTGCCTGGAGACCCGCGGGCCCCCCAGTGATGCCGGGTTCCCCGAGGGGGGACCCCACCTGCCCGTAATCTTGTCCCTGAGCCCCGCGAGGCTCCGCCCAGAGGTCTCGAGCCCTGAGAGGCTCCACCATTGTTCTCGAGCCCTGAGAGGCTCCACCATTGTCCTCGAGCCCTGAGAGGCTCCACCATTGTTCTCGAGCCCTGAGGGGCTCCACCATTGTCCTCGAGCCCCGAGAGGCTCCGCTGTTGGCCCCAGTCCCTACGAGCCTGCGAGGCTCCGCCACTACCCTGTCCTAAGAGCCCCGAGAGGCTCCCACGTGGCCCCTTCCTCCTTGAGCCCGAGGGGCTCCCCCCTCCATTGTCCCTTGCTGTCTCGAGCCTGCGAGGCTCCTACATGATGTCCCCATCATCCCCGGTTGCCCAGCACTTCGTGGGCAGCCGCCACGTTTAGGTTTGCCTTGGGCCCCTTGCAGCCCACTCAGGACACCGAGACTCTAAGGCGCCCTCGCCCCAGGACGGCCATCTGGCCTAGGGGGCGCTAATGACTATTATCAATGTGTTGCTGAGAATGATTATGTGTGGCCCTGCTGATGGGGGCCCCTGTTGTATGATGTACCCTGCCATTCCTTCCCCCCTGCATAACCTTGCCTCATGTATGTCTATCCTGGTTAGAGTGAGTCCTATTGCTAGTCCTATGAGACCCCTGGGCGTGACGTATCCTAATGCTAAGCTCCGGGTGATTATGTGTTCTAGTCCTAGTCCGAGGTAGCTCCCAGTTGTTCTATGTTCTAGATGCTAACTCCATCATGTGCACCTTCCTGGCAGTGGTCCCTTGGCTCTGCTCTGTACCTCCTTCCCTGTAACCCCTGCCCGTGCCCCTGGCACCTTGTACAATGTGTGCTCCTATGTGCCCTGCTTAATACAAAGACTATTTTTATATATACTTTGCGTGGAGTTCCTTTTGTGGGAGGCCTGGGATGTTGCTGTTGGTGGGTGCGTGCGCAAATGCTTCACACGTCCTCCGAGATAGGCCTGACTGCCCGCGCCGCGTTACCTAGAGGGCGAGCAGGGGTCGACTTTACATAGGAGTGGTGGTCTCTGACTGGCTGTGGCGCAAGCCCTGGCCGGCCGGGGGTCCCATTTCCTACAGTCACCCCCTGAGCTGTGAGGTGAATCTGAGGGGGGCAGTGCAGGGTGTACAGAAGAGTCACCCCCTGAGCTGTGAGGTGAATCTGAGGGGGGCAGTGCAGGGTGTACAGAAGAGTCACCCCCTGAACTGTGAGGTGAATCACCCCCTGAGCTGTGAGGTGAATGTGAGGGGGCAGTGCAGGGTGTACAGTAGAGTCACCCCCTGAGCTGTGAGGTGAATGTGAGGGGGCAGTGCAGGATGTACAGAAGAGTCACCCCCTGAGCTGTGAGGTGAATCTGAGGGGGTAGTGCAGGATGTACAGTAGAGTCACCCCCTGAGCTGTGAGGTGAATCTAAGGGGGCAGCGCAGGATGTACAGAAGAGTCACCCCCTGAGCTGTGAGGTGAATCTAAGGGGGCAGCGCAGGATGTACAGAAGAGTCACCCCCTGAGCTGTGAGGTGAATGTGAGGGGGCAGTGCAGGATGTACTGAAGAGTCACCCCTGAGCTGTGAGGTGAATCTGAGGGGGCAGTGCAGGGTGTACAGAAGAGTCACCCCCTGAGCTGTGAGGTGAATCTGAGGGGGCAGTGCAGGGTGTACTGAAGAGTCACCCCCTGAGCTGTGAGGTGAATCTGAGGGGGCAGTGCAGGATGTACAGAAGAGTCACCCCCTGAGCTGTGAGGTGAATCTGAGGGGGCAGTGCAGGGTGTACAGAAGAGTCACCCCCTGAGCTGTGAGGTGAATCTGAGGGGGCAGTGCAGGGTGTACTGAAGAGTCACCCCCTGAGCTGTGAGGTGAATCTGAGGGGGCAGTGCAGGATGTACAGAAGAGTCACCCCTGAGCTGTGAGGTGAATCTGAGGGGGGCAGTGCAGGATGTACAGAAGAGTCACCCCCTGAGCTGTGAGGTGAATCTGAGGGGGAAGTGCAGGATGGACTGAAGAGTCACCCCTGAGCTGTGAGGTGAATCTGAGGGGGCAGTGCAGGGTGTACAGAAGAGTCACCCCCTGAGCTGTGAGGTGAATCTGAGGGGGCAGTGCAGGGTGTACTGAAGAGTCACCCCCTGAGCTGTGAGGTGAATGTGAGGGGGCAGAGCTGGATGTACTGACGAGTCACCCCCTGAGCTGTGAGGTGAATCTGAGGGGGCAGTGCAGGATGTACAGAAGAGTCACCCCCTGAGCTGTCAGGTGAATCTGAGGGGGCAGTGCAGGATGTACTGAAGAGTCACCCCCTGAGCTGTGAGGTGAATCTGAGGGGGCAGTGCAGGATGTACAGAAGAGTCACCCCCTGAGCTGTGAGGTGAATCTGAGGGGGGCAGTGCAGGGTGTACAGAAGAGTCACCCCTGAGCTGTGAGGTTAATCTGAGGGGGGCAGTGCAGGGTGTACAGAAGAGTCACCCCTGAGCTGTGAGGTGAATCTGAGGGGGCAGTGCAGGGTGTACAGAAGAGTCACCCCCTGAGCTGTGAGGTGAATCTAAGGGGGCAGCGCAGGATGTACAGAAGAGTCACCCCCTGAGCTGTGAGGTGAATGTGAGGGGGCAGTGCAGGGTGTACAGAAGAGTCACCCCCTGAGCTGTGAGGTGAATCTGAGGGGGCAGTGCAGGGTGTCCTGAAGAGTCACCCCCTGAGCTGTGAGGTGAATCTGAGGGGGCAGTGCAGGATGTACTGAAGAGTCACCCCCTGAGCTGTGAGGTGAATCTGAGGGGGCAGTGCAGGGTGTACTGAAGAGTCACCCCCTGAGCTGTGAGGTGAATCTGAGGGGGGCAGTGCAGGGTGTACAGAAGAGTCACTGTTAGACGGACCGGGAGGGTCGGCCGAGACTACGGGGAGAGGTCTCCGGGGAGAGCCGTCTCCAACGACTGTACAGACAAGTAACTTCCCCCCCACAGACGGACACCACACAAGGTTGAAGTTTACGAGACTTTATATGCAATTCTTAGGTTACGATGATATGGTACAAGGAGGTCTGGACTCAGGGGTCCCCTCGGTTCTAGTTTCTGGCTTTAGGAAAAGGGGTAGCGGGACAGTCTTGTTACCAATGAGTGAAAAATAGCTCTCAATCCTCGAGCTCGGCGTTCTAGATGATCGGGCCGCGGCGGAGCCAGCTGGTCCCGAGATGGACGAAGGAAAAACGACGGTCCGCGGCGGAGCCTGCAGGTCCCGGTGAAGATGACGGTTACAACGGTCTGCGGCCACGCCAGCAGGTCCCGACGACGATGAAGGATATGAAGGTTGCGAAGGCTGTGGCAGCGCCAACAGGCAGGACGATGGTGCACAAGACAGAGCTACGGCAGCGCCAGTAGTCCGTCAAGGATGAGTTCCTCTTTACGTCTCTCGACTCCAAGATACAACTGCCTTCCTGCTCTGGAGCTGCCCCAGTTATAGGGCTGGCGTGCTTTGATGTCCGGACCCTCGCACTTGGAGGTCGGGAGGTCCGGGATGAGGGAGTCCAGACACCCAGCAGGGGGGTGGAGCCAGCGCCCGGGGAGGCGATGGGCGAGCGGCACTTGGCGGGGGAGAGCCATCGGCACCTCTTTCTCCCATTGACTTGCCAAGTAGCCCGCTCACCTCCTGGGTGGAGGGTGGTGCCGGAATGTCTGAGGCCGGGCCAGGCCCAGGGTTGAGGTCGATCGGGGGCCAGGCGGCCTCGTGGTGGAGTGTCCAAGATGGCGCCCCAGGCTGGGCGCGTGGGCCGGCAGTGGATCGGACCCACGAGGTCAACATGCTCGAGGGCAGGGGTCCCTGAGGGGACGGAGGACGTGCAATGGTGGTGTGTGGTACTTGCGTGACTGGACTCAGGCCTGGTTGGGCCGGGGGAGAGCGGCCCTTCATGTGGCCTGTCCAACATGCGTCCCCCCCAGCTGAAGGCGGGGAGAGTTACCCATCCTCTTGGGGACTCTCCTCGTCGAGGCGGAAAAACCGGGACAGGCCATCCGCGTTGGCGTGATCTGGCCCAGGCCGGTGTTCGACTGTGAAGTCCATACCTTGCAAGGAGATGGACCAGCGTAGCAACTTTGGGTTTTCCCCCCGCATATGCATCAGCCACTGCAGGGGTCGGTGGTCGGTCTGCACCCGAAAGTGGGTGCCAAAAAGGTAGGGCCGGAGCTTCTTGAGGGCCCATACCACAGCGAAGGCTTCCCTCTCTATGGTGCTCCAGCGTTGCTCCCGTGGTAGGAGTCTCCGGCTGATGAAGGCCACCGGTTGATCAAGGCCTTCGGTGTTCACTTGAGACAGGACTGCCCCAATGCCCTGGTCGGAGGCGTCCGTCTGGACGACGAACTCCCGGCTGTAGTCTGGGGCCTGGAGCACAGGGGCGGAACACATGGCGGCCTTCAATTGTTCAAATGCAGTTTGACACTCTGGGGTCCAGTTGACTTTCTTGGGCTGATTCTTTGACGTGAGTTCTGTGAGGGGCCCCACTATGGTACCATAGTCTTTCACGAACCTTCGGTAATAGCCCGTGAGGCCCAGGAAGGCTCGTACCTCGGTTTGGGTGATGGGGGGCTGCCAGGCCTGGATGGCGGCAATTTTCAGCTGTAGAGGGGCCACTAGGCCGCTTCCCACCTGGTGTCCGAGGTAGGTTACAGACCCTTGCCCAATTTGACACTTGCTGGCCTTGATCGTGAGGCCAGCTCGCTGAAGGGCTTGCAGCACTGCTCGGAGGTGGTGGAGGTGCTCGGTCCAATGGTGGCTGTATACAGCGATGTCGTCTAGGTAGGCGGCGCTGAATCCTTCGAGCTACGCCAGGACCTGATTGACGAGCCGTTGGAATGTTGCTGGGGCATTCTTCATGCCGAAGGGCATGACCGTGAAATGGTAATGGCCATCGGGGGTGGAGAAGGCAGAACGTTCTTGCGCCCGGGGTGTGAAGCCGATCTGCCAATAGCCTGCTGTCAGGTCGAAGATGCTGAGGTAGCGGGCAGCTCCCATTCGGTCGACTAGTTCATCTGCCCGGGGGATGGGATGTGCGTCTGTTCTGGTGACCGCATTCAAGCCCCGGTAGTCGACGCAGAACCGGAGTTCTGGTGTGGTGCCGGGGGCAGCTGCTTTGGGGACCAGTACGACAGGGCTGGCCCAGGGACTGTCTGAGGGCTCGATGACCCCGAGCGTGAGCATCTTGGCTACTTCTTCCTGGATGCAGGCCCGTACCCGATCTGGCACGCGGTAGGCCCGGTGGCGGATAGGGGGGCTGTCCCCGGTGTCCACATCGTGCACACACCAGGAAGTGACACCTGGGGTGAGGGAGAACAGGCTGGCGAACTGTGACAGGAGGGCTTGACACTCTTGGCGTTGTTCTCTGGTGAGGGCCTCCGAGAGCCGGACCCCATCCACGGAGCCGTCTTGCTCCTGAGTCCGTAGGAGGTCAGGGAGGGGCTCGGAGTCTTCTTCAACCCCATTGTCTGTGGCCATCAGGAGGCTGAGCTCTGTTCGCACAAAGTGGGGCTTTAGTCTGTTAGCGTGGAGGACCCGGAGAGGGTTCCGGGAGGATTCCATGTCGATGAGATAGGTGGCAGGACCCTTGCGCTCGATTACTTTGAAGGGCCCCGTCCATTTGTCTTGTAGGGCGCATGGCTCAGTGGGGGACATCACCCATACCTGTTGGCCAGGTTCGAATTCAATGGATGAGGCATTCTGGTCATACCATTTTTTCATGTCCTCTTGACTGGCCTCTAGGTTGGCTTTCGCTAGTTCTCTGAACCGCCGGGTCTGGTTGCGGAGGGTGAGGAGGTACCGGAAGACATCTGGAGGGTTCTTTAACGGAGGCATCTCCCAGCCCTCTTTGACTAGGCTGAGCGGCCCCCGCACTGGGTGTCCATATAGCAGTTCAAATGGGCTGAAGCCTAGGGATTTCTGAGGGACCTCTCGGTAGGCGAAGAGGAGGCACGGCGGCAGCACATCCCACTGGCGACGGAGGGGCTCTTCCAACCCCCCGATCATCCCCTTTAGCGTGCGGTTGAACCGCTCAACAAGTCCGTTCCCTTGGGGGTGATAGGGGGTCGTGAATCGGTAGGTGACCCCGCACTGTTGCCAGAGGGATTTCATGTATTTAGAGATAAAGTTCGTGCCTCTGTCGCTGACGACTTCTCGGGGGAAGCCCACACGGGAGAAGATCCCCATCAGAGCCCGGCCGACTACCGGGGCTGTCACAGTTCGCAGAGGAACAGCCTCAGGGTAGCGGGTGGCGTGGTCCACTAGCACCAAGATGAATCGATGGCCTTGTTTTGTGCGCGGGTCCAGGGGCCCCACAATGTCTATTCCGACCCTCTCAAATGGGGTAGTGACCACAGGGAAAGGTTGCAGGGGGGCCTTTAGTTTGCGGCCGCTCTTTCCACTGGCTTGGCACGTGGGGCAAGATCGGCAATGCTGGTGCACATCGTTCCTCATTTTGGGCCAGAAGAAGTGGGTCACTAGGCGACTGTAGGTTTTATCTTGTCCCAGGTGCCCTGCCAGGGGGACATCGTGGGCCAGGTTTAGCAGAAAGTCTCTAAAACGGAGGGGCACCACTAATACTCTGTTGGCCCCCAGCTCGGCGATTCTTTGCTCGCTGTACAGCAGATCATTGTCCCAGTAGACCCAATGAGTTCCGGAGGTATCCCCTGCGCTTTGGGCGAGCGCTTGCTGGCGGAGTCCCTCGAGGGAGGGACAGGTCTTCTGTTCTTGGCGAAATTGTTCTTGCGTGGGCCCTCCCTCTTGAGGCCACTGGTCGAGGTTAGCGAGGTCGGAGGGTTGAGCTGGTTCGGGGGGGATGTCATGGTCGGTGGTTTCGGCTGGGGCGACCGGAGGCGGTGGCGCCGGCCATTCGGGTTCTTCTGGGCGGTGGTTGGCACGGGCGGCCATGGACCGGGTGGTGACGCACGCCCAGTCTGGGACGCCTAACATCCCCAGGTGTTCTCTTCGCTCCACGGCTGCCCACGGAGAGCTTTCAAGGTCATTTCCAAGGAGGCAGTCTACGGGGGCGTCGTCTCGGACCGTTACTTTCAACATGCCGGAGACCCCTCCCCATTCGAAAGGGACGCAGGCCATCCGACACAAACTTTCCGAGTTATCGGCTGATCGTACAGGGCAGAGAATGTTCGGTAGATACTGTTCTGGGGTCACCAGGTGACAGCGGACGGCTGTTACACTGGCCCCGGTGTCACGAAGGGCTTCGGCCCGGCGTCCATTGATGCTCACCCATTGGCTGTACTTCTGGGTGTTAGCGGGTAGGGGGACCCGCGGGACCATGTCTTTTCCCCCTAAGCATGCTAGAGCCATGGAGGCTGGCTCCCACTCCTGATGCTCTTGTTCGTATTCTTCCTGCTCCTCGGAGATCTGTTCTTCTCCTAGGGCCGCGGCGGCCACTTGGCGGGGTCTTGGGCTCTGGTACTGCGGGCAGTTTGGGTCGTTTGCGTAGTGGCCGACTCGTTGGCATCGGTGACACGTGACATTGGCTCTGTACCCCGGTCGCGCCGGGGTGCTGCCCCGGTTGGCCGGGGGGGTGGTGCTGGTTGCGGGGGCGGTCGGAGCGTTGTCTCTTCCTCGTCCTTGGCCCCCTCCTCCTCCTCTGGGTCGGTGCTGACCATTGTTGTTCCGGTTCTGTTCGTAGAACCCATTCCGGCCTACTCTGGTGATCTCCCACCGGTCAGCTTCTGCTGCGAGCTGCCGGGGATCTGTTAACTTGCTGTCGAGGAGGTGCTGGCGGAGTTCAATGAAGCAATTGTTCGACAGATGCTCCCATACCATCAGATTGAACAGTTGTTCGTAGGTCGTGACATTGCTTCCTCTGATCCAGCCCTCGAAGGCTCGGCTAAAGTAGGTTACATAGTCCACCCAAGTTGTACCCGGGATGCGGGTGCAGTCTCGGAACCTCTGACGGTACATCTCGGGTGTGAGGCCATAGCGGGTGAGGAGTGCCGCTTTCATATGGTCATAGGAGGTCATCTGGTGGTCCGGGAGCTGTAGCAGGGTATCGCGGCCCTCATTGAGGAATCTCCCCCATAGACCGGCTCCCCAATCGCTTCTATCGATCCGGTGTGCAGTCATAGCGATTTCATAGGCCTTAAACCATTGCTGGATGTCGTCCTCTCGGAAATATTCTCGGACAACATCCTTGGGGATGTGTACCTTTTTCTCTGTGGCCCCTGAGGTGTGGGGTCGCTCGGGCACCCCTGCTTCTTTATTCTGCTTGCGCAGGTTGATCTCGGCTAGGTTCCGTTCATGTTCGTACGCCAGTTTCTTTTCCTCGAGCTCCCTTTGTCTCTGTTTCTCCTCTCTTTCTTCTCGGAGACGCAGGTGCTCTAAGTTGATTTTTTGTTCGGCCAGCTTGAGTTCAATGTCCATCTTGAGTCGGGCCATTTCCAGCTCGTGTAGTCGGGTTCTTTCTCTTTCCTGGATCTCGTCTTGCGAGAGACCCGTTCTTTGCCCTTCAGGGGCCGTGGTGGTTATTTCTGCGGTGCTTTGATCGGGGGTTCCGGCAGCCCCGGTCTCTGCCCAAGATTCTAGGGCATGCTTGAAATCGTCTTTGGTGCTTAGTCCGGTGGTAGCGATACCCAGTTCGATGCAGAATTGTTTTAGTTCACGATGGCTGTACTCCTCCAGTTTCTCCATTTGGAACTTCTCGGTTGATCCGCTTTCTTTAGTTGTCATTGTGATTTCGTCGTGGGGTGAGCTACTCTCTGTACGTTATGCGGTGATTCGAATCGCGCCGCTGGCCACCAATGTTAGACGGACCGGGAGGGTCGGCCGAGACTACGGGGAGAGGTCTCCGGGGAGAGCCGTCTCCAACGACTGTACAGACAAGTAACTTCCCCCCCACAGACGGACACCACACAAGGTTGAAGTTTACGAGACTTTATATGCAATTCTTAGGTTACGATGATATGGTACAAGGAGGTCTGGACTCAGGGGTCCCCTCGGTTCTAGTTTCTGGCTTTAGGAAAAGGGGTAGCGGGACAGTCTTGTTACCAATGAGTGAAAAATAGCTCTCAATCCTCGAGCTCGGCGTTCTAGATGATCGGGCCGCGGCGGAGCCAGCTGGTCCCGAGATGGACGAAGGAAAAACGACGGTCCGCGGCGGAGCCTGCAGGTCCCGGTGAAGATGACGGTTACAACGGTCTGCGGCCACGCCAGCAGGTCCCGACGACGATGAAGGATATGAAGGTTGCGAAGGCTGTGGCAGCGCCAACAGGCAGGACGATGGTGCACAAGACAGAGCTACGGCAGCGCCAGTAGTCCGTCAAGGATGAGTTCCTCTTTACGTCTCTCGACTCCAAGATACAACTGCCTTCCTGCTCTGGAGCTGCCCCAGTTATAGGGCTGGGGTGCTTTGATGTCCGGACCCTCGCACTTGGAGGTCGGGAGGTCCGGGATGAGGGAGTCCAGACACCCAGCAGGGGGGTGGAGCCAGCGCCCGGGGAGGCGATGGGCGAGCGGCACTTGGCGGGGGAGAGCCATCGGCACCTCTTTCTCCCATTGACTTGCCAAGTAGCCCGCTCACCTCCTGGGTGGAGGGTGGTGCCGGAATGTCTGAGGCCGGGCCAGGCCCAGGGTTGAGGTCGATCGGGGGCCAGGCGGCCTCGTGGTGGAGTGTCCAAGATGGCGCCCCAGGCTGGGCGCGTGGGCCGGCAGTGGATCGGACCCACGAGGTCAACATGCTCGAGGGCAGGGGTCCCTGAGGGGACGGAGGACGTGCAATGGTGGTGTGTGGTACTTGCGTGACTGGACTCAGGCCTGGTTGGGCCGGGGGAGAGCGGCCCTTCATGTGGCCTGTCCAACAGTCACCCCCTGAGCTGTGAGGTGAATCTGAGGGGGGCAGTGCAGGGTGTACAGAAGAGTCACCCCCTGAACTGTGAGGTGAATCTGAGGGGGCAGTGCAGGGTGTACAGAAGAGTCACCCCCTGAGCTGTGAGGTGAATCTGAGGGGGCAGTGCAGGGTGTACTGAAGAGTCACCCCCTGAGCTGTGAGATGAATCTAAGGGGGCAGTGCAGGGTGTACTGAAGAGTCACCCCCTGAGCTGTGAGGTGAATCTGAGGGGGCAGTGCAGGTTGTACAGAAGAGTCACCCCCTGAGCTGTGAGGTGAATCTGAGGGGGCAGTGCAGGGTGTACTGAAGAGTCACCCCCTGAGCTGTGAGGTGAATCTGAGGGGGGCAGTGCAGGGTGTACTGAAGAGTCACCCCCTGAGCTGTGAGGTGAATCTGAGGGGGGCAGTGCAGGATGTACAGAAGAGTCACCCCCTGAGCTGTGAGGTGAATCTGAGGGGGCAGTGCAGGGTGTACTGAAGAGTCACCCCCTGAGCTGTGAGATGAATCTAAGGGGGCAGTGCAGGGTGTACTGAAGAGTCACCCCCTGAGCTGTGAGGTGAATCTGAGGGGGCAGTGCAGGGTGTACAGAAGAGTCACCCCCTGAGCTGTGAGGTGAATCTGAGGGGGCAGTGCAGGGTGTACTGAAGAGTCACCCCCTGAGCTGTGAGGTGAATGTGAGGGGGCAGAGCTGGATGTACTGACGAGTCACCCCCTGAGCTGTGAGGTGAATCTGAGGGGGCAGTGCAGGATGTACAGAAGAGTCACCCCCTGAGCTGTCAGGTGAATCTGAGGGGGCAGTGCAGGATGTACTGAAGAGTCACCCCCTGAGCTGTGAGGTGAATCTGAGGGGGCAGTGCAGGATGTACAGAAGAGTCACCCCCTGAGCTGTGAGGTGAATCTGAGGGGGGCAGTGCAGGGTGTACAGAAGAGTCACCCCTGAGCTGTGAGGTTAATCTGAGGGGGGCAGTGCAGGGTGTAAAGAAGAGTCACCCCTGAGCTGTGAGGTGAATCTGAGGGGGCAGTGCAGGGTGTACAGAAGAGTCACCCCCTGAGCTGTGAGGTGAATCTAAGGGGGCAGCGCAGGATGTACAGAAGAGTCACCCCCTGAGCTGTGAGGTGAATGTGAGGGGGCAGCGCAGGGTGTACAGAAGAGTCACCCCCTGAGCTGTGAGGTGAATCTGAGGGGGCAGTGCAGGGTGTACTGAAGAGTCACCCCCTGAGCTGTGAGGTGAATCTGAGGGGCAGTGCAGGATGTACTGAAGAGTCACCCCCTGAGCTGTGAGGTGAATCTGAGGGGGCGGTGCAGGGTGTACTGAAGAGTCACCCCCTGAGCTGTGAGGTGAATCTGAGGGGGGCAGTGCAGGGTGTACAGAAGAGTCACCCCCTGAGCTGTGAGGTGAATCTGAGGGGGGCAGTGCAGGGTGTACAGAAGAGTCACCCCCTGAACTGTGAGGTGAATCTGAGGGGGCAGTGCAGGATGTGCAGAAGAGTCACCCCCTGAGCTGTGAGGTGAATCTGAGGGGGGCAGTGCTGGATGTACAGAAGAGTCACCCCCTGAGCTGTGAGGTGAATCTGAGGGGGCAGCGCAGGATGTACTGAAGAGTCGCGCCCCTGAGCTGTGAGGTGAATCTGAGGGGGCAGTGCAGGATGTACAGAAGAGTCACCACCTGAGCTGTGAGGTGAATCTGAGGGGGGCAGTGCAGGATGTACAGAAGAGTCACCCCCTGAGCTGTGAGGTGAATCTGAGGGGGCAGTGCAGGATGTACTGAAGAGTCACCCCCTGAGCTGTGAGGTGAATCTGAGGGGGCAGTGCAGGATGTACTGAAGTGTCGCGCCCCCTGAGCTGTGAGGTGAATCTGAGGGGGGCAGTGCAGGGTGTACAGAAGAGTCACCCCCTGAGCTGTGAGGTGAATCTGAGGGGGGCAGTGCAGGGTGTGCAGAAGAGTCACCCCCTGAGCTGTGAGGTGAATCTGAGGGGGGCAGTGCAGGGTGTACAGAAGAGTCACCCCCTGAGCTGTGAGGTGAATCTGAGGGGGGCAGTGCAGGGTGTACAGAAGAGTCACCCCCTGAGCTGTGAGGTGAATCTGAGGGGGGCAGTGCAGGATGTGCAGAAGAGTCACCCCCTGAGCTGTGAGGTGAATCTGAGGGGGGCAGTGCTGGATGTACAGAAGAGTCACCCCCTGAGCTGTGAGGTGAATCTGAGGGGGCAGTGCAGGATGAACTGAAGAGTCACCCCCTGAGCTGTGAGGTGAATCTGAGGGGGCAGTGCAGGATGTACAGAAGAGTCACCCCCTGAGCTGTGAGGTGAATCTGAGGGGGCAGTGCAGGATGTACAGAAGAGTCACCCCCTGAGCTGTGAGGTGAATCTGAGGGGGCAGTGCAGGGTTTACTGAAGAGTCACCCCCTGAACTGTGAGGTGAATCTGAGGGGGGCAGTGCAGGGTGTACAGAAGAGTCACCCCCTGAGCTGTGAGGTGAATCTGAGGGGGGCAGTGCAGGGTGTACAGAAACGTCACCCCCTGAGCTGTGAGGTGAATCTGAGGGGGCAGTGCAGGGTGTACAGAAGAGTCACCCCTGAGCTGTGAGGTGAATCTGAGGGGGGCAGTGCAGGATGTACAGAAGAGTCACCCCCTGAGCTGTGAGGTGAATCTGAGGGGGAAGTGCAGGATGTGCAGAAGAGTCACCCCCTGAGCTGTGAGGTGAATCTGAGGGGGCAGTGCAGGATGAACTGAAGAGTCACCCCCTGAGCTGTGAGGTGAATCTGAGGGGGCAGTGCAGGATGTACAGAAGAGTCACCCCCTGAGCTGTGAGGTGAATCTGAGGGGGCAGTGCAGGATGTACAGAAGAGTCACCCCCTGAGCTGTCAGGTGAATCTGAGGGGGCAGTGCAGGATGTACAGAAGTGTCACCCCCTGAGCTGTGAGGTGAATCTAAGGGGGCAGCGCAGGATGTACAGAAGAGTCACCCCCTGAGCTGTGAGGTGAATCTGAGGGGGGCAGTGCAGGATGTACAGAAGTGTCACCCCCTGAGCTGTGAGGTGAATCTAAGGGGACAGCGCCGGATGTACAGAAGAGTCACCCCCTGAGCTGTGAGGTGAATCTGAGGGGGCAGCGCAAGATGTACAGAAGAGTCACCCCCTGAGCTGTGAGGTGAATCTGAGGGGGCAGTGCAGGATGTACAGAAGAGTCACCCCCTGAGCTGTGAGGGGAATCTGAGGGGGCAGAGCTGGATGTACTGACGAGTCACCCCCTGAGCTGTGAGGTGAATCTGAGGGGGAAGTGCAGGATGGACTGAAGAGTCACCCCCCGAGCTGTGAGGTGAATCTGAGGGGGGCAATGCAGGGTGTACTGAAGAGTCACCCCCTGAGCTGTGAGGTGAATCTGAGGGGGGCAGTGCAGGATGTACAGAAGAGACACCCCCTGAGCTGTGAGGTGAATCTGAGGGGGGCAGTGCAGGGTGTACTGAAGAGTCACCCCCTGAGCTGTGAGGTGAATCTGAGGGGGCAATGCAGGCGGTACTGAAGAGTCGCCCCCTGAGCTGTGAGGTGAATCTGAGGGGGGCAGTGCAGGGTGTACTGAAGAGTCACCCCCTGAGCTGTGAGGTGAATCTGAGGGGGCAGTGCAGGGTGTACTGAAGAGTCAGCCCTGAGCTGTGAGGTGAATCTGAGGGGGCAGTGCAGGGTGTACTGAAGAGTCACCCCCTGAGCTGTGAGGTGAATCTGAGGGGGCAGTGCAGGATGTACAGAAGGGTCACCCCTGAGCTGTGAGGTGAATCTGAGGGGGCAGTGCAGGGTGTACTGAAGAGTCACCCCCTGAGCTGTGAGGTGAATCTGAGGGGGGCAGTGCAGGGTGTACTGAAGAGTCACCCCCTGAGCTGTGAGGTGAATCTGAGGGGGGCAGTGCAGGGTGTACAGAAGAGTCACCCCTGAGCTGTGAGGTGAATCTGAGGGGGCAGCGCAGGGTGTACAGAAGAGTCACCCCCTGAGCTGTGAGGTGAATCTGAGGGGGCAGTGCAGGATGAACTGAAGAGTCACCCCCTGAGCTGTGAGGTGAATCTGAGGGGGCAGCGCAGGATGTACAGAAGAGTCACCCCCTGAGCTGTGAGGTGAATCTGAGGGGGCAGTGCAGGATGTACAGAAGAGTCACCCCCTGAGCTGTGAGGTGAATCTGAGGGGGCAGTGCAGGGTGTACTGAAGAGTCACCCCTGAGCTGTGAGATGAATCTAAGGGGGCAGTGCAGGGTGTACAGAAGAGTCACCCCCTGAGCTGTGAGGTGAATGTGAGGGGGCAGTGCAGGGTGTACAGAAGAGTCACCCCCTGAGCTGTGAGGTGAATCTGAGGGGGCAGTGCAGGGTGTACTGAAGAGTCACCCCCTGAGCTGTGAGGTGAATCTGAGGGGGCAGTGCAGGGTGTACTGAAGAGTCACCCCCTGAGCTGTGAGGTGAATCTGAGGGGGGCAGTGCAGGGTGTACAGAAGAGTCACCCCCTGAGCTGTGAGGTGAATGTGAGGGGGCAGTGCAGGGTGTACAGAAGAGTCACCCCCTGAGCTGTGAGGTGAATGTGAGGGGGCAGTGCAGGGTGTACAGAAGAGTCACCCCCTGAGCTGTGAGGTGAATCTGAGGGGGCAGTGCAGGATGTACTGAAGAGTCACCCCCTGAGCTGTGAGGTGAATCTGAGGGGGCAGTGCAGGGTGTACTGAAGAGTCACCCCCTGAGCTGTGAGGTGAATCTGAGGGGGGCAGTGCAGGGTGTACAGAAGAGTCACCCCCTGAGCTGTGAGGTGAATCTGAGGGGGGCAGTGCAGGGTGTACAGAAGAGTCACCCCCTGAACTGTGAGGTGAATCACCCCCTGAGCTGTGAGGTGAATGTGAGGGGGCAGTGCAGGGTGTACAGTAGAGTCACCCCCTGAGCTGTGAGGTGAATGTGAGGGGGCAGTGCAGGATGTACAGAAGAGTCACCCCCTGAGCTGTGAGGTGAATCTGAGGGGGTAGTGCAGGATGTACAGTAGAGTCACCCCCTGAGCTGTGAGGTGAATCTAAGGGGGCAGCGCAGGATGTACAGAAGAGTCACCCCCTGAGCTGTGAGGTGAATCTAAGGGGGCAGCGCAGGATGTACAGAAGAGTCACCCCCTGAGCTGTGAGGTGAATGTGAGGGGGCAGTGCAGGATGTACTGAAGAGTCACCCCTGAGCTGTGAGGTGAATCTGAGGGGGCAGTGCAGGGTGTACAGAAGAGTCACCCCCTGAGCTGTGAGGTGAATCTGAGGGGGCAGTGCAGGGTGTACTGACGAGTCACCCCCTGAGCTGTGAGGTGAATCTGAGGGGGCAGTGCAGGATGTACAGAAGAGTCACCCCCTGAGCTGTGAGGTGAATCTGAGGGGGCAGTGCAGGGTGTACAGAAGAGTCACCCCCTGAGCTGTGAGGTGAATCTGAGGGGGCAGTGCAGGGTGTACTGAAGAGTCACCCCCTGAGCTGTGAGGTGAATCTGAGGGGGCAGTGCAGGATGTACAGAAGAGTCACCCCTGAGCTGTGAGGTGAATCTGAGGGGGGCAGTGCAGGATGTACAGAAGAGTCACCCCCTGAGCTGTGAGGTGAATCTGAGGGGGAAGTGCAGGATGGACTGAAGAGTCACCCCTGAGCTGTGAGGTGAATCTGAGGGGGCAGTGCAGGGTGTACAGAAGAGTCACCCCCTGAGCTGTGAGGTGAATCTGAGGGGGCAGTGCAGGGTGTACTGAAGAGTCACCCCCTGAGCTGTGAGGTGAATGTGAGGGGGCAGAGCTGGATGTACTGACGAGTCACCCCCTGAGCTGTGAGGTGAATCTGAGGGGGCAGTGCAGGATGTACAGAAGAGTCACCCCCTGAGCTGTGAGGTGAATCTGAGGGGGCAGTGCAGGATGTACAGAAGAGTCACCCCCTGAGCTGTCAGGTGAATCTGAGGGGGCAGTGCAGGATGTACAGAAGTGTCACCCCCTGAGCTGTGAGGTGAATCTAAGGGGGCAGCGCAGGATGTACAGAAGAGTCACCCCCTGAGCTGTGAGGTGAATCTGAGGGGGGCAGTGCAGGATGTACAGAAGTGTCACCCCCTGAGCTGTGAGGTGAATCTAAGGGGACAGCGCCGGATGTACAGAAGAGTCACCCCCTGAGCTGTGAGGTGAATCTGAGGGGGCAGCGCAAGATGTACAGAAGAGTCACCCCCTGAGCTGTGAGGGGAATCTGAGGGGGCAGAGCTGGATGTACTGACGAGTCACCCCCTGAGCTGTGAGGTGAATCTGAGGGGGAAGTGCAGGATGGACTGAAGAGTCACCCCCGAGCTGTGAGGTGAATCTGAGGGGGGCAATGCAGGGTGTACTGAAGAGTCACCCCCTGAGCTGTGAGGTGAATCTGAGGGGGGCAGTGCAGGATGTACAGAAGAGACACCCCCTGAGCTGTGAGGTGAATCTGAGGGGGGCAGTGCAGGGTGTACTGAAGAGTCACCCCCTGAGCTGTGAGGTGAATCTGAGGGGGCAATGCAGGCGGTACTGAAGAGTCGCCCCCTGAGCTGTGAGGTGAATCTGAGGGGGGCAGTGCAGGGTGTACTGAAGAGTCACCCCCTGAGCTGTGAGGTGAATCTGAGGGGGCAGTGCAGGGTGTACTGAAGAGTCAGCCCTGAGCTGTGAGGTGAATCTGAGGGGGCAGTGCAGGGTGTACTGAAGAGTCACCCCCTGAGCTGTGAGGTGAATCTGAGGGGGCAGTGCAGGATGTACAGAAGGGTCACCCCTGAGCTGTGAGGTGAATCTGAGGGGGCAGTGCAGGGTGTACTGAAGAGTCACCCCCTGAGCTGTGAGGTGAATCTGAGGGGGGCAGTGCAGGGTGTACTGAAGAGTCACCCCCTGAGCTGTGAGGTGAATCTGAGGGGGGCAGTGCAGGGTGTACAGAAGAGTCACCCCTGAGCTGTGAGGTGAATCTGAGGGGGCAGCGCAGGGTGTACAGAAGAGTCACCCCCTGAGCTGTGAGGTGAATCTGAGGGGGCAGTGCAGGATGAACTGAAGAGTCACCCCCTGAGCTGTGAGGTGAATCTGAGGGGGCAGCGCAGGATGTACAGAAGAGTCACCCCCTGAGCTGTGAGGTGAATCTGAGGGGGCAGTGCAGGATGTACAGAAGAGTCACCCCCTGAGCTGTGAGGTGAATCTGAGGGGGCAGTGCAGGGTGTACTGAAGAGTCACCCCTGAGCTGTGAGATGAATCTAAGGGGGCAGTGCAGGGTGTACAGAAGAGTCACCCCCTGAGCTGTGAGGTGAATGTGAGGGGGCAGTGCAGGGTGTACAGAAGAGTCACCCCCTGAGCTGTGAGGTGAATCTGAGGGGGCAGTGCAGGGTGTACTGAAGAGTCACCCCCTGAGCTGTGAGGTGAATCTGAGGGGGCAGTGCAGGGTGTACTGAAGAGTCACCCCCTGAGCTGTGAGGTGAATCTGAGGGGGGCAGTGCAGGGTGTACAGAAGAGTCACCCCCTGAGCTGTGAGGTGAATGTGAGGGGGCAGTGCAGGGTGTACAGAAGAGTCACCCCCTGAGCTGTGAGGTGAATGTGAGGGGGCAGTGCAGGGTGTACAGAAGAGTCACCCCCTGAGCTGTGAGGTGAATCTGAGGGGGCAGTGCAGGATGTACTGAAGAGTCACCCCCTGAGCTGTGAGGTGAATCTGAGGGGGCAGTGCAGGGTGTACTGAAGAGTCACCCCCTGAGCTGTGAGGTGAATCTGAGGGGGGCAGTGCAGGGTGTACAGAAGAGTCACCCCCTGAGCTGTGAGGTGAATCTGAGGGGGGCAGTGCAGGGTGTACAGAAGAGTCACCCCCTGAACTGTGAGGTGAATCACCCCCTGAGCTGTGAGGTGAATGTGAGGGGGCAGTGCAGGGTGTACAGTAGAGTCACCCCCTGAGCTGTGAGGTGAATGTGAGGGGGCAGTGCAGGATGTACAGAAGAGTCACCCCCTGAGCTGTGAGGTGAATCTGAGGGGGTAGTGCAGGATGTACAGTAGAGTCACCCCCTGAGCTGTGAGGTGAATCTAAGGGGGCAGCGCAGGATGTACAGAAGAGTCACCCCCTGAGCTGTGAGGTGAATCTAAGGGGGCAGCGCAGGATGTACAGAAGAGTCACCCCCTGAGCTGTGAGGTGAATGTGAGGGGGCAGTGCAGGATGTACTGAAGAGTCACCCCTGAGCTGTGAGGTGAATCTGAGGGGGCAGTGCAGGGTGTACAGAAGAGTCACCCCCTGAGCTGTGAGGTGAATCTGAGGGGGCAGTGCAGGGTGTACTGACGAGTCACCCCCTGAGCTGTGAGGTGAATCTGAGGGGGCAGTGCAGGATGTACAGAAGAGTCACCCCCTGAGCTGTGAGGTGAATCTGAGGGGGCAGTGCAGGGTGTACAGAAGAGTCACCCCCTGAGCTGTGAGGTGAATCTGAGGGGGCAGTGCAGGGTGTACTGAAGAGTCACCCCCTGAGCTGTGAGGTGAATCTGAGGGGGCAGTGCAGGATGTACAGAAGAGTCACCCCTGAGCTGTGAGGTGAATCTGAGGGGGGCAGTGCAGGATGTACAGAAGAGTCACCCCCTGAGCTGTGAGGTGAATCTGAGGGGGAAGTGCAGGATGGACTGAAGAGTCACCCCTGAGCTGTGAGGTGAATCTGAGGGGGCAGTGCAGGGTGTACAGAAGAGTCACCCCCTGAGCTGTGAGGTGAATCTGAGGGGGCAGTGCAGGGTGTACTGAAGAGTCACCCCCTGAGCTGTGAGGTGAATGTGAGGGGGCAGAGCTGGATGTACTGACGAGTCACCCCCTGAGCTGTGAGGTGAATCTGAGGGGGCAGTGCAGGATGTACAGAAGAGTCACCCCCTGAGCTGTCAGGTGAATCTGAGGGGGCAGTGCAGGATGTACTGAAGAGTCACCCCCTGAGCTGTGAGGTGAATCTGAGGGGGCAGTGCAGGATGTACAGAAGAGTCACCCCCTGAGCTGTGAGGTGAATCTGAGGGGGGCAGTGCAGGGTGTACAGAAGAGTCACCCCTGAGCTGTGAGGTTAATCTGAGGGGGGCAGTGCAGGGTGTACAGAAGAGTCACCCCTGAGCTGTGAGGTGAATCTGAGGGGGCAGTGCAGGGTGTACAGAAGAGTCACCCCCTGAGCTGTGAGGTGAATCTAAGGGGGCAGCGCAGGATGTATGTTAGACGGACCGGGAGGGTCGGCCGAGATTACGGGGAGAGGTCTCCAGGGAGAGCCGTCTCCAACGACTGTACAGACAAGTAACTTCCCCCCCCCACAGACGGACACCACACAAGATTGAAGGTTAACGAGACTTTATATGCAATTCTTAGGTTACGTTGGTATGATACAAGGAGGTCTGGACTCAGGGGTCCCCTCGATTCTAGTCTTTGGTTGAGGAAAGGGGTAGCGGGACAGTCTTAGTTACCAAATGAGTACAAAATAGCTCTCAATCCTCGAGCTCGGCGTTCTAGATGATCGGGCCGTGGAGGAGCCAAGCAGGTCCCGAGATGGATGAAGGAAGGACGACGGTCCGCGGCGGAGCCTGCAGGTCCCGGTGAAAGATGACGGTTACAACGGTCCGCGGCCACGCCAGCAGATCCCGACGACGATGAAGGATGAAGGTTACGACGGCTGTGGCAGCGCCAACAGGCAGGACGATGGTGCACAGGACAGAGCTATGGCAGCGCCAGTAGTCCGTCCAGGATGAGTTCCTCTTTACGTCTCTCGACTCCAAGATACAACTGCCTTCCTGCTCTGGAGCTGCCCCAGTTATAGGGCTGGTGTGCTTTGATGTCCGGACCCTCGCACTTGGAGGTCGGGAGGTCCGGGATGAGGGAGTCCAGACACCCAGCAGGGGGGTGGAGCCAGCGCCCGGGGAGGTGATGGGCGAGCGGCACTTGGCGGGGGAGAGCCATCAGCACCTCTTTCTCCCATTGACTTGCCAAGTAGCCCGCTCACCTCCTGGGTGGAGGGTGGTGCCGGAATGTCTGAGGCCGGGCTAGGCCCCGAGTTGAGGTCGATCGGGGGCCAGGCGGCCTCGTGGTGAAGTGTCCAAGATGGCGGCCCGGGCTGGGCGCGTGGGCCGGCAGTGGATCGGATCCACGAGGTTAACGTGCTCGGGGGCAGGGGTCCCTGAGGGGACGGAGGACGTGCAATGGTGGTGTGTGGTACTTGCGTGACCGGGCTCGGGCCTGGTTGAGCCGGGGGAGAGCGGCCCTTCATGTGGCCTGTCCAACATGCGTCCCCCCCAGCTGAAGGCGGGGAGAGTTACCCATCCTCTTGGGGACTCTCCTCGTCGAGGCGGAAAAACCGGGACAGGCCATCCGCGTTGGCGTGGTCTGACCCAGGCCGGTGTTCGACTGTGAAGTCCATACCTTGCAAGGAGATGGACCAGCGTAGCAACTTTGGGTTTTCCCCCCGCATATGCATCAGCCACTGCAGGGGTCGGTGGTCGGTCTGCACCCGAAAGTGGGTGCCAAAAAGGTAGGGCCGGAGCTTCTTGAGGGCCCATACCACAGCGAAGGCTTCCCTCTCTATGGTGCTCCAGCGTTGCTCCCGTGGTAGGAGTCTCCGGCTGATGAAGGCCACCGGTTGATCAAGGCCTTCGGTGTTCACTTGAGACAGGACCGCCCCAATGCCCTGGTCGGAGGCGTCCGTCTGGACGACGAACTCCCGGCTGTAGTCTGGGGCCTGGAGCACAGGAGCGGAACACATGGCGGCCTTCAACTGTTCGAATGCCGCTTGACACTCTGGGGTCCAGTTCACCTTCTTGGGCTGATTCTTTGACGTGAGTTCGGTGAGAGGCCCCACTATGGTACCATAGTCTTTCACGAACCTTCGGTAATAGCCCGTGAGGCCCAGGAAGGCTCGTACCTCGGTTTGGGTGATAGGGGGCTGCCAGTCCTGGATGGCGGCAATTTTCAGCTGTAGAGGGGCCACTAGGCCGCTTCCCACCTGGTGTCCGAGGTAGGTCACAGACCCTTGTCCAATTTGACACTTGCTGGCCTTGATCGTGAGGCCAGCTCGCTGAAGGGCTTGCAGCACTGCTCGGAGGTGGTGGAGGTGCTCGGTCCAATGGTGGCTGTACACAGCGATGTCGTCTAGGTAGGCGGCGCTGAACCCTTCGAGCCCCGCCAGGACCTGATTGACGAGCCGTTGGAAAGTCGCTGGGGCATTCTTCATGCCGAAGGGCATGACCGTAAAATGGTAGTGGCCATCGGGGGTGGAGAAGGCAGAACGTTCTTGTGCTCGGGGTGTGAGGCCGATCTGCCAATAACCTGCTGTCAGGTCGAAGATGCTGAGGTAGCGGGCAGCTCCCATTCGGTCGACCAGTTCATCTGCCCGGGGGATGGGATGTGCGTCCGTTCTGGTGACTTCATTCAGGCCCCGGTAGTCGACGCAGAACCGGAGTTCTGGTGTGGTTCCGGGGGCGGCTGCTTTGGGGACCAGTACGACCGGGCTGGCCCATGGACTGTCTGAGGGCTCGATGACCCCGAGCGTGAGCATCTTAGTCACTTCCGCCTGGATGCAGGCCCGTACCCGATCAGGTACGCGGTAGGCCCGGTGGCGGATAAGAGGGCTGTCTCCGGTGTCCACATCGTGCACACACCAGGAAGTGACGCCTGGGGTGAGGGAGAACAGACTGGCGAACCGTGACAGGAGGGCTTGGCACTCTTGGCGTTGTTCTCTGGTGAGGGTCTCCGAGAGTCGGACCCCATCCACGGAGCCGTCTTGCTCCTGGGTCCGCAGGAGGTCAGGGAGAGGCTCGGAGTCGTCTTCAACCCCATTGTCTGTGGCCATCAGTAGGCTGAGTTCTGTTCGTGCAAAGTGGGGTTTCAGTCTGTTGGTGTGGAGGACTCGGAGTGGGTTCCGGGAGGACTCCATATCGATCAGATAGGTGGCAGGACCCTTGCGCTCGATTACCTTGAAGGGTCCCGTCCATTTGTCTTGGAGAGCGCATGGCTCCGTGGGGGACATTACCCATACCTGTTGCCCCGGCTCGAATTCAATGGATGAGGCGTTCTGGTCATACCATTTTTTCATGTCCTCTTGACTGGCCTCTAGGTTGGCTTTTGCTAGGTCTCTGAACCGCCGGGACTGGTTGCGGAGGGTGAGGAGGTATCGGAAGACATCTGGAGGGCTCTTGGCCGGAGGCATCTCCCAGCCTTCTTTGATCAGGCTGAGCGGCCCCCGCACTGGGTGCCCATATAGCAGTTCGAATGGGCTGAAGCCTAGGGATTTCTGTGGGACCTCTCGGTAGGCGAAGAGGAGGCACGGCAGCAGCACATCCCACTGGCGACGGAGGGGCTCTTCCAATCCCCCGATCATCCCTTTTAGCGTGCGGTTGAACCGCTCAACAAGTCCGTTCCCTTGGGGGTGATAGGGGGTCGTGAATCGGTAGGTGACCCCACACTGTTGCCAGAGGGATTTCATGTATTTAGAGATAAAGTTCGTGCCTCTGTCGCTGACGACTTCTCGGGGGAACCCCACACGGGAGAAGATCCCCATCAGGGCCCGGCCGACCACTGGGGCTGTCACGGTCCGGAGAGGAACAGCCTCAGGGTAGCGGGTGGCGTGGTCCACTAGCACCAGAATGAAGCGATGGCCTTGTTTTGTACGCGGGTCCAGGGGTCCCACAATGTCTATTCCGACCCTCTCAAATGGGGTCGTGACTACTGGAAAAGGTTGCAAGGGGGCCTTTAGTTTGCGGCCGCTCTTCCCACTGGCTTGGCACGTGGGGCAAGATCGGCAATGCTGGTGCACATCGTTTCTCATTTTGGGCCAGAAGAAGTGGGTCACTAGGCGACTGTAGGTTTTATCTTGTCCCAGGTGCCCTGCCAGGGGGACATCGTGGGCCAGGTTTAGCAGGAAGTCTCTAAAGCGGAGGGGCACTACTAGTACTCGGTTGGCCCCCAGCTCGGCGATTCGTTGCTCGCTGTACAACAGATCATTGTCCCAGTAGACCCAATGAGTTCCGGAGGTATCCCCTGCGCTTTGGGCGAGCGCTTGTTGGCGGAGTCCCTCGAGGGAGGGACAGGTCTTCTGTTCCTGGCGAAATTGTTCTTGTGTGGGTCCCCCCTCTTGGGCCCACTGGTCAAGGTTAGCGAGGTCGGAAGGTTGAGCAGGTTCGAGGGGGGTGTCATGGTCGGGGGTCTCGGCTGGGGCGACCGGAGGCGGTGGCGCCGGCCATTCTGGTTCTTCCGGGTGATGGTTGGCACGGGCGGCCATGGACCGGGTGGTGACGCACGCCCAGTCCGGGACGCCCAACATCCCCAAGTGTTCTTTTCGCTCCACGGCTGCCCACGGGGAGCTCTCCAGGTCATTTCCGAGGAGGCAGTCCACGGGGGCGTCATCTCGGACCGTCACCTTCAACATGCCGGAGACCCCTCCCCACTCAAAGGGGACGCAGGCCATCCGACACAGGCTTTCCGAGTTGTCGGCTGATCGCACAGGGCAGAGAATGTTCGGTAGATATTGTTCTGGGGTCACCAGGTGACAGCGGACGGCTGTCACACTGGCCCCGGTGTCCCGAAGGGCTTCGGCCCGTTGTCCATTGATGCTCACCCATTGGCTGTACTTCTGGGTGTTAGCGGGTAGGGGGACCCGCGGGACCATGTCTCTTCCCCCTAAGCACGCGAGAGTCATGGCGGCTGGCTCCCACTCTTGATACTCTTGCTCGTCTGTTTCTTGTTCCTCGGAGATCTGTTCTTCCCCTAGTGCCGCGGCGGCCACATGGCGGGGTTTTGGACTCTGATACTGAGGGCAGCTTGGGTCGTTTGCATAGTGGCCGATTCGTTGGCATCGGTGACACGTGACATTGGCTCTGTACCCCGGTCGCGCCGGGGTGCTGCCCCGGTTGGCCGGGGGGGTGGTGCTGGTAGCGGGGGCGGCCGGAGTGTTGTCTCTTCCTCGTCCTTGGCCCCCTCCTCCTCCTCTGGGTCGGTGGTGACCATTGTTGTTCCTGTTCTGCTCGTAGGACCCATTCCGGCCCACTCTGGTGATCTCCCACCGGTCAGCTTCGGCTGCGAGCTGCCGGGGATCGGTTAACTTGCTGTCGAGGAGGTGTTGGCGTAGTTCAATGAAGCAATTGTTGGACAGATGCTCCCATACCATCAGATTGAACAGCTGTTCGTAGGTCGTGACGTTGTTCCCTCTGAT
Source organism: Lissotriton vulgaris (assembly GCF_964263255.1). Classification (NCBI taxonomy): domain Eukaryota; kingdom Metazoa; phylum Chordata; class Amphibia; order Caudata; family Salamandridae; genus Lissotriton; species Lissotriton vulgaris. The sequence continues at coordinate 799,799,804 of NC_141700.1, read as the reverse complement.
CCAGCCTTCGAAAGCTCGGCTAAAGTACGTTACATAGTCCACCCACGTTGTACCCGGGATGCGTGTGCAGTCTCGGAACCTCTGACGGTACATCTCGGGCGTGAGGCCATAGCGGGTGAGGAGGGCCGCTTTCATATGGTCGTAGGAGGTCATCTGGTGGTCTGGGAGCTGTAACAGGGTATCGCGGCCCTCATTAAGGAATCTGCCCCATAGGCCGGCTCCCCAATCGTTTCTATCGATCCGGTGCGCAGTCATAGCGATTTCATAGGCCTTAAACCATTGCTGGATGTCGTCCTCTCGAAAATATTCTCGGACAACATCCTTGGGGATGTGTACTTTTTTCTCCGTGGTCCCTGGGGTGTGTGGTCTCTCGGGCACCCCTAACTCTTTATTCTGCTTGCGCAGGTTGATCTCGGCTAGGTTCCGTTCGTGCTCGTACGCTAGTTTCTTTTCCTCGAGCTCCCTTTGTCTCTGTTTCTCCTCTCTTTCTTCTCGGAGACGTAGGTGCTCTAAGTTTATTTTTTGTTCGGCCAACTTGAGTTCTACGTCCATCTTGAGTGGGCCATTTCTAGCTCGTGTAGTCGGGTTTTTTCTCTTTCTTGGATCTCGTCTTGCGAGAGACCGGTTCTTTGCCCTTCAGGGGCCGTGTTGGTTTTTTTCGCGGTGCTTTGCTCAGGGGCTTCGGCATCCCCGGTCTCTGCCCAAGATTCTAGGGCATGCTTAAAATCGTCCTTGGTGCTTAGTCCGGTGGTAGCGATACCTAGTTCGATGCAGAACTGCTTTAGTTCACGATGGCTGTACTCCTCTAGTTTTTCCATTTGGAACTTCTCAGTTGATCCGCTCTCTTTAGTTGTCATTGTGGTTCGTTGTGGGGTGAGCTACTCTCTGTACGTTATGCGGTGATTCGGATCGCGCCGCTGGCCACCAATGTTAGACGGACCGGGAGGGTCGGCCGAGATTACGGGGAGAGGTCTCCAGGGAGAGCCGTCTCCAACGACTGTACAGACAAGTAACTTCCCCCCCCCACAGACGGACACCACACAAGATTGAAGGTTAACGAGACTTTATATGCAATTCTTAGGTTACGTTGGTATGATACAAGGAGGTCTGGACTCAGGGGTCCCCTCGATTCTAGTCTTTGGTTGAGGAAAGGGGTAGCGGGACAGTCTTAGTTACCAAATGAGTACAAAATAGCTCTCAATCCTCGAGCTCGGCGTTCTAGATGATCGGGCCGTGGAGGAGCCAAGCAGGTCCCGAGATGGATGAAGGAAGGACGACGGTCCGCGGCGGAGCCTGCAGGTCCCGGTGAAAGATGACGGTTACAACGGTCCGCGGCCACGCCAGCAGATCCCGACGACGATGAAGGATGAAGGTTACGACGGCTGTGGCAGCGCCAACAGGCAGGACGATGGTGCACAGGACAGAGCTATGGCAGCGCCAGTAGTCCGTCCAGGATGAGTTCCTCTTTACGTCTCTCGACTCCAAGATACAACTGCCTTCCTGCTCTGGAGCTGCCCCAGTTATAGGGCTGGTGTGCTTTGATGTCCGGACCCTCGCACTTGGAGGTCGGGAGGTCCGGGATGAGGGAGTCCAGACACCCAGCAGGGGGGTGGAGCCAGCGCCCGGGGAGGCGATGGGCGAGCGGCACTTGGCGGGGGAGAGCCATCGGCACCTCTTTCTCCCATTGACTTGCCAAGTAGCCCGCTCACCTCCTGGGTGGAGGGTGGTGCCGGAATGTCTGAGGCCGGGCTAGGCCCCGAGTTGAGGTCGATCGGGGGCCAGGCGGCCTCGTGGTGAAGTGTCCAAGATGGCGGCCCGGGCTGGGCGCGTGGGCCGGCAGTGGATCGGATCCACGAGGTTAACGTGCTCGGGGGCAGGGGTCCCTGAGGGGACGGAGGACGTGCAATGGTGGTGTGTGGTACTTGCGTGACCGGGCTCGGGCCTGGTTGAGCCGGGGGAGAGCGGCCCTTCATGTGGCCTGTCCAACAATGTACAGAAGAGTCACCCCCTGAGCTGTGAGGTGAATGTGAGGGGGCAGCGCAGGGTGTACAGAAGAGTCACCCCCTGAGCTGTGAGGTGAATCTGAGGGGGCAGTGCAGGGTGTCCTGAAGAGTCACCCCCTGAGCTGTGAGGTGAATCTGAGGGGGCAGTGCAGGATGTACTGAAGAGTCACCCCCTGAGCTGTGAGGTGAATCTGAGGGGGCAGTGCAGGGTGTACTGAAGAGTCACCCCCTGAGCTGTGAGGTGAATCTGAGGGGGGCAGTGCAGGGTGTACAGAAGAGTCACCCCCTGAGCTGTGAGGTGAATCTGAGGGGGGCAGTGCAGGGTGAACAGAAGAGTCACCCCCTGAACTGTGAGGTGAATCTGAGGGGGCAGTGCAGGGTGTACAGAAGAGTCACCCCCTGAGCTGTGAGGTGAATCTGAGGGGGCAGTGCAGGGTGTACTGAAGAGTCACCCCCTGAGCTGTGAGATGAATCTAAGGGGGCAGTGCAGGGTGTACTGAAGAGTCACCCCCTGAGCTGTGAGGTGAATCTGAGGGGGCAGTGCAGGTTGTACAGAAGAGTCACACCCTGAGCTGTGAGGTGAATCTGAGGGGGCAGTGCAGGGTGTACTGAAGAGTCACCCCCTGAGCTGTGAGGTGAATCTGAGGGGGGCAGTGCAGGGTGTACTGAAGAGTCACCCCCTGAGCTGTGAGGTGAATCTGAGGGGGGCAGTGCAGGATGTACAGAAGAGTCACCCCCTGAGCTGTGAGGTGAATCTGAGGGGGCAGTGCAGGGTGTACTGAAGAGTCACCCCCTGAGCTGTGAGATGAATCTAAGGGGGCAGTGCAGGGTGTACTGAAGAGTCACCCCCTGAGCTGTGAGGTGAATCTGAGGGGGCAGTGCAGGGTGTACAGAAGAGTCACCCCCTGAGCTGTGAGGTGAATCTGAGGGGGCAGTGCAGGGTGTACTGAAGAGTCACCCCCTGAGCTGTGAGGTGAATGTGAGGGGGCAGAGCAGGATGTACTGACGAGTCACCCCCTGAGCTGTGAGGTGAATCTGAGGGGGCAGTGCAGGATGTACAGAAGAGTCACCCCCTGAGCTGTCAGGTGAATCTGAGGGGGCAGTGCAGGATGTACTGAAGAGTCACCCCCTGAGCTGTGAGGTGAATCTGAGGGGGCAGTGCAGGATGTACAGAAGAGTCACCCCCTGAGCTGTGAGGTGAATCTGAGGGGGGCAGTGCAGGGTGTACAGAAGAGTCACCCCTGAGCTGTGAGGTTAATCTGAGGGGGGCAGTGCAGGGTGTACAGAAGAGTCACCCCTGAGCTGTGAGGTGAATCTGAGGGGGCAGTGCAGGGTGTACAGAAGAGTCACCCCCTGAGCTGTGAGGTGAATCTAAGGGGGCAGCGCAGGATGTACAGAAGAGTCACCCCCTGAGCTGTGAGGTGAATGTGAGGGGGCAGCGCAGGGTGTACAGAAGAGTCACCCCCTGAGCTGTGAGGTGAATCTGAGGGGGCAGTGCAGGGTGTACTGAAGAGTCACCCCCTGAGCTGTGAGGTGAATCTGAGGGGGCATTGCAGGATGTACTGAAGAGTCACCCCCTGAGCTGTGAGGTGAATCTGAGGGGGCGGTGCAGGGTGTACTGAAGAGTCACCCCCTGAGCTGTGAGGTGAATCTGAGGGGGGCAGTGCAGGGTGTACAGAAGAGTCACCCCCTGAGCTGTGAGGTGAATCTGAGGGGGGCAGTGCAGGGTGTACAGAAGAGTCACCCCCTGAACTGTGAGGTGAATCTGAGGGGGCAGTGCAGGATGTGCAGAAGAGTCACCCCCTGAGCTGTGAGGTGAATCTGAGGGGGGCAGTGCTGGATGTACAGAAGAGTCACCCCCTGAGCTGTGAGGTGAATCTGAGGGGGCAGCGCAGGATGTACTGAAGAGTCGCGCCCCTGAGCTGTGAGGTGAATCTGAGGGGGCAGTGCAGGATGTACAGAAGAGTCACCACCTGAGCTGTGAGGTGAATCTGAGGGGGGCAGTGCAGGATGTACAGAAGAGTCACCCCCTGAGCTGTGAGGTGAATCTGAGGGGGCAGTGCAGGATGTACTGAAGAGTCACCCCCTGAGCTGTGAGGTGAATCTGAGGGGGCAGTGCAGGATGTACTGAAGTGTCGCGCCCCCTGAGCTGTGAGGTGAATCTGAGGGGGGCAGTGCAGGGTGTGCAGAAGAGTCACCCCCTGAGCTGTGAGGTGAATCTGAGGGGGGCAGTGCAGGGTGTGCAGAAGAGTCACCCCCTGAGCTGTGAGGTGAATCTGAGGGGGGCAGTGCAGGGTGTACAGAAGAGTCACCCCCTGAGCTGTGAGGTGAATCTGAGGGGGGCAGTGCAGGGTGTACAGAAGAGTCACCCCCTGAGCTGTGATGTGAATCTGAGGGGGGCAGTGCAGGATGTGCAGAAGAGTCACCCCCTGAGCTGTGAGGTGAATCTGAGGGGGCAGTGCTGGATGTACAGAAGAGTCACCCCCTGAGCTGTGAGGTGAATCTGAGGGAGCAGTGCAGGATGAACTGAAGAGTCACCCCCTGAGCTGTGAGGTGAATCTGAGGGGGCAGTGCAGGATGTACAGAAGAGTCACCCCCTGAGCTGTGAGGTGAATCTGAGGGGGCAGTGCAGGGTTTACTGAAGAGTCACCCCCTGAACTGTGAGGTGAATCTGAGGGGGGCAGTGCAGGGTGTACAGAAGAGTCACCCCCTGAGCTGTGAGGTGAATCTGAGGGGGGCAGTGCAGGGTGTACAGAAACGTCACCCCCTGAGCTGTGAGGTGAATCTGAGGGGGCAGTGCAGGGTGTACAGAAGAGTCACCCCTGAGCTGTGAGGTGAATCTGAGGGGGGCAGTGCAGGATGTACAGAAGAGTCACCCCCTGAGCTGTGAGGTGAATCTGAGGGGGCAGTGCAGGATGTGCAGAAGAGTCACCCCCTGAGCTGTGAGGTGAATCTGAGGGGGCAGTGCAGGATGAACTGAAGAGTCACCCCCTGAGCTGTGAGGTGAATCTGAGGGGGCAGTGCAGGATGTACAGAAGAGTCACCCCCTGAGCTGTGAGGTGAATCTGAGGGGGCAGTGCAGGATGTACAGAAGAGTCACCCCCTGAGCTGTCAGGTGAATCTGAGGGGGCAGTGCAGGATGTACAGAAGAGTCACCCCCTGAGCTGTGAGGTGAATCTAAGGGGGCAGCGCAGGATGTACAGAAGAGTCACCCCCTGAGCTGTGAGGTGAATCTGAGGGGGGCAGTGCAGGATGTACAGAAGTGTCACCCCCTGAGCTGTGAGGTGAATCTAAGGGGGCAGCGCCGGATGTACAGAAGAGTCACCCCCTGAGCTGTGAGGTGAATCTGAGGGGGCAGCGCAGGATGTACAGAAGAGTCACCCCCTGAGCTGTGAGGTGAATCTGAGGGGGCAGTGCAGGATGTACAGAAGAGTCACCCCCTGAGCTGTGAGGGGAATCTGAGGGGGCAGAGCTGGATGTACTGACGAGTCACCCCCTGAGCTGTGAGGTGAATCTGAGGGGGAAGTGCAGGATGGACTGAAGAGTCACCCCCCGAGCTGTGAGGTGAATCTGAGGGGGGCAATGCAGGGTGTACTGAAGAGTCACCCCCTGAGCTGTGAGGTGAATCTGAGGGGGGCAGTGCAGGATGTACAGAAGAGACACCCCCTGAGCTGTGAGGTGAATCTGAGGGGGGCAGTGCAGGGTGTACTGAAGAGTCACCCCCTGAGCTGTGAGGTGAATCTGAGGGGGCAATGCAGGCGGTACTGAAGAGTCGCCCCCTGAGCTGTGAGGTGAATCTGAGGGGGGCAGTGCAGGGTGTACTGAAGAGTCACCCCCTGAGCTGTGAGGTGAATCTGAGGGGGCAGTGCAGGGTGTACTGAAGAGTCACCCCTGAGCTGTGAGGTGAATCTGAGGGGGCAGTGCAGGGTGTACTGAAGAGTCACCCCCTGAGCTGTGAGGTGAATCTGAGGGGGCAGTGCAGGATGTACAGAAGGGTCACCCCTGAGCTGTGAGGTGAATCTGAGGGGGCAGTGCAGGGTGTACTGAAGAGTCACCCCCTGAGCTGTGAGGTGAATCTGAGGGGGGCAGTGCAGGGTGTACTGAAGAGTCACCCCCTGAGCCGTGAGGTGAATCTGAGGGGGGCAGTGCAGGGTGTACAGAAGAGTCACCCCTGAGCTGTGAGGTGAATCTGAGGGGGCAGCGCAGGGTGTACAGAAGAGTCACCCCCTGAGCTGTGAGGTGAATCTGAGGGGGCAGTGCAGGATGAACTGAAGAGTCACCCCCTGAGCTGTGAGGTGAATCTGAGGGGGCAGCGCAGGATGTACAGAAGAGTCACCCCCTGAGCTGTGAGGTGAATCTGAGGGGGCAGTGCAGGATGTATAGAGGTGTCACCCCCTGAGCTGTGAGGTGAATCTAAGGGGGCAGTGCAGGATGTACAGAAGAGTCACCCCCTGAGCTGTGAGGTGAATCTGAGGGGGGCAGTGCAGGGTGTACTGAAGAGTCGCCTCTGAGCTGTGAGGTGAATCTGAGGGGGCAGCGCAGGATGCACAGAAGAGTCACCCCCTGAGCTGTGAGGGGAATCTGAGGGGGCAGAGCTGGATGTACTGACGAGTCACCCCCTGAGCTGTGAGGTGAATCTGAGGGGGAAGTGCAGGATGGACTGAAGAGTCACCCCCCGAGCTGTGAGGTGAATCTGAGGGGGGCAGTGCAGGGTGTACTGAAGAGTCACCCCCTGAGCTGTGAGGTGAATCTGAGGGGGGCAGTGCAGGATGTACAGAAGAGACACCCCCTGAGCTGTGAGGTGAATCTGAGGGGGGCAGTGCAGGGTGTACTGAAGAGTCACCCCCTGAGCTGTGAGGTGAATCTGAGGGGGCAATGCAGGGTGTACTGAAGAGTCACCCCCTGAGCTGTGAGGTGAATCTGAGGGGGGCAGTGCAGGGTGTACTGAAGAGTCACCCCCTGAGCTGTGAGGTGAATCTGAGGGGGCAGTGCAGGGTGTACTGAAGAGTCACCCCCTGAGCTGTGAGGTGAATCTGAGGGGGCAGTGCAGGATGTACAGAAGAGTCACCCCCTGAGCTGTGAGGTGAATCTGAGGGGGGCAGTGCAGGGTGTACAGAAGAGTCACCCCTGAGCTGTGAGGGGAATCTGAGGGGGCAGTGCAGGGTGTACTGAAGAGTCACCCCCTGAGCTGTGAGGTGAATCTGAGGGGGCAGTGCAGGATGTACAGAAGAGTCACCCCCTGAGCTGTGAGGTGAATCTGAGGGGGGCAGTGCAGGGTGTACAGAAGAGTCACCCCTGAGCTGTGAGGTGAATCTGAGGGGGCAGTGCAGGGTGTACTGAAGAGTCCCCCCCTGAGCTGTGAGGTTAATCTGAGGGGGCAGTGCAGGATGTATAGAAGAGTCACCCCCTGAGCTGTGAGGTGAATCTGAGGGGGCAGTGCAGGATGTACAGAAGAGTCACCCCCTGAGCTGTGAGGTGAATCTGAGGGGGCAGTGCAGGATGAACTGAAGAGTCACCCCCTGAGCTGTGAGGTGAATCTGAGGGGGCAGTGCAGGATGTACTGAAGAGTCACCCCCTGAGCTGTGAGGTGAATCTGAGGGGGCAATGCAGGGTGTACTGAAGAGTCACCTCCTGAGCTGTGAGGTGAATCTGAGGGGGCAGTGCAGGATGTACTGAAGAGTCGCCCCCTGAGGTGTGAGGTGAATCTGAGGGGGCAATGCAGGGTGTACTGAAGAGTCACCTCCTGAGCTGTGAGGTGAATCTGAGGGGGGCAGTGCAGGGTGTACAGAAGAGTCACCCCTGAGCTGTGAGGTGAATCTGAGGGGGCAGTGCAGGGTGTACAGAAGAGTCACCCCCCGAGCTGTGAGGTGAATCTGAGGGGGGCAGTGCAGGGTGTACAGAAGAGTCACCCCCTGAGCTGTGAGGTGAATCTGAGGGGGCAGTGCAGGGTGTACAGAAGAGTCACCCCTGAGCTGTGAGGTGAATCTGAGGGGTGCAGTGCAGGGTGTACGGAAGAGTCGCGCCTCTGAGCTGTGAGGTGAATCTGAGGGGGCAGTACAGGATGAACAGAAGAGTCACCCCCTGAGCTGTGAGGTGAATCTGAGGGGGCAGTGCAGGGTGTACTGAAGAGTCACCCCCTGAGCTGTGAGGTGAATCTGAGGGGGGCAGTGCAGGATGTACAGAAGAGTCACCCCCTGAGCTGTGAGGTGAATGTGAGGGGGCAATGCAGGGTGTACTGAAGAGTCACCCCCTGAGCTGTGAGGTGAATCTGAGGGGGGCAGTGCAGGGTGTACTGAAGAGTCACCCCCTGAGCTGTGAGGTGAATCTGAGGGGGCAGTGCAGGGTGTACTGAAGAGTCACCCCTGAGCTGTGAGGTGAATCTGAGGGGGCAGTGCAGGGTGTACTGAAGAGTCACCCTCTGAGCTGTGAGGTGAATCTGAGGGGGCAGTGCAGGATGTACTGAAGAGTCACCCCCTGAGCTGTGAGGTGAATCTGAGGGGGCAGTGCAGGGTGTACAGAAGAGTCACCCCCTGAGCTGTGAGGTGAATCTGAGGGGGCAGTGCAGGGTGTACAGAAGAGTCACCCCCTGAGCTGTGAGGTGAATCTGAGGGGGCAGTGCAGGATTGTGGGGTGTGGGATGTGGCGGGCCGGAATAACAGGCGGGGAGGCCAGATATAGTGCGCTATGTTTAGCGAGGTTTATTGTAGACACAAGTATGGAAGGCTTATAAGTCTCTGAACACAGGGCGATCGATGGAGTTTTCCTGGGAACGTCAGAGGTAGAGATGTCTTCCGGTCGGTGGGGAAAAGGGAGGGCTCCGTCCGCTCCTGACGTCCTCTGGGTAGGGTGAGGTTTCCCTCTCGGAACTGTCGTGGGTCTTTGACTTCTGTAGGTGAGCCTCGGAGGTTTGGGGCGAGAGAAAAGATAATAGAGGACCGTTAGTCTTGCACTCCTCTCGGTCTGTACAACTATCACCGACACCGGGAGGTGGGGACACAGAAAGTGGAAAGTGAGGGGCGGGGAGGACGGGGAAGTGAAAGAGGCCGAAGAATAGGAGGGAAGACCAAGGGTTAACAGGGTGTTCGAGGTGTAGGAAGGTGAGGACCTATCTATCAATATATATACAGTGCTCTCGTGCTCTAGTAGGTGCAGGGCTATATTATTTACACTTAATTACAACTATCTACAAACGGCACACGGAGATGGATGACGGTTACTCACGTGGCCCGCCGCAACTCCCTGGTGAGTTGCGGCCGCTCTCCAGCAACCTCCTGAGGACTCCACCAGTCCTCAGACCACACGTCGCCGTCGCCGTCCTCCTCCTCGTCTTTCGCTTGGAGCTCCGGCTCCTCGTCTCTCGCTCTCAACTCCGGTTCCTTCCTTGCTGCCTCCTGCCACAAGTCCGCGGGTTGGAACCCCCTTTGTTGAGGTTCGTTGGTTTTTATACCTTCCGGGAGGTAGCCGGGGGCGGGACTTCCGGGTTCATGTTGAACTGCATCCGGGTGTCGATCTTCCGGTCTCTGGTTTCGGCAACCCTGCAGTGGGAGAGATAGAGAAGAAGTCCTATGGAGAGGGAACAAGGCATCATCCATGTTAGACGGACCCCTCCCCGCGCGAAGATGTCGCTTAGCTACGGCAGGTACAGTGACCTTTCCACATCCCCTTTCCCTAGCTGTCTTTCTTGTAGGGGGGGAAGCACAGGGGAAGCGAGAGAGGTAATCCGCATTCCCCTGTTCCGCCCCTTTCCTATGTTCGGTTGTGAACCTATAGGGCTGCAGGGAAAGGAACCATCTAAGGACCCTGTCGTTATGGCCTCGGTTGCGGGCCATCCACGCCAGAGGGGCATGGTCTGTATAGAGCACGAATTCCCTCCCTTCTAGATAATAACGGAGACTGTCCACTGCCCACTTTATGGCTAGGGCCTCCTTCTCTACGCAGGCATAGTTCATTTCTCTGGGGTAGAGCTTCCTGCTTATATACAGAATGGGCCTTTCATTCCCACTGGGGTCTCTCTGGGACAGGACGGCCCCCAACCCCTGATCGGAGGCGTCCGTTTGAAGGATGAAAGGTTGGCTATAGTCAGGGCTTACAAGGACTGGTCTAGATACTAAGGCCTGTTTTAAGGATTCAAAGGCCTGCAGTAGGGGTACTGAGGGATGTCTTAAGGCCTCCTCTGTCTTGGTACTTTTCTTCAGCAGATCGGTTAGGGGGACAGCTGTTTGGGAAAAGTTTGGTATGAACCGTCTGTAATACCCCAGGAGCCCCAGAAAAGCCCGGAGTTCGGTTTTGGACTGAGGGAAGGGTATGGAACGGATGGCCTCTATCTTGTTGTCTTGGGGTCGGATGAGACCTTCCCCCAAAAGATACCCCAGATATTTGACGCTTTGGGCGGCCAAGGTAGTTTTGGCCGGGTTTATAGTAAACCCACTGTTGCCCAGAGCGGCCACCACCGCCCGGAGGTGCCCCAAATGTTGGTCCCAGGTGTTGCTGTGGATCACTATATCGTCCAAATAAGCCCCAGCATAGAGGGAGTGAGGCTGTAGGACCCGGTTCATGGCCCTCTGAAACGTGGCGGGGGCGCCATGTAGGCCAAAAGGCATTACTCTGAACTGAAATAAGCCCTCAGGGGTAGAGAAGGCAGTCTTTCGTTTGTCGTCCTCTTTCAGGGGTATCTGCCAATACCCCTTGCATAAGTCGAGCGTGCTGATGTATTTTGCGGCTCCTATTCTTTCCACCATCTCATCAACCCGTGGAAGGGGGTAGGAATCAAATCTTGAGACTTTGTTCACGGCTCGAAAGTCTATACAGAACCGCACCGAGCCGTCGGGTTTGGGGACTAGTACTATCGGTGAGTTCCAGCTGCTAACCGACGGCTCGATAATGCCCATCTGCAACATCTGCTCTGTTTCTTTCTTTATGATATTTCTGTGTGCTTCCGGGACCCGATAGGGCCGTTGTCGTACAGTTACCCCTGGATCAGTTTGGATTGCGTGTTCCACTAGGGTTGTACGTCCTGGCAGGGAGGAGAAGACATTCTGTACCGGAGACAACATGGATTTTAGTTCTTCTGTCAAGGACGGGGGTAGATCAGGGTCTATGCAACCCTCAAAGGACAGGGGGGTATGCACGGGTTCACCAGATAAGGCAGGTCGGGGCCCCTCCCACTTTTTTAAGAGATTGATGTGGTAGATTTGCCTAACTCCTCTGGTAGGCTCGGTCTCTATTTCGTAGGTGACAGGGGTCACCTGACGAAGGACGGTGAATGGACCCTGCCATTGCCCTAGAAGCTTGTGGTCAGAGGAGGGCAATAGCAACAACACTAAATCGCCAACAGCCAAGACCCTCTTCTTGGCTCCTTTATCGTACTGTTGTTTTTGGGATGTTTGGGCCTTTTCCATGTGTTGCCGTACAATGTCCCGGACTTGAGTGAGGTGGGTCTTTAGATTTTCCACGTATTCGGGAAGGGGCCGGGTTCGATCCGGTTCTGCCTCCCACGCCTCGCGGGCCATATCTAGGAGGGTTCTGGGAGGTCTTCCATACAATAGTTCATATGGAGAATATCCGGTGCTACTTTGGGTTTTGCACCGAATAGCGAACAGTGCCAGGGGCAACATCTCTTCCCACCGCTTGCTTTCCAATTCCAATAGCTTCTTCAGAGTAGCTTTTAGTGTGGCGTTGTAGCGTTCCACTAGCCCATCCGTCTGTGGGTGGTATGCGGAGGTTCTCAGCTGCTTGATACCTAGCTGGGAGCATACCTGACGCATCAAGGCGGACACGAACGGGGTTCCTTGGTCCGTTAGAATTTCTCGTGGAAAGCCTACCCGAGAAAAGATGGACACCAGGGCTTTCGCTATGTTCTGGGTGGTGGGATGTTTCAGAGCGACAGCTTCCGGGAAGCGGGTGGCATAGTCCACCACCACCAAAGCATACCTGCAACCGCTCCTGGAGGGCAACATGGGCCCGATAAGGTCCATTCCTACCCTGCTAAAGGGTATGTCGATGAGAGGGAGGGGCCGGAGGGGTACTCTTGGGGGTCTGTACCGGCTATTCCTCTGACAGATGGCACACTCCTGGCAATATTGTTTGATTTGGCTATATACGCCTGGCCAGTAGAATTTTTCGAGTATTGCCTGTCCTGTCTTCTCTTCCCCGAAGTGGCCACCCAGGAGATGACTGTGGGCAAGGAATAACACCTTGTCCCGGAAGGGAACCGGAATAACCAACTGTGAAGGTTTCTGTGGGTCTGCTTTTCGATACAATAGGCCCCTAGAACGGAAGAAATAGGGACCTACATGTAACGGGTCCTCGTTGTCAAGCGCCTGCCCCCAGGCGTTTTGCAGGATGGGATCTTCTTGCTGTGCCGCTCTAAATTCACGGTCCGTTTCCCAGGGATGCAGTGCCTCTTGGACTGGATATGCTTCTGTGTACCTCCTTCTTTCCTTTTTCTTTTGGTTTTTGGTTTTAGTCTGTTTCGCGGAGGAGGGACCAAAGGGGTGGTTTTGGGAGAAAGGTGCTTCCTTCCACCATTTTTCCAAGGAGTCGGTAGTGTCTTTGAGGAGAAGGGGAAGACCACTATAATCACTACCCAGAATGGCTTGTTCTGGCAAGTTAGGAATCAATCCTACATTCAGGGTTCTTCCGTGGTCAGTACTGGTTTGCACCGTGACTCGGGCTGTGGGATAGCTTTTGGTGTCCCCATGTACGCACTTGATAGCTACTGATCCCGTGAAAGGGCCGACGGGTTTCTGCATGTCTTGAGGTCGCACTACACTGTGTCTACATCCAGTGTCGGCCAGCGCCATAAGGGGTTGGTTGTTGATTTTCACAGGACACCTAAACGGCGGGGGTGAGGTTCCCGCGGTGAGACATACATAGTTCCGAGTCACCCCGATTTCCATAGGCTCCTCCTTCTGGGGGCAGTGACGGGCAATGTGTCCAAAACCACCGCAGTGGTAACATTGGGGTCCAGGTGGGTTTGGTCGAGGCATCATAGGATAGGGTACGAAAGGAGTAGGTTCTACTTTTCGGGGAACGGGTGGTCGAGGAGGCCGGATGTGGCTTCCATGCGAGCTCCGAGGGAGGTGTTCTTCTTTGCTCTTCTGAACTTCTTGGGCTTTGCTGTAGGCACTGGCTATCTCGACTGCTCGTTCGAGTGTCAGGTGAGCATGTTGTCGCACCCACTTTTGGGTGCTCGGATGGAGGGAGGCGAGGAATTGTTCCAGGTTGATTTTAGCGACTATTTCCTCCTTAGTTGACGTGGTAGTTTTCAGCCACCGGGACGTCAGGTCCTGAATGCGATATGAGAGGGCTCGAGGAGTTTCTTGGGGCCCCTCTCGTACTTGCCGTAGGCGGATCCTATAGGATTCATCGTCTATCCCCAGACGCTCGAGGATACATTTCTTTATGTCGGCATAGGGCGTCTGCCCCTGTATATTGGCCTGTTGATAGGCCGATTGTAGCTCCCCGGTCAACAACGGTCCGAAGTAATGACCCCAGCGGTCTTCAGGCCAATTGGCGGCTTGAGCCAGTCTTTCGAAATTCGTGAAGAAAAAGTCGGGGTCTTCCCCCGCGACATATTTCTGGAGGACAACCGATGGTAATGGAGCCAGAGGCCTCTGTTGTCCCATCGCCTCCGTGAGCTTCCCTAGAGCCTGGTCCTGTGCAGTCCCTTGCCCTTTTAGGACGTCGTGGAGTTGGCCCCGGTCGTCCTCGGCGGTCTTCAGGAAGCGTTCCATCATTTGTCCGAGCTGCTCCTGGCTTTCGGCCAGCTTCTTGACTGCGGCCTCCATGCCTCCGGAAATTCCCACTTCTGACACCACTTGTGGGGTGTGGGATGTGGCGGGCCGGAATAACAGGCGGGAGGCCAGATATAGTGCGCTATGTTTAGCGAGGTTTATTGTAGACACAAGTATGGAAGGCTTATAAGTCTCTGAACACAGGGCGATCGATGGAGTTTTCCTGGGAACGTCAGAGGTAGAGATGTCTTCCGGTCGGTGGGGAAAAGGGAGGGCTCCGTCCGCTCCTGACGTCCTCTGGGTAGGGTGAGGTTTCCCTCTCGGAACTGTCGTGGGTCTTTGACTTCTGTAGGTGAGCCTCGGAGGTTTGGGGCGAGAGAAAAGATAATAGAGGACCGTTAGTCTTGCACTCCTCTCGGTCTGTACAACTATCACCGACACCGGGAGGTGGGGACACAGAAAGTGGAAAGTGAGGGGCGGGGAGGACGGGGAAGTGAAAGAGGCCGAAGAATAGGAGGGAAGACAAAGGGTTAACAGGGTGTTCGAGGTGTAGGAAGGTGAGGACCTATCTATCAATATATATACAGTGCTCTCGTGCTCTAGTAGGTGCAGGGCTATATTATTTACACTTAGTTACAACTATCTACAAACGGCACACGGAGATGGATGACGGTTACTCACGTGGCCCGCCGCAACTCCCTGGTGAGTTGCGGCCGCTCTCCAGCAACCTCCTGAGGACTCCACCAGTCCTCAGACCACACGTCGCCGTCGGCGTCCTCCTCCTCGTCTTTCGCTTGGAGCTCCGGCTCCTCGTCTCTCGCTCTCAGCTCCGGTTCCTTCCTTGCTGCCTCCTGCCACAAGTCCGCGGGTTGGAACCCCCTTTGTTGAGGTTCGTTGGTTTTTATACCTTCCGGGAGGTAGCCGGGGGCGGGACTTCCGGGTTCAGGTTGAACTGCATCCGGGTGTCGATCTTCCGGTCTCTGGTTTCGGCAACCCTGCAGTGGGAGAGATAGAGAAGAAGTCCTATGGAGAGGGAACAAGGCATCATCCATGTTAGACGGACCCCTCCCCGCGCGAAGATGTCGCTTAGCTACGGCAGGTACAGTGACCTTTCCACAAGGATGTACTGAAGAGTCACCCCCTGAGCTGTGAGGTGAATCTGAGGGGGGCAGTGCAGGATGTACAGAAGAGTCACCCCTGAGCTGTGAGGTGAATCTGAGGGGGCAGTGCAGGGTGTACTGAAGAGTCACCCCCTGAGCTGTGAGGTGAATCTGAGGGGGCAGTGCAGGATGTGCAGAAGAGTCGCGCCCCCTGAGCTGTGAGGTGAATCTGAGGGGGCAGTGCAGGATGTACAGAAGAGTCACCCCCTGAGCTGTGAGGTGAATCTGAGGGGGCAGTGCAGGATGTGCAGAAGAGTCGCGCCCCCTGAGCTGTGAGGTGAATCTGAGGGGGCAGTGCAGGATGTACAGTAGAGTCACCCCCTGAGCTGTGAGGTGAATCTGAGGGGGGCAGTGCAGGATGTACTGAAGAGTCACCCCTGAGCTGTGAGATGAATCTAAGGGGGCAGTGCAGGGTGTACAGAAGAGTCACCCCCTGAGCTGTGAGGTGAATCTGAGGGGGCAGTGCAGGATGAACTGAAGAGTCACCCCCTGAGCTGTGAGGTGAATCTGAGGGGGCAGTGCAGGATGTACTGAAGAGTCACCCCCTGAGCTGTGAGGTGAATCTGAGGGGGCAGTGCAGGATGTACTGAAGAGTCACCCCCTGAGCTGTGAGGTGAATCTGAGGGGGGCAGTGCTGGATGTACAGAAGAGTCACCTCTGAGCTGTGAGGTGAATCTGAGGGGGGCAGTGCTGGATGTACAGAAGAGTCACCCCTGAGCTGTGAGGTGAATCTGAGGGGGCAATGCAGGATGTACTGAAGAGTCACCCCCTGAGCTGTGAGGTGAATCTGAGGGGGCAGTGCAGGGTGTACAGAAGAGTCACCCCCTGAGCTGTGAGGTGAATCTGAGGGGGCAGTGCAGGGTGTACAGAAGAGTCACCCCCTGAGCTGTGAGGTGAATCTGAGGGGGCAGTGCAGGATGTACTGAAGAGTCTCCCCCTGAGCTATGAGGTGAATCTGAGGGGGGCAGTGCAGGATGTACAGAAGAGTCACCCCCTGAGCTGTGAGGTGAATCTGAGGGGGCAGTGCAGGGTGTACTGAAGAGTCACCCCCTGACCTGTGAGATGAATCTGAGGGGGCAGTGCAGGGTGTACTGGAGAGTCACCCCCTGAGCTGTGAGGTGAATCTGAGGGGGGCAGTGCAGGGTGTACTGAAGAGTCACCCCCTGAGCTGTGAGGTGAATCTGAGGGGGCAGTGCAGGATGTACTGAAGAGTCACCCCCTGAGCTGTGAGGTGAATCTGAGGGGGGCAGTGCAGGGTGTACTGAAGAGTCACCCCCTGAGCTGTGAGGTGAATCTGAGGGGGCAGTGCAGGGTGTACTGAAGAGTCACCCCCTGAGCTGTGAGGTGAATCTGAGGGGGGCAGTGCAGGGTGTACTGAAGAGTCACCCCCTGAGCTGTGAGGTGAATCTGAGGGGGCAGTGCAGGATGAACAGAAGAGTCACCCCCTGAGCTGTGAGGTGAATCTGAGGGGTGCAGTGCAGGGTGTACAGAAGAGTCACCCCTGAGCTGTGAGGTGAATCTGAGGGGGCAGTGCAGGGTGTACAGAAGAGTCGCCCCCTGAGCTGTGAGGTGAATCTGAGGGGGGCAGTGCAGGGTGTACTGAAGAGTCACCCCCTGAGCTGTGAGGTGAATCTGAGGGGGGCAGTGCAGGGTGTACAGAAGAGTCACCCCCTGAGCTGTGAGGTGAATCTGAGGGGGGCAGTGCAGGGTGTACTGAAGAGTCACCCCCTGAGCTATGAGGTGAATCTGAGGGGGCAGTGCAGGATGTACTGAAGAGTCACTCCCTGAGCTGTGAGGTGAATCTGAGGGGGCAGTGCGGGATGTACTGAAGAGTCACCCCCTGAGCTGTGAGGTGAATCTGAGGGGGCAGTGCAGGGTGTACAGAAGATTCACCCCCTGAGCTGTGATGTGAATCTGAGGGGGCAGTGCAGGGTGTACTGAAGAGTCGCCTCTGAGCTGTGAGGTGAATCTGAGGGGGCAGTGCAGGGTGTACTGAAGAGTCACCCCCTGAGCTGTGAGGTGAATCTGAGGGGGCAGTGCAGGATGTACTGAAGAGTCACCCCCTGAGCTGTGAGGTGAATCTGAGGGGGCAGCGCAGGATGTACAGAAGAGTCACCCCCTGAGCTGTGAGGTGAATCTGAGGGGGGCAGTGCTGGATGTACAGAAGAGTCACCCCCTGAGCTGTGAGGTGAATCTGAGGGGGGCAGTGCAGGGTGTACTGAAGAGTCACCCCCTGAGCTGTGAGGTGAATCTAAGGGGGCAGCGCAGGATGTACTGAAGAGTCACCCCCTGAGCTGTGAGGTGAATCTGAGGGGGCAGTGCAGGATGTACTGAAGAGTCACCCCCTGAGCTGTGAGGTGAATCTGAGGGGGCAGTGCAGGATGTACAGAAGAGTCACCCCCTGAGCTGTGAGGTGAATCTGAGGGGGCAGTGCTGGATGTACAGAAGAGTCACCCCCTGAGCTGTGAGGTGAATCTGAGGGGGCAGTGCAGGGTGTACTGAAGAGTCACCCCCTGAGCTGTGAGGTGAATCTAAGGGGGCAGCGCAGGATGTACTGAAGAGTCACCCCCTGAGCTGTGAGGTGAATCTGAGGGGGCAGTGCAGGATGTACTGAAGAGTCACCCCCTGAGCTGTGAGGTGAATCTGAGGGGGCAGCGCAGGATGTACAGAAGAGTCACCCCCTGAGCTGTGAGGTGAATCTGAGGGGGCAGTGCTGGATGTACAGAAGAGTCACCCCCTGAGCTGTGAGGTGAATCTGAGGGGGCAGTGCAGGGTGTACTGAAGAGTCACCCCCTGAGCTGTGAGGTGAATCTGAGGGGGCAGTGCAGGGTGTACTGAAGAGTCACCCCCTGAGCTGTGAGGTGAATCTGAGGGGGCAGCGCAGGATGTACAGAAGAGTCGCCCCCTGAGCTGTGAGGTGAATCTGAGGGGGCAGTGCAGGATGTACAGTAGAGTCACCCCTGAGCTGTGAGGTGAATCTGAGGGGGCAGCGCAGGATGTACTGAAGAGTCAAGCCCCTGCACTTTATAAAGAGATGCCAGCTTGAGGAGGCGCAAGCCCTGTGCACAAGTATTCATTGCACTTTATAAAGAGGAGTCAGCTTGAGGTGGTGCGAGGGCTGGTCATGAGTATTCACTGTACTTTGGGCCCTATTTTGCAAGTCACAAAACAATTAGCAACTCGCAAAATAGGGTTAGCAACTCGCTATCAGGAAGGGGGGTTTCAAGGGCAGCCCTTCCTAATAGTGACTCCAAAAGCTACGTATGACTGTTTTGCGACCACAATTGCGGTTGCAAAACACTTGCAGTTTACCATTCTACTCAGAAGGGTGGTAAAGCACTCGCAAACTGGCAGGGGTCCCTGGGTGACCCATTTCCCTTTAGGAATGCATGCACAAGTATGTTTTAAAGGCAGGCGGTGGTCCCAGGAACCACTGCCTGCCTGCCTGCCTTTAAAAAAAAAGAAAAACTGAAAAGTTAAAAAACATTTTTTTAATGCATCCCTTTAAGGAAAACGGGTAGCATTTTAAAAAAACTGCTTTATTTAAAGGCAGTCCCAGAAATGGAGGTCTGTTGACCCCAGCAGGCCATCATCCCTGGGAGTGCTAGCCATTCCCAATGGGTTCGCAAATTGTGACAGCCTCATTATTATTCATGAGGCATGCAATTTGCGACCCCATTGGGAATCGCAAAGAGTGTCACAGCATTTTGTGACTCAGAATTTGTCGGAATTTGCGAGTCGCAAAATGCTATGGTCGTACATCTGGCCCTTTATGAAGAGCACGAGTGTTCATTGCACTTTATAAAGAGGAGGCATGTTGGACAGGCCACATGAAGGGCCGCTCCCCCCTCGGCCCGACCAGGCCCGAGCCCGGTCACACAAGTGCCACACACCACCACTGCTCGTCTTCCGTCCCCTCCGGGACCCCGGCCCCTGAACATATCGACCTCGTGGGCCCGACCCACTACTGGCCCGCGCGCCCAGCCTGGGCGCCATCTTGGACACTCCACCACGAGGCCGCCTGGCCCCCGATCGACCTGAACCCTGGGCCTAGCCAGGCCTCAGACATCCCGGCACCACCATCCACCCAGGAGGTGAGCGGGCTACTTGGCAAGTCAATGGGAGAAAGAGGCGTCGATGGCTCTCCCCCGCCAAGTGCCGCTCGCCCATCGCCTCCCCGGGCGCTGGCTCCACCCCCCTGCTGGGTGTCTGGACTCCCTCATCCCGGACCTCCCGACCTCCAAGTGCGAGGGTCCGGACATCAAAGGGCACCAGCCCTATAACTGGGGCAGCTCCAGAGCAGGAAGGCAGTTGTATCCTGGAGTCGAGAGACGCAGAGAAGAACTCATCCTTGACGGACTACTGGCGCTGCCGTAGCTCTGCCTTGCGCATCATCGTCCTGCCTGCTGGCGCTGCCGCAACCTTCGTAACCTTCGTGAACCTTCATCGTCGTCGGGACCTGCTGGCGTGGCCGCGGACCGTTTGTAACTACCATCTTCATCGGGACCTGCTGGCTCCGCCGCGGACCGTCGCTTCCTTCGTCCATCTCGGGACCTGCTGGCTCCGCCGCGGCCCGATCATCTAGAACGCCGAGCTCGAGGATTGAGAGCTATACCCATCTTTTGGTAACAAGACTGTCCCGCTACCCTTCTCCCAAACCAGAGACTAGAATCGAGGGGACCCCTGAGTCCAGACCTCCTTGTACCATTCATCGTACTTAAAGAATTGCCTATAAAGTATCGTTGAACTTTACCCTTGTGTGGTGTCCGTCTGTGGGGGGGGAAGTTACTTGTCTGTACGATCGTCGGAGACGGCTCTCCCCGGAGACCTCTCCCCTTATCCTCGGCCGACCCTCCCGGTCCGTCTAACATTGGTGGCCAGCGGCGCGATCCGAATCACCGCATTATCGTACAGAGAGTAGCTCACCCCACGACGAAATCACGATGTCAAACAAAGAAAGCGGATCCACCGAGAAATTTCAGATGGAGAAATTGGACGAGTACAGCCATCGTGAATTAAAACAATTCTGCATCGAACTAGGTATCGCTACCACCGGTCTAAGTACCAAGGACGATTTCAAGCATGCCCTAGAGTCTTGGGCAGAAACCGGGGCTGCCGGAACCCCCGATCAAAACATCGCAGCAATAGAAAAACACACCACAGCCCCTAAAGAGCGAAGAACGGGTCTCTCGCAAGACGAGATCCAGGAACGAGAAAAAACCCGACTACACGAGCTGGAAATGGCCCGGCTCAAAATGGATATTGAACTTAAGTTGGCCGAACAAAAAATAAACTTAGAGCACCTGCGTCTCCGAGAAGAAAGAGAGGAAAAACAGAGACAAAGGGAGCTCGAGGAGAAGAAATTGGCATATGAACACGAGCGAAAATTAGCTGAGATCGACCTACGCAAGCAGAATAAAGAAGTAGGGGTGCCCGAGCAACCCCACACCCCAGGGGCAACAGAGAAAAAGGTACACATCCCCAAGGATGTCGTTCGAGAGTACTTCCGAGAGGACGACATCCAGCAATGGTTTAAGGCCTACGAAATCGCTATGACCGCCCACTGGATCGATAGAAGCGACTGGGGAGCCGGTCTATGGGGGAGATTCCTCAATGAGGGCCGCGACGCCCTGCTACAGCTCCCGGACCACCAGATGACCTCCTATGACCATATGAAAGCTGCACTCCTCATCCGCTATGGCCTCACACCCGAGATGTACCGTCAGAGGTTCCGAGACTGCACCCGCATCCCGGGTACAACTTGGGTGGACTATGTAAACTATTTTAGCCGAGCCTTCGAGGGCTGGATCAAAGGAAGCAAGGTCACAACTTACGAACAACTCTTCAATCTCATGGTATGGGAGCATCTATCGAACAATTGCTTCATTGAGCTCCGTCAGCACCTCCTCGACAGCAAATTGACCGATCCCCGGCAGCTCGCAGCCGAAGCTGACCGGTGGGAAATCACCAGAGTGGGCCGGAATGGGTCCTATGAACAGAGCCGGAACAACAACGGTCAGCACCGTCCCCGAGGAGGAGGAGGAGGCCAAGGACGTGGAAGAGACAACGCTCCGGTCGCCCCCGCTACCAGCACCACCCCCCCGGCCAACCGGGGCAGCACCCCGGCGCGACCGGGATATCGAGCCAATGTTACGTGCGATCGATGCCAACGAGTCGGCCATATATCTGCTAAACCTGGCCCACGATGTCCCCCTGGCTGGACACCTGGGTCAAGATAAAACCTACAGCCGCCTGGTGACCCACTTCTTCTGGCCCAAAATGAGGGACGATGTACACCAGCATTGCCGATCTTGCCCCACATGCCAAGCCAGTGGAAAGAGCGGCCGCAAACTAAAAGCCCCCCTGCAACCTTTTCCCGTAGTCACCACCCCGTTCGAGAGGGTCGGGATAGACATTGTGGGGCCCCTGGACCCGCGTACAAAACAAGGCCATCGGTTCATCCTGGTGCTAGTGGACCACGCCACCCGCTACCCCGAGGCTGTTCCCCTGCGGACTGTGACAGCCCCGGTAGTCGGCCGGGCTCTGATGGGAATCTTCTCCCGTGTGGGCTTCCCCCGAGAAGTCGTCAGCGACAGAGGCACGAACTTTATTTCCAAATATATGAAGTCCCTCTGGCAACAATGTGGGGTTACCTACCGATTCACGACCCCCTATCACCCTCAAGGAAACGGACTCGTTGAGCGGTTCAACCGCACGCTCAAAGGGATGATTGGGGGGTTGGAAGAGCCCCTCCGTCGCCAGTGGGATGTGCTGCTGCCGTGCCTCCTCTTCGCATATCGGGAGGTCCCCCAGAAGTCCCTCGGCTTCAGCCCGTTTGAACTGCTGTATGGACATCCAGTACGGGGGCCGCTCAGCCTAGTCAAGGAAGGCTGGGAGATGCCCCCTCTAAAGAACCCCCCAGATGTTTTCCGATACCTCCTAACCCTCCGCAACCAGACCCGGCGGTTCCGAGAGCTGGCAAAAGCCAACCTAGAGGCCAGTCAAGAGGACATGAAAAAGTGGTATGACCGGAATGCCTCCTCCATCGAATTTGAACCTGGGCAACAGGTATGGGTGATGTCCCCCACCGAACCCTGCGCCCTGCAAGACAAATGGACGGGGCCCTTCAAAGTAGTCGAGCGCAAGGGCCCTGCCACCTATCTCATCGACATGGAATCTGCCCGGAACCCCCTCCGGGTCCTCCACGCTAATAGACTGAAACCCCACTTTGTGCGTTCAGAACTCAGCCTCCTGATGGCCACAGACAATGGGGCCGAAGAAGACTCCGAGCCCCTCCCTGACCTCCTACGGACTCGAGAGAAAGACGGCTCCGTGGATGGGGTCCGACTCTCGGAGGCCCTCACCCGGGAACAACGCCAGGAGTGTCGAGACCTTCTGTTGCAGTTCGCCAGCCTGTTTTCCCTCACCCCGGGTGTCACTTCCTGGTGTGTGCACGACGTGGACACGGGGGACAACCCCCCTATCCGCCACCGGGCCTACCGCGTGCCAGATCGGGTACGGGCCTGCATCCAGGAAGAAGTAACCAAAATGCTCACGCTCGGGGTCATCGAGCCCTCAGACAGCCCCTGGGCCAGCCCTGTAGTCCTGGTCCCCAAAGCAGCCGCTCCCGGCACCACACCAGAACTCCGGTTCTGCGTCGACTACCGGGGCTTGAATGCGGTCACCCGAACAGACGCACATCCCATCCCCCGGGCAGACGAACTAATCGACCGCATGGGAGCTGCCCGCTACCTCAGTATTTTCGACCTGACGGCGGGCTACTGGCAGATCGGCCTCACACCCCGGGCCCAAGAACGTTCTGCCTTTTCCACCCCTGATGGCCATTACCATTTCAAGGTCATGCCCTTTGGCATGAAGAATGCTCCGGCAACATTTCAGCGGCTCGTCAACCAGGTCCTGGCAGGGCTCGAAGGATTCAGCGCCGCCTACCTAGACGACATCGCTGTATACAGCCACCATTGGCCCGAGCACCTCCACCACCTCCAAGCGGTGCTACAGGCCCTCCAGCGGGCTGGCCTCACGATTAAGGCCAGCAAATGCCAAATTGGTCAGGGGTCCGTAACCTACCTCGGACACCAGGTGGGAAGCGGTCTGGTGGCCCCTCTGCAGCTCAAGATTGCCGCCATCCAGTCCTGGCAGCCCCCCATCACCCAGACCGAGGTACGCGCCTTCCTGGGCCTCACGGGCTATTACCGAAGGTTCGTGAAAGACTATGGTACCATAGTGGGGCCCCTCACAGAACTCACGTCCAAAAATCAACCCAAGAAAGTCAACTGGACCCCGGATTGTCAAACAGCCTTCGAACAATTGAAGGCCGCCATGTGCTCCGCCCCTGTGCTCCAGGCCCCCGACTACAGCCGGGAGTTCGTCGTCCAGACGGATGCCTCCGACCATGGCATTGGGGCAGTCCTGTCTCAAGTGAACACCGAAGGCCTTGATCAGCCAGTGGCCTTCATCAGCAGGCGACTCCTACCCCGAGAACAACGCTGGAGCACCATAGAGAGGGAGGCCTTCGCTGTGGTATGGGCCCTCAAAAAGCTCCGGCCCTACCTCTTTGGCACACACTTTCGGGTGCAGACCGACCATCGACCCCTGCAGTGGCTGATGCAGATGCGGGGGGAAAACCCGAAACTACTACGTTGGTCCATCTCCCTACAAGGGATGGACTTCACTGTTGAGCACCGGCCTGGGCCAGATCACGCCAACGCGGATGGCCTGTCCCGGTTTTTCCGCCTCGACGAGGAGAGTCCCCAAGAGGATGGGTGACTCTCCCCGCCTTCAGCTGGGGGGGACGCATGTTGGACAGGCCACATGAAGGGCCGCTCCCCCCTCGGCCCGACCAGGCCCGAGCCCGGTCACACAAGTGCCACACACCACCACTGCTCGTCTTCCGTCCCCTCCGGGACCCCGGCCCCTGAACATATCGACCTCGTGGGCCCGACCCACTACTGGCCCGCGCGCCCAGCCTGGGCGCCATCTTGGACACTCCACCACGAGGCCGCCTGGCCCCCGATCGACCTCAACCCTGGGCCTAGCCAGGCCTCAGACATCCCGGCACCACCATCCACCCAGGAGGTGAGCGGGCTACTTGGCAAGTCAATGGGAGAAAGAGGCGTCGATGGCTCTCCCCCGCCAAGTGCCGCTCGCCCATCGCCTCCCCGGGCGCTGGCTCCACCCCCCTGCTGGGTGTCTGGACTCCCTCATCCCGGACCTCCCGACCTCCAAGTGCGAGGGTCCGGACATCAAAGGGCACCAGCCCTATAACTGGGGCAGCTCCAGAGCAGGAAGGCAGTTGTATCCTGGAGTCGAGAGACGCAGAGAAGAACTCATCCTTGACGGACTACTGGCGCTGCCGTAGCTCTGCCTTGCGCATCATCGTCCTGCCTGCTGGCGCTGCCGCAACCTTCGTAACCTTCGTGAACCTTCATCGTCGTCGGGACCTGCTGGCGTGGCCGCGGACCGTTTGTAACTACCATCTTCATCGGGACCTGCTGGCTCCGCCGCGGACCGTCGCTTCCTTCGTCCATCTCGGGACCTGCTGGCTCCGCCGCGGCCCGATCATCTAGAACGCCGAGCTCGAGGATTGAGAGCTATACCCATCTTTTGGTAACAAGACTGTCCCGCTACCCTTCTCCCAAACCAGAGACTAGAATCGAGGGGACCCCTGAGTCCAGACCTCCTTGTACCATTCATCGTACTTAAAGAATTGCCTATAAAGTATCGTTGAACTTTACCCTTGTGTGGTGTCCGTCTGTGGGGGGGGAAGTTACTTGTCTGTACGATCGTCGGAGACGGCTCTCCCCGGAGACCTCTCCCCTTATCCTCGGCCGACCCTCCCGGTCCGTCTAACAAGGCAGCTTGAAGTGTTGCAATCACTGTGCACGAGTATTCGTTGCACTTTATAAAGAGGAGGCAGCTTGAAGTGTTGCAATCACTGTGCACGAGTATTCGTTGCACTTTATAAAGAGGAGGCAGCTCAAGGTGGTGCAATATAAAGTGGAGGCAGCATGAGGCGGGGCTTGCACTGTGCACAAATATTCATTGCACTTTATAAAGAGGAGCCAGTGGTGCAAGCACTGTGCACAAGTATTCATTGCACTTTATAAAGAGGAGCCAGCTGGGTGGTGCGAGGAGCACGCCCCGCAGCCAGGGACATCTTAAGGATGTTAGCGGCCCTGGGCCAAACATATTCGTGGGCCCCTGTTCAGAACAGCTTTGAATTTATAATCCAATTTGAGCTTTTTCATGCCCTCTTCGGCCAGGTCACTGACACTGCATAGACTGGTCCAAATCCTTTCTGAGTTTCCATCTAAGGGACAGAGAAGTGTGTTTTGAATATTGCAATGTAGCAGCAGCAGCTTACTGATACTATTGCTAATAAACCACCCACTGCCATTTTTTCATATGTTGGGTCCTATTTAGATCTAAAATAATTTGTATAGATGTTGCATGGTGATAAAAAACAAAAACAAAACGTGTGTCTGCAAAATGTCTGTAATGGGCTCCCACACATTACTCATGATAGAAAATAAATTGAAGCAAATGGTATTTAAATAATCTATGTTTAAGAATCATTCTAGGCCATCAGGGCAAGATTGTGTGGAGAACATAACCGGGTCTATCAGGGGCCCTGAAAGGCTTGGGCCCGGGGCCACAGCCCACTGTGCCCAGGCCTTAAAACGCCTCTGCGCACAGCCTGCCACATATTCACAAATACTGGTAACTGAGTATCTCAGCAGTCACTGCCTGTCAGTGCAAAGTCTGAGCGCCTCCTTATCACTGACGTGGAACCCTCCTACTGCTAACTGATTAATCTGACTCCAAAAAAACACCTGGAAGCAGCTGAGCCACAAGCATTACTATAGGAGGGTCCAGGGACCCCCTGACTGTCTCCTGCCCCAGGTGCCTGTTAACGTTTAACCCACTCCTGCACCTGGCCCTGGGGACTCTGCCTAGTTCATGGGGTGGTTTCCTTGCACTCAATGTGTGATCTGGGGAACAATGACGCGCTGCCACAGCATCACGCGCCTCGATCGTGCCATTGGCTAGTGTGCAAGTGTGATCCCAGACAGTAGCATTCAACCTTGTAAAGTTACACAAAATCAGGCAGCGGGAGACGTTGCGCTCTCTCGGGGTACCAGTGAGTGAGTGACTGAATGAATGATTGTGTGATGGAAGGAGTAAGTGAGTGGTTACTGAGCTAGTGTGTGAGCGAGTGAGTGACTGTGAGACACTAAATGTTTCTTGTCATAGTTGGGTGACAGCTGAGCACACTCGGGCCCCAATTTGTGGTACACGGGCATCCGAGAAGCTGTGTCTAGACCCCCCTCCCCCTCTTCTCCCTTAGGTTCCAGTCTCTGCGGCCTGCTAACAGGCAAAGGAACTCCAGTCTGGGTTCACATTGATGTGTGGTGATTGACTCAACCACAAAACAGGGGATGGCTTCCTGTTGGACAGGCCACAGGAAGGGCCCGCTCCCCCTCTGCCCGACCAGGCCCGAGCCCGGTCCCTCCAGTGTTACACACCACCACTTCACGTTTCCCGTCCCCTCCGGGACCCCTGCCTCTGAACATCTCGACATATTGGGCCCGATCCACCACTGGCCCACGCGCCCGACCCAGGCGCCATCTTGGACACTGCACCACGAGGCCGCGTGGCCTCCGATCGACCCTAACCCTGGGCCTGGCCAGGCCTCAGACATCCCGGCACCACCATCCACCCAGGAGGTGAGCGGACTACTTGGCAGGTCAATGGGAGAAAGAGGTGTCGATGGCTCTCCCCCGCCAGGTACCGCTCGCCCCCAGCCTCCCCGGGCGCTGGCTCCACCCCCCTGCTGGGTGTCTGGACTCCCTCATCCTGGACCCCCCGACCTCCAAGTGCGAGGGTCCGGACATCAAAGGGCAACAGCCCTATAACTGAGGCAGCTCCAGAGCAGGAAGGGAGTTGTATCCTGGAGTCGAGAGACGCAGAGAAGAACTCATCCTTGTCGGACTACTGGCGCTGCCGTAGCCCTGCCTTGCGAACTATCGTCCTGCCTGCTGGCGCTGCCGCAACCTTCGTAACCTTCATCGTCGTCGGGACCTGCTGGCGTGGCCGCGGACCGTTTGTAACTACCATCTTCACCGGGACCTGCTGGCTCCGCCGCGGACCGTCGCTTCCTTCATCCATCTCGGGACCTGCTGGCTCCGCCGCGGCCCGTCCATCTAGAACGCCGAGCTCGAGGATTGAGAGCTATTTCATCTATTGGTAACAAGACTGTCCCGCTACCCTTTTCCCAATCCAGAGACCAGAATCGAGGGGACCCCTGAGTCCAGACCTCCTTGTATCATTGTACCGTACTTGAAGAACTGCTTATAAAGTATCGTTGAACCTTACCCTGGTGTGGTGTACGTCTGTGGGGGGGAAGTTACTTGTCTGTACGATCGCTGGAGACGGCTCTCCCCGGAGACCTCTCCCCTTATCCTCGGCCGACCCTCCCGGTCCGTCTAACATTGGTGGCCAGCGGCGCGATCCGAATCACCGCATAATCGTACAGAGAGTAGCTCACCCCACGACGAAATCACGATGACAACCAAAGAAAGCGGATCCACCGAGAAATTTCAGATGGAGAAATTGGAAGAATACAGCCATCGGGAATTAAAACAATTCTGCATCGAACTAGGTATCGCTACCACCGGTCTAAGCACCAAAGACGATTTCAAGCATGCCCTGGAGTCCTGGGCAGAAACCGGGGCCGTCAGACCCCCGGACCAAAATGTCGCAGCAGTAGAAAAAGACACCACGGCTCCCGAGGAGCGAAGAACGGGTCTCTCGCAAGACGAGATCCAGGAACGAGAAAGAACACGACTACATGAACTAGAAATGGCCCGGCTCAAAATGGATGGTGAACTCAAGTTGGCCGAACAGAAACTGAGCTTAGAACATCTGCGGCTCCGAGAAGAAAGAGAGGAAAAACAGAGACAAAGAGAGCTCGAGGAAAAAAGACTGGCATATGAACACGAGCGTAAATTAGCTGAGATAGACTTACGCAAGCAGAACAAAGAATTAGGGGTGCCCGAGCAACCCCGCAACCCAGGAGCAACAGATAAAAAGGTACACATCCCCAAGGATGTCGTTCGAGAATACTTCCGAGAGGACGACATCCAGCAATGGTTCAAGGCCTACGAAATCGCTATGACCGCCCACCGGATCGATCGAAGCGACTGGGGAGCCGGTCTATGGGGGAGATTCCTCAATGAGGGCCGCGATGCCCTGCTACAGCTCCCGGACCATCAGATGACCTCCTATGACCACATGAAGGCTGCCCTCCTCACCCGCTACGGGCTCACACCCGAGATGTACCGTCAGAGGTTCCGAGACTGCACCCGCATCCCGGGTACAACGTGGGTGGACTACGTGAACTATTTCAGCCAAGCCTTTGAGGGTTGGATCAAAGGGAGCAATGTCACCACTTACGAACAACTCTTCAATCTCATGGTGTGGGAGCATCTATCAAACAATTGCTTCATCGAGCTCCGGCAGCACCTCCTCGACAGCAAATTGACCGATCCACGGCAGCTCGCAGCCGAGGCTGACCGGTGGGAAATCACCAGAGTGGGCCGAAATGGGTCCTATGAACAGAACCGAAACCACCACGGTCAGCACCGTCCCCGAGGAGGAGGTGGGGGCCAAGGACGAGGAAGAGACAACGCTCCGGCCACCCCCACTACCAGCACCACCCCCCCGGCCAACCGGGGCAGCACCCCGGCACGACCGGGATATAGAGCCAATGTCACGTGCCACCGATGCCAGCGAGTCGGTCACTACGCAAACGACCCAAATTGTCCACAGAACCAGAGCCCGAGACCCCGCCAGGTGGCTGCTGCTGCCTTGGGGGAAGAACAGATCTCCGAGGAGCAGGAAGAATATGAGCAAGAACACCAAGAATGGGAGCCAGCCGCCATGGCTCTAGCATGCTTAGGGGGGAAAGACATGGTCCCGCGGGTCCCCCTACCCGCTAACACCCGGAAGTACAGCCAATGGGTGAGCATCAATGGACGCCGGGCCGAAGCCCTACGTGACACCGGGGCCAGTATAACAGCCGTCCGCTGTCACCTGGTAACCCCAGAACAGATCCTACCAAACATTCTCTGCCCTGTCCGTTCAGCCGATAACTCGGAGAGTCTGTGTCGGATGGCCTGCGTCCCCTTCGAGTGGGGAGGAGTCTCCGGCATGTTGAAGGTGACGGTCCGAGATGACGCCCCCGTAGACTGTCTCCTGGGGAATGACCTTGAAAGCTCTCCGTGGGCCGCCGTAGAACGAAGAGAACACCTGGGGATGTTGGGCATCCCGGACTGGGCGTGCGTCACCACCCGGTCCATGGCCGCCCGTGCCAATCCCCAACCCGAAGAACCTGAATGGCCGGCACCTCCTCCACCGGTCGCTCCAGTAGAAGACACCGACCGTGCCGTCCCCCCAGAACAAGCTCCCGAGGGACTCGCTCAACCTCCGGACCTTTCCGGACTGGATCAGTGGCATCAAGAGGGGGGGCCCACCCAAGAGCAGTTTCGCCAAGAACAGAAGACCTGTCCCTCCCTCGAGGGACTCCGCCAACAAGCCCTCGCTCAGAGCGCAGGGGATACTTCCGGAACACATTGGGTCTATTGGGACAATGATTTGCTATACAGTGAACAAAAAATCGCGGAGTTAGGGGCCAGTCGAGTGCTAGTGGTGCCCCTCTGCTTTAGAGACTTCTTGCTGAACCTGGCCCACGATGTCCCCCTGGCTGGACACCTGGCCCAAGATAAAACCTACAGCCGCCTGGTGACCCACTTCTTCTGGCCGAAAATGAGGAACGACGTACTCCAGCATTGCCGATCTTGCCCCACGTGCCAAGCCAGTGGGAAGAGCGGCCGCAAACTGAAAACCCTCCGCAACCAGACTCGACGATTCAGGGAAATGGCAAAAGCAAACTTGGAGGCCAGTCAAGAGGACATGAAAAAGTGGTATGACCAAAATGCCTCCTCCATCGAATTTGAACCCGGCCAACAAGTATGGGTGATGTCCCCCACCGAACCATGCGCCCTGCAAGACAAGTGGACGGGGCCCTTCAAAGTAGTCGAGCGCAAGGGCCCTGTCACCTATCTCATCAACATGGAATCTTCACGGAACCCCCTCTGGGTCCTCCACGCTAACAGACTGAAACCCCATTTCGTGCGGTCAGAACTCAGCCTCCTGATGGCCACAGACAATGGAGCCGAGGAAGACTCCGAACCCCTCCCTGACCTCCTACGGACTCGGGAGAAAGACGGCTCCGTGGACGGGGTCCGACTCTCGGAGGCCCTCACCCTGGAACAACGCCAAGAATGTCGAGACCTTCTGCTGCAGTTCGCCAGCCTGTTCTCCCTCACCCCAGGTGTCACCTCCTGGTGTGTGCACGACGTGGACACGGGGGACAGCCCCCCTATCCGCCACCGGGCCTACCGCGTGCCAGATCGGGTACGGGCCTGCATCCAAGAAGAGGTGACCAAGATGCTCACGCTCGGGGTCATTGAGCCCTCAGACAGCCCCTGGGCCAGCCCAGTAGTACTGGTCCCCAAAGCAGCCACCCCCGGCACCACACCGGAACTCCGGTTCTGCGTCGACTACCGGGGCTTGAATGCGGTCACCAGAACAGACGCACATCCCATCCCCTGGGCGGATGAACTAATCGACCGCATGGGAGCTGCCCGCTATCTCAGCATTTTCGACCTGACGGCGGGCTACTGGCAGATCGGCCTCACACCCCGGGCCCAAGAACGATCTGCATTTTCCACTCCTGACGGCCATTATCATTTCAAGGTCATGCCCTTCGGCATGAAGAATGCCCCAGCAACGTTTCAGCGACTCGTTAACCAGGTCTTGGCCGGACTCGAAGGATTCAGTGCCGCCTACCTAGACGACATCGCTGTATACAGCCACCACTGGTCCGACCACCTCCATCACCTCCGAGAGGTGTTACGGGCCCTTCAGCGAGCTGGCCTCACGATCAAGGCCAGCAAATGCCAGATTGGTCAGGGGTCCGTGACCTACCTCGGACACCAGGTGGGAAGCGGCCTGGTGGCCCCTCTGCAGCTCAAGATCGCCGCCATCCAGTCCTGGCAGCCCCCCATCACCCAGACCGAGGTACGCGCCTTTCTGGGACTCACGGGCTATTACCGACGGTTCGTGAAGGACTATGGTAGCATAGTGGGGCCCCTCACAGAACTCACGTCCAAAAATCAACCGAAGAAGGTCAACTGGACCCCAGATTGTCAAACAGCCTTCGAACAACTGAAGGCCGCCATGGGCTCCGCCCCCGTGCTCCAGGCCCCCGACTACAGCAGGGAATTCGTCGTCCAGACGGATGCCTCCGACCACGGCATTGGGTCGGTCCTGTCTCAATTGAACCCCGAAGGCCTTGATCAGCCAGTGGCCTTCATCAGCAGGCGACTCCTGCCTCGAGAACAACGCTGGAGCACCATCGAGAGGGAGGCCTTCGCCGTGGTATGGGCCCTCAAAAAGCTCCGGCCCTATCTCTTTGGCACACACTTTCGGATACAGACCGACCATCGACCCCTGCAGTGGCTGATGCAGATGCGGGGGGAGAACCCAAAACTACTACGTTGGTCCATCTCCCTACAGGGGATGGACTTCACTGTGGAACACCGACCTGGGCAAGACCACGCCAACGCGGATGGCCTGTCACGCTTTTTCCGCCTCGACGAGGAGAGTCCCCAAGAGGATGGGTGACTCTCCCCGCCTTCAGCTGGGGGGGACGCATGTTGGACAGGCCACAGGAAGGGCCCGCTCCCCCTCTGCCCGGCCAGGCCCGAGCCCGGTCCCTCCAGTGTTACACACCACCACTTCACGTTTCCCGTCCCCTCCGGGACCCCTGCCTCTGAACATCTCGACATCTTGGGCCCGATCCACCACTGGCCCACGCGCCCGACCCAGGCGCCATCTTGGACACTGCACCACGAGGCCGCGTGGCCTCCGATCGACCCTAACCCTGGGCCTGGCCAGGCCTCAGACATCCCGGCACCAGCATCCACCCAGGAGGTGAGCGGACTACTTGGCAGGTCAATGGGAGAAAGAGGTGTCGATGGCTCTCCCCCGCCAGGTACCGCTCGCCCCCAGCCTCCCCGGGCGCTGGCTCCACCCCCCTGCTGGGTGTCTGGACTCCCTCATCCTGGACCCCCCGACCTCCAAGTGCGAGGGTCCGGACATCAAAGGGCAACAGCCCTATAACTGAGGCAGCTCCAGAGCAGGAAGGGAGTTGTATCCTGGAGTCGAGAGACGCAGAGAAGAACTCATCCTTGTCGGACTACTGGCGCTGCCGTAGCCCTGCCTTGCGAACTATCGTCCTGCCTGCTGGCGCTGCCGCATCCTTCGTAACCTTCATCGTCGTCGGGACCTGCTGGCGTGGCTGCGGACCGTTTGTAACTACCATCTTCACCGGGCCCTGCTGGCTCCGCCGCGGACCGTCGCTTCCTTCATCCATCTCGGGACCTGCTGGCTCCGCCGCGGCCCGTCCATCTAGAACGCCGAGCTCGAGGATTGAGAGCTATTTCATCTATTGGTAACAAGACTGTCCCACTACCCTTTTCCCAATCCAGAGACCAGAATCGAGGGGACCCCTGAGTCCAGACCTCCTTGTATCATTGTACCGTACTTGAAGAACTGCTTATAAAGTATCGTTGAACCTTACCCTGGTGTGGTGTACGTCTGTGGGGGGGAAGTTACTTGTCTGTACGATCGCTGGAGACGGCTCTCCCCGGAGACCTCTCCCCTTATCCTCGGCCGACCCTCCCGGTCCGTCTAACACTTCCCAATCCAAAATGGCGCCCGTTCCTTGACTACTGGTGCTGAGGCTGAAGACAAGAAACCTACCCGCAAACAATGCGCCTGCCCGAGGCCACGCAGTGGCCATTGAGAGGGCGGGCTCCTAGTCGCGGAGGGCTGTCCCGCCCCCAGCAGGATGACCAGCGTATCCTCCTCACTGGTTGGAGGAGGCGGCTGGCCGGGATTCTCGTCCCGGGCGGCGGGGAGGGGCTTCCATGGTACTTAAGCTTCTGTACCCCGTTGGAGAGCCTCTTTGCCGCCCGGACTCCGTCGTGTAATATCGGGACACTCTTTTCCCTCCCCTCCTCGAACCCAGAGTGTCTGTATGAGGGGGTTGTGGGGGAGTTTAATGTGTTTGTTTCTCGTTGCAGGCGGAGTTACTGGGCGATCCGGAAGAAGAGAGGTGCAAACAATGTACTTCAGCGGGCAAATGGGGTGCCAGAGCCTAACCTGTAACCTCATGGGAGGTGCAGGAATTTGTGTCGGCGCCCCAGTAGACCTTCGGGCGGTTGTAGGCCTGTGCAACCGGGGGTTTGCCTAGTCACGCCCAGCAATGGGCGTGTCAGTAGTTTTAATTATATTATACAGCAGTTGGGTGGTTCGCCACTGTGCTGTTTGGCTCAACAGGCGGGCAGGTGGCGAGAATGCGGCCTGCCCTGGATCGCCCGTAAGCTAACCCACCATCATTACATATGTTGTATGTAATAAACCTGCAGCAATTTTTTCCCAAACTTAACACGTTGTCTGTGTATCATTTGCGGGTTTGGGTATGTGGGGGCGGGGGACTTCCTGTGGCCCTTATGTGACTATGCCTTTGTGCATAGCGCTTCATAGCACACTGTGCAGTTTCTAAACAGATCAAAAAATAACATATGTCACCATTACCCAATTTAAGGGTTCTCAATTGACATCAGAAGGATGAAAGGCTTAGTCTGCTTGTTGGCACTGAAACTCATGACCCTCAGATCAGTGCAGATGTCAGCTGCGAGTGTTAACTGACGGTGCCTTCTTCCCCTGAAGAGTGGACAGAAATAAATAGCAGTTCTGTTGCAGTGAACAGACCCACGGTTCATGTTAAAGTGTGTTGTTTTTTGAAAATACGATCAATGCTATGAAGGTGTTCATCAAACCATTTATTCCCCTGAGCACTTTTCATAGTGACGGAGCACGCGCTGAGCTACTGATATCAGCAATGAATTATGGGAGGAGTGAGGAGAAACAGGGCTGAAGGCAGGGTGGTACAATAGTGCACACCCGCGCCTCATATGTGCGCCGGAGCCTCCTCGCTAGGCCCAGATGCAGCCAGCGCTCTCCGGGCAGTGTCCGTGCTGGGCACTGTGCCACGTACCCCCGGTGCCCAGGCTGCTGGCTCTAAGGCACTAGACCAGGGTTACCAAGTGACTCCCTTTGCACACCTGACTCTCCAAGGCAGTTGAGGCAGTCAGTGAACTCTTACTCCCGGCTGTGCCAGGATGTGTTAAGCACAAGTGTAGAGTTACACATCTCATCCTCGACCTCCCCAAATGGTCCCACATCACCCCGCACCTTAAGAAGATACACTGGCCCCCGATCCAGAAGAGATGCCTCTTCAAGTTATTGGCCCACCCATGCAAAGCCCCGCACAATGAAAGACCAGCTTACATCAACAAACGCCTGACCTTCCACCAACCCACCAGACACCTACGATCTGGATCACTGAAATAATATCGAGGGACAAAATATCGACAGTCAAAATATCGAGTTTGTATCTACAAACAGGTAAGTACAAAAATATTGAGTTCAAAATATCGTTTACAATAATATAGATGTAAAAAATATCTACTTTATTAAAAACAGTGTTAAATTAAATTAATATTAAAATTGAATTACTAAAATATACTTAAAAATACTTACATTACCTTATAATAATTAAATATTAAATGAAAATAATAAAAAAAAATTACAATCTTATTTGTTAAAACATATATATATAGTAACATACTATAATTAAATAAGATACTATTATATTACCGTACGATACCAGAAGTGTAAAAAATACTATTCCCACTCCAAAGACTGCAAGCGTAGGGAAAGCGTTGGATAGCGTAGGGGTTAAAATTACTATTTCCACTCCAGTGGGTGCAACAGTAGGGAAAACTGACCCTGAACCCTAGTCAAGTCAAGTCAAGTCATGGAATTTGTATAGCGCACTACATACCCAGAGGGTTTCAAGGCGCTTAGGAAGGAGAGGAGGGTTACTTGTCAAATATCCATGTTTTAAGTTGCTCTCTGAATGCTAGGTGGTTCTGGGTAAGGCGAAGGTACGCGGGGAGTGAGTTCCATGTTTTGGCAGCCAGGTAAGAAAAGGATCTGCCTCCCATGGTGGTCTTGTTGATGCGAGGTACAGTGGCGAGGGCTTGGCTGGAAGAACGTAGTTGGCGGGGGGGGGGTGTAGAAGGACAGTCGTGAGTTGAGGCAATCTGGTCGGATGTCGTAGAGTGATTTGTGTGCGTGGGTAAGCAGACGGAAAGTGATCCTCTTATTGACGGGTAGCCAGTGGAGGTCTTTAAGGTGACCGGAGATGTGTTCGTTGCGTGGGATGTCTAATATGAGCCTGGCTGAGGCGTTTTGGATTCGTTGGAGCTTCTTCTGGAGTTTTGCGGTAGTACCTGCGTAGAGGGTGTTTCCGTAGTCCAGTCGGCTCGTGACCAGAGCGTGGGTGACTGTTTTCCTCGTTTCGGAGGGGATCCAGCGAAATGTTTTCCTGAGCATGCGAAGAATGTTGAAGCAAGAAGAGGAAACGGCGCTGACTTGTCTGTTCATTGAGAGTGAAGAATCCAGGATGACGCCTAGGTTTCGTGCGTGGTCTGTCGGGATGGGTGCTTTTCCAAGGGCTTCTGGCCACCAGGAGTCGTCCCAAGCAGAGGGGGATGTACCTAAGATGAGGACTTCTGTTTTGTCCGAGTTCAGTTTCAGACGGCTTTGTTTCATCCATTCGGCAACTTCTTTCATTCCTTCGTGTAGGTTAGTTTTGGCAGTGCCGGGGTCATTGGTGAGGGAGAGGATCAGTTGAGTGTCGTCCGCGTAAGAGATGATGTTGAGGTTGTGTTGGCGTGCGATGGTCGCGAGGGGGCTCATGTATACGTTGAAGAGGGTGGGACTGAGTGAGGATCCTTGTGGTACGCCGCAGATGACTTCAGAGGCCTCGGACTTGAATGGAGGAAGGCGGACTCTCTGGGTTCTTCCGGTGAGGAACGAGGTGTTCCATTCAAGTGCTTTTCCTTGGATTCCGATGTTATTGAGGCGTTGTAAAAGGGTGCTGTGGCAGACTGTGTCGAATGCTGCAGAGAGGTCAAGGAGGATGAGGGCGACTGTGTCTCCATTGTCCAGTATTGTTCGAATGTCGTCTGTTGCTGCGATGAGGGCGGTCTCAGTGCTGTGTTTTGCTCGGAAGCCAGATTGTGAGGGGTTGAGGGATTTGTTGGCTTCGAGGAAGGCGGCGAGCTGGTTGTTGACAGCCTTTTCGATGACTTTGGCCGGGAATGGAAGAAGCGAGATGGGGCGGTAATTTTTGAGTTCGGTGGGGTCTGCTGTTGGTTTTTTCAGGAGGGCGGTGAGTTCTGCGTGTTTCCAGTCTTCCGGGAAGGTGGCGGAGTTGAGGGAGCAGTTGATGACGTCTCGGAGGTGTGGTGCTATGACGGAGTCTGCTTTGTTGAATATGTGGTGAGGACATGGGTCTGTGGGGGATCCTGAGTGGATGGAATTCATCAGCTGGATGGTGTCATCAGTGGAGATTGGGTTCCAGTTGTTAAGGGTGTTCAAGGGGGGAAGATGAACAGTAAATGGTGGGGTGGGTTGGTTTCTGGGTTGGTTGTCAAAGCTGTTGTGGATGTCTGCGATCTTGTTGTGGAAAAATGAGGCTAGGGAGTCGCAGAGGGCTTGAGATGGGGTGATGTCGTTGGAGTTGGCCGAGGGATTGGAAAATTCCTTGACGATGTTGAAAAGTTCCTTGCTGTTGTCGTTGTTGTCAAGTCGATCCTTGAATGCTGTTTTCTTGGCTTTTCGGATCAGTTGGTGGTGAGTGCGGGTGGCGCTTTTGAAGGCGTCCTTGGTGCTGGTGGTTGGGTCTTTTTTCCAAGTCTTTTCAAGGGAGCGGCAGAGTTTCTTGGACTTCTTGAGATCATCGTTGAACCATGAGGCCTTCTTGCTGCCAGGTTTGCTTTGACGTTTTTTCAGTGGTGCTAAGGTGTCGGCGGTGTTGGATAACCATAGGGTGAGGTTGGCGGCGGCTTCGTTGGTGTCAGAAAATAGGGCTGGGGGGTTTCGAAGGAGCGATGCGGAGATTTGGTCCGTGGTGATTTTGTTCCAGTTTCTTTGCAGGGTAGGTTGGAGGAGTATGTTGGGTTTTGGTTTGTTGTAGGTGAAGTGAACGCAGCTGTGGTCAGTCCAGAGGAGGTCCGTGGTGTGGCTGAAGGAGACATGGTTGCTGGAGGTGAAGATTGGGTCGAGTGTGTGACCTGCGATGTGGGTGGGGGAAGTGACCAGTTGTTTAAGTCCGAGGTTGGCAAGGTTGTCCAGCAGGGTGGCGGTGTTGCGGTCGTTGCTCTTTTCAAGGTGAAAGTTGAGGTCTCCCAGAAGGATGTAGTCTTTGGAGGGGAGCGCGTGTGGAGTGATGAAGTCCGTGATGTCTTCACTGAATTTAGCTCGGGGTCCTGGTGGTCTGTAGAGGAGGGTGCCTCTGAGTGTGGTCTTGGGGTCGATGTGTATTTGGAAGTGGAGGTGTTCGGAGTTGGCGAGGTTGGCGTCAGAGCTGGTTGAGATGCGGATTGATTTCTTATGGACGATAGCGATCCCTCCTCCTGTGTGGCTGGTACGGTCTTTGCGAGTGATCTTATAGTCTTCAGGGATGGCAATGGTGATGTCTGGTGCGGAGGAAGCGTTCATCCATGTTTCCGTTAGGAAGGCGACGTCTGGAGAGATGGTGTCTAGTAGATTCCATAGGTCAATGGCGTGTCTGTGGACTGATCGGGTGTTGAGAAGGATGCATTGTAGGTGGTTGGGGTCGGGGATCTTTGGTGTGGTCGTAGCGGAGATGTTACCCAAAAACTGAAAACTGACCCTGAACCCTAAATATACCCCTTTACCCAAAAACTGAAAACTGACCCTGAACCCTAAAAAAAACCCTTTACCCAAAAACTGAAAACTGACCCTGAACCCTAAAAAAAACCCTTTACCCAAAAACTGAAAACTGACCCTGAACCCTAAAAATACCCCTTTACCCAAAAACTGAAAACTGACCCTGAACCCTAAAAATACCCCTGTACCCAAAAACTGGAAACTGACCCTGAACCCTAAAAATAAACCTTTACCCAAAAACTGAAAACTGACCCTGAACCCTAAAAAAAACCCTTTACCCAAAAACTGTAAACTGACCCTGAACCCTAAAAATACCCCTTTACCCAAAAACTGAAAACTGACCCTGAACCCTAAAAATACCCCTGTACCCAAAAACTGGAAACTGACCCTGAACCCTAAAAAAAAACCTTTACCCAAAAACTGAAAACTGACCCTGAACCCTAAAAATACTCCTTCACCCAAAATTAATTAATATTATTTAATTACCAATTAATGATTAATTAACAATAACAATAAAGTAAATATATTAGCACATTAGCTGTAATTAATTTAATTTAATAATTAATATTATTTTTTCCCAATTAATTAATTAACAATAACTAAAAATTATATATATAAATAAATTACTCTAATAAATGTAATTAACTAAATAATATTATTTAATCACCAATTAATTACTAATTAAAAATATGTACAAAATTATATTAATTAATTAACTAATTAATATGAATTAATTACCAATTAATTATTAATTAAAAATATTTACAAACATATATTAATTAATTAATTATTATTAAATTACTCCCCACCCTTATCCCCTATTAACCCAACATCCCGCTCCCAAACATTAACTACAATTTATATTACTATTAATAATTTTTTTTAATTTTTTTAACCTTTTTAGGTCTCGCCCTGGAATTCGCATCCGAAGGATGCGTCCAGGGTCGGAGACTTATAGCTGCCTGACACCGGGGAATGAGGGACAAGAAACTGTGACGAGCTTATCCTGGCTGGATTGAGCTGCGTGCACGCGCGTCAACATTCACGCATGCGCACATCACAGCCACACGCATACACAGCACTCACGCATGCGCACATACACACGCATACACAGGCACACCCCCGTCACCTACACGCATACACAGAGACCCCTCCACACACACCAGCCCCTCTCCTCTCGGCTCCACACACACGCACACGCATTTACACTTACACAGACACGCAGGCACCCAGACAGGCAACCCCCCCCCCCTCACACACACGCATACACACAGACTCCAGGACACATACACACACACATGCACGCTCACACACATACACAGCCCGCCGCCGCGTGCGCGCACACAGATGCCCCTCCCCCCCCCCCACACAAGGCGAAGCCCCACTCACCGGCTTCCTCAGTGCAGCGGCTCCCACCGGCAGCAAGACTCTTCTTCGGCACCGGGGCGCAGGGTAGGCTCCTGCCTGCTCCGGTGCTCCAAACAATCGCGGCTCTTCCGTGGGAGGCGGGGTAGGCTCCCGCCCTCCTACTTCCGGTTGTCCCGCCCGGCCTGCCTGACTTCCTGGTCGCAGGCCGGCGCAAAACGCTGAAGAGTGCTTGTTTGGATTTA
Organism: Lissotriton vulgaris; assembly: GCF_964263255.1. NCBI lineage: Eukaryota > Metazoa > Chordata > Amphibia > Caudata > Salamandridae > Lissotriton > Lissotriton vulgaris. Next base: position 799,760,319 of record NC_141700.1, on the reverse strand, counting down.
GAATAAGCCCCCGCCCCCGTGTTCTGGGAAACTGCGTGTTTTTTAGGTCGGTTCGAGTTCCTGACGGTGAGGGAGAAGCAGAAGCAGCCTCGAATACAGATTTCCAGTGTTCGGCAGATTAAAGGCCCCCGGTGCATTGTTCGAATACCACGAGATTAGTTTCCAAGGAGACGGATGTCCGTTGCTATAGGCACCGGGGGCCAGGAATTAGGATTGTGGTTTTTTTTTTCATCTTGATCACGCAAACCGGTTGCTCACGCTCCACAATTTAAGCGTCCGTTTACAAAACCCGACAGGAAAGCTGAAGAGCGGATTGCTTCCTGGAATTTATTTTCCTCTCCCGCCACTCGTTTCCATGTACACAGCGTTTGGTATTAACCCCCCACCCCCCAACCAAAGTCGCTCCTCTTTCTTTTTTGTTGGGGCCGAATACCTGAGTGGGTCTGTACTTTTCAACAGTATTATGCGCACACATACCATTTTTGTAAACAAGTCCAACTGCCCTTGGAAAATCCTTTCCATCATACCCTACTGATCGCAAATCCGAGAGATTTCGGCTCTTAACCAAGGTATAAGCAGAGATTGTGGGTCCATATCTTCAGAATATGAGACCCATCGACATGCTTGAGCCGCAAGGACCGAAAGTGAATGCATATTGATTGTAACTACAGTTTATTAAAACTTACAATAAAATAATGCTCGTTACAATAAAAAACACAGTAAAAGAGCTATTTAGTCTCGTGTTAAGATCACATAGCAGACATCGTTCCCTGTTTAAACACAATGCTAATTCGATAGCATTATTGCTGAATCCGTGCTCAGTCAAGAGGAGCGTGCTAGGTGCATTGTTCCATGCCAATAAGAACATGAAGTAGAGTGCGGAAAAAGTGTGTGGTGCATGTTTTAAAATGAGCAGAAATAGGGCTGGGGCAGGAACAGGACTGATCATTAAATAGGGCTCAGAGACGACGAAAAGTGCATGTTATAACATCAGAAGTTAAACACATGAGAGCTGTTGGACCGTGGCCGTGGTTTGTAGAATAATGAAGTTGCTTGTTGGCGAGGAAAGGCATGAATAATGAAGAGAAAACTGAACCACCGTCATAAAAGGCCCAGAACCGTTATGCACTCGGAATACGGCAAACGTGGACAGTGACTTGGCGTGCGTGCTCTGCGGTGCCAGCGCGGTCAGGGCACAGTTATCAGGTACCCCTATTCTGTGATGCCAGCAAGGTCAATTTTGATTCAGCAAAGGTCATACATTTTGGGAATTTCCCAAAGCATAAGATCTTCTTGAAGTGAGGCTATAATACCTTCGTACATGTGCGGGTTCCGGCTGTTTCAAGAACACTCTCTTCTCGGACGGGGCAAGTGCAGATATGGCAAATATCTATCTTTGGGTAGTGGCAGAGCCGGCAAGCGGTCCCGCCGGCATTCCGGCTTCTCCAGGCCAGGAGATTGCATGCAGTGTGAAGAAGCTGCCTTATCGACAATTCAACAGTCTGAGTTTCGCCTTTAGACTAACAGTGAGTGCAGAGTGCGTGCAGAAACAGTGAGTGCAGAGTGCATGCAGAGTGAGTGCAGAGTGCATGCAGAGTGAGTGCGGAGTGACAGTGAGTGCGGAGTGACAGTGAGTGCGGAGTGACAGTGAGTGCGGAGTGACAGTGAGTGCGGAGTGACAGTGAGTGCGGAGTGACAGTGAGTGCGGAGTGACAGTGAGTGCGGAGTGACAGTGAGTGCGGAGTGACAGTGAGTGCGGAGTGACAGTGAGTGCAGAGTGACAGTGAGTGCAGAGTGACAGTGAGTGCGGAGTGACAGTGAGTGCAGAGTGACAGTGAGTGCAGAGTGACAGTGAGTGCAGAGTGACAGTGAGTGCAGAGTGACAGTGAGTGCGGAGTGACAGTGAGTGCGGAGTGACAGTGAGTGCGGAGTGACAGTGAGTGCAGAGTGACAGTGAGTGCGGAGTGACAGTGAGTGCAGAGTGACAGTGAGTGCAGAGTGACAGTGAGTGCAGAGTGACAGTGAGTGCAGAGTGACAGTGAGTGCAGAGTGACAGTGAGTGCAGAGTGCATGCAGAGTGACAGTGAGTGCAAATGCGTGCAGAGTGACAGTGAGTGCAGAGTGAGTGCAGAGTGACAGTGAGTGCGGAGTGACAGTGAGTGCGGAGTGACAGTGAGTGCGGAGTGACAGTGAGTGCGGAGTGACAGTGAGTGCAGAGTGACAGTGAGTGCGGAGTGACAGTGAGTGCGGAGTGACAGTGAGTGCAGAGTGAGTGCAGAGTGACAGTGAGTGCGGAGTGACAGTGAGTGCGGAGTGACAGTGAGTGCGGAGTGACAGTGAGTGCAGAGTGACAGTGAGTGCAGAGTGACAGTGAGTGCAGAGTGCGTGCAGAGTGACAGTGAGTGCAGAGTGCGTGCAGAGTGACAGTGAGTGCGGAGTGACAGTGAGTGCGGAGTGACAGTGAGTGCGGAGTGACAGTGAGTGCGGAGTGACAGTGAGTGCTGAGTGACAGTGAGTGCGGAGTGACAGTGAGTGCGGAGTGACAGTGAGTGCAGAGTGACAGTGAGTGCGGAGTGACAGTGAGTGCGGAGTGACAGTGAGTGCAGAGTGAGTGCAGAGTGACAGTGAGTGCGGAGTGACAGTGAGTGCGGAGTGACAGTGAGTGCAGAGTGACAGTGAGTGCAGAGTGACAGTGAGTGCAGAGTGACAGTGAGTGCAGAGTGACAGTGAGTGCAGAGTGACAGTGAGTGCAGAGTGCGTGCAGAGTGACAGTGAGTGCAGAGTGCGTGCAGAGTGACAGTGAGTGCAGAGTGAGTGCAGAGTGAGTGCAGAGTGACAGTGAGTGCAGAGTGACAGTGAGTGCAGAGTGACAGTGAGTGCAGAGTGACAGTGAGTGCAGAGTGACAGTGAGTGCAGAGTGACAGTGAGTGCAGAGTGACAGTGAGTGCAGAGTGACAGTGAGTGCAGAGTGACAGTGAGTGCAGAGTGCGTGCAGAGTGACAGTGAGTGCAGAGTGCGTGCAGAGTGACAGTGAGTGCAGAGTGAGTGCAGAGTGAGTGCAGAGTGACAGTGAGTGCGGAGTGACAGTGAGTGCGGAGTGACAGTGAGTGCGGAGTGACAGTGAGTGCTGAGTGACAGTGAGTGCGGAGTGACAGTGAGTGCGGAGTGACAGTGAGTGCGGAGTGACAGTGAGTGCAGAGTGAGTGCAGAGTGACAGTGAGTGCGGAGTGACAGTGAGTGCGGAGTGACAGTGAGTGCAGAGTGACAGTGAGTGCAGAGTGACAGTGAGTGCAGAGTGACAGTGAGTGCAGAGTGACAGTGAGTGCAGAGTGACAGTGAGTGCAGAGTGACAGTGAGTGCAGAGTGACAGTGAGTGCAGAGTGCGTGCAGAGTGACAGTGAGTGCAGAGTGCGTGCAGAGTGACAGTGAGTGCAGAGTGAGTGCAGAGTGAGTGCAGAGTGACAGTGAGTGCAGAGTGACAGTGAGTGCAGAGTGACAGTGAGTGCAGAGTGACAGTGAGTGCAGAGTGACAGTGAGTGCAGAGTGACAGTGAGTGCAGAGTGACAGTGAGTGCAGAGTGACAGTGAGTGCAGAGTGCGTGCAGAGTGACAGTGAGTGCAGAGTGCGTGCAGAGTGACAGTGAGTGCAGAGTGAGTGCAGAGTGAGTGCAGAGTGACAGTGAGTGCAGAGTGACAGTGAGTGCAGAGTGACAGTGAGTGCAGAGTGACAGTGAGTGCAGAGTGACAGTGAGTGCAGAGTGACAGTGAGTGCAGAGTGCGTGCAGAGTGACAGTGAGTGCAGAGTGACAGTGAGTGCAGAGTGACAGTGAGTGCAGAGTGACAGTGAGTGCAGAGTGAGTGCAGAGTGACAGTGAGTGCAGAGTGAGTGCAGAGTGACAGTGAGTGCAGAGTGAGTGCAGAGTGACAGTGAGTGCAGAGTGCGTGCAGAGTGACAGTGAGTGCAGAGTGACAGTGAGTGCAGAGTGACAGTGAGTACAGTCACTCAGCACCACCACATTATCACTCAGAACCACCACAGCATCACTCAGAACCACCACAGCACCACTCAGCACCACCACAGCATCACTCAGCACCACCACAGCACCACCATAGCACCACTCAGCACCACCACAGCATCACCACAGCCCCATTCAGCACCACCACAGCATCACTCAGCACCACCACAGCACAAATATGTTCTCTCAATGTTTCAAGCTTTATTACAAATGTCACAAAAAGATGTTAATATTTCACTTCTGTTCTTGGATTTTGTTACAATAAAATACACTGAACATAATCTTCACAAAAGTTATTTACAAAAGTTTAAGCTATTGCCATTATAAATTACAATCACTTTTATTAAGTATTAAAAAAAATTAAAAGCCATTGTTATTTGTAATATCAATACATCTAAGTCACGTAAATACAAATGTTGCATTACAAATGCTATAGGTGTCACATTTGCGAAAGTTATAACTATTGGCATTGTAAATGACAAAGCTATTAATTTAGCTATTTTCAAAACCAACACATAAATGAAGATTTGGTGAATTTCCATTAAAATATTTGACTTTTTTACTAAGATATTATTATACTGTTTTATGCAAACAAAATTTAGATACTGCATAAATAACTTTAATAAAACATATTTTAAATGTAGCTTTTTATGTAAAAAAAAACTATAGCATAAAGCAAAAAACAATTGCCATTTACAATGCTAATAGCTCAAACTTAAATAATGCGAGACCTATTGCATTGCAAATGCTTGTTTCTACATATTATTGAAATTTTTTACTTTGACTATTTATATATATTTTGTCGATATTTTTGTACTTGATATTTTTTTTTCATTATTTTAATCGATATTTTGACCAACGATATTTTTGAGATCGATATTTTATTATTATCGATATTTTTAACTCGATATTTTGTCCATTCGATATTTTTTTAGTCGATATTTTGTCTGTGCACCCTACGATCTGCCTACCTCTTCCTCGCCGACACCCCCCAGATCTGCTGAACCAGCAGCGTAGGACTCTCCTTCTCACACCTGGCGGCCAAGCATGGAAGAACCTTCCCTTCCCCTCAGGACCGCCCCCTCGCTCCAGCAAATCAGGACGGAACTCAAGACCGGGATGTTGAAATGAACAGAGCACCATGCAGCAGCGAGCAACTCCAGCGCCTTGAGACCCTCGCAGGTGACTTGCTGCGCTTTATAAATCCCTGATGGATTGAGTGAGGGAGTGACTTCGCACACACAACAAACCCAATGCCTGGCTCTGGTTAGTGCTTTTAGAAACCCCAGGCCTATTTGCACATGTAGAGAATGCAGGGCTTTGATATGGTGACCAGTAAGGCAAAGCACTGGGCTCAAGTTCCTCCTGAAACCCCAGATGTATTCATAGTGCTTCCATGGTTAGGCGCTATACTCAAAATAACTTGGGGGCCTACAGATGATGTCATTTTTGGGGACGGGGGAGGGGTTTGATTTAGACCTGGCATCTGGTTTCAGAAACATTTCTTTGGTTACAGACAGGGGCGTCGTGAACCCCCTGCCCCCCACTACCCCCCCCCCCCCCCGGCTTCAGCAGGGGTGAGGTTCTTAATGGGCCTCTTATCTGCAACTTGGCAGATAATAGCTCTCAATTAACTCTACTAAAAAGTACCGAAAGATGGGCTGATAGAAAAAGCAAAGAAGGATGGATGAGTGGGTGAATTTCATGTGTGGGCGAAGGAATGGTTGAATGAAAGGACGGCTGGGTGAGTAGAAGGATGGATGAATGAGTGGTTGACATGATGAATGGTTGAAAGGATGGATGGATGAGGGGTGAAGGGATGGGTGGGTAAATGATGTATGGGTCTGCAAAAGTATGTATGGGTAGAAGGATGGATGGACGGATGGATGGGTGAAAGTATTGATGAATGAATGTGTAAAGGATGGTTGAATGAGTGAGTCAGAGAATGGGTCGATGGGTGAGTGAAAGGATGGATGGGTGAAAGGATTGATGAATGAATGGGTAAAAAGATGGGGAATGAGTGGGTGAGAGAATGGGTGGATGAGCGGGTGAGAGAATAGGTAGATGAGTGAATGAAAGGATTGCAGAGTAAAAGGAAATCTGAGTAAAAGATGGATGGATGGAAATAAAAATGGAAATCTGAGAGAATGGACCAATGAATGGGCAGGTTGGTGGGTAGATGTGTGTGGAAGAATGTCAGGGTAAATGGACATCTGGAAATGGACGGACGGATGGATGACGGATGGAATGATGGTGGTTGAAAGCATGGCAGTGCAAATGAAATATGAGAGGGTGGATGAATCAGTGGGTGAAAGGATAGCAGAGTAAGTGGAAATCTGAAAGCATGGGTGGAGGAAAGAATGGCAGAGTAAATGGAGATCTGAGAGGAAGGATGGATGACAGAATGGCCTGCCCAAGAACAGAGAATAATAGAGGTGTCCACAAGCTCACATGACCTCCCCACAGTTTCAGAGGATCCAGAAAAACGTGTGTAATCCAGAAAACATGGCCAATGGGGCACCGGTAACATGGGACGCTCACGTGCATACCAGCGCAAGAGGTGTTCTCTTGGCCACGCCTACTCCCCTCCTCGACCCCATCACCTCCCTCTTTGTCATGTCAGCCCCTTCCCAGTTCTTCACTCTCTTCTCTTTCGCCAGGTCCTCCGCTCGCCTTACTCAAGAGACACCTCTTTTCATGGACATTTCATCTCTGAAGTTGGACCCCTTTATTCGAGCAGTTGTCAGCTGTCTCCGCGGACCCAAGTTCCGAAGCCCTGCGCATCCTCAGCTCCAGAGGCCATCTCCGAATGGTTGATGGTCCTCTGGAGTGGACATGGGTGATACTTTCTCCTGAAGCCGTTGTCTTATCCAACTTGACATTCTCTCATTTCAGGAGCCCTGCGAGCGGGTTCGGAAACCAGTCAAAATCAACGCGGGGTATACCCAAATCACCCTTTTATACCTGGGTATGGGACGTACTTTTATCCAATAGAAAATGGTATAAAGGAAGAAATACAGAACAAGTTTTGAGTAGAGCACATTTAATTACCCTCTGCACAATTAATATTCTTGTATCAAAACATGTTTATGACGCACATGAACAATGGCACCTAATCAATGAAGTAAACACAGAAATGTCAGATATCACAACATTCTGTACATTAATAAAAAACAAAAAAACATAACACAGTAACCCTAAAATATTATTCTCGCTAGTGTCCCCCTTACAATTCTGGACGGACCACTTAGAGGTAGTCCAGGTGGCACACTTAAGGCTAGTCAACTAGTACACCTCGTTCTGGTGTGACGCCCTACAAATCCACAAATCACTATAAGTCCAATGACTTTTCCTTAGAAGTGTCAACGTGAGTGACCACGTTTCAGCCTATTCTTCTTAGGCCTCCTCAGGACGGGGAACAGCATTTACAACGCAACTTTTACCACGCACTACCTTTACCACGCAACTTTTACAACGCAAGTCGTTACAAGGACTTGCGCTGGGGGGCGCTGTAGGATAGGGAATGGTTTAATTTACTATCCCAAACCTTCCCTACTATCCACGGGGACTGGAGTTGGAATAGTAAATTAAACTATAAACTATCCAGCGCCCCCCAACGCAAGTCGTTGTAACGACTTGCGTTGTAAAAGTTGCGTGGTAAAGGCATGTGTTGTAAAAGCATGCGTAGTAACAACATACATCCAGCTGGCTAAGATTTGTGACTGCCCGTATCACCGACATGTGCCTGCCTGTAACACCAACAAGTGACCATACACCAGTGCCGCAACAACTAACAGCATATTGTGTATTAGTATGCCCAATATTAGTTCACTAAATATACACACTGCAGAACAAGCAGGACAAACTACCGCTTCACCCCTACCAAAACTGACTACATTGTGAGATACAAATTAAATTAAATAAATGCTGTGAGGGGCTGCAAGGCAGACATCCAAGGACCAGTGGAGCACGTCCCCAACCACAAGGGGGAGTTGGGAGGCTGCCCCACCAGCAGACAAGCCTCAGGGGGGGAAGGGGAAGGCCCCAGCCAACTGTGTCATGGTACCTGAGGATGGGGCATGGTAGGAGGGAGGCGCGGGTCAGAGGTGAGGAGGGGCACAGGAGGTAGAAAGACCAGAGGTGAGTAAGTGAACATTTACCCAAGCTGTGGGTGTCTGGAAGGGCCATGCAGGGGTGATAGGTGGAGGCGGGAACTTACAAAGGGACACAGTGCCCATCAACACAGGGTGGCTGTGGTGTGCTGAGGGTATGTTTCAATATGTTTTGCGATCGGGCTGTACTTGCTTGTTTGTTATTTTAACCTATCTAGTATATGTATTTGCTTGCTCGACATTTTTAAATCTATTCTACTGCAGTGCATTATTAATTATTTACAACATATCCTTGTAGCCATTGCCTTGTGTTTTAATTGAGAAAAATAAAGTTTGATTAAAAATAAAAACAAAGGGCGTAGAAGTGCTTAGGTGGAAAAAAGAGGTGATCAGAGGAAAGGTGGGAGGTGTTGGTGACACAGGAGACTGTCAGGGTTTGGAAGAGGAGAGGGGCGGGGCCCAGTCTGTGGAGGCGCGACTAGAATCACTTCTTTCTTTGACTCACGTGACAGGGTGATGGGACAGCTCACCGGGCCAAGTCTTGTGAGGACTGGCTTCCACCCTGGCCTGGCCAGCTGCCAGACACTCAGAGTGACATGACACGTCCTGCTGGGCTGGGTGTCCCAATACACACTCAAACACACACAGGCAGGCACCGGCACATAGACACACGTGAACAGAAGCAAGCCCACGCGCCAAGGGACGAAAGACACAACAAGCCCAGGATTGTTTGAGAGCACACCTTCCTCCTGCCAACAGACTTTGAAGCTAAGCCAATGCTTGGCTGCCTTCCAGCCTGTGAGAGCCTCAACCAGCAGACAAACCCACACATGCATAATATGTGACGTGAGAGTGGAGGATTCTTTGCCTGTCCAAAGGAAGGCACATTTTGGTGTAAGAGGGGTCCTTTCTGCCCCTGAGTCAATGGTGAATCTTGTTCTTCCAGTGAGGAGAGTTAGAGGGAGGGGAGGAGGTCACCAGGCTCAGGTACATCCGTTCCCAGGCACTGAGACCCAACCAACCACCTTATTTACTAAGGTTTTGTGCGGGTGATCACTTGACATAACGCAATGCAAAATACGTCACTAATTTACTAAACATTTACTGCGTGAGCACAGCGCTAACTTGTCCTGCGTGGCATGAGCGCCTGAGCAACCTTAGAAAATAAATGCCCAAATTCTTCAGTTTAAAGGGTGTTTGTGCCCAATTTCCCATGCAGCCTTCGCTACCTGTGGGCACTACACTCTGCGCGGGTGAATGGCTGGTACAGGCGGGCAGCTCCGCGGCTGTCTGTGTCTACAAGGTGAGTCATATGCTCAGAGGACTGTGGGTCTGATTTAGACTTTGGTGTAGAGGGTACTCGTACCCTCTCAGCTAAATCAAAGTACCGCCCGCCGCATTAAGAGTCAGGTGGGACGCCAGCATGTAGACGACGGAGACTACGCCATCTCTGCCGCCTTCATAAATCAATCAATCAATCAGAGGTTTGTAAAGCGCGCTACTCACCCGTGAGAGTCTCAAGGCGCTGGGGGCGGGGAGGGTTCAGCTCCAGGTCAGCCGAAAAGCCTTACATACACCTCCGGCAGCCGAAAGGAGTAAGAGCCATTGGCGGGTGGCCTTGTGTCTGGCCACCCTATTTAAAGTGGGCGAATACGTGGCCAGCTTTCGTTTTCACATATCCACATACAAAACGTGGCAGTACGTGGAAGCAAAAGCCTTTAATTGACCATCACACCACTGGTGAGATGGTCATTATGGTTTTATTTTCAATAACAAAATCCTGCTTTAGGATTTTGTTTTTAAAAACAATAACATCTTGACCTCTTGACATACCGCTCTGCCATGTTGATGGAGCCGTATCGCCAACGTTTAAAGCCGATTCCTGGAAATGCAAGCGATGTCCTCTGGACCGACAGACTTCTCTAAATTTGGCAGGCTGAGCGCCCTCACCATGGCAGGAGTAAAATACGCCAGCACGGCGATGGTACATACTATGATCGGCAAACAACAACCTAGGCAATCATGATTAAAATTCAATAATGAACACAAAGATATTAAAGGAAAGAGAGCTACCGGTGTAATCAGATTCTAGTATTTATTGACATATATATTTAAAAAAGCATGAATTTCATATACATAAAAAATTATAACAAATCAAATAATCACTATATATGAAAAGAGTTTTTAAATCAATATAACACACAATTATTGACTCGTTTCCAAAATAATGCATAAATGGGAAGTGGCATAATAATTCTCGACGTGCGTTTCCGCGACCAGCGCCTTCTTCTGGAGGATGATGAATGGGTGAAGATGCCTTCAAGGGAATTTATTTTATGCGTGCTTAATTATTTAGACTAATTTTAGGAAGGATCGATTAGTGATCCTTATTAAGAATCAATCAAACACTGTGGAGTTTCAATTCAGTTTAAACAATTTGTTTCAACAAGACACAACATACAAAAAACAACACAAGGTGTATTAGAAAAATATAATTTTATCCCAAAAAATTTTTAAGAAATCACTTCATATACAGATAAGTGAACAAACAGAAAATTAGGACTGTGGGTACACACATAAGTAAATTAATACGTGACTCAACAGAACCTAAAAACACCTATCCCAAATCACACTGAATAAAACAAGACAGGGATAAGATGAAATGTCGACGTTTCGGTTTCCTATGAATTAATTGCGGAAACCATCTTCAGGACTGAAGTCAATTGGGGGTCTGTATAGAGAAAATTGCAATCTGAAATAAAAATATTTACAGTTACAAGTCTAAACTGACTATAAATATAACACCTTGGTGACATAACAAAGAACATTTATAAGACAACAAATATATATCAAACAGTGACATAGTGATGAAAACCTTACAAAGACATACTGGACCTAAATTTCATTGGACTGATCATTTCAATATAAACATATGTACATTTTGTTCTTGTTTAATGTTGATCCACATAAATCATAAAGTATTTTAAGTACTGGCTTATTAGATAGTGGGTCATTTAGTAAACCGGCAGTAGTCTCTGTAGCACGGTAACCTTACTGATCACTTGCATATCAAAAGAGAAAAACATTGCATTTCACGTTATCATGGTTCTACATTTCAGTTCATGAATATGCCTTTCAGTTCATAAGCCACCAAATATAACATTGGGGGGTCACAATATTCAATATTTCATTTCTATCTGAACATGGCCATTTAAGAAAAGAAAAGGAAGAGACAATGCTGTTATAAATATTAAACATCATTCTTTTCCTATCAAGCGGATGCTATATGAAATCAAATCAATAATGGATCTCAATTACCTGACTTCCTAACGCTGCCCGACTATCTGGCCAGAAACCTCCTTTTAAATAAAAGCTAGCATCAATACAGCGAAGCCCACAAACTTGTTTTCAAAGTCAAGAAGTCAACTAACATACCAAATAGGTAAACCTCTTTTAGTATTCTTGTACTCCCTTTGAATTATAAATAAGTCAGTTTATATAGTAATCTTGATATTTATATTCAGAAGCGGTTCCACCTTGAAAATAGACCGTGGCAGCCCTCAGGCAATCATAGTCGGGCAGCGTTAGGAAGTCAGGTAATTGAGATCCATTATTGATTATAATTCCAGCAGCTCAGTCTGGCCTAATGGAGCAGGCAGCCTTCAATAGTGAAGTACGGTTTTGGTTGTAAGTCACTACTAGGACATGCCACACACATCAGGGCTTGTCCTACCTTACACCTACAACGCACCCTGCCCGCAGGCCTACCAAAGGGGTGACTAACATGTAGTCAAGGGAAGGTTCGGGGGCTGGCAAGTGGGTGCACTTGCCCAGCTAGCGTGACAGTACGAGACCGCACGCGGGTTCTGCGGTCGCAGTCCCCAGACACATCTTTACGGCTGCTTCGGTGGGTGGCGCAACCAGCGCTGCAGGCCCACTAGCAGTATTGGCATCTACAAGCCCCGGCACTCCTAGTGCACTTTACTAGGGACTAACAGTAAATCGAATGAACCAATCATGGATACCAATCACATGTACAATTTACAGTAGGGAGCACTTGCACTGCGGCACGGGTCGGCCGTGGCGCAGTGCCCTGAGTATCGGAAAACCAGCAAAACATCGGAGGCACATCAGCAAAAAGTGGAAGGGAAACTCACGCCAAGGTGCCAGGTCTAACACAAGTTTTAAGTTGCTTTCTGAATGCTAAATGGTTCTGAGTGAGACGAAGGTGAGTGGGGAGTGAGTTCCAGGATTTAGCAGCCAGGTAGGAGAATGATCTACCTCCCATGGTGGTTTTATTGATGCAAGGTACGGTAGCAAGGGCTTGGTTGGAGGATCATAGCTGGCGGGAGGGGGGTGTAGAAGGAAAGTCGTGTGTTGAGGCAATCGGGTCCGAGTTCGTAAAGTGCTTTGTGTGCGTGGGTTAGGAGGCGGAAAGTAATCCTCCTATTGACGGGGAGCCAGTGGAGTTTTTTCAGGTGACTGGAGATGTGGTCTTTACGCAGGATGTCTAGTAGGAGTCTGGCTAATGCGTTCTGGATGCGTTGGAGTTTTTTCTGGAGTTTTGCGGTGGTACCGGCGTATAGGGTGTTTCCGTAGTCCAGGCGGCTTGTAACCAGTGCATGGGTGACCATTTTTCTGGTTTCGGTGGGGATCCAGCGAAATGTTTTTTTGAGCATGTGAAGAATGTTGAAGCAAGATGATGAGACGGCGCTGACCTGTCTGGACATCGAGAGTGAGGAGTCTAAGATGACGCCCAGGTTCGGTGCGTGATCCGTCGGGATGGGTGCTTTTCCAAGAGCCTCTGGCCACCAGGAGTCATCCCAGGCGGAGGGGGAGGTTCCTAAGATAAGGACTTCTGTTTTATCTGAGTTAAGTTTTAGACGGCTATGCTTCATCCATTCGGCTACTTCTTTCATTCCTTCATGTAGGTTGGTTTTGGCGGTATTAGGGTCTTTGGTGAGTGAGAGGATCAGTTGGGTGTCATCAGCGTAGGAGATGATGTTGAGGTTGTGTTGGCGTGCGATGGCTGCGAGGGGGCTCATGTATACGTTGAAGAGAGTGGGGCTGAGAGAGGATCCTTGTGGTACGCCGCAGATGACTTCAGTGGCCTCTGACTTGAATGGTGGGAGGCGGACTCACTGGGTTCTTCCGGTGAGGAACGAGGTGATCCATTCCAGTGCTTTTCCTTGGATTCCGATGTTTCTGAGGCGCTGTAGAAGGGTGTTATGGCAGACTGTGTCGAAGGCTGCGGAGAGGTCGAGGAGGATGAGGGCGACTGTGTCTCCATTGTCCAGTAGATTTCGAATGTCGTCTGTTGCGGCGATGAGGGCGGTCTCCGTGCTGTGTTTGGCTCGGAAGCCGGACTGTGAGGGGTCGAGGGATTTGTTGGTTTCGAGGAAGGCGGCGAGCTGGTTGTTGATGGCTTTCTCGATGACTTTGGTCGGGAATGGTAGGAGCGAGATGGGTCGGTAGTTTTTGAGTTCGGTGGGGTCCGCTGTGGGTTTTTTCAGAAGGGTGCTGAGTTCGGCGTGTTTCCAGCTTTCTGGGAAGGTGGCGGAGTTGAGGGAGCAGTTGATGACGTCTCGGAGGTGTGGTGCTATGATGGAATCAGCTTTGTTGAAGATGTGGTGAGGGCATGGGTCTGTGGGGGATCCTGAGTGGATGGAGTTCATCAGGCGGATGGTGTCCTCAGTGGAGATAGGGTTCCAGTCATTAAGGATGTTCAAGGGGGGTGAAGGTACGGCGGAGGGTTGGGTGGGTTGGTCTTCGGGTCGGTTGTCGAAGCTGTTGTGCATTTCTGCGATTTTGTTGAGGAAGAAGGAAGCTAGGGAGTCGCAGAGGGCTTGAGAGGGGGTGATGTCGTTGGAGTTGGCTGAGGGGTTGGTAAATTGTTTGACGATGTTGAATAATTCCTTGCTGTTGTGGGCGTTGTTATCTAGTCGGTCTTTGAATGCGGCTTTCTTGGCAGACCGGATTAGTTGGTGGTGTATGCAGGTGGCGTTTTTGAAGGCATCCCTGGTGCTGGTGTTTGGGTCTTTTTTCCAGGCCTTCTCGAGGGAGCGACAGAGTTTCTTCGATTTCTTAATATCATCGTTGAACCAGGAGGCGTTTTTGCTGCCTAGTTTGGTTTGATGTTTTTTCAATGGTGCTAGGATGTCGGCGCTGTTGGATAGCCATTGGGTGAGGTTAATGGCTGCTTGGTCGGGGTTTGAGGAGTGGACAAGGGGGTTTTGAAGCAGCGATGAGGAGATCTGGTCGATGGTGATTTTGTTCCAGTTTCTTCGTAGAGTAGGATGAGGGAGGTTGTGAGTTGTGGTCTTATTGTAGGTAAAGTGAACGCAGCTGTGGTCCGTCCAATGTAGAGTTGTGGTGTGACTGAAGGAGATATGTTTGCTGGAGGAGAAGATAGGGTCGAGTGTGTGACCTGCGATGTGGGTGGGGGTATTAACAAGTTGTTTGAGTCCGAGGTTGGCGAGATTGTCCAAAAGGGTGGTGGCGTTGCTGTCATTGCAATTTTCCAGGTGAAAGTTGAGGTCTCCCAGTAGAATGTATTCCTCGGAGGGGAGGGCGTGATAAAGTCGTGATGTCGTCACTGAATTGTGCTCGGGGTCCTGGTGGCCTGTAGAGGAGGGTGCCTCTGAGTGTGGTCTTGGGGTCGGTGTGGATCTGGAAGTGAAGGTGTTCTGCGCTGGCAAGGTTGACGTCTGAGCTGGTAGAGATGCGGATGGAGTTCTTATGGACGATGGCGATGCCTCCTCCAGTTTGGTCGGTGCGGTCCTTACGGATGATCTTGTATCCTTCCGGGATGGCAATGGTTATGTCTGGGGCTGATGAGGCGTTCATCCATGTTTCAGACCACTATTCGAAAAAACCTCAGCCGACACCAGCAAACTCAAATACTACCAGCCAGTCTCCATGCTCCCATTACCAGCGAAGGTACGGAAAAGATCATCAACAATAAACTCATGACACACCTGGAGCTTCTTGATGCCTGCCAATCCGCAGCAATCACAGCACCTTCACCTTACTTCCAGAATTCCAAAAGGCCCTCAAGAGCTGGCTGTTCGAAAGAGCCTCTGGGACTTGCAAGCGCCCGGATACCCCATTTGGTGATTAGTAGCGCTTTATAAACCCTGATAGATGTGCCGTCCAAGTCCTGTTTGAAAGTCAGAGTTGACTAGAAAGCCCTTGGTCCCAGCAGGCCAGCGCCACTCACTCATCTGACTTTCGTTCAGTTCTGAAATGCTTTCTGTTAAATTTGTATTATTATGTATGTTTATATACCTCAGCGAGTCACCGATTATGCTTAATGACTTTTGATAATTAATGTGCCCGTATATTTTAGCGTATTTGCATGTGTGGTCAAGTAATATGTCCATTGCATTAACGTCATTGGTATCACAGTGACTAAAGCTTTGGAGCTGAGGGGTGCCACAGCCAGGGCAGGGGCTCCTGGTGAGAGGAGGTGTGTCACACATAACTAGGGATTACCATGCAACTGTTTTGGATGGCAGCGGGCGCACTGCACAAAAGGCAAGGAGTTAGGATAAACAGCAGCTATCCTCAACACGGGTGGTGGCCCCTCTGAGCCGGGGGACCCTCCAGTGCAGCTTGGCTTTGGGCACCTCTGGACCAGGGGGCCCTCCAGTGCAGCTTGGCTTTGGGCACCTCTGGACCAGGACTCACTGCAGTAGAGCTTGCCTTTGGGCACCTCTGGGTCAGGGAGCTCTCCAGTGCAGCTTCACTGGGGGGGCCCTCTGGACCAGAGGGCACTACAGTGCAGCTTCACTGGGGACCCCTCTGGACCAGAGGGCCCTCCAGTGCAGCTTGGCTTTGGACACCTCTGCGCCAGGGGGCCCTCCAGTGCAGCTTGGCTTTGGGCACCTCTGGGTCAGGGGTCTCTCCAGTGCAGCTTGGCTTTGGGCACCTCTGGACCAGGGGGGCCTCCAGTGCAGCTTGGCTTTGGGCACCTCTGGACTAGGGGGCCCTCCAGTGCAGCTTGGCTTTGGGCACCTCTGGACCAGGGGGCCCTCCAGTGCAGCTTCACTGGGGGCCCCTCTGGACCAGAGGGCCCTCCAGTGCAGCTTGGCCTTGGACACCTCTGCGCCAGGGGGCCCTCCAGTGCAGCTTGGCTTTGGGCACCTCTGGACCAGGGGGGCCTCCAGTGCAGCTTCACTGGGGGCCCCTCTGGACCAGAGGGCCCTCCAGTGCAGCTTGGCTTTGGACACCTCTGCGCCAGGGGGCCCTCCAGTGCAGCTTGGCTTTGGGCACCTCTGGGTCAGGGGTCTCTCCAGTGCAGCTTGCCTTTGTACACCTCTGGTCCAGGGGTCCCTCCAGTGCAGCTTGGCTTTGGGCACCTCTGGACCAGGGGGCCCTCCAGTGCAGCTTGGCTTTGGGCACCTCTGAACCACGGGGCCCTCCAGTGCAGCTTGGCTTTGGGCACCTCTGGATGGGGACGCCCTCCAGTGTAGCTTGGCTTTGGGCACCTCTGGATGGGGACACCCTCCAGTGCAGCTTGGCTTTGGGCACCTCTGGGCCAGGATGCTCTCGGGTGCAGCTTGACTTTGGGCACCTCTGGACCTGGGGCCCTCCAGTGCAGCTTGGCGTTGGGCACCTCTGGACCAGGACGCCCTCCAGTGCAGCTTGGCGTTGGGCACCTCTGGACCGGGATGCCCTCTAGTGCAGCTTGGCTTTGGGCACCTCTGGGCCAGGGGGGCCTCCAGTGCAGCTTGGCTTTGGGCACCTCTGGACCGGGACGCCCTCTAGTGCAGCTTGGCTTTAGGCACCTCTGGGCCAGGGGGGCCTCCAGTGCAGCTTGGATTTGGGCTGTGAGGAGGCTGGCTACATGTCTACGCACTCTCAGCCATGCAGATTAGTCCAGAGATGGACTGGGTCACATATCAACCTGTTCTTATGCTAACAGTAGATCCATATGAGGAAACAGCGTTTACATTGCTGTTGTTACCACGCGTGGCTTTACAACGCAACCTAGCGTAAGTCGTAGAAACGACTTGCACTAGGTGGTGTGCAACACCAGGGAATGTGTTGGATTCTAAATCCAACACATTCTCTGCTGTTGCGCTTACTGGAGTAGGAATAGTAATTTATACTATTCCTAACTCCAGCGTTCCATCTAGTGGAAGTCGTAGAAACGACTTGCGATGTGTAAAGCCACGCGTGTAACAACGCGGTCGTTGTAACGACTGCGTTGTAACCTACTGCGAGATAATAAATAGCATAGTAACGTCAAACATTCATCAATATAGCCTTATAGCCTGCCGTAGCGGGCTATACCGGCTATTAAAGGCCCGCTGAATCGTTAAAGGCCCGAGCCGAAGGCGAGGGACTTTAATGAGACAGCGGGACTTTAATTGCCGGTATAGCCCTGCTACGTAGGGCTATAAGGCTATTAGAACATTCTGCCACTAGAGGGCAGAATGTTCTAACAAATTAAACAAAGGGTTCTCGAAAACTCGAGGGGATATAAATCCCTTCGAGCTTCGAGAAGCCTTTGTAGAACATTGGACTGTTGCTCTGCGGGCCTTTACCGGCCCGTAGAAGCAGGGAGCACTCCATTGTCTGCAATGGAGCTCCCAACATTCCAATGTTCTAATATGGGATGGGGTCTTCTTTTATGTGACCTATAAACCCCCCTCCTTCATGTAACGTTAAACCAAAAGAATCTGTTCTTCTATAATGAAATTAAGTAAAACAGTTCTTATGTACACATCTGTCCACATTCAAAGCACTCGTCACCCACAGGGTCTTGTCCACACTAAAACTGACTAATAATGGATACAAAACTAAATAAAATACACACTTATACACACAGAAACACATACATGTGCTAAGAAATACTCATGCATACAGTTGGGTACACATTTACATACCCACCTACAGACATACAAATACACATATACTTATACATATATACAGAGAAATAAACACAGATACACTCATGCAAACAAACATGCTACGATAGACACACTCATAGATACATATACCTACATGTGTATACAAACGGGCACACAAACATACAAAGAAACATGCATACACAAATACATACTTACATAGATAGGCAAACATTCATGCATGCACGAATATATACACCCACATTTGCACATACAGACACATACACACTAACATACACGCCCACTTGCATACATGAACACATACAGACATATACACAGACATGCATGTACACAGACTCATACATACAGTACTTGTCTTCACAATTGGGAAACTCAGCCTGTGGGCCTCTGACTATTTATCTAATGCAGAAGATGTTCCACCCGTGCACTGGCACTGAAATCGCAGGGCAAATGTTTACATATTCACTCCAGTGAAATGGGAGGTTGCTCTTCCTTTGGCTGCCAATCTGGGTCCAGAGTGTGGGCAGCGCTCTAGGGTTGCGGGTTTAGGAGGAAGGGGAGAAGCAATGTGGTGCTGTAGCGCCAGCGCATACGGCAGCGAGTGTGCAAGCTCACAGTCGACCCTGGTACATACGGCTGGGGGTGTTGGTTTAGGTATTTTTTTTGTTGCAGGCTGTTATTGCGGAGGAGCAAGCACAAGAAGACAAACTGTTCAGCTGATTGGGAAAAAAAGATGAGGGGAAGTAAGAACCGGCAAAGTACAATGGAGCCAAGATTTAGGGCAAGGACGATTGGGAGAAAGATGAGGAGGGGGTGTAAGAATGAACAAAGTACAATGGAGCCAAGATTTGGGGAAAGGACGAATGGGGAAAGGATGAGGGAGTGTAAGAACTATCAAATTACAATGGAGCAAAGATTTGGGGCAAGGAAGATTGTGGAAAAGATGAGTTGAGGGGTGTAAGAATGAGCAAAGTACAATGGAGCCAAGATTTGGGGCAAGGACAATTGTAGAAAAGATGAGGGGGTGTAAGAATGAGCAACGTACATTGGAGCCAAGATTTGGGGTAAGGACGATCAGGGGAATGATGAGGGGGTTGTGAGAATTAACAAAGTACAAAGGAGCCAAGATTTAGGGCAAGGACGATTGAGGAAAAGATGAGGGGGTGTAAGAGCGAGCAAAGTACAGTGGAGCCAAGATTTATGGGAAGGACGATTGGGGAAAAGATGAGGTGGTGAAAGAATGAGCAAAGTACATTGGAGCCAAGATTAGGGGCAAGGACGATTGGGGGAAAGATGAGGGGGTGTAAGAGCGAGCAAAGTACATTGGAGCCAATATTTTGGGGGAAGCACGATTAGGGAAAAGATGAGGGGGGAGTAAAAATGAGCAAAGTACAATGGAGCCAAGATTCGGAGCAAGGGCGATTGGGAGAAAGATGAGGAGGGGGTGTAAGAATGAATAAGTACAATGGAGCCAAGATTTGGGGCAAGTACGAATGGGGAAAAGATGAGGGGGTGTAAGAACTAGCAAAGTACAATGGAGCAAAGATTTGGGGCAACGACGATTGTGGAAAAGATGAGGGGGGTGTAAGAATGAGCAAAGTACAATGGAGCCAAGATTTGGGGCAAGGACAATTGGGGAAAGATGAGGGGGGTGTAAGAATGAGCAAAGTGCAATGGAGCCAAGATTTGGGGTAAGGAGGATTCGGGAAAAGATGAGTGTTGGACTTGGCCCTTCTGGCAGGTTCACCCCTAAACTTTTTGCTTTGATATGTGACTTTGTGTTAGTTGTTTTTGGCTTCTGCGCACTTTAACATTGTGTCCCAGTGTAAAGTGTGTGCACACTCTGAGTGTTTGTGGTGAGATTGGCCTGCCCTCCATAGAAATGCATTGGGAGTGTGAGCGTCTATGGTAATTCCTGAAGCGTGGGGAGTGCCAGGTCGAGTTTGGTATGTGCGGACTCGTGTGATTAAATGCTGCGCGATGATGTGTGCGGCGTTAATGTGTCTGGTGTGGAAGTGTCACTTCTAGAAGTTGGCATGTCTGTGTAATAAAGGTGAAATGACTGTCTGGCTTGTGATTGGCTGGAGCTGGCTGGTGTGCCTGGCTCCAGGAGTCAGGATGGTCTGCTCCGGTGGTGAATAGAGAGATTGACAGCCAGATGGGTAGGAGGAGTGCACCTGGGACCTGAATAGGGCTGGGCCTTCCCTACACAATGCTGGCTCCGCCCCCTGTGGTGCGACTGATGTACCTAGCCTGTCCAGTGAATGGGGAGAGGAGCTGAGCACAACAGAGTGCTCCAGAACCAGCTGCATCTGGTTTACCCACCACCCTGCAGCCAGAGACAAAGGAATTATGTGTATAAAAGAAGGGCTGTGACCCCATGAAAATGTTCTCTTCCTGATCCTACCTTGAGGGTGGCCTGCTGCTGCTGCTGGGCGCCAGGAGGACCGCCACTGGGGACTGCCTTCCTGCCTGGAGGGCCCTATGAGCTGGCCCATGGGTCCAGCCTTTGCCCCCCACCTCCTACCAAGACTTTTGCTGAGCTTTGACCTGGTCTTGGATCTTTGTTTCCTGTAGCGCCTGGAAGCGCTTTCTTTGCATCCTGAGAGAAGCAGCGCTGCTGTTTTCTCCTTCCAGCGCTGAGCTGCCTTTCTTCAAGAGGGAATCCCAGGCGTAGGGATTCCCCCCCCCTCCTCGTACACCTCGCGGGTACCCACCCCGCATATCTGCCGATTTGTGAAGTCCCTAGCGGGTGCCCACCACACCAGGGACTCTGTGCCGATATTTTCAGCTCCTAGCGGGTGCCCACTCCACTTTATAGGTTAATGAGAGGGAGCCTCCCCCTCATTTGTGGCCGATTCACCGCCGCCGGCCCGGGCCCCCAAGAAAATTGAAACCGGAAGTCAGGCCGAGTATTTCCTGAGGTGGGGCGGGACTTCCGTTTTCCCGAAGGAAGCCCCGCACCCACGTGATCACCCGAAATGAAGAGACGCGCCGGTCAAGAGCCCCGTAGTGTAGCTGAGGGGCAGAGAAGTGCTGCGGTCACTGGCGGGCTCCTGTGTTGTGAAGAGAGCCCCGCCCCCTTAAGAGGAAGGTCCCGTCTGTCCGAGAAGTGCTGGTGTCCGCGAGGCTCCCAGAGTGAAGGGAGAGCCCCGCAGCCCAGGAGAAGAGCCGCCTCAGGAAGCAGCGCCGGAAGTGGAGCCCCCGCCACAGGCCCCAGTAAGTGGGGCCCCGGTGTTCATTTGTGAAGAGGAGGGCTTCGTGGCACATTGCCGGTGCCCGCCCCTCTCCTCCTGCGGGTGCTGTCGTCGCGTTGGGCCCCCTTGTCTTGGTGGGAGTCCCAGAGCGGGACTCTTCGACGTTGGGGGCACGTGATTTCAGGGGTCCCCCGAGTGGGGCCCCCACAGTGAGCAGCTGCAACTTTCCTTTGGGGCATTTTTCTGTGTTAGAGTGACCCCGGGAGGCAGCGGCCGCTCCCACGTTGTCCCGCAGTCCTTGCTGATTTAGAGCCCAAGAGGCTCCACAGGGGCATTTGTTTTGGAGCCCACGAGGCTCCAGCGGGCATTTTGCGTCCAGAGCCTGCAAGGCTCCTTCGTTGTTTTTGGGCACTGTGTTATTTGGAAGCCTAGAGGAGAGCCAGGAGGCACGCTGGTGCCAGGCTCCGTTCCCCAGTTGCCTAGCACTTAGTGGGCAGCTGCATCGTTTAGGCCCCGCACAATCTTCTTTGCCTGCCTTCGCAGCCAGCCCAGACATTCAGGACATTGGGCCTGTGAGCCCCTGAGAGGCCAGGTTGGTCTTGGGTCAGTTCTGGGTACTTTTTGGCGCAACTGTGATTTCTGCATTTATGCAATGCCTTTTTTGCCTATACCCCTAAATGTATTTTTATGCTTAGGAGGTTGTTTTTCCTAATATAGGTCCTGCTAGTGAGTTTGTGGTTCTCTGCCTGATATATGCCTAAAGTGGTTAGGATTGCGTAGGGTGTACATACCTTTTACCATTGGTTACTGGTTGTGTGCTACATTTGCTATTTGGTGCTACAATTATTCTATGTTCTAAGTGGTACTCCTACAAAGTGCTATTTCTACAAAGTGCTAGTCCTACCAAGTGCTTATTCCTGACAGTGGTCCATGTGGCCCTGTCCTGTGTATATAATCCCCTGTAAATTCTGCCCGTGCCAGTGGCACAGTGTAAATTGTGTGTTTATTATCTAATGTGTTTGGTTAATACAAAGGCTATTTTTATATATAACCTTGTGTGGAGTTTCCGTTGTGGTGGACTTTGGGTGTTTTTGCTGGGTGCGCGCGCAAACGCTTTACAGCTGAGCTCGTCATGAGCACCCCCCCCCCCCCGCCTCCCAGCACAGCAGGGTAATAGCCCCATCAGCCAAGGAGTTACTTGTTGATTGCAAATTGCGATTAGCAACTAAGGAATACCTTCTTATTCATTCCTATGGGCCAAGAGGCCCATAGGAATTAATAGGAATTGCTCCCGCAATTTGCGAGTCACCAAGAGACACTCGCAAATTGCAGGCGCAATTTCAAGGGTGCCAGGGTTCCAAATGGACACCCTGTTGCACCCCTGAAATGTGCATGTGTGCACATGTGGCGCACATACATGCCCTAAGGCAGAGGTCTTCAAACTGGGGGGCGGGCCCCCCTAGGGGGCCTTAAGTGATCTCAGGGGGGGCGCCAGACTCTGGCCAGAAGAAATAATATGCTTTGTTTTCAGGCTAAAAAAATGAGCAGCGATAGGCACGTCTATATTGGGACATCATTAACATCCTTTGTCATTTAAATCCCGGCTGGGAGAAGGTGTCAAAAGGGAAGGGACTTCACATTTTCTCCAAGACCCACACTACTATTTCGAATAACCACACTGTGGATCCTTTGCACATTAGCAAGGCCTGCCTCACCGGAATGGTATGTTTGGAAATCCTGTATTTGTTTGCATTTTAAAAGC
This sequence comes from Lissotriton vulgaris, assembly GCF_964263255.1. Taxonomy (NCBI): domain Eukaryota; kingdom Metazoa; phylum Chordata; class Amphibia; order Caudata; family Salamandridae; genus Lissotriton; species Lissotriton vulgaris. Next base: position 799,737,358 of record NC_141700.1, on the reverse strand, counting down.
AGTGACAGAACTTAGCTACAATGTTTAAATAGGTCTAGACATATTTAAAAAAATTGCCAGTTAAATAGAATAATTGTGAAGTATTTTGAGGGGGGGCCTGGCGAATTGTTTTTCTACACTGGGGGGGGCGCGGAATTAAAATGTTTGAAAACCAATGCCCTAAGGGCATGAATGTGTGCCACATGGCACTTAAAAAAAGCAAAAAAGTGTTTTTTTAAAGGAAATCGCTAATTACCAGCAACTTGAAGTTGGTGGTAATTATAGATTCCTTAAGGCTAAAGTGCACTTTCTTTTGTGCTACTTACATTGCATTTAAGGAATCACAATTTGTGATTTCTTAATTGCAAGAGCAAAATAATGAATCACAATTTTGCGATTCTTTATTTTGCTAGTAGGTTTCAACTTACCTACATTGCTCGTTGCCAAATAGCGATCGCAAACGCTAAAATTCTGCAAATTTCAGCATTTGCGATCGCTACTCGGCCACCTACCTCTAAGTGTTTATTACAACTGCAATGAAGACACTAATTCTAGCTTGAACTTTTTTTTACAACTTTACCTGTTGTGAACCCCGTAGATTTTGCATCAATAAACGTTTTACAGTTTATACATAGTTAAAGGGCCTGCGTTGCCACAGAAGCCTCTGCTACATTACTAATACAATCAAGGCCTCCGATGGGAAGTCCAGACATGCCAACCCTCCCGATTCAGGCGTGAGACTACCGATTTCAAGGCGAGTCTGCTGCCTCCCGATTCCCGCCAGCAAAAACCCGATTCCTCGGGGGTTTCAGCTAACAGGGCTCTTGGTATTGTGTAAAGTGCCAATTCTTCCAGCAATAGTCAGAGTGGTCATGCAGTGGCTCTAGAAGGGGTGAAAAACCAACAAAGCGTCATTAACAAGGAAATGGTCTTTTAAAGGCCTGTGAAGTATTGGGGGGGCTGTGTGTGTGCACAGGAAGCTGTTTTAGCCCGGGTTGTCACACGGGGGAAGGGCGGGGGGGGGGGGGGGGAGCATGCACTGCCAGCAACCTGCCAGGCAAGTGCACAACACTTGCATCACCCTATCTCTGCATGCCATTGCGCTCCTTGATTCTAAAGGGTATGAAAAAACGTGCATTTGTGTTTCAAATATCAAATCCTGCAGCAGCACACTCCCATAGCCCATACATGCCAGTAACACGATTCAAGGCCCCATTCTCCCGATTTTTTTTTTAATCTCCGTCTTTGCTCTTCTGAAAAGTTGGCATGTATGAAAGTCACACATTTTTATGTTTTTTTCCTTGCAAAGTGAATTTTTGGATTGGTAAAAGCTGAATTCATTCAATGTTATGTAAAACAATTTGTACCGCGCACGTACACCGGAACGGTTTCTTGGCGCTTCAATTTCTTGGTACCTTCACGGAGCCTATTAATAATCTGACACATCTTTAAAAAAATACTTTTGATGACATTAAATATTCGTGCATGGGCTATAACGAGATGCAGGATACTTTAGGGCTTCTCCAACTTTCTGTGCCTGGCAGTGGAGCCTCCTTTGGCATCTATACATTCAATATTCACGGCGCAGTCGGGCAAAAACATGCCCAGCAATGTGAACACATTTATTAAAACACTTATTACTTCCTTCCACCCTCTGCCGGTGCAAACCAAAGAGATTTGGACAGGAGGCTTATTACTGCGCATGCGCAAACGTGACACCTCTTAGGCTCAGATGGTTGACCCTGGTGCGCAGGCGCAATAGTTCAGAGCACGTGCTCGGAAGCGTGATCCCTGGTCAAGGCTCCGTGCGCATGCGCAGTAGTTTGAGACGCATGCGCAGAAGGGGGCGAGTCCCGTTGCGCAGGTGCACTAGTCTAAGGAGCATGCGCAGAAGGGCGTGCCGGTGCGCAGGCGCGGAAGCAGGGATGCGGTGCCTGGCTGTGCTCGAGGGCCGCCACTGACGAGCGAGCAGCTGCCGGGCCCCGGGCCCCCAGAGCGGCCTGAGCCGGGCCCCGCACCGAGGCCATGAGCGGAGGGGAGACACGGTGAGTGCAGGCGGGGGGTGGAGGGGCAGAGAGCCCAGCAGGGGCAGAGAGGAGAGGGCGGAGGGCAGCCAGCTGGAGGGTGGACAGGGCAGAGGGCTGGGGTCTGCGAGAGAGGGCACTCGTCAGGAGAGGAGGCCGCGAGGGGGGGTAGTCTGGGACAGAGAGGAGGCAGGGAAGGCCAGAGGGCTGGGGTCCTATAGATGGAGCAGTGGGCAGGAGGGGAGGGCTGGGGTGTGCTGCTTGGAGCAGAGACCCAGATGAAGCAGGTATGTAGGCAGAAGGGTGGGGGACAGAGGGCTGGGGTCCTATAGATGGAGCAGCGGGCAGGAGGGGAGGGCTGGGGTGTGCTGCTTGGAGCATGGACACAGGCTGGTATGGTGCAGAAGGGTGGGGGTAGTCTGGGGCAGGGGGCAGGGGATCCTAGAGATCGAGCTGTGGGCAGAAGAAGCGGCTGGGTTGTGCTGCCTGGAGCTGGGGTACAGGAGGTAGGAATGTAGGCAGAAGGGTGGGGGTAGTCTGGGGCAGAGGGCTGGGGTCCTATAGATGGAGCAGTGATCAGGAGGGGAGGGCTGGGGTGTGCTATCTGGAGCATGTACACAGGCTGGTATGGCGCTGAAGGGCGTGGGTAGTCTGGGGCAGCCGGCAGGAGGGGAGGGCTGGGGTGGGGTGTGCGGCCTGGAGCAGGGACACAGGAGGTAGGTGTGCAGGCAGAAGGGTGGGGGTAGTCTGGGGGAGGGGGGGCTGGGGTCCTATAGATGGAGCAGTGGGCTGGAGAGGAGGGCTGGGGTGTGCTGCCTGGGGCAGAGACACAGAAGAGGCAGGTGTGGGGCTAAAAGGGAGGGGGCATATGGTGCATGTATAAGTCCGAGAATTACGGTACTAGGGAATGAGCACTTTGTGGGAGAGTCGGGCAGGGGTGTTTACTGCCCGGAGCAGGGACTTGGAGAAGCTGGCATGGGGCAAACGGGTGGGATCCTAGAGGAGGCGGAGAATGTAACAGTGACACAGATTGGGTGCCCAATCTTGGGCAGAAAAAGTAAGTAGCATTGTAACTGTTAACGTCACAGGAAGTGGAATTTTACGATCCCAGACCCCGAAGAACTCCTAGGAAGTCACGCCTGCTCTCCAGTGGCACCTCAGTGACATGAATTAGACATTAAATGGAGGACAGCAGCCCTGTCGGACAGTGAAAGCGCCCTCTGTCTGTTTTTATAGCTATGATTTAAACTCCTGGGGTACAGGTGTTCTGTTCAATGCAGCAGTTGCACCAGGGCCTGTGTGCCATGGTAAAACTGCACCTGTTGCACCATTAATAGGCTCCCTGATTTACTCCCTTTCACAATCTTCCCCTCACTCCTTCGCTTATTCCCTTGTTTGCTCTTATTCATAATTATTCATTGATGCTCACTCTTTCATTCTCATTGACACTCAAACACATTAAAAGAACACGCTCTCACCCAATCTCATTCTATCTCACTCACTCAGTTTTTCTCACATACACAGAGAAACAACGCTTTTTTTAAAACTTAACTTTCTACTTTTGCAGACAACTCAAAGGCTTCATAGCAGGATTCCAGTGCTGGATATTGAAACCGACAGGCCATGATTCCTAATGAGAAGGCAGACAGAACAGCAGGGCCAGGTTTCAGAGGAAGACCCACCTCGAGCACTCTCCCAGCTTCCTGATAGGTCTGGAATGCCAGTCCTATCGGGAAGCTGGGAGAGTGCTGGGGATCCTGCCTCTGCTGCTCTGTGTGGCTCCTGATTGGCCTCAAGTATGCACTGATGTGCTCTCTCAAACCTAATTTTAGCACATGTACTGGTGTGTCTGATGCATGTGTAGTGTCTGCTAAATAAATAGGATTGTGCCTGGGTTAGAGGATAGTAGTTGAACTACAACCGTCACATGTGCAATACAGAGATCCAGCTGCAGATCAATGTATTTTTTAAACAACACTCTGTAGCTGGATCATCTCTCGACCCACTCCTCCTGTCATCAGATCCCTGTTGGAGAGGCAGACCTGCGCACCTCAGAGGTCATGTAAACATGAAAGTCATGTTCAATGTAGCAGTGGCTCCTTGGGTTCACAGTTGGGGGGGCTACACACTGGAGCCCCTAAAATGGAGCCGCCGCTGCAGAACAATGCTCTGCTGACTTATTCAATTCTACCTTTTTTCCAGTAGAAGATGGCAGGACTAGGCAACAAAGAGCTCTCTTCGGGCAGCAGTCTGCTGTGGCTTGTATTGTGAGGTGATGGTTCGTGGCTCTGGCTCCTCTAGCTGTTGAAAGAGAAAGAGTACTGTCAGTGTGTATCTGCTAGATCTCAGTAGAAAGGAGACTTTTATCGGTAGTGGTACACTATTGCATATTCAGGTAGTCTACCTCCCATTTAAGTAGAGTTGTAGGCCTTGGGCGGACGGCAGGTAAGGGGCAGAGGGGGCTGCTGCATGTGAGGAGATACAAGGGAGTCGCCCGGCAGGGCACAGACGAGGTATCTAGGGAAGAGGGAGGTCTGGGTGTGATAAGAGAAGTGTTTGGGGTGGAGCCGTGAATCAGTTCGACAAGGGCTGGTGGATCCATACTATGGTTACAGATGAGGTGTATGGAAAGAAATAACGCATGTAAGCAAGAGTTAAGTCACCTGATTGGACAAGGCACCTCTACGTGTACGAGGATGGTGCATATGAAGTAGGTGGACAGAAAGGTGTGTAAGAAATGGAGGTGTACACAGTAAACACATCTAAGAGGGATGTATATTAAAAGGGGTACAGATAAGCAAGGTAGGTGGTTGAAAATAGGGTACTGATGGGTGAGCAAGAGAGGCTTGTGTGAAGAGTGGGTACAGATAAGAGCGAGTATAGATAAGAGCAGGCAGTGGGCTGAGAAGGGGCTGCAGATGAGTGAACAAGAGGACAAAAATGAGGGATGGCGACGGAGTTTCTGGAAAATGTATGTGTCCTGGAAGAATGAATGTTTAGTCAGAGAAAGACATTGAGGTCTGGATTTAGTTTAAATTCTTTTGACTGGTACAAAACACTTACCAGTTTCAGTTAAAAAATATGTGGTAGGAAAATATTGAGATATGTTTGACCCAGTTCAAAGAGAACCTTTGTATAACCTGCATCCTTGTAATTGATTAAGAGTCGTATCCTAGGGCTCAAGCATGCTTTTCATTGGTGTTTAGCTCTTCTGATTGGTTTACACGTTACAAGCACCATTACATACACCCATCGCTGTCTGATACTCCAGCTGGGCCTCTTGTACCTTCTGACTAGAATGGACACTTAGATGGTGGGCTCTCTTACTGTAGTTGTAGTATACAAGTGTGAATAGCAAAGAAGATAGTGGCCCAACAAAGCACAATGCTCTTTTGCTCATTATATAAGATATAAGGGCCCGTTTTATTAGGCAAATTTTGAAGGAAACTTGTCCTAGTTCGCATCAAGAGAGTTTGAATTATTTATTATCTCTATCTTCGGTTGCCATCTGTAGTGCTGTGCTTAATTTTATTAGAACTGCATTATGAATTGGGAAACGTTATGAGTTGTTAGGAAATCCGGGTAATGCCATTGAAGGGTTTAAATCCATGCAGTTATTTTCGTATAGTGATAGAATACGCTGAAAGCTTAAGCTCATGTTTTAAATATATATATATATATATATATATATATATATATATATATATATATATATATATATATATATATATTGTGAAATCTAAATATTTATCCACCCCAAATGTTGTATTAGAAAATTTTAAAGATGTTTTATGTACGATGCTTACTTTTATGATTCAATGAATCGAATAAAGTTTATTTGATGATGAAAGAAGATAGTTAAATATAGGAAGGAGAGAATGGAGAAGAAAATTCTATCGTTGGTATGGGAATGTAAAGAGCACAGGAATAAGGAAGTGATTGGAAATGTCTCCGTGGGTTGTGGGACTTTAGCGTAGAAGACTCTAGAGACGGCACATCAAAAAAAGAAACTGGATGAAGGCCTAGTTTTGAGAAAATAAAATTAAATATGATGGGGCAGCGAGAAGAGGTTAAGGACAGAGTTGGCAAACAAGAGGAAATGCCTTAAGGAGTGTGAGGACTAAAGCAGCAAATTGGGTTTGGTAGGAATATAATGGTTTTATTATGTTGCAATGTTGGGGGGATTGGGAGTTTTGGTTGTGTTTGCAGGCTTCCACAGCAGCCAGTTGTGAGCGGACGGCTAGATGGAACATAACACTTGTTCCCTTGCAGAATAAACCAGTATCTGCTTCATCGCTGCTGTCTGTCACCTCTAAAATCATGTGACTAGTATTGCCAGCACTTTTGATGGCTACATGACAGACTATGGAAATGCCCTTCGCTGGAGTAGGAGAGAATATCCCAGAGATAGTGTGTGTTTATTGACCATTGGGGGTCAGCCCTTGGGCGAGTAGCGGGCATTCAACTGTGTATTGTTGACCTTTGCGTATGCTCCTGGATGTAGGTGGTGTCAGTGTTGTGTGGGGTGAAAACCTACACCCATGCGTCCCAGTGTCCTGGTGGTGTGAAAGTGTGTTTGGAACATCTCAGAAGGCTGTACAACACGTTTGCCTAGAATCAAAGATCTGCTTTTGGTTCAGGTGCCCAGAAAAAGACACCCTTCGCCTATCTTTTACTTTCAGCATCTAACAGGTCGAGTAGAACACAACTAACAAGGTGATCGAAGGAATGCTTGAATCAATCTCAGCCACTGGTGATCTTTTGGGGCCTTATTCCAGTTCTTCACTTTTCACCCACCTTCACACTCCAGACAGAGGCCCACTTTATGCAGATCAGTATTGTCGCTGCTCTTCTTGGTAACATCCAGCCCAAAAATGAACTGTTGTATTGAAGCAGGATCGGCTCTTGTTTGCGGTGGTATGGTGGACCAAAAACAAGGCCTGGCGTGCGACCGAGTAGTTACTAGCAGCTGAGAGTAATTGGAGCTTTCCAACCATCACCTTTTGTATTCCTCTGGTTGAGAAGACAAGTGTGAGGCGTGTACCGCCCATACTGGTATTGTTGGGCTTCCAAAAGGGGCCACTGTACCTGGATGTGTGGGTACGCTGGTAAAGACAAAATAGGCATTGTACTGCAAATGATAGGCTGTTGGCTGTGACTGGCAAGGAGGGAGCTCAAGATGGGGAGCATTGCACTAAAGCTTGCTTTGTAGTAGGAGGCAGGCCAGTTGCACTGGACTTGTCCATGCTCTTGTTCTGAGGGATATATTTGAAGCTTTGTGGACAGGTGTCCCTCTTCAACATAAAGACCTTCGTGCTGTGAGTTATGATGGAGGGCAAATTGACGGCATTGAAATGTGGTATTTTGTCGGTTTTATAAACGGATAGATAGGATAGGTTTATGTAGCCAAAGACAGACCGCCAATTTTGGTTTGCATGCATCCGTATCAACTACCCTATCTGAGAGCCTCAGATAGAGTAGGTATGTGTGGAATGGTTACATACATCCAGGGGTTATGCACAGGAGATGAATTTGAAGGAGTGTGGGGCAGTCCTGTTAAACTTAAGTTATGCATTGTGCCTGTTATTGTCAGGGAGGAGAGGATATGGCTTATGAAGACGTCATAGTACCAGTGGTAGCGGGTGAGTGGCTGTCTGTAGTGGTGTGCACCAAAAATGCTGACGGGATGTTAGATTCTGTTTGTACCTCAGGAATTTTAATCAGAGTTTTAAAATTAACTGTTCTCTTCTTCCAAATGTCAACCTAATAGATTTGTTTTTGAACAGGGGCCGAATTATTTTCTAATTTAGACTTTGGTTGAATATTACACATAAAGTAAAATGATTCAAATACCCCGACTGTCTTTATAACTATAGAGAGAGTGTTTCAATGTAATCGTCTTCTGGAGTAGCCTCAGTGTGAGTGTTTTCAGTGGCTTGTATTATTTCTCCAAGATAATCTGCGGATGGTTGGGATAATGTGGAAGAAAATACAGCCCTTATATGTACCGCAGTGGCTTGGTAATGTGGTATAATCTCTTGTAGACCCAAACCTAAATTTCTTGGATGAGTGATGGAATTCCTCAGGTTCGTAGTCTGACTACGAGGTAAGTCCAATAGCAGATTTGTTGAAAGGGATAAGGGTAGCTCTGAGAACCAAGAACAGCTTTGGCAATTCATGTATCTCATAACCTATTGCACAAAGTTTCAGTACTGCTGTGTCTTGTCACATTCTCCACAAGTGAACACCTCCTAAAAACAGTTAAAACAAAGCTAGTAAATCTGAGAAATACTAAAAAATCATCTGTAGTGTCGCAACACCTGCTCATGTGAGTTTATATGCCACCACGGTGGAACCGGCAATACACTGAAGACAAATGTCTCCCCCCAGCGGCATTGCGCATGTGCAGTGTCGCATGTGCATACATATTTTATCGCACACTTGCCAGGTGGTACAGTGAAAAAAGACTGATGCATCATCGCTGCGTGTATATGTACGTTTGAGGCATTTAGTAGCATTTATATGTCATTATGCTGTTGTCAGACATTTTTCTTTTTCTTTTTCATTTATTTTTTTTATTTTTTTCAGGCATTAGCAAAGCAAAACGATTTTAACAAAAAAGAGTGGACATTAAGGAACGTATGCTCAGTACTACCTCTGTCGTACTCTTAACATGCCAAATATGAAGAGACTAGCAGGCGGAGTTCAACAAGGGAGCAGAATGTTAGCTCCTAGTGTCTCTTTTTTATAACACGGTCTATAATCAGAGTGCTGTGTGTTGGAGACCTACAGAGAAGATATTGTTTGCAAAAGAATGCAACCCTTCACATCCACTTGGTGGCATGTTTCTTCATTAGTTCCCAAGTAACCTGCTCTGTTAAAACTTTTATTCCTGACTTCCTATATGCTTCAGCCTCGTTCTTCTGAAGACTTGGGTAGGACACCACACCTTCCCCGTAATCTACAATGTAGGTGCTTCAGTCGGTGTTCGTTGAGCTTGCAATCTGGTGGTAACCTTCCAGTCTCCTCTGCCATAAACCCCCATTTTATCATGGGGTAGAGAGAGCCTAGATTAGTTATGTGAGGGGCAGGATCTTCTGACCTTGATGAAAGCCAATGGTGCATTCGCCACCGTTTTAAGGCTGTCGCGTTGACCCAAGCAGGATTATGATGAACATATTTCAACCAGTATCAACCTCCCGCTCCTGAAGTCAAGTTTAGTTGTTAATGGTGCATATCAGTCAGCTATAATATAGGTAATTTATAACACACCTGCCCCTGTTACAGCTATAGCCACACATCGTTAAGACCTCCACATCAAAAAAATTCCTCCTACATGGAGACCATAAGCATCTTAAGAGCGCTGGACAAGCCCGCCTCTATGTATCTACACACAGCACCCCGAGCATGGAACCAAGTCAGGCTAGGAGCTAACAATCTGCTCAGTTTTCAAACTGAGCCTGCTAGTCTTTTTTTTGATTTTGACAAAGCCACGAGGTTGGCTGACGCCTGTCAAAGGCAACAGTTTTTGGTTGTGCCACAGCTTGTTTTTCTTTGTTGGCTCTCAGCCATGCTATGTTTAGATTCTGACTAGTATCAAGATGTTTGGTTATTGGGTATCTGTCATACCTGGTTTTGTCTGCACAGCAAAAACCTACAAGTCGCTTTTCGGTGTCCTGCATCCAACCATGTTTTGATCCACAACTTATTGGAAAGGGGGCGCTTATCGTACAGAAAGAGGCACTTTAACTAAAAGTAAATCTTTGGTTAAAAGGGCATGATGTGCCTATGCCCACCACCCGCCCCTGTTGGTGTTTGTGTGTGTGTGTGTGTAACTCCACTCTTTGGTCTCAAAGTAACCATACTTTGGCATCCCCTGCTGACCACGCTAAAAGTCCTGATTCCTGCTCAGAGGCGCTGAGGCGTGTTGTTCCAAGTTATGCGCTGTATTTCATATGTGTATCTGGGAGTTTCTGCAACCTTAATACTGCAAGAACACGTGCACCTCCCCCATCCCCCCCTGCCCCCCACCCCCTGCACTTGATTAATTTATAAAGACTTTGTTTCACCTCCTCTTTTGCAGACAAAATGATGAAGAGAGTAATGACCCTGCTGAAGCACCACCACAAAGTGAGAAGGAGACCTGCAGCACTGGGACGGTGGAGACCACCATAAAATACAAGGTATGGCGTAGGACAGGAACTCGCCCGCAAAGATTCCCGGTCAAGATAACCTAGAATGTAAGGCAGGCCCGTATTACATGGGGCACAGCATTCTTTGCAGTGGCCACTGGTGGTCAGCTGCTGCTTTTAAATATGGCTCTCGGAGTTCAGGTTCTACTGTGTGTGTGTGTATATAATATATATATTATATTTTTCAATCTGAAATGTGGGCGGAAAATAAAATAAACTGTTTCCACATCTGTAACTTGTTTTTTTCTTAAACTGAAAAAATGTAAATAGGGACATAAGATTGTCTCCCCTTGCTATCCGTCCTGAATTTCACTCTAATACTGTTCACATTCACAGCACGGTGTACAGAAAACAGGTTACCTAGTGATGTTTTGTAATTGCGTCAAATGTATTTTCTGCACTGCGGATATTTGCGGCTTTCTATAATCAGTATAGTATATGCCATTTTCAGCTATATAGCCTTTAGTCATCCAAGCATAGCTAAATTAATGTAGAAAGTCTTTTGCAGTTTTCTGCCATAAAACTGGAAATATGTATGAATAAACACAGGTACGTGGATTGCGAAATAGCAATCAATATCTTTTTTTGCTCATTACGGTTAGTGAGATATACATTTAAAAGAGCTAAAAAGAACAATACAACAAGTAGTGCTAAAATATTATGGAAACTTGTCCTAAAAGTTTCATTATGCTAAACCAAGTCTGTGCAAATATTAACGCTTCCTGTCTTTGGGCGGTTAACCCTGTGAAATTTGCCACTCGGACACTGTAGTACCACTTGGGAAAAATTTCTAAGTAACCCATGGAAATGTACAATAAAAAATACTGTGAAACTGAGATCCCTCCTTGTAAACCTGTCGCTGTGGCGTTCCCCAGGGGCCAGTTACTGCAGCGTTGAATTCAGGGTGTTCACGCCTTCCACCTTTGCGGCCCCACTACTGTTTTCTTTGTGGGCTTCTGTAGATTGCCTTTTTGAAGTACTACGACTGCCAGCCTTCCTTTGCCAATGTCTCTTCTATCTTTTTTGGGGTACTTTGCAAAGCAATATTGATGACTTAGTAGTATTGGTTCTAGACTAGAGTGTATATATGCAGCGTTATCCAAAACCAGCTTCATGGCTCTTTCTGCTGTATGTCCCTTTTTTTTTTTACATTGCCAGTAAGTAGAAAGAAGACCGAAGTTCTCTAGAGTTCAATTTGCTTTCTGTTGCCAAGTCCTAATTTTGTTTCTTAACTGCGTTCATCAGCAGACATGCAAGTGTCACATTCTTTCTGCCTGCTCAGCAATGCTTCTAAAATCCTTTGCATAAGCCGGGTAGCACCAGCGCTTAGCACTTTGTTTCCTTCCGTCTGGCTCCGTCATCTTGTTAGTACATTTTTGGTTACAGAGGAAGAGTCCTGGAAACTGAAGTTGTAAAAAGTAGGAAAAGCTAGAGGACTTCCATTTCTCCCCTTGAAAAAATCTTTGTAGCTTTTTAGAATGAACAAAATGGAAATCAAAAGAAGTAAGGAAAATTGACACAATGAAGTGTAGGGTGCTATTTAGTGCTAAAACTCTCTTTTGCACTGGGGTTTCTCTTGTCCACTTAAACCGAGCCTGTACACCGTAATTTCTGTTCATTGGAAAGATCTGAATAGATTGTGATACAAGTGATGGTCTGAAAGCAAGTGACAACTTTGAGCCGCCTCCTGCCGAAAATCCACGGAATTATTCTAGTCAAGGAAAATGTTATTCGTCCATAGGCCATTTCACATGCCTGGTATCTCGCCTCTGTTCCAATTCTTACCAGTCCATTGGTATTAGGTGGAAGCAGTACTCTCACTGAACTGAGATATGATCTGGCTTGTGGGTTCCATTTTGGGAACCGCTGACCTGATCCTGTGCAGAAGATGGAGGTGAAGTTACATTCCCAGAGGTTGGAAGCATAATGCTGACGTTCCTGACCTAGACAGTGAGAGGGGGAAATAGGAGACCAGCTTTCCCTTAATAATTCAATAAAGTCTTTTTGCTGGAAAAAAGGTGCTGGTCAATCTTTCCTGTTTACAGCAATTTGGTGTAGACGGGCTGCTGCCTCTGTTCAGAATGTGACTGTTGCTTTAGAAGAGGCCCGCCTTTTGACCCTTTTCTTGATTACTTTCGGTGTGGCAGTTGATAGTCTGAGGGAGAATGCTCCCCACCTCTTTGTGCACCTGTTATGGGTGCTGCAGCCTGTAGATAACCCTGCGGTGAGGCGCATCACTCTAGGCAAAGATGGAGCTGGTAAGTCACCTGAAAGTAGAGCCCACCCAGACCAGTTCTGAAAGAGCAGTCCAAGAACGCACAGCCCCTCTACTGCCCCTCTAGGAGAATGGAACAGTTGACTCTCCTGTTGTTCCAGTTCCAAGTTCTCTCTGAGCAAGGAGGGGTTGCTCCACAGAGCGCCCAGAGGAATACTGCATCATCAGAGCTGGTATCTGCTTGATAGTCAGGGTCCCAAAGGTGAGTGGGCATTACTTGAAGTCTTGTCTGATGGAACTGTCTCCCTGTCCTGGACCTTCAGTGTTGTTGTTGGAAACGGAAAAGGAGAAACTGTGTGATAGATTGGTTGCTGCATTGTTTGCTATACATGGAGACCTACTTGGGTCAACGTTGACTCAATCAATCAATCAATCAATCAATCAATGACTCACAACTCATGTATAACTAAGCTTGAGCAAAACTGTCTCTGGCTCTGTTAAATGACGGATTGGTCAAGCCCTTCCAAGTAGGGTCATCCTATTGAGGAATTAAGCTCCACAACAAATTTTTGCGTGACATTTGGTTTTCATGCCATGGTAAGTGTTACTTGCCAAGAAGTAGCTCAATTGCAACTCTGAACCAGGCGCAAGCACCTGTAGAGTCTTGATGTTCTTTCCTTCGTTCCTAGGAATGGAGGACATTCCAGCTTGGTCTTTTCACTCCTTTCAAATTTATCTTCGAAATTCTGAGGTTAACATTTTCTAGAAATCAGGATCTTGAGGCAATCTACCAATATCCTGCTGCCACTGCTAGTTGCATTAGTCACACTGCTTATGGCCTGACAGTTAGTTACTTCAGTGCGATTTCTCTCTGCTTTCTTTCAATCCTGATGCCTTGCGGGTAACACTATTCTGTTAAGGGGCCATTACATCTGTTGGCAGCTTCTCCACCATCTTCTGCCTCATGAGGAACACGTCATAGCACACATCTTTAGCTGTCCTTGGTCCTCCCTGGACAGAGGCCAGCCTGGATTTGATATCCTAGGATGTCACCTGCACCCCTCAAAGATAGGAAGTGTCTAGTCGCCACTGATGTCTTCCAGTCTATGATGCTGTGTTGCACTTTGCTTGCTCATATGGGAGAAGATAAAATATTAGAAAAAGACTGCGGAGTAGAAACCCAGCATTTCCTCAAGAGATAAGGTGATTGCAACTGTGTTCACTAGGCTGATCTTCCTCCCAGGCAGAGAAAGCAACTGAATGTATGCTGTTAGGAGTACCTCCCGTATGCCAAGCCTCGATAAGCACACAATGGATGGGATTTTGATTAAGTGTATAGCTGAAAACGCTGCTGCTAAATTTTAGTATCTGGTCTCCTTCTGGATTTAAAACCAATCCTAATCTTCTTTTTGCCCTTATTGGTGCAATATCCAGGCACACTATGTACTCCACAGCATGGGATCTCTCGTCTATTCGGGAACTATTCCAAGATATTCTCGTAAGATTGCAGAGAGCTGTTGTGAAATAATTTAACATCAGCAGAGTTGGAGACTCTTAATTCCATATTCCAGTTTGACTGTTCGATTGGAAGGGATCAAGGAGTGTGTTCACTCTCCAAATATAGTTGTAGGTGAGCTAGATTAGGTGTTTCCTCTCTGGAGACAGTTCTTACTCGTAATCACTGAAATCTTTTGCTGAACTCCAGGAAGAGTTTGGCTTGCTGGAAATTTCTACAACTACTATGTGCATAATACCCATACATAAGGTGCCTGGACTCGATACCTGGCGTGAATCCACTGAAAGCCAAGTTTACCCTGGAGGAACTTCAAGAGAGAACGGTCTTCCTCTTGTACAGATCTTTAGAATCAATGCACCAAACAACTTTGACAAGCTTAAGTAGTCTAGTAGATAGATGTAGGCTCACTGGAGACCATGGAATGGTAGGAAAAATTGACAGTACTCCAAGGGATGGCAATTGCCATAAAATGTCATATGATACAGTAAAGTACCTATACGGGATATACTATCCCAGAGTTGTTCTAGTGCATTAAACAAGATTAGTCCCCTGTATGCAGCTTAGATGTCAACCAGATGAATGGGAATCATTGTACACTCTATGGCGCTGCGGAGTCTAGAAGGGGATCGGGTGGGGAGGTTGATGAAGCATGCAACAATGTTGTGTGCACTCTGGTTTCTTTCATTCCGTAAATACTACTCCTGTTAAATATTCTGGATGATCTGGGCTTTGAGATACCAAAACCTATTTTATGGCTTGGGTTTGAAAGTGGCAAAAAAAGAGGGAGAGGCCAAGAGTGTCATCATCTAGTAGGTCCAGCCATTCAAAGCTGGAAGCACAGCGTTGGTGAGGTAGACCTCTAAAGAGCCCATTTATGAAGCAAGGGGTTGGCCATTAATGCACCAGGACCCAACCATTCACAGCTGGAAGCACAGCGTCTGAGGTAGACATCTGAAGAGCCTATTTATGAAGCAAGGGGTTGCCCTTTAAATCACCAGAACATCTTGGAAGCTTGGGTTCAATATCCGGTTTCGTGGACAGAAAGTAATCTAGTTCCTACTCCACGAGATTGCAGAATTTGTCCCTGTATAGGTATTCGGAAATTATATAATGAATGTAAGAGTATATACTGTGAAGGTTCTAAAGGCCTGCATTGATTGTTACATTGTATTACTTCTATCAACAATGGGTACTCTGGAACTGTTTAAAGTTCTTAAAGAATGTATCCAAAAAATAAATCTGCACCGATTCTGACCTAACTGATTTAATGCATTGGTACAGTGTTGAGCTCACATGAGCAAGCGCTTGGAGTCACTATGGTGGTCCAGGGTTCAAGATGCAGGTCCTGTCCTTTTCACTCGGGCAGCACAGTGGCATTCCTTCTTGCAGCAAAACAGCTCCCCTGAGCCTTAATCAAATCCAGAGGTGTAGTGAAGAGTTGGGCTGAGTATCCAATATTTATACTTGGTGCCAGCTATGAAGTTGGAGAAGGTTTTGGAGGTTTCTATCCCTCAGAGGTGTCTTGAATTTCCTGCCTCCCTGCCCTGGCCCCAGCCTGTGTAGGGGCACACAAGACTAGTGTCCAACCTCGTCTGAGTATGCTCAGAGCATTTGGAATGTGGAAGTGTGGTAAGTTACTGCATCACGCACCATACTCCCCGAATTGGCCCAGCCTGCCAAAACCTAGTCGTCTCTTTCTCGCTGCTAGGAGCAATACACACAGGCCAACTGCCAGCTACACCTAGTCATGCTACCCAGGGTACAGACTGCAGGCACCAAGTGGTTCAGGCAAGGAAAGTCAAACTTTCCAAAAGTGGCATTTTCAAAATCTAGACTTAAAATCTGACCTTACCATTAAAGATGGTTTTAAATTACAATTCTTAAGACAGCAAACCTGACATTCTGATGTGCTCCCAATTGAAAGTTATCTCTTAATAAATGTAAAAAGTTAACCCAATGTTAACATATCAGAGAGAGGCCTTGCCTTAGTGTGAAACAAATTTAAATTTTTCACTACCAGGACCTGTAAAAGTTATAGGCACATGTCCAACTATTTAAAAACACTGCACCGGGCCCTATGGGCTGCAGGGCTCGAAAAATCCACTCGCAATGTCGGGCAAGATTTAACCGGATGCGCTATTTTTAGTTGGTCTTCCTACATTTAGTATCATTTCTGTGACAGAAGTTAGAGGATTTTGTAAACCGTGCACTACCACATCATGCTTTAGTAATATGTTTATGAAAAGTGAGTTTTTAAACATGAATTGGGAATTACTGCCCCTGCCCAGATGACAATGCTATAGGTGAACTAATAGGCAAGCCAAGGATCCTGTGTACCCTATATATGGGCTCGATTCTTGTTCTACATTTAGTCTAGTAAATAAAACGCTTTTTGTACTGCAGAAATGGTGAACTTGCATATTTGAAGGTGCTCTCTTATGTGATAATGAAAAAGGCTGCTCCAAAAGACATAATATTTGCCTAGGATCACACAATTTGAGACCAGTTCATGGGTCAACTACATTATAGTTAGATCGAGTAGATTAATCAAGTTACTAGACCTGCATTTTAGGGCCTACCCTAGTGGTAACTTATATGTATTAAAAAGGAATCTTTAGGTCTGGCAGAAGGTTTATTTTGCCGGGTTCAGTGGGCTGTTTAAAACTTTCAGGGTGCAAGGGCAGGCGTGAGACGTTTTTAAATTGCTACTTGCGTGGGTGACACGAGTGCTGCAGGCTGACTACAGGCCTCGGGGAAATCTACTTCCCACTCGCTATGGCGAGGCAGACTTCATCACGGCGAGCTATTTCTGGAGCCAACTGGTAAATTGATAAAGAGCAGTTGTTCTGTTCTCTCGAAGTGAATGAGCAATAAAGATGCCTTTGCATCTTGTTTTTATCTTGTCACATGCTCTGTGTTCAGACGCAGAGGTCAAAATTTCGGCTTATGTCTTAGAGTTTACAGTACGAGAAAGAAAAGTAAATGCAACCTCCAGCATCAAATAAGCAGCAATTGTAGATGCTTTTCTAAACTGTTTGACAATTGTGCTGTACAAAGAATGCGAAATAAATAGCTGTATGTCCGTTTTTTCCCCAACAGAATTATTTAAAACACTTGTTAATGAACTGTTGACCACATCAAAACATGTTCTAGTATTTATGAAACAACTTTTTTTTGTAATTCTGTGAGACTGAAAAAACGTTTTTCATAGATGAAAACATAACACTTTGCTTGGTGATGCCGAAATGATAAACAGTTTTCAGATTGTTTTATACGCTGTATAGTCGTAAAACTGCATGTTAGTGGGGACGTTTGCTGCCATTTCAATGGAAAATATGCTGTTTGTAAATGCCAGTGCACTACCACCTCATGTTTTAGTAATACATTTATTAAAAGTGAGGTTTAAAACATGAACTGAGAAACATTCCTGCCCCCGGCCTGATGACAATGCTATTAGTGTACTAAGAGGCAGATCAGCATTATTTGCACCCTATATGAGGGCTAGATTCTTATACACGGAGCAAAGGTTTAGTCTAGTAAATCAAACAAATGGACTTTTGTACAGCAGAAATGCTGAAGTTGCATATTTGAAGGTGCTCTCATATGTGATAATGGGGGGGGGGGGGGGGGGGGGGGGGGAAAGCAGCCTGGTAAAATTAAATTATTTGCTAGGATCACACCATTTGAGACCAGATTATGGGACAAGCACATTAGTTAGGTCCAGTAGATTATTCAAGTCGCTAGACCTTCTGGTCTAGTAACGTTTGTAGGATGTTTCGAGGCCTGCACTAGTATCATTCAACTTACTGATCCTGGGTGCATGTAGTACCACTTTACTAGGGGCTTGCAGGTACATTAAATGTGCCAATTGGGGGTAAACCTATAACCTCTTTTTAAGGCCAGCAAAAACGAGATTAGCGCAAAATGGAGGAGAAAGGCAAATGTTTTGGGGGAAGACCGCCCTCGGGCTGCCAGGTGCAAAGCCATTTCATTGGAAGAGGCGGGAAGCTCTCCTTTGTGCAGGATCCCGTTCAGCCAGGCATCGAAAGCGATCTACTCGGCTGGTGCAAAGAGTGGCGCCTTCTCCATGGGGTTTTTAATAACGTCAGTCATACAGGTTGTAAATGTCGGATGATGAGAAGCCATTCTTTGGAGCTTCAAAATCCCCACTTTCTTGGCCCTTCAGCATTTGCGTAGCATTTGTTGTACATTCATTTGAGGCCAGCCTGGATTTCATCATATTTATTTTCATTTCTGGGTATGCATGTACCCAAATGCATAGACAGTTAGACTGCTGCAGTACACGGTTACATTTTCAAGTTAAGTGGGAAATTTTCTAAACACTTGTCTGAGATGAAAAGAGTGATTCTCTCTGAGAACAAATGGTGGATTGACACCCATCTGCGATATAGCTCTTGGTACAGCAACATCACCACAGTGAGGCCCATTTGTAAATGAAAGTAAGTAAAGCCAGTCCAGTGTGTGGTTTGAAGCCTTTTCTCTGGCTTGCAGTACTTGACTGTAGGCAGAGCCACTGGAATTATGTGACAGGGTCGACTAAATTAGGAGGCAAGAAAGGCAAATTATACGACATAATAAAGCATTTAAAAGATATTTCTTCATTCTTTTATACTTTTTACACCTGGTAATACTGTCGGGGCACAGATGTCGTCTCATTAGTATCATTCTAAATACAGTAAAAGCAACCAAAAGATGACCAATGACGTGTAATTTTGAGCATGTTTATTGTTTACAGAAGCTTTTTTTAATTTTTTTTATTGGAACACACTAAATGCCACTTTGTATGTAAAGATACCGCTTCATGAGTTGCTTGTCTTTTAACCAATGTTTCTTAAGAGACCAATGAGCCAAATTTCACTGAAAGGACATTGATTGTCGCACCCCCCAATAACGACACCCCTCCCATTACACATTGAAACCCCAAAGTTGGTTGCACCTTTAGGATTTCATTATGTAAATTGCTTTTTCCAGACATACACCCTGCCTAATGTTTGCTCCATGAAAAGGCCTAAAACCAGCTCGGCCTTCAGTTACTGTGTTTGAGTTCATTTTCACATGTGGAAACATTTGAGAGTAGATTGTGCCCACGTCGCAGAGTTGAGCTTATGTCCTATAGGTCATATGGGTCTTGTAAACAAGTACTCCATTATTATCATAATTTGTTAGCAGTGAAACAAAAATATTACCCATATATTGTGGCGCTGTAGAATGGAACCAACTGCAAGACATGCTTAAAGGTAAGGATTTGATGTAGGAGAATGGAGGCATGAAAAGTGCATGGTTTCCAAGCGAGGTCATGGCGGTCTTCGGAGTATAATTAGTTTGAAATTTCTTGGCGGCATTCTTTGAGTAAACTAAATTCTCTCCTTAGGACTATAGGGAGCATCTGCCTGAGGACTCTTGGTTTAGCCGATCCAGCAGAGCTAAAGCTGACGGATGCAGCCCGCAAAGCCCATAGCACTGCTTCTAAATCTGTCTTTGCAGCAGCGACTTGCACATTCTCTATAGAGTTAACCCCCCGAAGGTCAAAGGGTAACTGTTCCAAATAATTAGAATATCTTCCCTTATATCAAACCATGAAACTATTCATAATTGGTTAATATACAAGATCTGTTTCGATTTTGTAATACCTGTTTATTTTTAAATTGTTGCCTTATACCTCTTGACTGATGAACTGTATCTTTTTTATGCGATGCCCATTTTTATACGGGCTTTATTTATTCTGAAGATTGCTGTTGACTTGTATTTTTACTTTTATACTGTTTTATATCTTGAATGTACTGCTGATTTGTATTGAACTATGCTTTTATGAAAAAAAAGAATGATGAGATTTGTTAAACTCTAAAAAAAACGTATCAAATGTTATAGTAATAAAAATCTCCTTATTCTAGAGATGAAACAAATCAAACTATACCTGTAGCACCCTCTTATAAACAAGAATAATTTCCTCACCATTCATCTATTATTAAACTTCAGTGCACCACTGTGAGAGCTTACTTTACGGAATAATGCATATAGAGTAACATCAATCTTAACTTTTTAACATGGCGTTTCGGTGACCTTCACCTTCATCAGCTCAAACGCATAATCAAGCAAACATATATTTATATTGGCTTCAAGAAGCATCCTACAAGGGAGCTCATTTTGACAATTACGAAATGTCTCTTTCGCGATGTGCGTTCGTGTTGCAAGTTCCCTTGTTATGTGTTTCTTGCATATAGTGCACCCATGTGTGTTCCCTTCACTATGGGCTGTAAGGCAAAGTTTGCACCAAAAGAGACCACAATATTCCCAAACGAATGACTATTTCCATGAATTCTTCATTTGTAAAGTGTGATTCTTGCCTTCTTCAGACCACGTGGCTATTCCTATGGCAGCGCTAACATTTGACGCAGCCCTTAGACCGCAGCACTGTTGTGTTACTGTTCTTCACTAGTAAGAAGAACAAGGGAACCCACTCGGTAAGCAAGGACCAAGGGAATTGGTTATATCAGTCAACAAAAGGTCCTTGACAAAGAACAAATGCAGTCTTCAAATAATTATAGGTCACAATCTACACTATAATAACTAAGGTGTCCAGCCGGACCCTGAATTTAATCAATGGCAAGATTAGAAAACATTTAAAAACGACATGTATGTAGTGGGAAACAGTCCTGTATCCACAACAAGGCTAAACAAACAATATACAAGGGTAACAGGCAATTTTAAAATTTTCGAGAAGCTAGTGCAAGAATGGACAAAATCAATCTAGCTTTACTCTTGTAAAAACGCAATTATGTCGCACAATGGGGAACGAATGTTTAAACTACAACATCTGTCGACGGCGTTTCGATCTTAAAAAAATGAAGGATCATCATCAGGACAACCAATGCATTGCCTACTATGCAAGCCTGTGGATAAAATTGGGAAAACAAAGAACAAAGAACATTTGTTTACATTCTTAATTCATCCTGTAGTACATAGCACAAAAGGATTTCACGCCCTGCCTTAAGGTGGTTACACTGTCATACGTGCAAGTGAGTGCAAAACCAGTGACATTCATCCATAACATCTTACCAGTGATCTACGACCAATAATTAGGATACCATGTTTGGGCGTCGTGTTGGACATAAAAGCGGATAATGGAGGTTTAAGGAGGAAAAATTGGGGACCAAGGGGCTAGGAATTACCTATTTTAGGGAAGCATGTAGCTTGAATATAGGCCAATTACGTTCCCGCTGTTCAGCTGGAAGGGGCAAAGCCTCGGGTACCTAAACAAGGGGTACCATGATGTTAATGATTGCTATAATGGCAAGGGAGTGTATTCAGATGAATATATTAAAAAGATCTGTGAAGGTCCCTCCTTGTTTTCTGGTACCACTGAGAATGCTCCATCCAATGTCTCCTCTGCCCGATCAATTGGAGAAACTGAAGAAAAAACAAGTACGTCTAGAATTAATGACCCTTATGCTAAGACAGTACCTGAAAGCAGATATAATACCAGTAGGTCTTATTAGTACGCAATATACCCGGTATTTTTACCGACAATCCAAAATATATTCAACATTTTAGCCATATTGGTACTACATGCTCTAGACACTGGCTTGTCTTGGGCATTGAAATAGCCACTGAAACTCTTTCTTCCTTAGATGCTGAGATTGATGAAATTGCAAAAAAGATCAACGATACCAGTCCAGTCCCCGATGCCAAAAAGTTATTAGACCAGGTACAGAAATCTGTAGACGATTTCTACAGGATTGAACAAAATAAAAAAAACAACAAGGTAAACAAAGACATTAATGCTTACCACATTGAAACTACATACTCGTACCTCCAAAAAGACTTTTATGCTAATCGTTCCTACTTCACTCACGTAACAATAGGCCCTGGGGTCGCTTTAACCAACGTCAAACACTAGTGGGCTTCTCTGATTCCTCAGTTGACCTATCGGACAATTTTGATTCAGGAGATAACACCGGTCCATCTAATAGAAATCCAGGTCCTAGCAGAAGTAATTTTTAGGTTTTGCCTATTACCATTCGCTTGCAAATGGAATAGGCGAAAATTCAAGGTCTTGATCGACTAGTGAAACCACTGTGGTTTCTTCACAGTGCATGTGAGGTCACGTGACCACAATAGCGGGTCAAGTGACCACACAAGCACGAGCATCTCCCTAATCCGCCTGCCTCCCCTCGCTCGCCTTCACGCTCCCCCACCAGGCTCTCCCGCCCCCATCAGGCTTCCCTCCTAATCCGCCTGCCTCCCCTCGCGCATTCACGCTCCCCCACCAGGCTCTCCCGCCCCCATCCGGCTTCCCTCCTAATCGGCCTGCCTCCCCTCGCTCGCATTCCCGCCCCAGGCTCTCCCGCCGTGGAAAATAAAACCTGAAAACTTTACTTTTTTCTTCGGTGAACGGCACCGATTACCACTCATTTTCACTACTCCACCGCCTAGCCGCATGTTGTAAATGAGAAGTCCCAGGTGCAGATCACTTTATTCAAACAATACACACGGCCTTGTTCTGATAGAAGCGTGTGCCTTAAAACTGTTTTTCATGGCGTTGTCACCTACTTAGACTGTACGGGGACTCTTGCATTCTTTATGAATTTTTCACCTTGTCATTAATTCATCTTCCCTTTTTTTTTTTTTTTTACATTCCTTGGTATTTCTATACATTCCTAGCTTTATTTAGTTTATTTTCTCTATTTTATTCACTTTCTTTGTGTATCACTTGGCTTTCACTGTGGCTTAGGGGAGGTTCGAACCCATACAATAGAGAACTCTTATTTCACCAGTAGCGCCATTTTGGGAAAGGTTAGTTCGTTTTCGCAGTCTTCTTTCTATGGCTATTACTAGGAAACGCGGGGCAGTCATTATATGAGGACTCCGCGTTCACGCAGGAGATGAAAATCCACATCGGGATGAATCCGTTAGTAGGACGGCGATTACCAGTAATGTAGGTAAGCGACATCAGACAGGATAGTTATTTGGTATTATAGAGTATTTCAACGTTCACTTGGTTAGTGACAGTCCATTCTTTTACCTTTTAGCTTACTTGTGAATACTTTGGACGGCAAGACCATTTAAGCACTTTAGGATTGAGACATCTTTCCCTTTTGTTCCGGGTAAGAGGGAGACCTCGGTCCCATTTCACTAGTGATGGTTTATGCAACTTACATGAAAATCACAATAGCGGTTTCATTACCTTCCTGCAGGTATTACACTGGACACTTCGGTGTTCATTCGCATTAGAATCATTTGGAGCATTGATCTAAGCTTTTGGATACTTTGGGTATGTCATCTTTATTTACCTTGATTGTAGGTGCTGAGGCTAATGCTTATTTCTGGATACTTTAAGATATAATCTCCGTCTTATCCATAGATGGCTGGTTGAATTTTCATCGAACTTCACTACATGGTTCAGGTTACTTTAGCTTCGGCTAAGTGATTGCTAGGTACCTTAATATCTACCTACACTTTTGACTTTTGATGAATGTGTCACGCTTTGAGTCACGTTTGGGTGATTTTTGATTAATATTCGACTTTTTTGGTTTAGGTGCATCATGCTAGGTCTTGTTGGAAGAGGGACTTTCCTACGTACACTTATATATGTCCACTGTATGGACTTTTTTAGGTTTCGCCTATTAACATTCGCTTGCGAATGTAATAAGCGAAAATTCAAGGGCTTGACCGACTCGTCAAACCACTGCGGTTTTCTCACCGTGCATGTGAGTCACGTGACCACAAAAGCGGGTCACGTGACCACACAAGCATCTCCCTGCCACACTTCTCCTCCCCTCGCTCGCATTCCCGCCCCCCCACCAGGCTCTCCCGCCCCCATCCGGCTTCCCTCCGGCCATTTGCCAGCTTTCCGAGGCCATTTGCCAGGAGCTCTATTCTTATCGATCTAATTAGAACAGCCCATTAATATGTATGAGTCCCACTCCCTCCACCTCTTTGCGTTTGTTATTAAGGTAGGTTATGTTATTATACTATCCTCGCTATCCTCTCTTTCTCCAATTTCTGAACATATATCCGTCTGTCTCTGACTCCATCATAGTATTTTGCAGTCTTGTGTGGGTTTGTATCGCGCTCTTTTGTTCAGGCGAGTCTTGGTACGCACGTCCACGCTGCATCATCCGTCGTTCAACAACTAGACCAGAACGACGGATCTTTCACTCTCGACACTCTTCGCTCAAGATGGCAACCATGCTCTAGCAGTGTAGACTGCGCAGGCTATACACGCAACACGGCTACCGTAACAGAGATGCGCAATATCATGTTACAGTCTTGAATATCACGTTGCTCATGCGACTTACTTCTTGGCTACACGAAGTTCACCAGTAGGACAGCAACCACTATTTCTTTTGCTGCTTCTTGGACTTTGTTGTCACGCACTACCACTCCTCTTTGCTTCAGTCTCTCTGCTGGAGGTTCACACTAGATAATTGTCGCCAAAATTGTTGTAAAGGAAATAAGACTCTTCACTCCAGGTGGAAGGAGGTAAGTGGATTTATTATGATGAACAATCGTAAGCAGCTCCTCCTGCGCTGGCCAGTGTTCAACTGTCCAACACAGAACTCTCCCCACCAACGTTCGTATGGAACCCATTAGAACTATGGTTTCACAGCATTGGAGGCAGAGGCAAGTGCAGGACTGTAGGTTTGTACTTTTAACCACAAGCCATATACAACAAGCGGTATTCGAATAATGCTGTAGAATGTATTCTTTTGAGCAGCATGCGCGCACAGATGCATGTTTATGTTTAAATGTACTAGTTGCTTATAAAAGTATGATTGGCTGGCAGTTGGGGATACTTGCCTCAGTTGTATGCCGCGCTGATGTCGACTCCTTACTACGATGTATGTTGTTTAAAATAAACTTCGAACCATCGTGTAAAGTAACTGGTGCTCATGTAAAGCGCTCCAATACCTACGGATAGAGTTCGCGGTATATAAATGCGAGAAAAACAAGCACTGGCGTTGCCAATAGGTTTCGCATTTGGAAAGTTGGAGCTATTGGTTTTGTAAATGACATTTTATATTTATATATCGTTATTGGCATTGTCAATAACAATATAAAATGTCATTTACAAAACCAATAGCTCCAACTTTCCAAATGCGAAACATATTGGCAACGCCAGTGCTTGTTTAGAAAGCGGCCAATCCAATCCACCGACACGAGGGTAAGCCAAACGAGTACCACGGTGGTACAATCCCTCGGGGGAACGACAAACTCGGCAGAAATTTTTACCAGTGGTAGATACTGGTACAATGAACACACAGATCATTCCTATTTTTAACCTTTCTACTCATAACTTGTCCGCTGCGGAAATTTCACTTCTCAGCAAGGGACTCTTTCGTGCTCACCATACGCACTAATTTCCTTGAACTACAGACGGAAATCCTCAGATTTTTTCGGAGGATCCGTCTAGAGGCTTTCTTTCAAATAAACCCGACATCTTTGGCTATTGCAAATACTCCCTTTAGACCACCTTCCACCTTCTCCCCTACAGCAGGGATGGTTCCTCCAGAAGTTATTACTTTTGTTCTTTGTTTTCCCAATTTTATCCACAGGCTTGCATAGTAGGCAATGCATTGGTTGTCCTGATGATGATCCTTCATTTTTTTTGGATCGAAACGCAGTCGACAGATGTTGTAGTTTAAACATTAGATCCCCATGGTGCGTTTTTACTACAAGAGTAAAGCTAGATTGATTTTGTCCATTCTTGCACTAGCTTCTCGAAAATTGTAAAATTGCCTGTTACCCTTGTATATTGTTTGTTTAGCCGTGTTGTTTGTTGTGGATACAGGACTGTGTCCCACTACATACATGTAGTTTTTAAATGTTTTCTATTCTTGCCATTGATTAAATTCAGGGTCCGGCTGGACACCTTAGTTATTATAGTAACTGTTCTTCAGGCAGCAGTGCTGCTCCATGCTTGAGATTCAATAGTCTGGGCCAACGGCTGAGGTTTGGTACGATGCCTCATTGGCGAGTGCTGAACATTCATTCAGAAACCTTTCATTAATTCTTTTGTGATTTTGAGTATATATTCTGCTGCTTCATTCCGTAACATTTTCTCTTTACTATCTAGGTTGTGAGCCCAGGAGTCGGTGAACACCCCCTTCAGTATAATTACACATTCTGGTACTCCCGGCGGACCCCCAGCCGACCAGCCAGCACCACTAACTATGAGCAGAATATCAAGCAGTTTGGGACAGTGGCTTCGGTAAGAACCCTTCCTGTAAATTTTGGTCTGAAATCAGACAAACGTTTGCATTGCTGCATCATACATTGCAGTCAGGCTTGTGAGTTAGCTTAAAAAGGCTTAATAAACCTAGGGTGCGCCCTACCAGCAAATAGGGCAAAATAGGGGTGATGGATATATGTAAGGCTAGCCCATAGAGTACTGTCTTCATCTGCAAGGGCCACCATTGGATGGATATATGTAAGGCTAGCCATAGTGTACTGTCTTCATCTGCAAGGGCCACCATTGGATGGATATATGTAAGGCTAGCCATAGAGTACTCTCTTCATCTGCAAGGGCCACCATTGGATGGATATAAATTTAAATGAGAAGCAGGAATGGGGCAGGCAGTGCTATGAAGGCTGTTTGCTGTTTTTGCTGTTACTGCCTCTTACTCCCAATATGGAGGGGTGTCAAGAACACTGCTGCCGAGATGGCTTACAGCTCGGAATGTCAATTATTCATGCATCAAGCGAGTTAAGTTACCTGTAACCAGAGTGTTCAGCTGACAGGTTCCCATGTGCCCCCAGCAGTAGAAATATGCTTAATGCTTTAATTTATATTATTGAACACTTCAACCACACATGGCACAGTGGCACCAGGAACTACGGTATGAAGATGGAATTGTGGTGGTGAGCGTTGTGTATTTCAGAATCCATCTCCCAGTATGGTGATTTAAGACTCCGATGTCAATGCTTCCAAATTTCAATTTCATTAAAATAAGACCTTGTTACGAGCAAACCCACTGCAGGGCACAATTATGCACAGCATGTGACCCTGTGACAAAACACACAACAACATTTAAAGGTACAGATCTTATTAAAAATGGTTCTGAAAAACAAACTACCTACCCAGATCCAGTACAATTGGTTTGCAATTAGTAATTTCAAACGCTTAAATAGGATTCCAGAAATGTAATTGCATGTTATTAAGGAGAAAAATAGATGCTCAGTCAATTTCTCAAACTTTTAATAGTTGCACGTACTGACCCTTGGGATGGCCAGCTCCATCAGATCTTTGGACTGGCTGGATGAGGGCTCTGGGAAGGGTAGCAGCCTAGGTTCCTCAGGGAGGAGTGTTTGCACACTTGACATCCTGCAGGATGTTTAGTCTGTGGACAGGATTGTTGGCAAAGGGAGGAGAAAGCAGTAGATGATATGGGAGGAAATCCCAGTGCAACCTAAATTCTGAGGATCAGTAATTGTCTGTCTAGTGAAGATGTTGTGGAGCTACAGCATCTGCAGAAAGTGTGAGGAGCTTGGCACTGCGGAACGCAAAGATGTGTGTTTGTGAGTTATTGCACTTAAGCGTGGCTGTGCAAGGAACAAGGAGTAGAGAGATGGCCAGAGAAGATCAGACCTATGGGTTGAGCAGAGTTTGGGGAACCGTGGTAAAAGGAACATGTCATGAGGGATGCTAAAGGGGCTGAAATAGCAGCCCCATGCAATATGTAGGTCTCACGTACATAAACCGTAGCTCTGAAACAAGCCATGCATCTGATCGTAACATAGCAGCCATATATTAAGCGCACCGTTTGAAGCAGTTTCAACTGGGGCATCCTGTAAAGGTCAGGTCTGCCTTCTAACAACTGCAAGATGAAAGTCTGTGTGGCAAGAGCTGGACCCTTCACAGTAATGAATCTCCAGCTTGTCAAAGCAGTACAGTGTCCTCTGTGTACCAGACTGTCTCCTGGCCATGTGGGGAGAGGCGCACTGTACGTTTGTAGTTAAATGCTTCAGGTGTTCATGTAAGCAGAACTTAACTGTTCTGAAACTCATTGATTGTTGCAAAAGTGCATCAGTCTATAAGTACAGAGTGTATACAAGGAAAGTATGTTATGTGCATTTATATAGATTACGAAAAACTTTCATATTCTTGTTGACCAAATCGCCCTCTCAAGCCCGTTTTAGAGTGATTTGAGTCAATTTAGTTGTTTTAGATATTTCTCAGACGTTGGCCTTTCCATTAACTATGGATTTCATGGAATGCAAATACTGGTAACTTATTTCCCAGTCCACCTTTGTTTCTCTCCAACTAATTAGTCGAAGCATAACAATGCCTTTAAATACTAAAAACATCAAACCTCGCTGTTCTGCATCATTGTTGATGTTTCTTTAGCATTCTCTCCATGAATGGTAAAGAGAAGGGGATCATTGTACGGGTTCCAGGGTATTTCTGCGTGGGCCAGGAAATTATGAGGCACTGAGACTTTTCTGTATCATTCCATTCTTCATTCCTGCCCACCATCCTCTTTCCCCCCCCCCCCCTCAAACAAAAATATCGAGTCTAGTACCTCTGTCCTTTAGAAGTGGCTTATGCGGTATGTCTGCCAAAGCTCTGGCATACTATCTGACTGCAGTGCTTCAAAGGAAAGAGTCATGACAGACTTGTTCCATTCAATCAGGGGGCTTAAAGCATGCTACTCAACAGAGATGGTCTCAAGGTGCTGGGGCGAGGGGGGTGCAGCGCCGGTCAGACAAAGAGCCAGGTCTTGAGGCTCTTCCTGAAGGTGTGCATAGTAGAGGAGCGTCTGATGTTGACTGGGAGCTCGTTCCAGGCTTTGGCCGCGATGTAGGAGACTCCCCTCTTCCCCCCTCCCCGTGTTCCTCTCCCAACCCGCTCCCCCGGTACTGGTTCTGCAGATGCGCTGGGTTTCTGCCAGGGCGAGGTCTGTGGTGGGGAGGTTCCCTTTGGTTACGTGGAAGGAGACTCTTTAGTTGAGATATTTGGGTCCGGTGTAGTGGAGGGATTTGTAGGGGTGGGTGAGTAGCTTGAAGGTTACTCTCTTCTCGACAGGGAACTAGTGGAGGTCTTGCAGGTGTTGGGTGATGTGCCTATGTCGTCGAATGCCGAGGATGAGTCTAACAATGGTGTTCTGGAGTTTGTGTAAGAGGGATTTGTTGATTCCAGCATAGAGGGCGTTTCTGTAGTTCACTCTGCTTGTTATGAGTGCAAGGGTGATGGTCTTTCTGGCTGCGGGGGAGATCCACTTGAAGGTCTTGCGAAAGATGCAGAGGGTGTTGAAGCAGGTGGAGGTGACTGCGTTGCACTGTCGATTCATGGTGAGGGAGGAGTCTAGTATGATGCCGAGGTTCCGGGCGTGGTCCTTGGGGGTGGGGGGTGCAGAGGGCGGCAGGCCACAAGGAGTTGTCCCAAGCAGAAGGGAAGGGCCCGAGGACTAGACCTCTGTCTTCTCTTAGTTGTTTCATACAGCTGCTGTTCATCCAAGCTGCAACGTCTTTCATTCCTTCTGGGAAGCTCCATCTGGTGGTTTCAGGGTCCTTCGTGAGGGATAGGATGAGCTGTGTCATCAACGTAGTATACAATGCTGAGTCCATGCTCTCTGACAATGGCGGCGAGTGGGCCATGTAGATGTTGAAGAGCGGGGGACTGAGGGATGATTCTTGTGGTATTTCGCAGTTGATCTCTGGGTTTGGAGAGGAAAGGTGGGGGTCTGATCGTTTGGGTTCTGCCTGCGAGGAAGGAGCAGAGCCAGTTGTAGGCGGTTCCCTGTTTTCCTGTGTCGTGGAATCTGTCTGCGAGGGTGCGGTGGGAGACTGTGTCGAAGGCTGTGGAAGTCGAGTAGGATAAGGGCTGCTTTGTGGCCTTGGTCGAGGAGCGTGCAGATATCGTCTGAGGCAGTGAGGAGGGCGGTCTCGTGCTGTGGTTGCTGCAGAATCCGAGTTGGGAGGGGTAGAGGATGGAGTTCTCTTCAGTGAAGTTTGTCATCTGGGCGTTGACTATCTTCTCAGTGACTTTGACTGCAAAGGGAAGGAGAGAGGTGGGTCTTTAGTTCTTCAGGCCCATCGGGTCTGCGGAGGGCGTCTTGAGGAGGGGGTTGACTCTTGCGTGTTTCCATTCCATTGAATCGACTCCAGTTTGACTGTGGTGATGGAGTGGAAGATAATGCCCTGCTATCCTTTTTTTTTTTTTTGTGTGTACTTTTTACTGGTTCAGTCCCTCCAATTACTTTCTCCACCATTAACTGCATTTTGATTGCCTCCCAGACTACCAGTTTATTTTGTCTTATCGGCCGTTTTCTTAAAAAATAGACTCTATTCCCTGCTATATCTTTCTCTTACTACTTTCAAACCTTATCATATTGGCAACAGCTTCCTGCTGCTCCTTTATGTTTATTAATTTCCTTTTTGTTTGTGTTGGTATATTATTTTTAGGGGTATACCACATTTTTCCTACTTTTCACCTCCTGATCTGGGATTTGAACCCTTATGCATTTCTTCAGCAGCCTGGTTCTAGGTGCAGCTCTCTTTTCTCAACTTGACTATTAGTCAAGTTGACCTTTTTTAGGTCGCGTGGCGTGGACTGCGCACATGCGCAGTCGAGCTCGCAAGATTTTATGTTTTTAGGTGGGTTACACTAGCGGGCTTTAAGCCCTGCCCCTCTTTTCCATTGGCTTGCATCACCGTCAGGGTAAACGGTGGCCAGCCTTTGGAAAAGAGCGTCCTCTGACGTACACTTTTCTCTTTGTAGTCCGTCCCATTCGGACAGACTTCCCCCGACTTATTGCTGGCGTAAAAGGTTTCTTATCTTCTTTATGGGTCCAAACAGATGGCCGCATAAAGAAGATAATAAACCTTTTATGCCAGCAGGAAGTCAGTCCGAGTCCGTCCAAGTGGGACGGCAGACGGAGAGAAAGCTGTCTGCCATGGCGAATAGAAAAGGGATTAACCAGCCAGCTGATTTATTTCTACAAATTGAAGACTGTTGGTTCTCTCCGCACACATGCAAGTGGGAGGCACATGCACACACACCATGTTATGTATGTGCCCTAGCAGCAGCAGGCATGCCTGCCTCCTCCCATCGCTGCTTGTCGCTCCCACCCAGGGCAGCGTGGGCCTCCACCCGCAGTAATGAAAAGGCAGTGAATTAGCCCGGGCTGGTGAGATATATGATAAAGTGCCCTTCCTGGGAGGGACTCCGAGCGAGGGCCCTGCTAACCCGATTTGGCACAATAAACCTTATTTAAGTCGAACCCCTGCACCGCTTTACCTTGCACATAAAGGAAATGGCAGCGGGAAAATCGAATTAAAGCCCATCCTTACCGGCGCGGGCCCATCCTTACCGGCGCGGGCCCATCTTTACCGGCAGCGGATCGGGTTCCTGACAGCAGAAGTGCGAGCGGCGTCCTGTGCAGCCCTTTAAAGAAATACAGCCTGCATTATCCGCTCCAAATTGGTCCGGATTAGGTTTGGGACCAGAGCTTTACAATTTTCTATGAAGGGATAAACAGAATTTTGTAATAAAGTCCCGGATATTATTGTACAGGCCGGACACGTCACTAGCCCATGCCTTTTCCCTGGTGGGAGGCTCGTATTCTGCCAGTTTTATGGGGACTCCGGTTTACCATATATGCTTTAACTTTGATGTGACTGTTTTAGGGGAAATACGATTAATTTCTTGATGTGTTGGCTGGGTTATGGGCGGCGCTTTCTGGGTGCCTTTTTTTGGCGGTTTCCATTTGGGTGTTATTATTTTTCAGGGTTCTCCATAAAGCTAGTATTGTCTTTGGGCGTTTTTATTTTTTTGGATGGCTGCTCTCTGGATGGCTGTTCCGATTTCTTTCTTTTTGCTGATGATGGTCCAATTTGAGTATTTATTTGCGCCAGTAGTTTTTATCGACGCTCTTTTTTGGGGACTTTATCTTTTAACAGTTCTTAGTAAGTCTTTTGTCGGGCTGTTCTTGCTTAGGGGGGTTCTTTTTGAGCTATTTCTCATTTTTACGTGGTGTATCCTTTTTTTTATAATCTTGTATTTCAAGCCGTTCTTGCAGGGTATTGCGGGCGGTTCGCCTTCTGAACTGTTCCGTGGCCTTTTTGATCTCACTTTCTCAATCCTTTCCTTAGGACGAACCAATTTCGGGTAGTTACTTTTGCAATGTGTTGTTTTGGGTGTTTCATTTTTTTGGGGGGGGGGGGTATTTTGCCCTGGTCTTATTTTTGGGGTGCTTCATTTAAGGATCTTGTATTTGGAGTTTTAGGTTTCGCTGGGGGGCGGAGCCGTTAGGCTCCTCCTCCAGCGAAATCTGTAGTTTCTAGTATGGGTGACTTTAACCCGCCTCTCTGCTTCATTGGCTAGCTCCATAAATGGAGGCTAGCCATTGGAACAGAGAGGCGTCCGTCAATGCCGGACCAGACACGGGGGCGTTCCCGAGATTCTTTGGCTTTTGCCGACGTCACGCGACGCCGGGAACGCCCCCGTGTCTGGTCCGGCATTGCCGGCACCCGCCTTCCGTCGTCAGCGTCTCTCCTCCCCCTTTCCCGCCCCCTCCCGCTTGTTATATTTTTATTTACGGGTGCCACCCCGTTTTTATTTAATTATTGGAGGCCGGTGCCCACCCGGCATTGCTCCGTGTTGATTTCACCGCCGCTGGCCCGGAGATCGAGCAAGAGGAGCTGCGCCCGCCTCCCTGCCAAGGGCCGCGCTGCCATTGGCGGCCCTCAGCGCAGGAAGCCAGGCACGCAGTGGTGCGACGTGGGCGGGGCCTCGAGGCGGCCATTTCCGCTTCCCCCTGCCCGGGGGAAGCCTGCTGGTGGTTCGTTGCCGGTCTCCCGTGTGGAGAGGGAGACCGGAAAAGTATAAACCCCTCCCTTAATCCCCTGCCCCGCAGTTACACCCCAGACCCGAAGGACTTCCTTTGATGCCGCTTCTGCTGTTCGAGGGTTCCCTCCTCCCTCCCGACGTCCGTGTCTTTTCCCGCCCCCCTCGTCCTCTCCCGCCCCCTCGTCCTCTCCCGCCCCCCCGTGTCCTCACAAACAAATATTGGTATCCCGTCCCGCCCGCGGGTTTCTTCAGCCGGCCGGCCAATCCCAGCGCGGCCGGCCGGAAGTGCCCGCCCCCCCCCGCCGCCCAGCGCGAGAAGAGGAGCGACGGCGAGCGCTGGAAGTCTGCGCTGCTCCCGGCCGGGTGACAGCAGACTGGGAGCCCAGAGAGGAACTCCCGCAGCACCCGGGTGAAGCGAGGCGGGACTGGCCTGCAGCGCTGCCACCCCGGCCGCCTCACTTGGAAGGAGGAAGAAGCGGGCGAGGGTGGGGGGCTAACCGGACAGGAGCGGAGGGCCGGCCAGCCGAGGAAGTCCAGGTGAGTGGTTCCTTTCCTGTCCCCCCTCCGCTACTGACGCTATAATTTCCTGATTTTGAACTGAGAGGGAAAGCAGGCAGCCTGCCACCCCGCGGGCTGCGGGGGCTGCCCCGCCTCGCAGGGCCTTGTGATCGATGTCGCTTTCATAACTGTGTGAAAGTCAATGAATGCTTGTGGGAGTTGCACCTTTAAATATGCATTTTTATTTCCATCAAAACTCAAGTTGATCAGTGAAGACCGCCCATGTTTTCTTGACTCCAGAGGACATGTGGACCAGGCTCCATGCCAAGGTACTGGCTCAGAATCCCTCCGAGACCGTGGCCACTGGGGAATATCCACGGGGGAATAGGCGATAGAAGTGGAGAACCATTAAGGTCCGTTAGGGCCAGGCAGCGGTAGGGACGTAGGCACAGGTTGTGAAAGAGTTCTTGCTGCACAGCCCAAACCCCCTTTGCCCTTTTGTGAATGGAGCAGCCTTCAGAGTCTGACTCACACACGCGTGGTTCTGGGTCTTCAACAGATGGTGTCCGCTGGGGCCTGAAACTCACTCCACAGGCAGGCGATGACTTGTAGTTCATGTCAAACTGGGCCCCATGTCCTCAAGCTTATTGAATTGGACTGCTGGCAGGATTGAACAGCACCTAAGCCTCTAAGATTCTGGCGGGCTGACTGATGGGCCTGCACCAAGGAGATGATGGGCACTTGCTCTTTCACTCTATACAGAGATTCCAAAGTGGACATGTTTCACCCATTCAACCGTTTATCTAATTATTATTTACTCATAAAGGGTGCATGGCCAGGGACTTGAATGTCACCTGATATGGGGGCGGATGCTTGCCATGTTGTTTTTGTTGTTTTATGTTTGTTTTTATTGAGCCTTTTCACACTGTCGAGTAACTTTGGTATGCATATTAATGGCGGAGAGGGTTACGATACAAGAGTGTGAGCAGTGCTGGACACGAGATGCATGAGAGCTTTGGGCCAATGTGCGCTACCGGGAATACACATTACCGTCGCATGCCATGAGAATACGCACACAGATAGTCTTACCCCACAATACAATGTGATAACATGGAATGTGAGTGGTTCGGTAACTCCTTTTAAATGATGCCAAATTTATGCCTACCTCAAGCACTGTCATGCATATTTTGCCATGTTAGAAGAAATGCGTTGAACACTTACAGAACTCCAAAAGGTCCACACCCACTGGCGGGCACAGGTCTGTAGCACATACTTATTGGCATTTGCATGAGGAGAGCTTATATGGATCATTTCTGGGGTCCCCTATGTGGTGGATAACTTCGGTGCGGGTTCCGGAGGGAGATATGTAATAACGGAGGAACAGCTAGACTTGGCCCAGCTGACTCTAGTAGGGGAATG
The DNA here is from genome assembly GCF_964263255.1 of Lissotriton vulgaris. NCBI lineage: Eukaryota > Metazoa > Chordata > Amphibia > Caudata > Salamandridae > Lissotriton > Lissotriton vulgaris. The sequence goes on along the minus strand of NC_141700.1, from coordinate 799,702,704 downwards.
TGCATCTAGCTCAGTGCATTTTTTTTACTCTGATTTTTAATGCTTCGGTAAAAACAGCAACTTACCAAAATATATGGAAGTATGCACTATTTCTCCCTTTAGCCAAAAAAAAGCTGGCCTTGAGGCATCTACTCTAGCAAATTATCGTCCCATCTAACTGCTGCCATTGATGGCCAAAATATTTGACAAATTGGTCAACTGTAAGGTTTCCTCCTTCTTGGAGGATAACTTGCTTGACCCTTCCCAGTTTAGAGTGAATACCTGCACCGAGAATACGCTCATTGCAGTTTTGGATAATATTAGGCTAAAGGTAGATCAGGGTTCAATGGCTCATTTCTTTACAATAGACCCCAGTCCATCCAGCTGGGCCAATTTAGATCTCTTCCCCATACCTCCGAATATGGTGTATGTTGAACCACTGGCCAATCTGGTTAAAAAGTGGATCTTTGACATTTGCTCTTATGCTAACGACGATCAGCTGATCATGTTCTTGGGCGACGGTCCGTCTAATACCAAGCAAGATCTGGCAGGCTGTCTCTCGGTGGTGGCTGGCTGGATGTCAGTGCACTACCTGAAGCTCAATGCAGAAAAATGTTAAATCCTGCTGTTTGGTGGTGCTGAAAACGCATTGAATGATTCCTGGTGGCCTCCTTCGCTTGGCACCGCTCCAGTGCAGAAAAAAGTAGAAGAAAATCATGGTATCATTGTAGATCAACACCTCACCATGAAAGATCAGGTGTTGGCGACCTTCGGCAGTTGTTTTGAACTGCTTAAGCTTCTTAGAAAATTGTGTAGATGGATTCCGATGGATTGACGCTGTATGGTTGTTCAGGCTTTTATAATCAGTCGCCCAAGTATGGAAATGCATTATATATGGGAATGGCAGACTATCTGTTTACCTCCAAACGATGTTGTAGTTAATAGGCAGGCTGTGGGTCACGTGCACCATTGCAGAGGGTGTGCAATTCATGAGCAAGCTACGTAGTCCCATGATGATTGTTTTGGCTACATTGTGTTTGTGGTGTATTTGTGTGTGTATTGTGTTTGTTTTCCATGCTAGGTATAAACCGTGGGCAGGATGGGGCTGTCACATGCTTCTCACCATGGTTTGCTTTGTGAGTGTGGTAAATAAGGATGCCTACTTGTGCTTGTTGGACAGAGGGAGGGGTGTGCCCTGTATGCTGTGTATCTAGTGTCTGCTGACTGTGTCTATAGTGTCTGTGAAGTAATGTGCAGTATATTCTACCAGTCAGCTGGAAGAGCGAAGAAGTAGTGCTGAACTGCTGTCAACGTGTTCCTGGTGGGGGTTTATTGCCAGTGGACTTACTTCGTACAACCCACTTCTTGTGCCACATCGATATGCGCAGGTATGGCTTGATACGTGCTGTGGTCAGTTCCTTTCAGCCGTCTGCATTGGACATCTTGCTCTATATGAAGACAGCTATGGACTGAATTTCTGCTTGTAACTACCCCTCTTTGTGTCGACTTCTAGTAATAAATCTCCATTTGTGATACATTTTACCCGGATATATTGCTTACTTCGTCATTACGCTCCATTCACTATTGAACAATGAAAGTAAAAGTACATGACCTAGGAGATTCCTGTACGTTTACCCCCTTTTTAGGTCTGGCTTGATAGCCCATCTGCTGCGAGACCTTCTGTGATCATCAGGGGTACTACATAGAGTTGCTCCGGCTACGCACACATGTTGGTTGTCAGAAGCACAGCATGTGATTGGACATCAGTTGTAGTAGTCCGCCTAAGATATTGTTTAATTGCACTTATGAGTCATGCACCGTTCATGATATGCTTTATAGGTACTTTATTTTCCCCACATCGCCAAGGACTCGACCATCCCTCAGCACTGACACCGCAAGCTTTAATAACCACAGAGCTAAGGTTGAAAACAGTAGTGTCCGTCTGTCTGTGTGCCTGTAGTGTCCGTCTGTCTGTGTGCCTGTAGTGTCCGTCTGTCTGTGTGCCTGTAGTGTCCGTCTGTCTGTGTGCCTGTAGTGTCCGTCTGTCTGTGTGCCTGTAGTGTCCCGCTGTCTGTGCGCCTGCAGTGTCCATCTGTCTGAATGCAATGTCCGTCTATCTGTGTGCCTGCGGTGATCGGCTGTCTGCCTGCCTGCAGTGTCCGTGGTCCGTCTGTCTGTGTGCGTGCAATGTCAGCCTGTCTGTGTGTCTGCAGTGTCCGAGGTCCGTCTGTCTGTCTGTGTGCCTCCAGTGTCCGTCTATCTGTGTGCCTGCAGTCTCTGTCTGTCTGTGTGCCTGCAGTGTCTAAGGTCCGTCTTTCTGTGTGCGTGCTGCAATGTCAGCCTGTCTGTTCGTTCCCCCAGCAAAAAAAAGTGAACAACCACTGTCAAGGAAACCACAGTGTCATGGAGCAGCCCCTCTCCTATCTGTTCCTTCCTTCAACAAATCTCGCACAGGGTGAAACGCCGAAGATGCACCACTCCGTGCCAGCAGGAATAAGAGGACTTTGCAAACAGCAAAAAAAAAAATGGAGCACATTAAAACTTGGCTGCGCAGCCATGTAAGAGGCAGGGCATGTCTGCGCTTGTGCAAAGTAGTATATTATAACCAGCCACGTAAGAGGGCCGATCTGCGCTTGCGCAGAGTCCCCATCTCCAGACCTCACACGCGTCACCCAGCATCACAGGCACTGGTCACGCTCGAACCCGCGCCATCTTAAACCTTTGCACCTAGGATCTCCGTGCAAACCAGAGCGCTCCACAGCCCGGGGATGAAGTGCTGTGTAAATGTCACAGTGCAGTACATGGTATAGGCCAATTCTACTACAGTACCTGCTTCAGTGCACACTTGCACTGAGAACAACTGCTGTGCTGTGACAGCTGTGTGGGCGGATGGCTGTGAGAGCTGTGTGGGCTGTGAGAGCTGTGTGGGCTGTGAGAGCTGTGTGGGCTGTGAGGGCTGTGAGAGCTGTGTGGGCTGTGAGAGCTGTGTGGGCTGTGAGAGCTGTGTGGGCTGTGAGAGCTGTGTGGGCTGTGAGAGCTGTGTGGGCTGTGAGAGCTGTGTGGGCTGTGAGAGCTGTGTGGGCTGTGAGCTGTGTGGGCTGTGAGCGCTGTGTGGGCTGTGAGAGCTGTGTGGGCTGTGAGAGCTGTGTGGGCTGTGAGAGCTGTGTGGGCTGTGTGGGCTGTGTGGGCTGTGAGAGCTGTGTGGGCTGTGTGGGCTGTGAGGGCTGTGTGGGCTGTGTGGGCTGTGTGGGCTGTGTGGGCTGTGTGGGCTGTGTGGGCTGTGTGGGCTGTGAGGGCTGTGAGGGCTGAGAGCTGTGTTGGGCTGAGAGCTGTGTTGGGCTGAGAGCTGTGTTGGGCTGAGAGCTGTGTTGGGCTGAGAGCTGTGAGGGCTGAGAGGGCTGTGTGGGCTGTGAGGGCTGAGAGCTGTGTGGGCTGAGAGAGCTGAGAGCTGTGTTGGGCTGAGAGCTGTGTGGGCTGTGTTGGGCTGAGAGCTGTGTGGGCTGTGTCGGCTGTGTGGGCTGAGAGAGCTGTGTGGGCTGTGAGAGCTGTTGGCAATATAAATAACAATGCCATTTATTTATAAGTAAAAAAAAAAGAAATGTCATGAGCAATTCCAATAACTCTAACTTTTCCAAAGGCGAAACCATTGCATTGTAAATGCTTGTTTTTTTTTTTGTCCAGGGGGGGGTACCGTATTTTCTGTTTCTGGCTATGGTGCCCTGCAGGTTAAGACTCCATGGTTTATCGGGGGGAGGAGGGGGGGCGGGGGAGGGGGTTGTGACGCAATTTCTAGAGGTGTTCCTTTCCCATGCATTCTTTTCTTTGAGTCTCTGGGGTAAAGAATACTCTATGGTAGAGTGTTTTATGGTTGTCCTTATTTTGGGATGCTATTCTGTTAAGTTGCGTTTTGGGTGCCTATTTCCTTTCGGGTATAGATGTTCTTCATTGGGGTTGGGTTCTTTGTGGCGATTGTTAGTTTTATGCGCCTTTATGGAGTTTTTGGCGTTTTAGGGCCCGGCGCTAAAGTCAGTAAGATGTCCTTACAATTCAGATCCCACAGAAAAAGGATCATAAAGTCCGGTTTTCCATTTGTTTTACAACTAGAGCGGGTAGTGACTATAGCGCTGTGATTATACCATCGCGCCTGATGACTCACTCTTGAGGCTTAAATCGAAGTATTAATACGGCGGGTACTTTATCACCCGCCCTCGGACGGACGGAAGGCAGGGTAGCCTGGAGGGTACACACGGCTGCTGCAGCGTCACTAATTCCCTGAACCGTGTGAGAAATCTCTTCTACCGCAGTGAGATGGATTACACGAGCCGGGGCCCGGCAGAGGCACCCGATTGCTCTCCACACTAAAAAGATGATTGTGAGCACAAGGCCCTGCTTGCAAAAGTCCTAATTCGGAAAAGAGGGCCTTTTTAAAATTATTTCTTTATACAAAGAAAGAAAAATATATATTTTGGCCTTTTTCCGAAATCTCACTCTGTGCGTAGTTACTGGAAAAGAGGCTCTGATCTCCGGTTCTGCTGGTAAATGCACCAGAGTGAGTGAAACAATCACATTCAAATGTAGGGTTGTAGGCGACGCCTACGGGTTGACTCTTATTGGAGGGGCTGTAGGGGGCTTAAAATGTACAGGCTTGTACTTGGTGCAAGCAGGCACCGTTGGAAGGTAGCACAAACGGGAAAACTTTGATTTTTTTTTTTATTGCACCACGAAGTTCAATGTTCATCCCAGGCAAGGCAACACAATGCACACAGAGCAGGCAGTGCACCACAATAGAACACAATACAACATCATATAAAATACAATGCACGCATACAATCCACGAAACACATCACATGCATGAAGTACACTTGTTATCATTATGCAAAAATCTACTTACAATGCTATATTATGTGCTGTACACATCCCTCGCAACAAGACATGTTACAGAGCACAGAATACTAGCAGGAAGTGCACACTCAGAGTGCGCACACAGCGGAGCACAGTATAACAGCATAGAAAGCCGCATGAGAGAACACAACACATGTTACACAGTACACACAGCACTGAGTGAACTGCGGGTAGTGTGCAGTTCGGGCGCTCCTGTTACTGCTTGGCAGCGGTAGGGGCCTCGGCTTGTTCCTGCTTCAGTCAAGTCAAGTCAGAGAATTTATATAGCGCACACATACCCAGAGGGTCTCAAGGCGCTTAAGGAGGGGTAGGGAATCACTTGTCAAATATCCACGTTTTAAGTTGCTTTCTGAATGCTAGGTGGTTCTGGGTAAGGCGAAGGTAGGTGGGAAGTGAGTTCCAGGTTTTAGCTGCCAGGTAGGAGAAGGATCTACCTCCCATGGTGGTCTTGTTGATGCGAGGTACATTGGCATGGGCTTGGTTGGAAGATCGAAGCTGGCGGGAGGGGGCGTAGAAGGACAGTCGTGTGTTGAGGCATTCTGGTCCGATTTCGTAGAGTGCTTTGTGTGCGTGGGTAAGGAGCCGGAAAGTGATTCTCTTATTGACGGGAAGCCAGTGGAGGTTTTTCAGGTGACCAGAGATATGTTCTTTACGCGGGATGTCTAATATGAGCCTGGCTGAGGCGTTTTGGATTCGTTGGAGTTTTTCTGGAGTTTAGCGGTAGTCCCGGCGTAGAGGGTGTTTCCGTAGTCCAGTCGGCTCGTGACCAGAGCGTGGGTGACCGTTTTCCTAGTTTCGGTGGGGATCCAACGAAATGTTTTTTTGAGCATGCGAAGAATGTTGAAGCAGGATGAGGAGACGGCGTTGACTTGTCTGTTCATTGAAAGTGAGGAATCCAGGATGACACCCAGGTTCCGTGCATGGATTGTCGGGATGGGTGCTTTTCCAAGGGCTTCTGGCCACCAAGAGTCGTCCCATGCGGAGGGGGAGGTACCTAAGATGAGGACTTCTGTTTTATCTGAATTCAGTTTCAGACGGCTGTGTTTCATCCATTCGGCTACTTCTTTCATTCCTTCGTGTAGGTTCGTTTTGGCGGTGCTAGGGTCATTGGTGAGTGATAGGATCAGTTGAGTGTCATCCGCGTAGGAGATGATGTTGAGGTTGTGTTGGCGGGCGATGGCCGCGAGGGGGCTCATGTATACGTTGAAAAGGGTGGGGCTGAGTGAGGATCCTTGTGGTACGCCGCAGATGACTTCAGTGGCCACTGACTTGAATGGTGGAAGGCGGACTCTCTGGGTTCTTCCGGTGAGGAACGAGGTGATCCATTCCAGAGCTTTTCCTTGGATTCCGATGTTTCTGAGGCGCTGTAGAAGGGTGCTATGGCAGACTGTGTCGAATGCTGCTGAGAGGTCGAGGAGGATGAGGGCGACTGTGTCTCCATTGTCCAGTAGAGTTCGAATGTCGTCTGTTGCTGCGATGAGGGCGGTCTCAGTGCTGTGTTTTGCTCGGAAGCCGGACTGTGAGGAGTCGAGGGATTTGTTGGCTTCGAGGAAGGCGGCGAGCTGGTTGTTGACAGCTTTCTCGATGACTTTGGCCGGGAATGGAAGGAGCGAGATGGGGCGGTAATTTTTGAGTTCGGTGGGGTCTGCTGTGGGTTTCTTCAGAAGGGCGCTGAGTTCAGCGTGTTTCCAGCTTTCCGGGAAGGTGGCGGATTTGAAGGAGCAGTTGATGACGTCTCGGAGGTGTGGTGCTATGATGGAGTCTGCTTTGTTGAAGATGTGGTGAGGGCATGGGTCTGTGGGGGATCCTGAGTGGATGGAGTTCATCAGGCGGATGGTGTCCTCAGTGGAGATTGGGTTCCAGTCATTAAGGATGTTCGAGGGGGGTGGAGGTTCAGTAGATGGTTGGGTGGGTTGGTCTTCGGGTTGGTTGTCGAAGCTGTTGTGGATGTCTGCAATTTTGTTGTGGAAGAATGAGGCTAGGGAGTCGCAGAGTGCTTGAGAGGGGGTGATGTCGTTAGAGTTGGCTGAGGGATTGGTAAATTCCTTGACGATGTTGAAAAGTTCCTTGCTGTTGTGGGCGTTGTTATCCAGTCGTTCTTTGAAGGCGGTTTTCTTGGCTTTTCGGATCAGTTGGTGGTGTATGCGGGTGGCGTTTTTGAAGGCGTCCTTGGTGCTGGTGGTTGGGTCTTTTTTCCAGGCCTTCTCAAGGGAGCGGCAGAGTTTCTTGGATTTCTTAAGATCATCGTTGAACCATGATGCCTTCTTGCAGCCAAGTTTGCTTTGTCGTTTTTTCAGTGGTGCTAGGATGTCGGCGCTGTTGGAAAGCCAAAGGGTGAGGTTGGTGGCGGCTTGGTCGGGGTTTGAGGAGTGGGCTGGGGGGTTTAGAAGAAGCGATGAGGAGATCTGGTCGATGGTGATTTTGTTCCAGTTTCTTTGCAGAGTTGGTTGGGGTTGGTTGTTGGGTTTGGGCTTGTTGTAGGTAAAGTGAACGCAGCTGTGGTCAGTCCAGAGGAGAGCCGTAGTGTGGCTGAAGGAGACGTGATTGCTGGAGGTGAAGATAGGGTCGAGAGTGTGACCTGCGATGTGGGTGGGGGAAGTGACCAGTTGTTTAAGTCCGAGGTTGGCGAGGTTGTCCAGAAGGGTGGTGGAGTTGCGGTCGTTGTTCTTTTCAAGGTGAAAGTTGAGGTCTCCCAGAAGGATGTAATCTTTGGAGGGGAGGGCGTGTGGGGTGACTAAGTCCGTGATGTCCTCACTAAATTGTACACGGGGTCCTGGTGGCCTGTAAAGGAGGGTGCCTCTGAGTGTGGTCTTGGGGTCGATGTGGATCTGGAAGTGAAGGTGTTCAGAGTTGGCGAGATTGATGTCAGAGCTGGTTGAGATGTGGATGGATTTCTTATGGACGATAGCGATTCCTCCTCCTGTGTGGCCGGTACGGTCCTTGCGTATGATCTTATAATCTTCTGGGATGGCAATGGTGATTTCTGGGGCGGAGGAGGCGTTCATCCATGTTTCTGTAAGGAAGGCGACGTCCGGAGAGATGGTGTCTAGTAGATTCCATAGGTCAATGGCGTGCCTGTGGACCGATCGGGTGTTGAGCAAGATGCATTGTAGGTGGTTGGGGTCGGGAATCTGAGGTGTGATCGTAGCGGAGATGTTGACGGTGCCGATGAAACTGCTGGAGTAGCATGAGAAAGGTCCATGGGTGTGTCCAGGAGCGGCTTGGACGCAGTTGGGGGGACGGCCGGGGTTAAGGGCTAGGAGGGTGGAGGCATCGTAGGTAATGCGGGAGGGCTGGGCAATGCGAGGGCCAGGGGCACTGGCGCTGGGCGCGGTCCTTTGGCGCACCTTCGGCGCGAATTGGGCGCGGTCGCTGCGCGTGAACACTGCGCGCGGGAGTAACTGTCATATATGGATGGTGGAGGGGGAGGGGCGAGGGCGGCTCAGCTGGGAGGCGGGGCGGGCTACAGATGACCACAACAACAACAAAATGGAGGCGGAGGGGGGAGCAGAGTGGAGCGCTAGGGCAAACGCGCAAACACAGTCAAAGCAGCAAATTAAAAATCGAAAAGTGCAATTAAATCAAAGCGGCAACCAGGCACACAGCAGGCAACAATAATTAGGCACTTAGACAAATGAATGCAGCACAACGATACCGAGTGTCACAGAGGGACACTGGGGAGCGACCACTCAGCCCGAGGGAGAGGAGCGAGTCACCTGTCAGTACTGTCGGTGAAACGCCGCCCAGCAGCCGCACACCACGGTTCGTGCTCGAGAGAGAACATTTTGGGCTTTGTTCGTTCCCAGTGCCTAGAGGGGTGTAGCGCTCTCTGTGTCGCAGATTTTATTTGCTTTCTACACATAAATACGGCATCATGTTTTTCAGGGAAATAGAAGCCTGTCGTCTGCAGGCATGGTTCTGCAGGGTGGAGCAGCGCATAGTACGGCAGCAATTTAAGGCCCGGAATCGCATACTCCGTGCAGAAGAAGGCATTCTGTAGCAACCATGGAACAGCAGCCTAGGGTGACCCCCACATCCAGAGAATCAGCAAGCATTAAACATGCAATAGGTCTCACCTTTCATTTAGTTAAAGCCATTTGCTTTGCTAAATAATACCAGCAGCAAAGCAAATGGCCTTAACTTAATCAAAGGCGAGACCTATTGCATTTTCAATGCTTGTTTCTAAGAGCCCCATCTGTGTGGAAGATTTTGGGATATGTGAGTCAGCTGCTGGTAACACTGCCTTAGGGGATGGAGAAATTAGGTCTGGACTGCGTTTTACCGTCTTGCGACGCTATATTGTGACATGGGATTAATGTTGTAATTCCATAGTCTGTAGCAGTGGTCGCTTGAACCAGGAAATCCTTCCCACCTATGTGGTGGAGTGCCTGTGCCTGATTATGCTGGATTTGAGATTATTCTGTACCCTTCTCTTTTTCTTTTCAGGTGGAGCAGTTCTGGAAGGTGTATAGCCACTTGGTGAGGCCAGGAGATCTCACAGGCTACAGCGACTTCCACCTGTTCAAAGAAGGCATCAAACCGATGTGGGAGGTAAGGGAGGATGGGTTACAGCAGTGTGGATCCTTTGAGTAGGGAGAGATGGGGCTATCCTCTGCTAATATCTGCCACTTCGTCTTTTCATAGGAGAGTAGGGTGGCCAGTGTTTGCTTGACATTCATGACCTCCATACTCTGTTGCTGAGGGATTAATCTCCCTGTGTTTCCCTAGGATGAAGCGAACAAGAACGGGGGAAAGTGGATCATTCGCTTGCGGAAAGGATTGGCCTCGCGTTTCTGGGAGAACATCATCCTGGCCATGCTGGGGGAGCAGTTCATGGTGGGAGAGGAGATCTGCGGCGTGGTCGTCTCCATCCGATTTCAGGTGCATACCTGCAGAGGAGCTGGTAGCCATGTCAGGCTGTGTCACTGGGGCTCAGGTCTGGGATACTGATCTTTGTAGGAGGTGCACTCTGGATCGATGCCATTCAAAAGCGTATCTGTGTAGAAAAAAACTCTGTTAATGTTAAATGTTATGGAGTAATGTAGAAAAACGACTACAGAAGAGCATTTGTGTATAGATATATATTTTAAAACCGAGCTGCTGGATTGAATTTCAAGCACCAACTCTTACTTTAACCTATAATTCTAACAGTTCCCTTATTCTAATCTTGACCAGTCCCGCCATTTAAATTTTTCTTATTTTAGCTAATATTTTAATAAATCTTCTAAATGCTCACATGCCCATTACACTTAAGTGTGCACATTCTGCCTGAGCTCTGTAATGAGTAGGAGTTTTCGTGGCACTGCTATTTTTGTAAATGTGCTCTTTGTTACTTTTATTTGAGAAAGTTCACAGACTACGTTGGGAGAACAAATATAGCGCTCAGATACTCATTATATTGCTATGTGCCCAAAACCCTAACCTGCCACATCTAAGGTGGTCTCCTTCACCTTTACAGCTCCAGATGAACCTGGAGACATTCCTGTTCTGGCAGTTGTAGTCTGCCGCTACATCCAGGGCCTGTCTTTGACCTACAATTTCATCCTCATTGCGAAAGCCAACCATTAAGGGCTGAACAATTTATCTGACGCTTTCACAAATTTGTAACCTATGTTCCATAATACGGTTTCCGCCATAATACGGAATCCTATGCTGTCCACTCGTATTATCCGCCCTGACGAATTTCATGTAACAGGAACGAAACGCGTTGGCTGTTGTCCTATTTCTAAAATAAGAACAATAAAAGAATATTGACAAAGTTTACATTTGGCTGTTATGTGACTGCATCCCTGGTGCTGCCTCCACGCTTTTTGAAGTTTTGTCTCGGGATTTCCAGTAGGAGCCAACCGCAGCAGGTCTCGGAGGCCCCATGCACAGGATTTGATATATATGGGACTCTAAGATTGAGGTGCTCAACTTGTAGTCGACTGTGGGAGCGATAGCAATTTTTCAAGTTAGAATATGCATCAAGCTTAAATGTCCTTTTTTTCCCTGTGAAAAATGTGTTTTTACCCTGCATGTAAAGTATCGTTTCTTGGGTAGGTGGGTGGAATCTTGTGCTTGGATGTATACCATGATTTTACAGTGACTTTAATCCTTTTATAAAGATAAACCCCAACCCCTCTAATGTAATTCATATATATATTCTCCATAGGAAGACATCCTCTCCATCTGGAACAAGACTGCAAATGACCAGCACACCACAGCTCGCATCAGAGACACACTTCGGCGTGTGCTGAACCTTCCGCCAAACACCATCATGGAGTACAAGACTCACAACGACAGCCTCAAGTAAGTTCAATCTGCAGTTGGTACCTCGCGGTGCTCCCTTCAAGGCTGACGTTTCCACTCCGCACTACGTGCCAAAGCAGTCTTGCGGCACCACAAGTAAGTCTGTTCCATGGTCACTACCAACCGATGCCGTCTGGCACCTCCATGCTTAAGCAGTGAGTTCCCTGCAGCCATGCTGCACATGTGTTGGCACTGCAGAAATACTCCACAATTATTCTGGTGTTCTGGGAAGAGAATTAAGCTCCTGCATCTCCCCAACCTCAGGTTCCTTATCTGGGATCTTCTTGATTCTAATCTCCGTCATCCTATCTTAGCAGTCTGCAGGAAGGCAACATCTGTCGCACATCTGTGTCAATGCCTCGTCCCCACATATTACAATCACATTTGATTAACTACAAACCGGGCAGTAGGCGGGCTGGATTACGCTTTATCAAGCCCTCTGACCACACTTGTGAAACTTTATAACTCCTTGACCTACCAAGTTTAAAAACTTACGAAGCTAAACTACAGACTCTCGGATAGACCTCAAATGTCAGCTGATAAACCGAACCAGTCTGTTTATATTGGAGTATTTTAAAACTTACCAAAAAAATACCAATGTTACAGCTGATAAACCTAACCAGAACCCCCTCCAGCACCTTGAGACCCTCACGGGTGAGTAGCACGTTTCACAATTCTCTGATTGATGTGTAACCAGTCTCCTGTTTATATCGAAGTATTTTAAAACGTACCCAAGCTAAACTATGGGCTCTCAGATAGACTATCGATGTCACAGCTGATAAACCTAACCAGTCTCCCGTTTATATTGCAATCCTCAAAATAAGGGCATGATGGTACTGGGTACCAAATGTGCTGAAAGGTCATACAAACTGCAAAGTGCGCGCTCTATAGATCTAAAACATCTAATGTAGTGGGCCATGGGATATTTATTGTAAAATGAAAACCTGGCCCGTAGGGCATTAACCCACAGTCTGTCTGCCAACAGGGATTACCAGGTTTCACTAACTAACCATGGCTCGTTTTAGTTAGCTGGGGCGAAGTTTAGAGAATCTGCAGAAGAGCCAAATAGTGTAACAATGGAACATGAACTAAAGTATATACAATGGCCACACCAAGTGTAAGTCTGAGCGAAGCGGAACTGATATTATGCAAAAGCTTTCAAGAAGAGAGAAAGATAACAATGAAGAACATCAGCAGTCAAAATGAGGGTTAAAAACATTGCATCTCACGCCTTGAAATACTTCACTTCATTATGCTGATCGACATCTACCTCCAGATCAGGGGATCAGTCCAAAAATACTCCAAATGAGGTCTGCACTTTTTGCAAGAAACCCCCAGTCACCTTGCATCAGCATTACTTTTGAGGTTTCTCCTTCCAAAGTTAGAAAATATGAAAGCCTTTTCTTCTCCTTTCAAATTTTCAGAACAGGTCTCCAGTGACCCTGTCCTCTTAAAAGAAATGCTGCGGCGCGCAGGGAGTGAGAGGTAGTTCACATCTAGTTTACCTTCTCCAAGTGGTTATAGCACACCTGAGATCGACCGGTAACTAGACTCTTGCACCCTTCAGTAATTTCCTCTGGACACTTGTCCTCCAAGCGGCAGCAACTCCTCTGGCTCCATGTGGGTTTCTAGACTGCGGAGTGTCTAGAATTACAGTAAAGAAACATATAGAAGCCTAATGCCATGATCGAACATACCTGTAACTGGACTGGCCATACACAGATATGGTATGCAATATGCAGACATCCAGTATGCAATATGCAGACATCCAGTATGCAATATACAGACATCCAGTATGCAATATGCAGACATCCAGTATGCAATATGCTGACATCCAGTATGCAATATGCAGACATCCAGTATGCAATATGCAGACATCCAGTATGCAATATACAGACATCCAGTATGCAATATACAGACATCCAGTATGCAATATACAGAAATATAGTATGCAATATACAGAAATCTAGTATACAATATGCTAGGTTTGACTATAAACCCCTGTAAGGTAACCCTCAGTCGCAGAGCTGCACTGCAGGTGCGTGTAGTGTTGGGCAGGGCATTTACAAGCAGATTCTATCAAGGCTGAGCCTATAACAGAATTCCAAATCCAGCAATCCACACCGGTCTTAGTCCTGGTTATCGTTTCGGGGCAGATTATGTTTCTCACTCTACATTAAAATGCTTGCCTTTGCCCCAAAGAAATGTTAGTGGTTCCGAGGACACTGATCACATTTGTATTGTGTTGTCTAGCTGTGGAGAATCAACTTTTCTGACCTGGGAATGTTCTGTGGACTGTTGGCTGTTCCTATTGATTCAGCTGCTTAAAGGCTGCTCGTGGTGGCCGAGATTGGGAATACAGTGTACTGTTTGTGGAGTCATAGACTGGAAATGTTCCACTAATGGTTGGCTGTTTTCTATTGTACTGGCTATTGGTGTACACAACTGGGCACACAATGTTCTAGTTACTACTAAGGGTGTCCTGTTGTGCCAGCTCACTGCTGACAATGTCTTGTGGAGGCTACTGACTGCTGGTGGCGTCTTATTTCTAGTGAGTGCTGGAAGTAGTCGATTGTACCCACAAACTAGTGGTAGTGTACGAGCTGATTGTGGTGTTCATGATTTGTGCTCTGGGAATGTTCTAGTGACTGCTGGTGCTGTCCTGGTTTACCAGCTGCTTCTCGTGTTTGACTGGGTGTGCAGTCTGCGGTTTTGTAGACTGGAATGTTCTACAAACTGCTGACTGTCCCCTATTGTACTGTCTGCTGATGGTACCGTCTGCTGGCGGTGCCCTATTGTACCCTCTGCTGGCGGTGCCCTATTGTACCCTCTGCTGGCGGTGCCCTATTGTACTCTCTGCTGGCGGTGCCCTATTGTACCCTCTGCTGGCGGTGCCCTATTGTACCCTCTGCTGGCGGTGCCCTATTGTACCCTCTGCTGGCGGTGCCCTATTGTACCCTCTGCTGGCGGTGCCCTATTATACTCTCTGCTAGATGATTCCTATTGTAGTGTCTGCCGGTTGATCCCTATTGTAGTGTCTGCCGGTTGAGCCCTATTGTACTATGTGTTGGTGGTGCCTTATTTTATCCGCTGCTAGTAGTGTCTTAGTGCACTCTTTCCTGGGGGCCATATTATAGTGGCTGCTTGTGATGGCTACATTTGGGAGTACACTATTCTATTCATAGACAGGAAATGTTCTAACTTTTGTCAGTGCCCTGTTGTACCAACTGTTGGTGTCCAAGTTTGGGTTTGCAGTTTTTTGTTTTGTAGACTGTGAATGTTTTGTAACTGCAGACAGAGTCCTGTTGTAGTGCCAGTGTGTGGTGTACACTACTAGGAGTACAATGTTTTAGTGACTGATGGTATTGCCTGTTGTGCCAGCCAACTGCTGATGGGGTACTGTTCCTACTGACAGGAGGTGCTGTTGTATCGTAAGCTGGGAATGTTCTAGTGACTGTTGGCAGTGGTAGATTGCACCCACTGACTGCTGGCGGTATACAGGCTGCTTGTGGCTGTAGTGGTTGCTGGCGCTATCCTCTCTGACTACTTCTAGTGTTTACGACTGGGAGTACAATCGTCTGTTTCGTAGAGGGAAATGTTCGAACTACTGCCGGTGCCTTATTGTACTGGCTGCTGGCTGTGTCGGTTTGTACCGTTTTCTTGTGGTGTGCGTAAATAGGAGTACAATCTTCTGTTTCGTAGACTTGGGTTTATGATAAGCTGCTCCTACTGTGCTGGCTGTATGGCTGCTGATACTACCCTGTTGTACTGGCTGCTTCTGGTGTTCGATTGTAGCAGCTGCTGGCAGTTTTTCTACTGTACCGCCTGCTGGTACCGCCAGATCGAACAGGATGTTTGTGGTGTCCACGACTGGGAGTACAGGGTTGCAGTAAAAGGTGGCAGTGCCATCGACCAGGAAAATGCCCTACCCTCAGTGTAGGTGTGGACTGGCAGCATTGCACTCACTGCTTTGCTTTTGTAGATTGCGAATGGTAAATATATTTTTGTTCTATAATGATCTGGCCTGTGGACTCTGGTTGACGTGTAAAAAGAGTTCATTCAGATCCTGTTCTGGAGGGTGTGATGGTGTTCCACGTGTTCTGCGTTCAGCTCGGGCTATTGTTGTAAAGTGAAGCCTGCTGCCTTGAGACGCACAACTGAGCGTAGTCTGCTGAGGTGCATTCATCTCTACATCTCACTGCATGCACACATTGCTCATAGGAAGGAAGTTGTCACAACTTAAAGCATTCCTCGATTTTACGGATTTCATTTCAGTTGACCTTAGAGGGGCACCATCAATGTGAACTGTGCCTTTTCAGTTGAAGACCCTGTAGAAGTAGTGGCACACAGTGGAATTATCTTTGGTGCTTTTCTGTGAGCAATAAATGGGCAGTCAATAGTGTCTTATATGCTAAACTTTGTTTATGGCCAACTCGTGCAGTGTTCTCTTTTAATGTTACCATAGTTTACGTAAGGAAGGACTGTCCCCTCTTTCAAGCTGGCGAGGCACCGTAGTTACTGCAAGTTGAATGTGCATTGTTTACAACTGGTGGCCGCCAGGGCCTTCTGAAACCATGCCCCAGTTCCTACACCTACATATATACTCATGCTGTGCATGTGTAGCATCCTCCGTAGATTAAACTCTTTGACATTAGTAAGCTTTGTGTCATTGACCGATCGGCTTCTGTTCCTAGTCCTAGGCAGTCCTCTTACATTCCTGCTTGTGTGGATTTTGAAGGACTTATTGTAATTGAATTTGTATAGCTCTTTCTACCCCTGATGAAGCATCAAAGCGCTTTTCCGCAAGTAGCATGCTACTCCAGAACCCAAAAAGGATTTGTGATGAATTGGTATAGGGAGACATTAAATTAATTTGAGATGTGGACATGTTAGTTTATTTGAATTGAAAAAGAATAGTGGAGGGATAGAAGAGGGAAGGGTTTGCATTTATATAGCTCTTAGTACCCCTGACGAAGCGTCAAAGCGCTTTTCGGCTGGTAGCACAGTACTCCAGAACCCAAACTGAATCCATGGGGAATTAGAATAGAAAAATATGACATTAATTTGAGCGGTGGACATGTGAGTCTATTAGTTGGATTGAAAAGGATAGTGGAGAGAGAGAAGAGAGAAGGGTCAAAAAACTGTTTATTTGTAGATCATGGCAGTAGGAGGAGGTTTGGGGTGCGTAAAGGGGGGGGGGGAGTCTCTAGAAGTTAATTAGAGAGAGAGATGAGGTATCGGATGATTCTAGGAGGGATATGTGAGGGAAGGGTTTGTAAGGCTGGTTTGGGAGATCTGAATAGTAAAAGAGATTTGAGATAATTCAATGTGCAGTAGAGGAGGGAAGAGTCTAGAAAGGGTTATTTTGGGGATCCTGGTAGTAGATTGGGGTTTGGGATGAGTCTGAGTGGAGGCATAAGATATATTGAGAGAGGTATAGGGTGAGAAATATTTTAGTACATTGGAGATGGGAGTAGAATGAGTTTCAATCAATCGTGAAATTTGTAAAGCGCACTACTTACCTGTGAGGGTCTCAAGGCGCTAGGGGGTGAGTGGCTACTACTGCTCTAAGAACCAGGTCTTGAGTAGTCTCTAGAAGGTAAGTAGGTCTTTGGTCTAGGTTGAGATGCGCCGTGAGTGGAGGTAGGATATATTGACAGAGGTATAATGTGAGAGATGGGGTATTGCATTAGAGATGCTGAATTAGAAGTAAAGTAATAAATATAAAGATACATAAGTACATGGAAGTTGTTTATGTATAGGGAAGGCTATATATATAGATTTAAGTTGTTTAATAAACAGACTTTCAAGTGTTGCTGTACTTTAAGCACATTTGTTTTCATGATTTATATATTTTTGTAATTGAATTGAATTGAATAAAATTCATATCGCGCAGACAATAACCCGAAGGCATCAAGGCGCCTAACAAAGCATATCAAAATTTATAAGCTTGACAGCATTACAGATAGGCCTGCATAAAGAGATGTGTCTTCAGAGCACTTCTGAATGCTTGAAGAGTGGGTAGGGATCTTAGTTCCAGTGGGAGGGCATTCCACCACTTGGGCGCCAAGGTGGAAAAAGCCCTACCACCCCATTTAGCTCTTCTAGAGCGAGGGACTGACAGGAGAAGTCTACTAGAGGAACGCAGGTCCCTGGAGGGAGTATAGCGGGACAGGATAGATCCTAATTCAATAGTGAAGCAATTGTAGATAATTATGATAAAGATTCACTTATTTATGCAGTGACCTATATACGTGTTAAACATAGAATAATATACCCATAAGTAATATGTACATTTGTTAAGCAGAAAAAACAAATATCTATATATTTATAAACCTAATTATTATACGCATTTATACAGAGGAATGCACATGAAGGGACACACATAGTCCGAATAAATGCTTATATACATAGGGATATGCTGTATATTTAAGTATGGTGGATATGTGGAGAAGAGCCAACTCTGGAGTAGTTACGCCTCTCATTTCTCTGTCGCTTCTCATGCCAGCTTCACTGTGGGTGTCACACAAGGACTGAAGTCTGTTAGACAGAGCCGCCGACCTCCCTATCCTTATGTAGGTCTCATTGCTACTTTTACGTACGAGCTGGTGTCTCGGCCTTCGTCCAATTAAAATTCTCCATTGAGAGCTCTCAGAAGCCAAAGGGATGGAGACCCAGGATAACTTGGCAATGTCCCACAACAGCCTGTTCTGCATAATTTCTTGTGCTGTACAGCAGTGTCATGAAGGACACAGAAGCATGCAGTGCATTTCAGAGACTCTGAATATCGCTCTGTCCCACTTGCCTGCATCTTCTGTCACCTGAGCAGACGCAGCTGGAGATGAGGGGGGGGGGGGGGGTGTCAAGGAGTCTGCTCACACCGACCAAATTCGGATTGAAATGGTGCAATGTTTTCTATCGACTAAGAAACGTGCTGCTAGTCCTTGTACGGTGAGTACCGGGGCAGTCTGTGGGTCATCAGTCTTTATAAGAAAAGGCAGGATGCTTCTCTTTCAGAGCTGTAGAGAGGGTTGGTGATAAAGGTTTCACACACTAGACGGACCTTGGTATAGGATTGAGGTATGTGGCAAAGCCTGTTGTGTTTTTCCATCTTCTCATCCAGAGTTTGCGGCATGTACTTCTGGTGATCAAGAGTGGGTATAGCATGCAGTGCTCCACCCGATTGTCTTAATTCTAAAGTTCTTTCACCCCCACCAAGAAGAGGCAATGAGAGTAAATCCCTGGATCAGCGCTTGTCTATTTTACCTCCGCTCTACAACTGTTAAATTTGTCTCCAGCATCTCCGGCGACCCTGGGAAATATCTTGGAAACCTTCACCAATTCCTCTGCAAGTAATCATGCTTGGATTTACCGTCACATCTTCGTACGGTCATTGCATCATTAGCATATGGCGTCTTTCAGCGCTCAATCTTTTTCTAATATTCTAGAATATAGCTTTTGTACAAAGTTCCAACTTTTGCGAAAGAAACTGCTTGTGTGCAAAGCATGTCACCCCCCTCACCCACCACTTCTGAAACCTTTCCCACCTTTGCCCTCCAAGATCTTAAGTCGTGCATCAGTTCTTGGAGCAAACATGGTTTCATTCTGAAATGCCCTCCCTAAAGTAGAATATTAGTTTATTTTTTTTGATGTTGGACTGTTCTGTACTAATCAATCTAGATAATTCTTCTGTAGCCAGTTCCAGTCTCCTCTTTGGTAGATCAGAAGTTCAACAACCTAAAATCAAGCGTAAAATATTAATTTGTCAGTGCATTGTTTGAGTGAGACAGGAGCCATTTACTATGCATACAGATTTCTTTAACCCCTTCGATGCTGATGACGAGCTCAGCTCGTCATCAGCCACGGTGGTCGTGTGCGGGTGACGAGCTGAGCTCGTCATCTGACGCAGCTTTTAGAAAAAAGCCGCGTAGCGGAAAAATAACCGCCACAGCGATGCGGTTAAGGAAGTTAGTCCTAGTTAGAAACAAAAGTGCAGCTTTTGAGCTGATAAGATGATAATTTACACAAGATGCGCCTTCTGTGGCATGCATTATTGATGCATGTAGAATTTCAGTAGATCAAGGTCTCCATGGACGTTCAATGCTTGCTTTTCTACCAAGTCTTGACTCTCAGCCCCTGTGTTCAAATTGTACTCTTTTATAGTTCTTTTCCACTCGTGTGCCCCAGTTAAAAAAAATATTTGTATGTTTTTTTTTTTTGTACAGTAGTAGGTGGAGAGTAGATCACCATAGATTTTTAAAAACGAATACTTACCTTTGGCCATATTTTAATAAGAATAAATGAGGAGCAGAAGGGGCTTCTTTCTCCTGTGTAGGTTCCTTAAACTGTTTGTAAACCTGTTGTAATGTTCTTATCTTTTCCTTCTATACTGTGTCCAGCTAGCTTCATATTGCTACAGCAACAAATGATGGATGGAATGCTAAGTAAATCAAACCTTCACCCCCCTTCATGAGATGTAGGTTAAATCCATTGTTCTTTTGCTCACTACGCCATCTCAGTTTGGGCCCAGCCATATGCAAATCAGTCTTGACCCTACTCCTCATTGGAACAGTCCAGCCCAAACTTCCAAGCATGGTTCTCACTGGACTGGAAACGAGCATCCTGGGACCGGTTTTGTGGTTTCACCTCATCAGCCAGGCTAGCTTGAATCCAGCGGCACAGCAAGCAAGGACCCACGTCTGGGCATGCCATCCCACTTAGGGTATAAAGTGCTACAGCAACAAATGATGGACAGAATGCTGAGTAAATCAAATGTTCACCTCAACTGGCATGGTGCGGTGAGCAAAAGAACAATGGATTTATCCCAGCTCTCTTGACTGGTAATGAATGTTTGATTTACTCAGCATTTTGTCCATCATTTGTTGCGGCAGCACTTTTCGTCCTAAGTGGGATGGGTATGTCCTGATGTGGGTCTCTTGCTAGCTGTGCCACTGAATTGAAGCTACAAAAACAGTCCCTGAAAGGGAAATACACACAGGAGAGAATAAATATAGACTCTGAATCAGAGCTATATTAATGCTGTCCAGCTGGACAGTGAAAATTTAATGATATTGAGATTCTTGAACAAAGAAATTATCTGGGACACAAGCCTGCATCCAATGCAATACATTTAACACAAAAACAAACGCTCAGGCAGGACGAAAAGCTTGTGTGTTATACAGAAAATAAAACAAGCAGAGTTAAGCAACGATACCGTTACACATATATAGCAAGTTAGGTCGTGTTTACAGTGTACAATGAGTCTACGACGTTTCGATCCTGTAAGGGGAAATAGTGGGATCATCATCAGGATTTAATATTTACATGCCTGAGATAGGATGTATGCCGTGCACTATGCACAAGGGTAGATAGGTGAGTGAGGTGTGCACGGTGAGTGAGTGCCTCACTCGCCGAGCACACCCGGACACAGTTTGCTCTCCTAGGTCACCGTGCCTCCTGTGCTGCTGGAATTGCCATCGCGCCCAGACTACTCTTCATTTACCAAATATGCTTGCATAGATAGAGCCACCCCTCCTGGCTCTCAATTCAAGTCATTGTGCCTTCTACCCATTGTAGCTGCTTCCCTTGCTGGACTCGCCCTGGCGGTCCAGCCTACGCCTCGTATCCCAATTCATGCCCGCACACACTGCTGATACCGAACTCCTTAGTCCTCCTTTGACCGCATACCGGATGGTCACTCCATCTCGAGACCGCTTGCTATTACGCACTCACCTATCTGCCCTTGTGCATAGCGAACAGCATGCATCCCTACTCACTGTGTAAAATACATTCACGGCTGACTGATGTCTGCTATAGTTGAGGCTTCCTGAATGAGCTGCATGTTGTTACTTCTGAGATGGATGGCTACTTCAAATATTATTTTTTGCTTTATAGCGCATATCCAGAGTTGGGATTGGAAGTACATGTACCAAAAAAGGACTTCCATGGAGCATGAATTTGGCTGTAAATACTATTTACTAGCTTTAATTAAATCCTGTAATATAGCTGAACATTCTCCAAAGAGCATAACATCCCTACCTTTCCCGAACTAGCATAAACTCACTGCTTCTCCTCCTCCCTTCAAGTAAGCAGCAACTCCCTGCTCCTCACCGCTGGAAAGTGCATGATGGATACCTGCTGTTTCTTCCCATGCATAGCAGCTGTTGCCTCCCATGTCTCACTGACTGGCATTGGCTCTGTTCCTCTCCCTCACAAAGCTGCTTTTTCTCTGCTTGGCTCCCTTTTCGGAGACTGTGAAAGTCCTCAGTGAATGAATATATTTTATTGTATCAATTAACAATTTTCTTTACAAATAGTGTCCTATAAAATATCCACAAAACTTGCTTGCTACAGTAATCGTTAACTGCTACAAATTTGGATGCACCAGATCCTGTAAAACAAAACCTAAAAATACAGTTCATAGATAATATTAAAACCCATGTGTCAATTATGAATTCAAGGCCTCAGTGCGCTTGGTGACCTAGGGGCTACAACCTACCTACTTCTATCCCCTGAGCACTGCTACTCTCCAATAGGATTAGTAAAATGGGGCTTACGTCCAATAATGTTGGCCAGACAGGATGATGAAAACTGAAAAGAAAAAAGAGAATCTGGCCACCTTGTTTTACAGTGTCCTGCTGTTAATTCAAGCAGGCATTAGAACCAATATATCTATTTTCTTGGTTCTGGCTTAATTGCTTTGCCAATATTTGAACATTTATGAACATAATTTCCTTATTTTCATACAAGCCTGAGGCTATACACTGTGCAATTTTTAAACTAATCTTAAACAACAAATAGTGAAACAATCCATAATAAATCGGACATTCAAGACAGTGCAAATTAAGTCACATTAATCATTAAACATGATACTCCAGTCTTAGGTTTTGCAGTCAAGTAACCCAACAGTACTCATTAGACAACTATTTCATTCTCGTTTTTGAGAGTTATTGGCCATGGGGATGAAGCTTAAAGTCTGCGGGGATGAAAACATTGTTTAATATCCCTTTGTGACTTGTGGGCAACATTTAATCGGATTCCCTCGTGGATTGCGTGTGGAAAGGTGCCGACGCGTTTCAAATCCCTGTGTTAGGGCAATGACTGGGTGTAATCTGAATTTTGTAGGATGTTTTTCTTGTTGAACTCGTTTTGTTTTTGAAAAAGAGACCGCTAATTTATTTTCAGTTTTGACATGAGCTTTAGCCGCGTTCACAATGGGTGACTGTGTCTCTTGGTTTGCTGTGAGTCCCGTTTATTTTGTGTTTACTTGTTGCCGTTCATTCATGAGGAAAGTGGTATGCTCATCAATTCTGCACGTAATTTTACATTTTGTTTGACGAAAGCGGTAGACTCTTCGTAAGTTATGGCAGTGGACAGACATGGCACAGTTCATCGTTCTCCTGTGAATCCTCTTGCTTGCCTCTGGTGTGCCACAGTTGGTGAAGGACTTTTTCACTGATTGATTAGTCGGCAAGAGGGATTGGTGCTGCGCCCATGAGCCTTTCCAGCCTCCATCTTTTGAGCATATCGCTCACTGATCACGAGAGATCCAAAGTTGGAAAAATGAGTATCTAAAGGGCCATTGCTGCTTGATTTAATTGACTCGTATGCAGCCCTGCCTACCTTACACGCTTGCGCTTTAAAAATCCGCCACATAGTGGCCGTCGGGTGGAATGTGTTTCAGAACGCCTCCGCCGCTTTGGCTGGAGTATGTCAGACGTGGTGAGGTGGATTAGAAGCGCATAATAGCGTACCACAGACATACATGTTTATGCAACTTATGCTGCTGTACTAAATGTGCCTGGATCCCCAGTCTGGTGATAGCATGTGATTCTGTGGAGATACCACCACTGGAGAACTGCTTAGAGGCAAGTATATGACGCTATAAGCAATAGGCGTTTCTAAACGATCTGTACATTTACAGTACTCCCGGTCCTGGCCCCATAGTTCTGTTGTGAAGGCCCTGACCTCAAATTATGTTGCACTGATTCATCAAGTAGTTATGTTCCAAAATAAAACGGTTTGTGGCCTCTGCGATGTGAAGTAAACTATTTTCAGTGTTTTTTCATAAGCGGTTTATTTTGTATGTAGCCAGTGCAAACCCTGTGCCTTCCTTTTGCCAATCTGGTGCCGCGTGAACCTATTCCTGCCTTTTAGCATTCCTTCTCTGAATCTCCCTGAAGCATCTCCCTGTGCTTCAAGTAAACCAATCTGCCTTTTGCTGGTAATTTATGGAGCTGCGGTGCTAGGTTTTGTGGTTGTCGCCCGAACTGTCCAACACATTATAAACCAATAAAATACAAAGATGTTAGGGTTCTGTTTAGAGGAAATACTTCTCAGACTAACTTTGGTCTCTGTTTACAAAAGCAGTGCCCTGGAAGAGAAGCTATGCTAGAGTTCTTTCCCGCGCTGGCTCTGCGGCATTCAGCAGCAGCATGGAAAATAATAATCATGGAGTACCTCTGCTCTCTTCACAAGAAAACAACTATTTTAAACTGTATAGGAGCTAATGCTGCGATTAGGAATTCCTGGTCCTTTAAGGAGGGACTGTTGAAAGACTATAGAGTTTAGCAAATTTGGGAAGATCTTGTCTTTAAGAAAAAATTCCTGCCAAAAAGGTTTTATGAAAGATTTTCCCATCAAACACTATTGGGCTGCATTTGAAAATTTTTGAATAACAGTCTGCAAACTTAAGAAAGGAAGAGCTTTCCACACATTTGATACACATTCTAGATTTAGAAATACCCTACTTTTAGCATTTGGAACGAACTCTGGAATTAGGAATGGCCAGATAACGGAGACCAGTCTAGGTGTATATATAGTGTTTCTTTAAGTCTGACAAAGACAAATGCTGTTGTGTAGACTTCTATCACAGTTGGTGTGATGGATGCGGCTGGTCCCGGTTCATCCATTCCAGCTGTGCAAGGTGCCATCTGCCTTTCCAGTGTGACATGAGGCCTCTTTGGGATGGAAAGTGACCATCACTCCTCTCTGGTTCAGGCCAGGGAAGCATGCACTCCAATCTGGCTATGGCCTTTGTTTACGTCCGCTGTCTTAGGAGTCCTGTTTACTGGATAAAATGTCCCATGGGCCGAGCAGCCCGCCATTTACTTTTAAAATCAACATGGAAATGAGAGTTCCCCAGGTTGAAACTGCATTTAGGCCGTTCATATTTTGGTCCGTCACATATTCGTCTGCCAGAGACTTGGATGAAGGGTTCTGTACTCCACACGCCCTGAGCTGACCAGATCTTGGTCAGTCCCAATCAGAGTTTGTTGAATACCAGGTTAGTTCAACTGCAGGATCATTCATGGCTTGTTTAACAAGAAACTTCAGCTTGGTGTAAAGAGTTCCAAAGGGGCTTTGAGTAGTAGCTACTCTTCGCTTTGGAGGCTTTGTCCGGTGTGCTCGTTGGCACTTCGGTTGTTACACTGCTGATGTCAATCAAAAAGGGATGGGTCCAATCTTTGAACAAGAAGCTGTGCTGATCCAGGGATTGCTGCCTCTATTTGGGATGGTGGTGGGAGGAGGGGTAGTAAGCATTCAGAATTGGGTGACTTTGCCTGTTTGCAATTTTTCTCTGGGTCACCAGAAATATATATTTTATAAAGCATATTGGCTAGGACAGCCCTATGAGATAATGTGTTTCGTTTCCGTAGGGGTCCAGGCAAGCCGCATTTAACCAGCATGTTCACAAGCTCTGGTAAGTAGAAGGTTAAACACCCTGGGACTTTTCCTTACCATTTCACAACTTGCCTAAAATTTGGTCTTCAGTCACAGAATGTAGTAGTTAATTTGGCTTCACAGAAGCATTGTCACAGTGTTCTGTTTTTTTCCAGAGATAACTCCAGCTTCCGCAACACAAAGATTGCCCTCTAGGAAAATCAACTTGTTCCGGCCACCTTCCAGAGTTTCAGAGGTGGACAGTAGAGCTGGCAAACCGCCACGTGACCTCGGCGCCGATGACAAATGGAAGCTCAGCCCTTCTGTGAGCCCATGGAGCTAATGCTTATTATAAGACTGTCTGCTGCCTGGACTTTAGATCCCAAAATGTGGGCGACTACCTTACCATGTGCTGTTAGGTCACCTTTCAAAATGGTCTTGTACACACACAAGTTGCTGTCTGCAGGCAGCTGTTTGGGTGAAGTTCTGCGTCAGTCGGAATGCAAGAAAACTTCTTCTGAAAAAAGTTACATACAGCCTTGGGGTTTTTGAGGAAAACCATGTAACCTCCTGTACCTTTTGTCAGTCCCTTCCTTAAAATGTTGATACAGTTTCAAATATTTGATGGTAAGTTTGTTTTGGTGGTAAGGGATTTTATTGTGTGACTGCCAATCCAGACCATTTTGGTAGAGAGTGCTTGGCTCAGCAGGAGACGCAGACTTAGAATGAGATATAGAATAGCTGAGAGAATGAATGAGAGTGTGTTTATAGTCTCCATCTTCTTTCAGTGGATTTCCTCTAACTGGCTGATCAACTCGTGTTTTTCCTCCGCAGTCGCTTACCTAGAATTGAACGGTCTCAGCTGTTCTGTGGACTGTCAGAATTGCCTCTCTTGTAAAGATGAGACAATGAAACTGGAAACCAAAGCAATCACTATACACTCTTTTCAATCGGAACATTATGGGTTAAGTCTTGAATGCTATAAATAAAATTACGTTTCCTAAAAATGTTGTGTTCTACTCGTGCCTTTTATTTATCAGTGGAGGGGTCTGAGCTTCCCGACCCCAGCGGTCTGTTGGTCTTTTGATTATGTGTGCATCTGAACAGCCTTGTAGTGCACATCTGTGTGACTCTGGTTTCCATGGCTAGTGTTTCCTGTACTCTAAATGTTGCTGGGACTTGTAAGGTACGGGGGAGTGTTGTGACGTGTGGGAAACAGCCTTAATAACTAATTTTGAAAAACGACTGACCTGAACAACGATTCCTAAACCATGACCAATCTGTTTACCACGACATCCTTAACAACGACTCGCATGAACCACGACTTTCCTAAACCACGAAAATACCGACCTAGTGACTAGCCAATAGATGGCACTATTGTAATTACAAGGAAAAGCCTTTCCAGATTTATGGCCGTTCAATGAACTATCTTTCTGAACTGTTTCTTGCCAGCCTGCAAGTAGCCTCTACAGGTTCCTAGTGTCGAACTAGCAAGTTTGATGGAGGAGATACGGTGCATGATCACTCTATGTAGGGGGCTCCTATCTATGGACGTCATTAGCTAAACATTCGAGATACAAAATGGCCAGCAGAAAATCACCTATCCTCCCAGGCACTTGGATACGCATATCCTCTTCCGAGTTGCACTATCCAACTCCAACGAGAGAAAAAGACACTGAAAGATGGTAGTAACACGGGGTGTGGCTGACAGGCAAACATGGTGGCTATGTTATCTTGCTGCTCTGGCACTGGGATCCCGTAGTACGCACCATCTGCCTTGGGGGAGCATCAGCACTGCTTTGGAGCAGTGTTGCCCTGGGGAGAAAACTGAGACTGTGCACCGTGAGATTACGGGGCAGCTGAGGGCAGCCTGCCTCACTTTAAACAGGGTGCTGTCACCGCAAGGCCGGGAATTGAGACTTGACCATCTGCTGTAGAGACACTGGAGGGCTTGGAGTAAAAGGCAATTGAACTCCAAGCCCTGGCAATTGTCAACGGTGACAGAGTATTCACGGTGCCTTTTCTCTGCCTCCCCCAGCCGAGAGGATTCCGAGCCGGGTTGCTGGAGAACGCGTCTAACACTACGTGGCCATTGCAGGTGAGGTGCGACGAAGCACTAACTAACATTAGGAGTGCTGAAATATCAGAAGTGGTGGCCTGCACTAACCTGCCCTCAGAAGATAGTGATGTAAATAATGTTCGTAGTTCAGGAATTCGTTGATAACAATGTAGTGGTTTAGGATTAATCGTGTATAGCCTTCGTGGTTAAGGAATTTGTGGTTTAGGCAGTAGTTGTTTAATCATATATCCGTGACGTGTGATGGTCTGGTACTACACCAGACGAAGTCTTGAAGTCCCAAAACATCCGCTCAACTATTGAGTGTGTCTGTTCCCTGTAGCCGGATAAGAGGCGCACGGAGATAGCGCCAGCCCCCGTTGCACGATAGAAGCACTACATTGCGCCTTATTTTCCTTGATAAGAAATCCAAAATCCCTAAAAGAACTTTTCCTTTATATAGTGGCTAATGAAAATATGCTGGTTAGTAAGCACGGTAAGAGAGGTTGCTGCTATTACCAACCAATCATACCATATCTGGTGTCCTCCGGAGGACACTGATTTGAATTTGTGACCTACAAATCTCATTCGTTGTGTAAGGTAAACACTGACGTTGCTCATCCCTCTTGTTAGTATGGCTCAGTAGTTTTAAGAAATTGCATTCCATTTTCAGTCTAGCAAGAGTGCTTAAAACATTGTTTCATCAGTGGTATGACTGAGTTTTTTTTTGTTTATTTGGCTGTTGGGTTTTGTTTCTTGTGTTTAGGAAAAGATTTCTGCTGAAACTATATACAGTGACCGTGCTAGAAGCAAAAAATAAATTACTGCTCTGTATCAATAAGTTCAGTTATCTTGCTTGTTTGCAAGCCCTATTCTCAAACAAGCAGATTGGTATCGGGAATCCACACCGTGGGAGTTTGAAAGCAGCAGTCCTTCAAACGAGGCATGTCCCTGCTGTTACTTAACCCTTGTGCTCTTTCATTCTTTTTTTTTTTTATTCTTTTTTTTTTATTTGAAGATTTGTAAAAGCATAGACTTAGGGAATATGCATTGCGTGTGTGCCATGTCATAGGCCACAAGCGCAGTGGTGACGGCGAACTGTGTAGTGATCAGTAGGTGTTAATTTGAAAAAGGTCTATAGCCAAGTGAAAAACATTGATAATACTAAACAATATATATAGAGAAAACACTGATAGAATTAATAAAGATATTGCCCAACAGTACAAAAACTAATCACCCAAATGATGAATCATTTATTTATTTTATGATTCATAGATGTGTGTATTTTATCTTTTTTTTTTTTACATTGTGAAAGCTCCTTTTTTACCTGTAACTGGTGCGAGGCGTATAGACGCAATCATTTAAAGTTCTGCTGTTGTGTTCTTAATTCACCTTTGGCCTACATTGGATTGATCTGGAGTGCAACACAGGATTGGTGTATCTGTGCCTGGGAAGGGTATAATATAATACAATACAGTACTGTGCAGTGCATGCATGTTGAATACATGTGATGGGTGTATGTGACTGTGTGTGGCACAAAACATGAAAGATGTGGTGCTATGCAGTGCATGGTATGTGCATGTGGTAGGTGAACGTGTGCCTGTAAATGGTACACTACCTGAAAGAAATAGTGCTGTGAAGTGTGTCTACGTTAAATGCATGTGCATGGGTGTATGTGTGCCTGTGAATTGTACATTACATAGTAGGCTGTGGGTTCTATTTTTGGAGACCCGGGCCTGCATGGTGAAACAGGAGGAGGTAGAAGAAGCTCCATCTCCCCAAGGCAAATTTGTGTATTGTGCATTCCTGTAAGCTGGGTGATTTGGTGTTGCTTCTGCTGTGTTAGACTGCTTTCAAGAGGAAGAGAGTGCACTTCAAAAGGAAGCAGACCCCCAACATGAACTTCGAAGACTGACTCTAAATAACATTTGGTGTCTGGAAATTAACTATGTGAAGGGGAATTTGAGACCTTAAAAATTGTCAACTGACAAGCAGCCAGATGGACTGTGTGAGGAGGGGAACCTCTGAAAGATTTCTGCCTGTGACTTAGACTGGTGGGTTGAGGCTTGCTAGTCACCCAGCTGTGTGAGGGGACATCACAGAGGGAACCCAAGACAGCATGCCCTGGATCCTGGAGCACCATTGTCTGCCCACCAACACTAGTGTATGCTGTGAGGAAGAGGAGAGCAAGGGAGCAAGGTCCAGTGGGCCGTCAAATCAATCGCGAAATTGTCAAGCGTGCTACTCATCTGTGAGGGTCTCAATGCACTTGGGCGGGGGGGGGGGGGTTGTAAGCAGCTCTGCCCAGTCAAAGATCCCCCTGTTCTGGCTCTGCGTATGTGAACGGGTTAGGCAGATCAGAGGTTTCTCTTGGGTACGTGGAAGGAGATTCTCTCGTTGAGGTATTGGGGTCCGGTGTTGTGGAGGCATTTGTAGGTATGTGTGTATCTTGAAGGTTGCTCTCTTCTCGACGGGGAGCCAATGGAGGTCTGTCAGGTGTTTGGTATTGTGTTCTTGTTGAGGGATGACGAGGATGAGCCTGGCTACGGTGTTCTGTATGATCTGGAGTTTGCGGAGCAGAGACTTGTTGATTCTGGCTTAGAGGGTGTTTCCGTAGTCCAGTCTGCTGGTTATGGGTGCGTGGGTGAAGGTCTTTCTTGATTCGGGGTGGATCCATTTGAGGGTGTTGAAGCAGGTGGAGGCAACGGCTTTGACCTGTCGGGTCATGGAGAGGGAGAAGTCTAGTACGATGCTGATGTTCCGGACGTGGGCGGTTGGCCGCCAGGTGTTGTCCCATGCAGTGGGGGAGGGTCCGAGGACGAGGACCTCTGTCTTCTCCGAGTGGAGCTTCAGGCACCTGCTGCTCATTCAAGTTGCAACATCCTTCATTCCTTCTTGGAAGTTGAGTCTGGTGGTGACTGGATCCTTGGTGAGGGAGAGAATGAGCTCGGTGTCGTCGGTGTAGGAGACTATGTTGAGTCCGTGCTGTCTGATGATGGTGGTGCGGGGGACAGGTAGATGTTGAAGAGCGTAGGGCTGAGTGACGATCCTTGAGGTTCTCCCCAGTTGATCTCTCTGGGTTTGGAGAGGAAGGGTGGCAAGTCAATTTTTTGTGTTCTGCCGGTTCAAGGGCTGTTTCCTGTATGCCAGCGTCGTGGAGTCTGACTGAGTGTGTGCAGTGGGAGACCGTGTTGAAGAATGTGGAGAGGGCAAGTAGGATCAGGTCCGCGGTGTGGCCTTGATTGAGGACGGTGCGGATGTCATCTGTGGTGGTGAGTAGAGCGGTCCCGATGCAGTGGTTGCTGCGGAATCTGTATTGGGAGGGGTCAAGGGTGGTGTTCTCTTCGATGACTTTCATTAGTTGGGCGTTGACTGTCTTCTCTGTTAGTTTGGCTCCGAAGGGGAGGAGGAAGATAGGTTGGTAGTTTTTGAAGTCCGAAGGATCTGCATTGGGCTTCTTGAGCAGGGGTTTGACTTCTGCGCTTTCAAGTCATACGGAAAATGCCGGTTTTGAAGGTGGTGTTGATGGTGCGTCGTAGTCCTGGTGTGATGTTGGCGGCTCTGTGAAAGATGTGCGGAAGGCAGGGGTCTATGAGTGCTCCTGAGTGGATGCCTTTCCTGGTCGATTCAGTGTCTTCGGTGGTGGTTGGGGTCCAGGCGGAGATGGTGGGTTTGCTGGCGTTGTTGGAGGAGCGAGTGGTTTCGGTGTCCGTTCGTGAAGGTGTTGTAGAGGGACTTGATTTTCAGATGGAATCATCAGTTGAGTAAACTGTCTTTGCGAGGTGTGAGGATAAGCCTGCTGCACTGATTGGTTGTTGCCTGTGGGCAGGGCGAAGTTGGGAGTCCCTCGTATGCCAGAAACAAGTCACCAAATCAGCTATGTAGATCGCTGCAGCGATAGGGCTGGTGCCCGTGTGCAGTGAGGAGCCGGCGATGCCGTATGTCAAAAGTACCCTGTGAGAAGACTAGTGTGCTGTAAGGGCTGTAGCCCTTGTTCAGTGGTGAGACCATGACCAGCAAGACAAGTGATCTGATCGGAATTGTCGCCGGAGAATTGAGGTCGCCTGCGCACCTATACTTGGATGAAGAAGTGGATGCTGCAGAGGTGCGAGCGCTGTGAGGAACTCTATAATAATCCTAGGGAGTTTTGTAGAGCGCATGGTGACGCCAGACGGCGTGTCCCAGCGCTGTGATGCTAGCGCTAGCAGAAGAGGTGATAAGGTGGACCACTATTGGGCATAAAGAATTTTTTTTAGTTTAGCTCTGAAGATGGACTCTTAGGGGTTCCAGGCGTAACGCCACAGGGAGTTTATTCCAGCTGGATGCCGCCAGGTACCTGAAGGACCTGCCACCCATCCTTGCTTTGGACACCTTAGGAATGGACAGGCATCCCGTGCCAGATGATCTAAGGGAACGCAAATGCTCGTATTGTGTCAAGAGATCCTGTAAGGGGAGAGGTGCCCTGCCATTGATAATCCGGTGACACGTGCAGAGTGCTTTGAATTCCACCCTGTTTCTCACCGAGAGCCAGTGTAGTGTTCGGAGCGCGGTTTTAGATGCTGATCTTCTGGGCAGTCTGAGGACCAGCCGGGCTGCGGCGTTTTGTAAAACCTGCAGGCGGTTTAAGTTCTTCTCGAGAGTCCCCAGGTAGAGCAGGTTGCCGTAGTCCATTTTGGACGTGACTAGTGCGTGCACAAGTGTTTGGCGGGCTTTGATGGGAAGGAGCTCCAGGACCTTCCTGAGGGTCTTGAGGGTCCCAAAACAGGAGCCGACCACACGGTTGACCTGAGGTCCGAAGGTAAGGTTGGAGTCGAACCAAACACCGAGATTCCTCGCCTCCTGGCAGGGAATTGGTGTGGGTCCTAGGCAGGGTGGCCACCACTCTGACGTCCAGGCCGCTTGGTCTCCCCCTACCACCAGCACCTCAGTCTTGCCTCCGTTGAGCTTGAGACAGTTGGCAGACATCCAGCCAGCTAGGTCTTCCATGCATGCTCTGAAGATGTCTGCCGCAAGACCGGGCGCTCGCGATAGGGAGATGACCAGCTGTGTGTCGTCAGCGTACGACACCATGCGCAAGCCGTGACTCTCCACTATGGTGGCAACCGGGGCAACATATAGATTAAAAAGAGTTGGGCTCAGGGACGAGCCCAGCGGGACCCCCTGGTCTAGAGCAACTCGCTCGGAGTAGCAGTCACCTAGCCTGACTTGGAAACCACGGCCAGATAGAAACGACTGGATCCGTTTTAGGGCTGCACCTCCTACCCCTCCTTTGTTCAGACAGGGTGAAGTCTGATGGGGTACTTTGCCCAGTTGCCTATGATCCATAGTAGGTCAGGCCCCAGGACATCAAGAGTAAAAGGGCCCAACTGCCACTGTTGGTCTTGGTAACCCCTGCGCCCTCTAAACCAAGTTCTGAGACAACGCTTCGTTGAAGGTCGATTCTATTGCATCACAAAACTTCCTTAAGACTAGTACCAGACCGTAATTTACCATCCTCGGATGGCATCTAAGGCTGAAAGAAGACGTCTCACATTTAATTAGCCAAAGTCTCTCACGTGTGAAATATTTATAGTATTTGCACCAAGCAATATCTAGTCTTGGCAGCTACGTTTCTAGACTCTGCCACTGCCTTCCTCTACTCGGTGTCTTCCAAATGGCCCACCTCTACCTCCCAGGCCGCCCTTTAGTTTTCCGAAAGTATCTGGTGTGTTAATGACTAATGATTTATAAATGTTGTATTTGTCACCTAAATCGGTCATTATGATCTTGGCTTTAAGGGGCAGGAAGTCTGGGCTATTCTCCAAATACTTAACGTAAGTAAGTAGCCATTGTCCAGCTGCTGAAATGTATAGAATTATGTGTGTAACAAAGCCAAAGTCCTCTTGATGCTGGCAAAGGATTTCAGGTCACTGTGGATGAGGATCTCTCCAAGGGTGGAGATGCCCCGACTGTCTCACACAGGACTGCGTTCCCAGGGTCCAGAGTTTGGCTCTATATGCAGGGTCTCCAGCAGATTTAAACAGTCCTTCATTGAGGAGAACAAGCAGTTGAGCTGCTCGATTATGAGACAGAGGATCCACCATTGACAGCCTCTTGTAACTAGATTTAGATCTTTTGAGCAAGGAAGTTTGACCAGCATGGCTTTGCTATGGAAAGGATCTTGAGGTGGCTGTCTGCCTAGTGAAGAAGAACCGCTGTGGAAGGGGTAGTTCTGAAGTGTGGGTATGTACATGTATGTATGTATGTATATATATATATATGTAGGTGTGAAATTGCTACGATCTTCATGATTGCAACTCCGCTCATAGGTGAAAGACGGTGCAGGTTCCAGTGGATAAGGCTTCGGTGGCA
Source organism: Lissotriton vulgaris (assembly GCF_964263255.1). Lineage (NCBI taxonomy): Eukaryota > Metazoa > Chordata > Amphibia > Caudata > Salamandridae > Lissotriton > Lissotriton vulgaris. The sequence continues at coordinate 799,669,463 of NC_141700.1, read as the reverse complement.
GCAGTCCAGCATCAGTGTTATTGGAGGAAGACCAGGGTGTTGGTAAAACTGGGATTCACGCTACACTTGTAGTGACCCAATATAGTGATGGTACGTGCCTCACAAATGGTCACGCCCAAAAGCCATTGGAAAAAGGTAATTCAGGTAGTTGGTGGAGATTCCTGATATGATTGTGGAGAATAATATCCAATGATTGTGTTGCGGTAAACAGTGGTTGCTACTTTTTTTATTTTCTTAATTGCACATAGTAATGCTGAAAAGGGCAAAAACAGCCGACGCGTGTTTCGCCCGATGCTGAGGGATTTTTCAAGGCAGGAGTCTTAAGAATGTTCTTAAAAGACTCCTACCTTGATTTGTGTAATCCCCACTTGCTGTGCACGATCTTGTAGGTCGTATCCTGTAATGCACAGCATCCCGATACATGCAAACACAATGCTGCCTGTGTCTGCCCACACAAGTGGGTGATTTTAATGAAATATTGGGTGAGACACTGGTCAGCTGGAGAGCACCCTCGAAGCTCTAGGACAAGCCTTGCAGAGGCTGAGAGCAGCGATGCAAAGATTAGACCGTATACAGCTGTGGTGCGTCCAACATGGAGGATCCGGAGGGTACATCCGGGCCCCCCATCCATGAATCCTACTCCAGAAAGGAGTTCACACTACTACAGGGGAGCCCAAGCAGGAGCTATAGGGCGGCCGAATACCTCTAAGGGCCACTGTCTGACGCTGCCCCTATTGGGGTCATTTGGAAACCAGGGAGTGCGAGGGTTGACCCCACACTCCATTGTAGCCTCCTCACGAGAGCTCCTCTGTAGGTCTTGAATAGATGAAGGAATATTTTCACTACAAAAGGGACTCCCATGGTTCGGCGGGTGCTGGCTAGGAGGCCTTCCAGGTCTCCATCATGTGGAAGTGTATGGGAGCGTTGTATGGGGTCATAAGAGCAGTGCACACTGCAAATGCAAGACACACCAACATCAGAGCAGTGAAGGACACTCCACGTAGGGCCAGGCTGCAGGATGCAAAGGGTAGTCTGCGGGGAGGGGCGTGACTTTAGACAGGCTACCCGCCGTGGCTAGTAGGGAGAGAGAGGTGAACCATGGCTATAACCGGCCTTAAAGGTGAACATGGCGCACTGGTGTCTACGTCCATGAATGCCACATGCAGCCCGATGCTGATAACAGGTTACCTTCAGAGCGCTGGACTTCAGCTGAAGGTAGGAGATCAAGGGTGGCGGGGGGGGATGGTGTGCCAGTTGAATTTCTTAAGGGATATGAACAATTGTTACTACAGGCCTTACTGGACATGAGTAATGAGGCACTCGACTGGGTAGCCAGTGGCACACCCTCAGGCCGTTGTCTATGGTCATGGATAATAAGATTGTGGAAAATTCAGGCCAGCGATTTTTATAGGGTGAATGGCGACCTGGCCCACAAGGATATTTTGGTCTGGGTGCAGTGTTTAATAATTGGGATGGCCTTCAGTGGCATATCAAAAGGGGGCAAGATACAAGGGGCCCCCTCAGAGTAGTACCCTGGCCTGACCGCTCCCGAGTAAGTCTGGAAAGGGGCACCTCCATTAATGTTGCATGGGGGCCCCCTCTAGTTTCTTTGCGTCTCCTTTTGTATACCGGGTTGAGTGCGCAAGATTGAAGGCATGGCGTATTCAAAGGGGGGTGAGGTGGGCCATTGGAGCCATTCATTTTTGCTCTCATAGCGGGATTGAAGGGGCAGTTTATTAGGGAGCGGCCCTCCGAGCAAGTCCGCTACCAAGAATTTTCATGTGGACATTGGCCCAATTTTTGTCAATTCTGTGGATAGCCTACAAGCCCAAGACTTACACCATCTCTTCTTCCAAACCGGCCCACTGAGCGTCCAGACGGTTATTAGAGAGTCAGAGCTGTGCTCTACACTCAGCAGCCCAACTCTTATCATTCCCAACAGGCCAGGCGTTAGCGCCAGGATTCCAAGCAGATAGTAACAGTAGTTCAAGTTTACGGAGGTCAATGTTACCACACCAGAGCCTGGACATTACACCCTACGATGGCTGGCACTGACAGCTTGATCCAGGCTTGAACCTGAAGCCGGGCTCTGGCGCAGCTTACGGTTCTGTTAGAACTCCAAGCCCGTAATCAGCCAAGCTTCCATGTACCTTCTGCCTGCCACCCTCAATCTCATCAGGATGAGGCGTTACGGCAAAAGCTTCCAACGTTGGAATTGAACTAGCTAGGTTTGAGTCTCGGCGTTTGCTCAACATCCTGTGATTCTGAGCAAATCTCCATTGCCAAAAAGAAATGAATGTGACCTTGTGTATTGTAACTGGTGATGAAACACAACAATGTCCCTTGGTCTGCAGGGAAAATAAGGTAAAACAAGCATTTACAATGCAATGGTCTCGGCATCATTAAAGGTAGAGCTATTGGCATTGCTCATGACATTTCTCTTTATTTTCTTTAAATCATAAATAAATGGCATTGTCATTTATATTGCCAATACACAGCACTCTGCACTCAACAGCACACAGCACTCTGCACTCACTACTCTGCACTCACTACTCTGCACTCACTACTCTGCACTCACTACTCTGCACTCACTACTCTGCACTCACTACTCTGCACTCACTACTCTGCACTCACTACTCTGCACTCACTACTCTGCACTCACTACTCTGCACTCACTACTCTGCACTCACTACTCTGCACTCACTACTCTGCACTCACTACTCTGCACTCACTACTCTGCACTCTGCACTCACTACTCTGCACTCACTACTCTGCACTCACTACTCTGCACTCACTACTCTGCACTCACTACTCTGCACTCTGCACTCACTACTCTGCACTCACTACTCTGCACTCACTACTCTGCACTCACTACTCTGCACTCACTACTCACTACTCTGCACTCACTACTCTGCACTCACTACTCTGCACTCACTACTCTGCACTCACTACTCTGCACTCACTACTCTGCACTCACTACTCTGCACTCACTACTCTGCACTCAGTACTCTACACTCACTACTCGGCACTCACTGTGATGGAATTGTTGGATGAGTAAAAGGGTGGCTGGATGGACTACATGAAAGGGTGGGAGGAAGAATGTAAGAATGGATGTGTTGAAGGATTGATGGATGAGTGAAGCGGCAGATGGACAGATAGATGGATTGATGGATAGAATGAATGGGTGGATGGATGGACTGAGTGAAAGGGTGGATGATTGAAAGTATCGATGGATGGATGATTAAAAGGATTAGTGTAAAGATAGATGAGTGAAAGAATGGCTGTAAGAATGGATGAGTGAGCGAGTCGATGGATGAATGAAAGGGTGGATGTATGGATGAAAGGCGGGATTTATTGACAAGTGAAAGAATGGATGGGTGAATGAAAGGATGGGTGAATGAGTGAAAGGGGTGATGTTTGGAGTCAAAGTTTGGATGGGTGGACGGATGGATGGATGAGTGAAAGGGTGGATAGAGGGATGAAAGTGAAAGGATGGATGGAGGGATGGAAGAAAGGATGGATGGGCTTATGGATAGGTTTGGAGATAGATGGATAGGTTTGGAGATGAATGGGCGTACAGACAGAATGGTGAAAGACTGACTGATAGAAGAAAGAATGAATGGATGGCAGAATGTAAAGGTGAAATGATGGATATCAGTGGGTGAATGATGAAAGGATGAAAGGATAGATGCTTGGGTGGAAGAGACAATAGAGCTCCTATGGGGAGGATCACAATGACTTGCTTCGTGCCTTAAGAGCTTTGGTTCAAAGTGAGGCATGTTTCAATTCTCTGGCTTCTCCCTTGCTCGCAAATCAATACACTTGTTAATGCAAGTTCAATTTAATTGTGAAACTATCTTCGTGAACCGTGCGGGCCCCACTGTGTTATTCCTTGCAAATCACGTGCACGCAGAGTGTCAGGCAATTATCATGTGCACGTTTAATTATCGTGCAGAAATCGTCTTTGTGTATGTGCACAGCATAGTTTTATCATTCAAAAAACTTTACTTGGCTTTACGCTTTTAAAAATATTTTCTCACACGTATTTTTGCGTGAATAAATCTTCTATAAGGCGTTTGTTGGGTGTCCCGTGGCTAGCATGTCCTACTACGCTCCTGTTTTGGGGTTTTCATGTTTTCTCAGCTCATTCTCATTTTTGAGATTGTTACAGATTTACTTCTGGCGACAGCAGGAGTAAATCCATTTCCATAGTTTAAATGGTCAAGGAATACTTCCAAAATTGGTGAGGGTGAAGGTGATGTTAAAAAAAAAAATCTATGATTGACTCATTCAAGACATTTTTGCATGCGTAGCTGTACAATGTTTATAGATTTTCTTCCAAAACTCCCTTCGAGATTGAGTAAGTTTGAATTCACAAGGCTTTTTTCAGGAGAACTCCTGGAATCATTTATGAGTTTCAAAAATGAGTAAATATAAGCCAAAACCTAGGAGTAAACCTACTACAGATGTACATTTATATATTTTTTAGAATCCATCACATTGTTAGCTATTGCAACCGTTTAAGAACAGTATTAGGTAATATATATATGAAGCCCCGGGTGACAATGGACTGTTTCCATGACATTACGGCTTAATAATATCCGACCCATGGGGTGGCTTTGATTTTTTTTGGTACCCTGCTGGCTTCTGTCCCCAAATAATAGCACACAGAGTCCTGTCCTCTCTGAAACCAGAGAGGCATTCACAGCCCAAACCGGCAGGGTTGGCCCGAGAGCCCGACAGATCATATTCCCGCCCATAATTGCACAACTTCGTCTGCAGGGCCTGGGATCGCACCAAAAATTGCCCCTAATTAGAGGTTAGCAATTTTCTCCCGAAGAGAGGGCGCTATTAACTCTTGCTAATGGGTATTTTAATATATTTGATAGATGCGGTACTACTCGCATCATCTGTCATTTACAGCAATTAGAAACTGTAGAAGTTGAAGCTAAAGCGCTATGCAGTAAAGTCACAATCACACAGCAACTCTGCTACCGGCACATGAACTCACTGAGCTATCTTGATGCTGTGTCCTACCTCCGTGAGCATCCTGATAAACATGATGGGAACACTGTGAATGATGCTGGAACACCGAGACAAAAACATTCAACAAAAACACTCGGGTTTTATGGGAACTTTGGTGGGAGTTCAGCCTATCGGGTTTCAAGGACCCAGGAGCAGATCAAAGGCCGCGGCTCCTCTGTTCTGTGTTTGACAAGTCTTTAAAGCGAGTGTGTCACGGGAGCCGGTGGGGCGGGGGCAGATGGGGCGGGGTGCCACCCAGGCTCTAGGCTGGTACAGTCATGGTCTGAAGACATCAGAGTGGGATGCTCTGAAAATAGCCCCCCCCCCCACCTCAGGCAGGGTCATGAAAACGGGAGCCACCGTCGCTTCTGGAGGTAGAGGCCAGCCTTAAATTACAACCGAGGGGGACTGCCGCGGGCTGCAGTGTCCATGCAGCGAGAGGAGTAGTGGAGTTGTGTGGCTCACTGGTTAGAAGCGGCAGACCCGGAAGCAGAGAATGGCCCAGGACCAGGGTTCAATTCCCGACGCGGCAGGGTCGTGGACCAGGGTCAGCGGACTCGATAATTCTCGCCTCGGTGCCTACTCTAACCAGAGATCACACTTGGCAACTCTGGGCATTAGCTTGCCTCATCTCTACAACGGCCCCCCACATTCGCCGGGGATGCCTGGTTTCACCTTGGAGATACCCAGTAGGGACCATCTTACAGGGATAGCCAGGACGGGTTCCCCAGAGGTCTACAGCGCCACAACGCCTCAGGGCAGCAGTGCGCTTTACAAGACACATACATTACATGGTAGGATAGCTCAGGGGGTTAACGTGCTTCCTGCATAGCTCTATGTGTCATCTGTAGGGCAGGTTTCAAGCCCAGTAGAGACAACTTAGCTATTTGTTGTTGGAGAATCGACATTGTGACTACCATTGACTCAATGAATAAATATATGGGGCCTCATTAAACCTTTAAAGTAAATGATGTAAAAGGAAACACAGGACAATATATTCATGTAGTGGCTAAGCTGAACAACGTGAAACAAGACAAGTCCACCCCGAGTCAGTCTGTTTCACCCCTTTTAGCAGGCGGTTGGGGGGGGGGGGGGGTCTGGCGGGACAAAGGAGCGCTGTGGCGGAGGGAGGGGGGGAGCGGGACGGAGGAGAGCTGAGGGAGGGGAGAGCCGGACAGAGGAGAGCTGCCGGTGGGGGGGGGGAGCGGGACAGAGGAGAGCTGCGGGTGGGGAGGGAGAGCGGGACAGAGGAGAGCTGCGGAGGGAGGGTGGGACGAGCAGAGCAGCTCTGGAAACCACAACCGTCTTTCTCCGAGGCAAAGCAGAAATGCCTCAGAGAAAGCATGGTAATTTTGGCATTCGGGGGCGTGTGTTTTGTTTTCTGAGTGACGGGTGACGTCACTGGCGAAAGAACAGCAAAATGTACGCCCCCAAATCCGAAAAAGACGGAGCCTATTCGGAGGGACGGCTGTCTCCTCCAATGGCTGGCCTCCGTTTAGGAAGCCAGCCAATGGAGGGAGAGCCAAAAAGAGAGAGGGATAAAGCAGCCCTCTTTCTGACAATAAATCTCGGACTTCCGGTCTGCCTTCGGCAGACCGGATATTACCTCGACCTAAAAAGTGGGAGAGTGCTGCAGTATTATTTTTATAGGACGGTTTCTCCCCACCCACCCGTAGGTGGCATGCTTCATCATCGGGAATCGCCATCGCATTTCAAACTTACTCGCAATTCAGGGCTTCAACCCCCCTCTCTGAGAGGGAGGCGCTCCGGGATGTTTTCAGTGTAGCAGAAGAGGTCTCCTAAAACCTGTGAGAGAGCAAGGTGTGGTGAGGTAAATCAAGCAAGGGGAGTGGTGTCAAGGAGATAAAACTAACTCTAAGGTATGCCGTAAAGTTTTATTGGGACGTCCATAGGTAAGACTAAAAACAAGGACTCTGAGAAGAGGGAATTCAACAGATTTTATAATGTTTGTTATTGATTAGTAACTGTTTTCATAACCACACACACAAAACATGTAATGTTTGTACATGGAATATGATGTGGATTGAATGTGAACAAAAACTATTCACACCACTGATGTAAAATTCCGAAATATCTGCAGCACAAATATATGGGATACAAAATGTAAACATGAATTCGGAATGTCCCTTTGTTATCCTTTACTAGGGATAGTTTGGGTTGGGTACGCATTTTAAATAAGTCTGTCCTATCCCTTAGCTTTTTGCTCTCTCTTTTCTAATAACAAACGGCAATGAATACATAATTTCCAACCAAATGAGTCCAACACTTAGTTTTTTGTCCAGATCCGGCGGTACCACATAGACTGGCCTTTGCAAGTCTGCCCTCTGATCGAATTAGAAGGGACAACCAGTATTTTTATCGACAGTTGTTCTAATAAAATGGTTTTATAACAGAAGCCCATGTTGAGATGTACAGATCAAGAGAGCGGCAAATATAGCGGCCGGAACACATAAGTCCTTTAGCGATTTCAGGTCCCTCTTCTGTTTCCATGCTCAAAGACATAAATGCACAGACCTTCCGTAAGTCGGCCTTGCACTTCTGGGACACTTAAACGTTACTAGCAGTAGCACACGCTGAATTCATAAGGTTAATGTAGGTATTTACTGTATATATTTGACTAACGTGACTTTTTCCCTTCACAGGTAAAAGGTCAATGGGATAGCTTGCGCACTTGTTGCCAAGTTTGTTACCAACTACTGACCAATAAATAGGGTGTTGCGGAAGGTGACGATTAATGTATCTGAACCAGAAATAACCCCTCTACAAGAAAAAAATAAAAAGGTAAGGTTGAAGGGGCAATGTACTACGGGGGACAACGCATAAAGGTGTCCTTACACCTACCAGTACTCTGCACACGTTGGTGGTGAGTACACGCCCTTTCCAGCTGCTTCACTCACCACTAGGTTAGGTTCATCCGAGGCATCGACCTCCTACCGGGACACTCCGCATCCCGGCCACTCTTGATGCTCCCCCAGAGGTTGTACTCCTTCCTCTACAGATTGTGTCTCTCTCCCCCCCAAACCCTCCCCCCCCCTGGTTTCTCCACGCCGGAACCGGACTACCAGGTACCTCGTCACACCTGCCTCTCCATCACCATTTTCTAAAGGCAACCCGGTCCTCAAGATCCTGACTAACCAGGATCGAAACGTCAACTCCTCGGCTCATTAAATGGCGCATCCCCCAATTTGGCTCAACTGAATCATTCATTCTAAACAGACAAACTTTTGCATTGTTATTTGAGCCATGCCTTTGTTTTGACTCCCTGTATATATTCTCACACTTTCACAACATGCGGCGTTCATGCTGATCACAATTGCCACTTGCGTCGCCACCCATATGTCACTGACACATACCATACACCAAGTCCAATTTGGGTTGCTCTGTTATTTATTTTTGTACAGTGCTGCTACAACTGTGTTTCTTCCCTTGTTTTCTAATTACATGATGCCCTGAGCACATTCCAAAACATTTGTATGGCCAACAACAGTAGGAAGGTAAAGGCACTGACAGATGTTTCGGCGGACCATATTTATTTTTCTGCTACCTTCATCAGGGCCAACGGTTATTTTGCAATATAACTGTCATTGGGGCAACGGATACATACCATGTTCACGTTCCCCTGAGGGACACTTGAGTCTTTCCCTCATCGATACGGGGCTATCTTAACATCAAGATAATGGAGTTATTGCTTAGTCACGGGGAATAAAACCCTTCCCTGTTTGTTATTACTGGTCTGCCCTATGGCAAAAAGCGTGGGCTCCACGGAATACATAGATCTACACTGTCTATTAGATGGTTCACAGATTACTTACTCAAGTTATGAGTTGTATTCGAAGTTTAGAATCTAATCTACATATTGTGTTAGCTATTATAGATATGAGCTCAACGTTAACATGTGGGCCTAATTTGGCCTTTTTTTAATGTATGGCATGAAAATGTGTACCTTTTGCTGTATGGCTTTTATCCTATGCAGGAGACTTATCAGGCTTCTCTATGCTTGGACTTGTTGAACTGAGAGTGCGTCTAGCCGACTCCTCCTAATTATGAGAGTTAAGTTAGCATTTGCGGCACCATTTTGTATTCAGCTGCCATTTTGTACCATGATCGAAAATAAGCTCCTGTCTCATAATGTTTGCCTCAGCAGAAAAGCAGCCTCGATTGTTTCTCTTTAGTGTTATCCAAAGTTGAGCTCCACTGCCTTAATGAATAGATTGTTCTGTCTCTGCATACCTTTCCTCTCGAGTAAGCCCTGCTCCCCCTCTAGAGAAACGAGCACGGGCAGAGTAACCTTGAAACTAAGATAGCATGTACCAGCTCTCTAGATGGTAGCTTGCCTTTCTGTACTCCCTTTGTTCGTTAGTGCCCAGGCTGGAAAATTCCAGTCTGGGCGGGACTTTAGAGGTGTTGGAAATGTATATTTTGTGTTACCGTGTGGACGGGGGTCAGTCCCTCAGCAGCTATCTAAGGAGGCTGTTCAGCTCGAGCGAATACTGATAAAATAACTTTGGTTTGTATTCTCTACTGTCTGACCAACTCTTCATTTGTATGGAAAGCTGGGAGGTGGTCCCGAGTGACGTAGGTGGCCCTAATTAGGTCACTTCCTTTAGACTGTCGGAAGTGGTCAACTTTATAGACTAAAAACTTTGTTCTTTCAGGTGAGCAATAGAACATACAATTGTCTGGTTTTTCCCCCTTATGTGGTTCTTCAGATCTACATTGTCGAGTAGGTGGAATAATAATAATTATCTTTATGATAGACTCTTAGGGCCAGTTATTGGACAGGACGCCACCAATCAAAAGTTGAAGTACGACTATTTGGACATATCCAATCGAAATTGAATATTAAAGATATGGGACACTGTGCAATAGAACCACTGTGAGCCAAATGTTTGTTTTTATGACAAAATATCTTGCCTTATATACACTATAAATCATTTAAGGCTTACTATGCTGTCTGTTTACTTTTTAGCTTCAGCTAAATGTTTACATTTTTAAACCAGCTTTCATAACCTGTGACCATTCAACCGTGAATGTATGTCAGTAAAAGACAAATATTGTGCGATTTGTATTCCCCCCCTATTTTTTTGCACCTTGCAGGTTGAAGGGTCAATGTCTACACTTACTTCTTCTGTCTTTTTACTCAACAGGTTTTGAAATTGATTTTGAATTCTTTTTTCTGTTCTATTGAATTTTACTTTCCAGAGGGACTCACACATTCGGAGCTCCAAAACACGGGTGGAGTGTAAGGTCTATCCCCTTTGGGTATATCACATATCCACACTCGAGCCTTAACACCTTGGCTGCTTGATTCATTCTTCCTCTGTGCTGGGCCATAATGGAAATGGGTGTCTTCATGACGAGCTGAGCTCGTCATGAGCACGGAAGGGGTTAATAAATTGCATTTCTAATAATGTATTATTGGACTATTCGTATCGCCGCTATACAAGGGTGTAATCAATGGTCTGCTTTCTTCCTAGTAATTTGGTTCCAACATGTAACAGCATTTGAAAATGTCTTAGTTGGCAAACAATGTATGTTTTTTGTAATGTATTGTAAACTACTATATTTGTATGCACGTTTCCAGCCGTGAAGAAGGCACCTTGTGACAGAACACGTGTCTGCTGTTTTTCGTGGTTTCAATACACGTTTACGGTCCACAACCACATGGCTTTTGTCTTCAATTCTGAATCTGTAAAAATGTTAATACAAATTATTGAGCACATTTGAAACTGTCCTTCATGACTACTTTGCAAGTGCTTTGGTACTACGGTTTTCCATCACTTTGCTGGTATCCGTCCTTGGTGCAGGCCTTTTGCTAATGCCATATTGTCCGATGAGTCGACTGGTATAACTGCCCACAAGCACACCTCTGCGGCTGCCATAACGCCATAGGTTGCTTCCCTTGTGGATTACAGATGCTTCCTGTTAAAACATGCATTATGTTGACCTGACCATGGCAGGCAGAAGAGCCTGACTGGGGTCAGACGCTCTGATTGTTTTCGTTTTCTCATTCGGAGCATGGCTTCAGTTGACCAGTCTGCCTTGAAAAGAGAAGCATGGGCACTGGCAGCCCCGGGGCACCATTGCAGGAACAAAAACAAAGCTGAGGAAGTAAAAGTGTTGTCCCTGCCCTTCTGCAACACTCTCTTGCCAGATGGTGTACACATCTGCTGCCATTTGTTGCCTCTTGTTCTTCACTCTGGACAAGGCTTCAAGACAAACAGCCCTCCCAGAGGTGCCACGCTAAGGTGCAACACCTCAGATGCCAGGATCCCGGAAACCCTGCTTCCCCCACAAAACGAACCACCAAACCAGGAAACCCTTCTCATCATCCCATCGAAGGACAATCATGGAGGTTGGATCATCTAGTGAACAATATTTTAGGGGGCGCAAGCTACACATTAGGGAGGACTGCTGTAGGGAAGGGGTTCAGTACACAGCAATGTGGACAAAGTTTCGGAAAGATGGTGAAAGCAGGATTAATGTGTGGTGAAATGATGCAAAAAGAAAAACAGCAAGACAGGTTATGAGGAAGAGAAGAGCATGAAAAAAAGTTCAAATGTTTAACCAATGCCTCGCCAGAAATTCACTGCCGTCAGTGTGGCTAGCGTGCACATTACACTAGGGAGTGGAAACCAGGTTAAATTCAGAATGTTTAGGAGATAAAAGGCACAAAAATGATGCTGTAGTGCACTGATGAAATTGTGAAGTGGTGGGCAGAAGATGGAGGTACTGGCAGACTCGACTCCCTTGAATCTGGTTTGATTTGGGAGTCGGCATCATACACTACAGACTTTCTACACTTTTGATTTTGAATCCGTTATCACCTTCTTTCTTGTTGTCTGGATCTTCGGTTGAAGGCTTTAATTTATAAATTCCCTAAATAACCGTTGGCCCTGATGAAGGTAACAGACAAATAAATATGGTCCGCCGAAACATCTGTCAGTGCCTTTAACTTCCTACTGTTGTTGGCCATACAAGTAATAAAGATCACAAACTCCCTTCTTTAGTTGTTTGACTGTGAGTACAGAACAGGGGCCTTTTTAAATTTGCAAATCATTCTTGACCCTGTTTCTCATGGGAACAGTCCAGCCCGAACTGTCAAGCCAGGTCCTCCCTGGACCGGAATCGAGCATCCTGGGACCAGTTTCAGGGCATCACCCTTCTTCAGCCAGGCTAGCTTGAATCCAGTGGTGTTGTGAGCACAGGACTCACGTCTGGGCATACCCTTCCTACTTAGGGTGACATATGCAAAAGAAACAATTGATAAACGGATTGCTGGACAATGCATTCACCCCCAGTCACAAAGATCTGGGTTTAATCCATCATTCTTTTGCTCACCACACCACCCCAATTTGAACCCAGCCATATGCAAATCATTCTTGACCCTGTTTCTCATGGGAACAGTCCAGCCTGAACTGTCTGCCAGGTCCTCCAGTTGGCTGTAACACAAGAAAACTTACTTGTCCTAGATCTTTTCTGTATGATGGTGCTAAAGGCAGTATGAGACTATTGGGTCCCTCCTCCTCTTGAAGGAGTGGGCAGTACACAAGTTGTCATGGATGGCTGCTTCATTACCTTATTACATGGCTTGGAGTTGGTTTGAGAATGAACTATCAAGGTTGTGCACAGAGGGCAGCTTCTGGGCCAGCATTGGTTTTAAAGGTCAAATGTGTGGTGACATTACAGGGGCAGTCCAAGGAGAGGTTGGGTGTTCTCTGCCAGACCTATAATTATGGGTGGGCAGAACTGACAGAGTTTTACTCTGCAGAACTCCACGGAGTTACCTAAAAACTCTGAAATTTTGCAGAGTTCAACGAGCAGCGGAATTCTTGTCCTTTGTGCGTGGATTTTTATGACCAGGAGCTTCTCATGCACTGTAAAATCAGCACAAAAGGCACCACGTGGTGCGCCAGAGAGCGCTGCTTCTCTCTGCTGCTCAAGTAGATTCCTTACTTTAGCGGCAGCTTCCTCAACGCAAGTGGCAGCTTTCTCAACTCGAGCGGTACCGACCTGCCACGACCACACACGGTGAGCAATTTCATCAGGAGGTGGTCTAGCTCTTGTTTCTTCTCGCTCGCCACCTTAACATTGGCGAGCCGCATATGAGAAAACCTCCACCACACAACAGAGTTTTTGCCAAACTCTGCACTCCAAGCGGAGTCAGTAAAACTCTGCGACCTCCACCGCAGGAGCAGAGTTCACCCCCACCCCTACCTATAACATCCATTCGGTGTAGTGTTTCTTCACCCTGTGAATAACTGAGGGCAGTGGCCAGTCACATTAAGGAAGAAAGGACAATCAGGGGCCTAGTGACAGGGCCTTAGGGTCTTTGAGGGAGCTTCTTTTGAAAGGTAACACCTGCTGGTGTTTCTTTCCTAGTGTCAGTGTTGCTGCACCTTCTGGAGGGAAGCGACAGAAAGTTCTGAGCCTTGTGGGTGGCATCTGACCTCTGCCAAAACCCCTAGGTCTGCCTCCTCTTCCATGCTGGATGACTAATGCCTACTGTTTTTAAGATCTCTGAGCATGCTGAGATGGTGCTGGCCAATCTAGGCTGTTCAGCTGGTTTACACCCCTGAGAGGCCTGGGAGGTGTGACAACCTAGGGGGGACAGGACGGCATTGTTAAGAGGTCTACAGTTTGAGTTAATAGGTCACTGGTTCATGTCCCTGATTAAATACATATTACCCTGTTTTATTTGGACACCTATTATATTTGAGCCTCAGTTGTCCTATCTGTTGGTGTGGAGCACCCGGAAATGGTCATGTCCGCACTGTATGCTATCGATAGCTTTCCGCTATGCCTTATACTCCCATCGATGAACAGAACTCTCCTTACTCTGATCAGCGATCACTACACCCAGCAGAACACAAGATATAACAACAGTGAGGTCACTACATCATGTACATCATTTAATTATCCCACACTGCTTCTGCTCAGGTAATCAACCCAGCAGGAAAGCTTTTAGTTAATCTGATTCACATCAACTATATACATATTTGGGGGCTCTCCAATCATACCACGATCAGGGAGAATGCAGGTCGTCAGGGAGTCTCTGCCACGTGCAGGGAGACCGGAGTTGTCCGAGAGCATTGCACCATAGTCAGGGTGTATCACGTGCACTGAATGCGCAAAGAAACAAAACTTGGATAAGGTAATATCAACACACGCCCAGAAGTCAGATCTTTTGGGAAGTGTTGTGTTAAAACTCAGTTCTTTCCAGCTCTCTGGAATTGTTGGTGAAGTGCCTGACACCAGCCATAGTGTCGCAGCGCACCCTACATCTGCCTATTGACTTTCAAGGGTGGAAGACCTGGATTCCACTGCAGGAGCTGCACCATTGGAGGAGTCGTCTGAGTGAGCCTGTGTTGGTCGCTTGCCCCATGGTTCACGCTCCTCACAAGTGAGGTATAGAGAGAATCCAGTAGTCGTGGCCGTGGTGATCAAGAAGGTCGGTATAGTTTGGTCTCTCCTGGAAACGGGAAGTCCGGGGCGTTGTTCAAGTGGCCCATGATGAAGATGCTGAAGGTGCCGATGGCGAAGAGCAGGATGGCTGCCCAGAAGCACAGATTGTCCACCACCTTCCCGATGAAGACCCAGTTCCCCATTTCCTGAAAAGGAACAGAAACAAGCATGAGGAAATTGGCAGTTGAAGACCAGGATTCTCCGGGCATAAGCCTTGTCACGCAAAAAGAAAACGTGGGATTTTAAGAAGACTACAAGCTGAGCTCACACAGTCACTTATATAGGAAGCCTTGGACTCCTGCAAGTGTGCAGAATTTACACATCACACTTCCCACTCCCTCCTGGAACTATTGCACACCTGACCTTCATATCGGACAAAAGCAGCTAGCTCTAGGGTTGAAATCCCTTTCTCAAAAGCAGAGACAATGAGGAACTGTGCTGTTGCAGGTAATATGTTTCAGTCTGTAAATTAGGAGCATTAGAGTTACTGGATGGGTAGCTTTTTTTCTTTTCACACCCCCAGCTCCTTCACATTTCCAGATTCTAAACGTTCATTACCCTGCTGGACATGAGAGAGACCGAAGCTTGCTTACAAAAGTTTGTTTTGAAACATGACGGAACATTCTTGAAACTAGTGTTGACTGAGCACCTGTGGGAGAAGGCCAGTGGGATGGCCATGAGGCTGCCCAGAGCTTTCCTTTGGTGAGGACAAGCCTGTGACAAACCACAGGCAATGCTTTAGCTCTGGTGGACCCTGGGTAAAAGAACCCACTGGATGCCTAAGCAATGAGCGATGAAAGACACACTCCAGTGCAAGATGGATGCCAGAAGTGATGGTCTAAACTACGAAGGCACCTTCATAGGTTCCACCAAGCTGCACTGCCTCATCACTGCCTGAATCCAGTGAATAAAATTCATGTGTTTAAATCTGCTTTTCCATTTTTTCACCATTAATTTTCATCCTGATGGTCTGCCAGTGGCGGCTGGCGATCCCTGAAAGTGGTCTAATAATTAACATGGGTTCAACTCATGGTTTTCAAAATTTGCCTTCGAAGCCCTCACATACAAAGGTTACACTTTCACTCACTGTTTCTCCTATCACAGGCACCGCGATACAAAAACGACTTGCAATGTTAGGCGGGGTAGTAATATGGATCCTAAACCCATGTTTGAAATACTGAGGCCCATATTTTCAGGGGCTTTTTGCTACTGGAGCATCACTTTTTCCGGCGCCAGTCCCGCAATGCCCTGCTCCATATTTACAAGATGGCGCTAGGCCACTTTGCGTGGCTTAACGCCGCCTTGTAAATATGGGCCTCCTCGCCGCAGTTTTCTGCAACAAAGGGGCGTGCAATGGGTGTTGCTCAGCCATTGTTGTTTGAGGCTGCTCCAGATTACAAGCCTCAATCTTATGCAGCGCCAAAAACGGATGCCTTTGAAAAGGAAGCGTTAGAGTTTCACAACAAGGAGAATTACTTCTATTTTGCCTGCATTGCAGGGGTGATTGTTTATGTGCAGGAAGGTTCCTCTTCCTGCACATAAATAATCTTTAATGGAGATTTGCTCATCCAATGTGTGCCCCAAAAAGTGGAGAGCCTTAATTGTTCTTCTTGATACATCTACAGATTGTTCTACCTAGACGTCCTGAAATTTTCTTTACGACCCCCTTTCAAAAGTGTGCGAGGTCCGACATATGAAGAGAAAAAGCTTTAATTGCGAATTTCTTCGTTATTAAATAGATATAACGCTGCCTCTGATTTACATATCGTCTTTCTCCAACATACGGAGCCAAAGTTATCGACTTAAGGGATTTACAATATTTACTATCTACTGTCCTGATGATGGTCTTGAAGAGTTGCCCATAAAGACCGAAACGTCGACTCTCAGCTTTATCCAAAAGAAAACTCTGCTAATCTTTATTTTGGATAGGCGGCTTACAGGCTTTACAGAGATCTTGATTTGTTTTCAGATATTTATCCTGTATTCCTGTTCTGCATATTTCCTTTTGCATTGTATATTTCCCTTTATGACCTAATTTTGATAAAATTCACTTTTTTGCCTATACACACGTCTATTTGTTTTTGTCTCATTGTTAAGTATTGTTATGTCTAATCAGTTATAAGTATATGAATGTTTTTTAATCTACTGGAATTAATTTCACTCAGGACAATTAAGTTACCTGCATTTAACTCAGTTCCATAATTAATTCAACTTAATCAAGATAACAAACTCCTTTGGAGGCAACTTTACCCATTCTATCTGCCTCAAAATGCAGCACACCTAGAAAGAGAAAGAACCGAGGAGAAATAAAAGTATTATTCCAAGTTGCGTCATTCTAACGCCACCCCTTCAATGACAATGGTTTTTGGCTCTGCCTGAGATTTAGACATCCTTGTAAATCTGGTGCAACGTCAAAAAGCAATGGGTGTTGCAGTGGAATGCCCGCAGCAACATCGACTGCTTTCCCCTTTGATGCAGAATACTGCATCAAAGGATAAGATATTAACAAGATGGCGTAAAGCCACGCAAAGTGGCTCAGTGCCACCTTTAAAATATGGAGGAGGACATTGTGCGACTGTAGTATTGTAAAAATCAACCCTCTGGTGGCGCAATCCCCCCTGTAAAAATGCCCCTATGTGTCCTGCGTTCTGCAGGACACATAGGAGGAGCCAAACGCCATTAATTATTGTTTTTGTGCAGGTAGGTGTCCCTTCGTAAATAAACACAATCATCCCTGCAACACAGGCACCCTTGCTCCGTGGTGCAAGGGTGCCTGCGCTGGTTCTAGGCAGCTTTTTCAGTGCCGGCGCAAGGGAAAACACAGGGGTGTGCCCTATTCTTGTGATTCTGACGCATCCCTGCGTTTTCTATGTGATGCAACGCAGCACTGCTAAATTTCTTGCAGCGCTGCACCGCGCCATTTAGTTGTAAATATGCGCTAGGATTTATTTGCTGGTGGCTACTCCTGTTGCCCAGGGGCAGCTCAGTAATATTGACATCTGGGCTCCCCTGTGCATTCTTTCTGTCCCCTTTTCTTTACCTATCCTGCTAGTGAGTGGTCGGATAATATTCATTATTAGTTCAATAAAACAGAGCCTTGCTCTGAGCAGCAGGAACTCACAATAGTGGTGGAGAAGTGACTTGTAATCCTTAGTTTCCATTGTGGCATCTTCACTGAAGTCATGAACGCCCCTCCCCCAAGCCACAGGATGGTACCCTGCATGGGTCAGAGACCGTCCTTGAGCCAGGTGTGGTACCACTGGCTCTTGATGGAGGCTTTTTAATATCTCAGCACAAAGGAGGCAGACAGAGGCTGAAACTATTTATGTAAAAGAGTCGGGTTCAGTGAGGACCAGCAACACAAGAGTGCCAACCCTCCCCACATGGCCCGTGTTAGACCAGGCACCTTGGCTTGAGTTTTCCTTCCACTTTTTGCTGATGTGCCTCAGATGTTTTTGCTGGTGTCCGCTGCTCAGGGCACTGCGCCACAACCAACCCATGCCGCAGTGCAAGTGCTCCCAATGTAAAGTGTATATGTGATTGATTTCCATGATTGGCTCATTGGGTTTACTGTCAGTCCCCAGTAAAGTGCACCAGGAGTGCCAGGGCTTGTAAATGCCAATACTGCTAGTGGGCCTGCAGCGCTGGTTGCGCCACCCACAGAAGCAGCCTTTAAAATGTGTCTAGGGTCTGCTATTGCAGAACCTGCGTGCAGTCTGGTACTGTCATGCTGGCTGGGCAAATGCACACACTTGCCAGCCTCAAAACCTTCCCTTTGCTTCATATTAGTCACCCCTATGGTAGGCCCTAGGGCAGGGTGCATTGTTAGTGGGAGGTGGGAGTGCCCCTGGACTCTGAATAGGGCTGTTCTCTGCCACCACAATGCTGGCTCCGCCCCCTGGGGAGCGACTGATGACTCTGCTCGACACCTGGCCCAGGAAGAGGACAGCCTGTCAACAAGATCATCCTGGCTGCCCCTGTCCACACAATGCTGGCTCCACCTCCTGTGGAGCGTCTGATGTGCCATCCCTGCTCCCTGAAAGGAGAGACCAGAGTACACCCAACAAAGTGCTCAGAGACTGAAAGCAGTTATGAAAAGGCCCCCCTGGCCTGTAAGAACAAAGAAAATGCTGTATAAAAGTAGGAGCCCTGCTCCTTGCAAACTAGGATCCTGTTTCCCACAACAAACCTCTGCCCAAAGAGAAGGAGAAGAAGAAGCTGGAAGGACTGGCCTGCTGTCAGCCTTGCTGAGGAAGGAGAGGAGAGGACTTGCTGAAAAGACTTTGTAGACTTGTGCTGAAACTTTCTCCAAGGGCTTGACTGAGCTTGCCCCCTGACCTGAGCCACAGGATCATCTGGCTCAACCTGCTCCCTGCTCGTCTGCAGGTAACTGTGAGGATTTCTGCCCCGCCGGAGCCGTGACCCTGGTGCCCTCCAGCACCTCCTTGAGGCCGTGACTGCTGCTGTTTGGCCGTTCCCGACGAGGAAGAGCACCGCTCCGCCGAGCCGCTCTTCCCCCGCTGTGTCAAGCCTTATCACCTCGCCACTGGAGGCTCGCTGCCGTGACCCTGGTGCCGCCCAGCCCCTCCTTGAGGTCGTGACTGCTGCTGTTTGGCCGTTCCCGCTGTGAAGAGCCCCGCTCCGCTCAGCCGCTCTTCCCCCGCTGTGTCAGGCTGCCTGGTCACATCGCCACTGGAGGCTCACTGGTGTACCCCCACGCTCCCGCTTGAAACCCCCACCGGACCCAAAGATCCCGAGAGCAGATCCCCCGAAGTCCGGACGCCTCGGGCGCCAGCCTCGCTCTGCCCAGGAGCCGCTGTGCGTCTCGCATCTGCCTTCGCTAGGATCAACAAGAGAACTAAGATACCAAGGTACGTCGATAGCACAACGGGCTCGGGCCCGCAACATTTTATTTCCCCGTGTTCCAATTGTGCGTGTCGTATTACCTGGAAAGAAACCATACACCCCTACCAGTGCGCCCCGTATTGCCTAAGTGACTCAGAAGCTGTACGCTTCCCACGGTCAACCTGAAGCGCACTGAAGCATTGAAGCGCCTTGCAGACCGGAAGGGCACCGAGGGCTCGAAGCGCCTTGCGGACCGGAAGCGCACTGTAGGCTCAGAGCGCCCTGGCAACCTGAAGCGCACCCGAGCCTCAACGTACCTTTCTAGCTGGTGCGCGACCTAGGGACAGCTCCGTGCGCCTCGCTGTCAGAAACGGTACGTCGCGTACCCCGGCTCGCGCGAGAGGCGTGCAGCTTAACTCAGCTGCCCCGTACGCCTCGTAGCTGGGAGTGGTACGCGTCGTACCCGTGCTCACGCTAGATGCGTGAGTCGCTGTAGGGTTTCGCCCATTTTCCCCGGGAGAAGCGTACAGAAGCGCTACCAAGCGCCCAGAAGGCCTAAGACTGGCCTGAAGTTCCTAGAAACTGCCCAAGAAGTATTTTTAAAGGATTGCCAACCTTGCCAACAAAGACTCACCTTATATTTGAACTGTAACTAAGATAAAAAGGAAGCAGCTATTAATTTAACAGAACACTTGCCATTTTTCTATAATCTTGTGGCCTAACAAAAATCGTTATATTGGTCTTGTGATAAGTCTTGCTTGAACATATATATTTTTACGTAAAGAAGCCGTATTTTTATATATCCACAGCCTGGTGTCCATTTATTACAAGTGCTTAACCCAATAACGCCTGAAGAATAGCCTTGGCTACTCACGCCACGCACCCAGAGGGTGAGCAGGGGTAATTCTAAGGGGTCATCCTTCGCCCTGACTTAGAGGAGAGGGTCCCTGCTTGTCACAAGTGAATACTTGCGCCAACAAGAGACCCCCAATTCTAACAGCCCTTAAGCCCATCGCTTCACCCGTGCATCTGAAATACCAGATCCAAGGTCGCAAAGCCCCTTCAGAGGAGAAAGGAGTCACAAATAGAGTAAAGCTCTTAGCTGCACGGGTTTCGTTTTTCATGGATCTTAAAGGAGGAACAGAGGCTTAGGCTTGAGAGCTTTCCAAAGGTACCAGAGACATCCTCACAGCTCTCCAAGTTTTTCTTCAATCTCAATGTGCAATTTTCGAGTCTTTTGCACGGTTTATGATTTCAAACCACGGCTAATGTCCACCTCTCGCTTTCTTTTAGTCCTTCTAAACCCCTCGCTGCTTTCATTCTCTTTTCATCCTTCCATTATTCTCTTCCTCTTCCCCTTGAATCTCTCTTGCCTCTCCTTTCATTGTCTTTCAAATGCTACAGTAGGTTTTCATTTACTTAATGTCTCCACTCTCTCTCATATTTCCCACCCTTCTTATCCTTTTACCACCCATCTCCTTTTTTTAATGCTTTGGTCTTTCCCTCGCATGCTTTCTATTTTCCTACCCTGCTGCACTTTATTCCACCCTTTCTAAGTTTTTCTTACTCTTTCTACCTTCCTCCCACAGTCTTTCATTTCTATCATAATCTTTTAATTTCTTCTGCACCATTACAACGTAATTTACTATTCTAACACTGCTGGGTGCTTACTTCAGGGAAGGTGCTGGTCAGCGTTGTAATGGCATGTGTTGTAATGGAACTTGCGTTGTATTGGCTATGTTGTAAAGTCATTGCCTTGTAATGCCTGCCTTGTAATGGATGTTTCCCCCATTTGTCTTAGATTTCTCTTTCTTACAGGTTTTTATTTCTATTTTTCCTTTTTCTTCACTTACAAATGATTTCTTAAACTATTTGATTTCATTGTTCCTCCTCTCTCAATTTTCCATGATTCATTCTTTTTTGTTTCACCCTCTGTCCATGCTTTACTTGCCATTAGAATTCTTGGGGCACTTCCATTGTGTCTCTTCACAGCACACCTTGTATTTCAAGATGGCCTCCTCAATTCTACAAAGACCTCTTACAAGAAACTCGTCACGCCCCCTCCTCCAATGGCTTCAAACATGAACCTATATACCATACTCTATGGCTGATGTGAAGAAGGGAACTCACAGATCCAGTGTCGTTCTGGTCCTTGGTGCTCTCGGTGATGAAGTTGCAGGCGTCAACACACTCCTTGATGTCGGGGGCACACCTGGCCAGGTTCTTGTACAGGGTGGACGTGATGCCAATGTCAATGCCATCTGCAGGGGAGAGCGGCAGTCAGAGGGCGAAGAGAATATCTCACACCGTATTTGAACATGTAATACAGTTATATCACCAGGAGACATTCAAATCTTATTCTGAAGTGTTTATATGCCCCTAAACAAGGTTGTATAATAGCCTCACGCCTAGAAAGGTGATCACTGAACCAAATTCAACTGTCTCTTGATTCTTTTAATAATACTTGTCTTATCTGGATAAAAAGTCCTTTTCAAATCATGAAAACCGTTTTGATAAAAAAGATTCAGACATGAAAACACTTAAATATGTGTCTGCACATCCAAATTAGACATCCATCTCTATTTTAGTTACAGGTATTTTAAATTAAAGATAGTCACTTCAAAAATGTTAATACTTCTAAACTTGTGTTTACTAAATTGGTATTAGATTAAGGGCCTATTACGATGTCTTTCCCCCTTCCTCAGGCACCCTAAGAGATCAGGCTGACCGCTAACGATGATTGCCAAAGAGCTTCTTTTTCCCGCTTCCTCAAGCACCCTAAGAGATCAGATACGGGTTTGCCTTTGTGTGCTTCCCAATGAGCAGGTCCATGTTCGCGCACTGCTCTACGGTCCCAAACCCCTCCCTGGACCCATATTGAGCCTCCAAAGGGATTGACTTATCGGTAGCCACTTCTCTAATCTCTGGAGGAGAACCCTGACCCTTCATTTTGCAGAGGAATCCAGGAGGGAGATGGGGCGATAACACTTCGGGTCAGCTCTATCTCCCTTATCAAGTGATTGAAAAGATTTAGGAGTGCCCCTTATGAGCACATTGGTTCCTTTGGGTGGATCAGAGCTACTTTACCTCCTAGGACTTTCCACTCCCTGCTTTGACTGCAGAATAGCCTGCAAGGACTATGGTGTCTTTGATTGGTTAAGACTGAGTATTGAGCCATGAGTCTGTCATCAAGAGCACGTGTGATAGCACCAGCAGTGAAAGTAGGGTGGGTATTGGCGGATCTGCAGGTCTTTGGAAAGCTGGCCTGACAGATAATCTGGTTACACATCCTACACAAACACTACATAAGTCAGAAAAATAATCAGGATATATGGTAATGCTTTTTAACCTATTTTATATTGAAAATCAAATGGTTTGCCCAAATCTGCCCTTTTCAGTTTTCTATGTCAATATTTACATGGCGTAGATCCAGCGAGAGACGCCGCGTCCGAGCATTTACCAGGAATATGACTTACTTAGTTGAATAACTGATGCTAATATCTTTTTTGACTTACTAATCAATTTTCATTACAAAATAGTTATTATTATTATTATGCATCAGCGCTGTTGTCCTTCAAATCTCAGTTCCTAATTTACGAGAGTTTCTTCCAGATTTAAGACTGTTTTACGCTAGGTAAAAAGGTGTAAAATGTACTTGTTTAAGTTACAAATTTGCAAAGTTGGCAAACCTTGGTTAATTATGTGAAATGAAAGTGAGCAAATTACTCCAATGTGGGCAATGTACTCACTGGTTTAACCCAGCTTGTGGAAGTCAGGAGTTTGTCAGAGAAGTCTTCCTGTTGTACCTCAGGAGACGATGGAGAGGGCTAACCTCTCCTCTGACTCCTACCTGGACAACAGTGAAATCCACTAATGTGGGGAGTCCCTTCTCTATGGTTGTTCTGATCCTGTGGAACCAACCCCCACGCCGCCCAAGAACTCTCCCATCCTGACTTTTATAAAGCATTGAAGCCTTTCTATCTGTAATTCCTCACTTTCATGTACCCCTCTTGGTCTCACCTGGAGACTATTGGGCTTATAGTGCACTCGCTACAAGTTTTTTAATTACTTTAATAAAATAAATCACCCTGGATTACTCAGGAGCTGTGAAGAAAACTAACATGAATATATCTTAATAGAGAGAGAGAATGTCTAAAGTTGCATTGAAAAGGTGCCTACTTTTCTAGCCTTCAACAGAAGTATCTTACTCTGTAAATAACATACCTCAAAAAAACATGACTGAGTGCCGTTGTTTTGTAGCTTTCCCGCATCCGCGCTTGTTCCCTCAAATAGATCTGAGTTACACCTGGTTGTGTAGGAACGTTTTGTGAAAACTTCAAAGAGGTGTAATTCAGATAGTCATAATTGCCACAGGTCAAATGTTAAGACTCTTCACCAAGAGGTCCCTAAGATTCCTAGTCCATTAGAGATTGTTTTAAGAAGGCGTACTCGCCTCCATTGAGGAATGTTCAGTCAGCAACTCCCTTCATGGCAAGTGACGGAGAGTATTTTAGGAAATTTCAAAACTTATCTTCTTAATCCTTCCTTGGAATTTCATAATTTTTTGTTAGATATAGTTCATAATGAGTTCTATGCCATTTTGTGTTTTTTAGATGCTGATAAAATTGCAAATTTCTGTTAATTCTTTGCCAGTGCTTCATTTTAGCGCAAATGCCTTGCTGTGATGAGGCACAATCAGTCAACGACTGAATCCATAGAACGCTGCTGACCTACCATACTTGTCCAGGAAGGACTTCTTGAAGCCGTGCCTCTCCTTCTGCCGCTCGAACATCAGCTCACTGCGCGGCTTCTTCAGGACGTACTCCTCCGCCTTCAGCATGATTCCAAAGGAGCTCCGCCGGCGCGGTCTGGGGGCGTCCCAGGGGTCATCGGAGGGCTCCAGGTGCATGCCCAGGTAATGAGGCAGCACCTCCAGGAACACCTGGGGAGGCCATGCCATTCATTAGAGTAGAGTAAAAGCAAGGATACAAGAGTGGTGGCCGAACAAAGTGCGCGTCTCGCTCGTTGGCCAATGCCGACACATTTTTTAAATGCCCTCTGCTTCGCTTGCAGGCTTCCTCTCTCTTTCCACCTCTATAGTCCTTATCTCTCTAGATTGTACACAGATACTACAACTCTGTAATGATAATTCAAGATAGCTCAAATAAAAAATATAGAATTTAATGAACATTGCAACTGACAGTGCCTAGCAGGTCTTTATCATTCCTTGGGGCACAACAGATATATTGTCTCTAGCACTAATCATAGCAAAGTTACATAAAATATACAACATGCAAACAGTGGACACGTCAGCTATCCAGTTGCCAATGAAAGATTCACTTCATTTGCAGGGCCTGCAAGGCTAGTTATTGTAAGCTCTACAATGCACTCATTCTTAACCCTTGGTCTGTATGACTTGTGTTTGGACAAGCTCTTCAGAGTAGTCAGTCAAACAAAATACTTTATTCGGTTCATATTAAAACCATAAAAGCATACTAAAAACTTCATACAATCAGACTTTAAAAAAAGCCATAAATTACAATAAAACTATACAAACTTTAAATACATTCAATACAGATAATCAATTCATTTTAAAACAATTTCTAAAAACCACATTTCCAGATTAGAGCATCCTTAGATTCAATTAATTCAGGGTAATTCATCAAAGTGAGCTATACACGTCTTACTTTTCCTCTTTAATCTGACCGCCGCAGTGAGAAAATTAGCAATGTTTAAAATCTCCCACACATTCGATAGCAGCTGCAGATAAAGGAGGGCTGGTTTAACTTGCAAAAAGCCTTTGTTTTTTAAAATTGGGAGAATTATACGCTTCCGAATTTGAAGAAAGTGCTGACAGAAAAAAATAAAGTGCATTGTGTCTTGAACAGAAAAACCATCACAGGAACAAACCCCCAAATCTTCCTCCCTTTTCCACCCCGGAGAGTCAGCAAGGAGGAAATGTAATTGATTCAACCTGAATCTGACCAGTAAAAAGCGGTGGTTTGGGTTAGTGACGATGTTCAAGTATGGCTCAATTGCACAAGATGTTTTTAGCAATTGGTGAGCTCTTGCAGTCGGCTTAACCAACTCCATTTCTTCTCTAGCCATAGCAGCCATTAACATATGTGAATCTTTAACCCATTTAAGATCCCCCTTCACCAGCTTTTCAGGCGAGTTATATAACTTCGGTTGACCCAATTTTACTGTCAATTTGTAAACATAACTCAGCCAGGGGATCTTTAGGGTAGGAAAGTCCCACACTGAACACTACCTTGTGTCAGCTGTAGAATTGTTTGTCATTGGGGCGACAGACTCCCTTATCTAGGAAGAATTGTAATTATGAGTGTTCACCACAACAGAGAAATCGCACAACTCCACACTTCGTATGTATGTCTTACACGCTTGATCTTTTCAGACATGCTGTGTGTGTTCGGAGTCCTCAGGGAGACATTCAGGACGATCACGCAGTTCAGGACGACCAGCGTGGACACCGACATGACGAATATTAGGTACCTGCAAGGAGAGGAGTTATAGGCTGAGTTATAGATCGCAGCTGTAAAACCAGAACACCGGTCAACAGACCTCGCTCCACCACATGATGCAAAGAGCCGGAAGGACTCCAGGCTGGACTAGACGTGTTTCCAAGGGAAGGAGGTCCTTGGGGCATTCACAATATCTTAGAGAGGCAGGAAGGCTGTCCGGACAGTTTTACAATCTAACTAGAAGACCGAAGAGTCACCTGAGAATCCTGGACCATCACAGATGATGGAATGTTGAGCAGGTAATTTAGCAATAGGACATAGAAAAGGGAAGGCCAGCTTGGAAATATTGACATTTCTGAGAGGTCAAGAATTGCTGAAAGAACATCTTTATATCTCAAACAAACCTGTGTTGTTTGATTAATTAGGATTTTCATAGAGATACTAATCCAACCTCATCATGATGACACCTTAGTAAATGAAGCCACAGAAATGTGTATGAGACAGCAACCAATTTCCTAACTATCTTAGACATCACAAGGAAAACCCAGAAATCACTGAGAATCACCATATTGAAGCTTCGTCTCCTCGTCTCAGCATAAGCTTCTTACAAGAGTTTAGACTGACATTGTGTACCAGCTGCTTTATTTCCCCAAAATATGGGTCTTTTGAGATATACCTGGCCTTTGTCCTGCCACAATATCTCCTGACAGACAATGATGTACTTAATTTTTTCCATGCACATTACATTTCTTAGACCGATGCTCAAGTGTGAGAACTTTTGGGTGTGTAGACCAAGTTTTCTTTTTAGCTATTATTTACGCCAGTAGTGCGCTGTATCCTGGGTCGTTTCTTACATGCTGCTGTTAAATTAAGAAAAGCAATTTAAATCAGATTTTAATTAGTGTTAATAACCAAAGTGTTATTAAAAAAAAAAGATAGGCCTGTCCTATCTTTTATGTGCGGGGTCGCTGCCATGAGCGTGGAGACTCAGCGGTTGTAAGGATGCTACACGCACAGCTACCCTAGTAGTTTGTGAATACCTACGAAATTCTACCTTGCACAAAAGTGTGAGTTTACCTTTGTGAAGAAGCCCCCCAGCGCCTGCCCGTGAATCTTAGATTCTTGAAGAGCAGCACTACTACCCTTTGACCTTTAAAATCTGACACGAGACACGGCTAACCTGGGAATTTTGGAATCTCACAGAGATTCACTGCTCACCTGAAAATTGCGGAATCTCACAGAGAAGTGGTACTACTCTGGGAATCTTAGAATCCAAAAGATAGGCTCTCTGTTACACTGACCGTTGCCGTGGTCTCTCTCTTCGTACCTGGACCCTTCCCTGCAGAAGCAGCTCCTCGCCGGACCCGCTCCACGGGTCCCGCTTCGCCGCGTGGTGCGAGGCGCTGTGTGCCAAAGGGGCGCTGTACCACAGGACTTGGATATTGCATTGGGCAAGTGAGAACAGGCAGGCACAGGGCTGCGAGCGGACCAGCAGGGACTCCAACTACCAGGAGCCCCTGCGTGCGGTCAACCCTCAACACCTGGGTCGCTCTCCCTGATTGCCACGCCCCCTGCCCCAGCAGCGGTGAAAACACCCTCCGCCTAGATCGTCGTGGGACTCTCTGTTACACTGACCGTTGCCGTGGTCTCTCTCTTCGTACCTGGACCCTTCCCTGCAGAAGCAGCTCCTCGCCGCGTGGTGCGAGGCGCTGTGTGCCAAAGGGGCGCTGTACCACAGGACTTGGATATTGCATTGGGCAAGTGAGAACAGGCAGGCACAGCGCTGCGAGCGGACCAGCAGGGACTCCAACTACCAGGAGCCCCTGCGTGCGGTCAACCCTCAACACCTGGGTCGCTCTCCCTGATCGCCACGCCCCCTGCCCTACCCTTTCCCCCTTATTAGTGTAATACGATCCCGCTGCGCGGGAGCGCGCGGGAGGGCGCCGGGAGAAGCCCGGGACAAGGGCGGGACCGTCTGTGGCCGAAGGAGGCCGGGCTGGGCCACCCCTCTTGCCAGCGCCATATACCATCTATCTCAGTAAGTGATATAGACTAATCTGCACTATCTTGTAACCGATATGGCAATGTCTACAAACACAAGCCCTGCAATTAGCCACTTGATGACTCCTCCAACGGAGCCTGGTCCTCTGGCCATTGGTCCCTTAGACAAATTCTTTTTTAATCGTTCATTGACAATTGATAAGGAATTAACCTTGGCTGAGAAGCGTGCAGAACGTAGGTTATCCATCGAAATACTTAAGAACTCCACGGACAAGTTTTCAAATGTAGCCTACCCCACTTTGGTAACCCCCTTATCATCACTGAACCTACCAGTCACACACGAACACTCTGAGGTTCAGGGGCATAATGCAAACAAGAGTGTCGTGGCAGATTCAAATAATCCTTGTGGTAGTAACTCCCAGTCATCACCACAGCCTGATCTAGGTTCTCAGGTTACATCGGCCAATCCGAAAATTGGGTCCAAAAGGAAACGACCAGCTTCCGTAAAAAAATGCAAAAAGGTGGCCAGACCTCCACAAAAACTCAGGAAGTTACATAAACTTGTGAACACTGGAAAGGCAGGTAACGAACAAGTTCAAAGTACAGGAAGTGTAATACTAACTATCCCTGTATCCCAGGATAATCAAGACATAGTGGACAATTCTTGTACTGTTCCCAATGTACTAAGTAAAGAAAACGTTGTATTATTTGCAAATGTGCTTCCAGAACTTGAAAAGATGTTTAGACTACTACTTACCCCTATCGAGGATAGAATTGCTAAGCTCGTAGATAGGTTAAACCACTTCGAGCAGACAACTTTAGACAATTTCTATTCTACAAAATCCCTAATTAAAGCAAATAGGGTGGAAGTAAACACAAACCCACAGGTCGCAAATAACCCTCATGTACAGGACAAGGGTAGAATTCCCCGGAATGCTTCCCCTTTACCTCCCAAACAAAACAAACCTCCAGCTAAAGCCACTGCAAAAACTTCAGACAGGGCTGAGAGAGTGGCTGCTGGTTCTGAACCATCGCAGTCGACTTCAACACATCCTACACAGCCCATACTAGCCCAGATACAAAATCCACCGGCCGTTGCAAATGTTGAGGTTACTTTGTGCCAACAAGTGGGTAACGTACCAGCATCTGTAAACGTAACCAATAACACACGCATACCTCCAAACATCCCGGGGGGAGGAAATGGGACCAATGTATGCCAGTCGGCTGGTAAATCTTTAGCATCGTCCCAAGCAAAAAATAAACTACAGGTGCAGAAACCTGCCCTCCAACTTGTTCCCCAAGTTCCAAAATCTATCCCACCGCCCTTGCCAAAGCCACCTCTTAGAAAACCCCCAATTAATCTTACTCCAGACTCCTTCCCCTATGTGGCAATTCTTATCAATGTACCACCTTTACCCCCAGGACAGAGAGAAAATTTCCAGATGCTTAAAAACAAGACCATGCACTGGTTAAAGGAAAACGTCCTCTGCCGGGTGATATTGACGGGCTAATAATAGGGGCAAGGAGAATTGACTGGATGGGTTACACACCAAAAACCCTGGGGGGGGACTGCATAGTGGTTAACTTTCAAGACCCTAGGGTAGTGGGATGGATAACAAGGCAGGGATGGGGAACAAATAAGGGTGGTATTGGTATCGTGGACCTTACCTTTTTTTACCCCCGACCCTCAAGTGTAACAACAAGTTTACTCAACGAGCCCTTAATCCCCCCTACTGTACCATGGCCAGCTATTCCTTTACCACCTCCCCCTGCTGGTCATATTCATACCTTACATACATATTACAATCCCTATGTAGGATGGCAGGATCCGGGCTGGGGGTATTGACATACTGGCATTGATAGCACGGGTGGAATTATAAAAGAGGTAGAAGGGTTACGTGATGTTTGTGGT
Organism: Lissotriton vulgaris; assembly: GCF_964263255.1. NCBI lineage: Eukaryota > Metazoa > Chordata > Amphibia > Caudata > Salamandridae > Lissotriton > Lissotriton vulgaris. The sequence continues at coordinate 799,639,712 of NC_141700.1, read as the reverse complement.
AATACCATTGCTATAAATTTATTGGTGAACAACATTGAGGCTGGGTGTGTGGCTGAAGAAGGTGGCTCAAGACTGGGAACACCAAACACAAATGTCTTATACCCTGCAACTGATGATTTAACTGTGGACCCAACAGTTGATTTTGAAAGTCAGACTAGCCTAATGGAAAGTCCAATGTCAGCCCATGTATTTCCACTTGTCAAAGATCGGGATGGGAGAAATGCAGATATTGGTACCCTTTTATCTTGGAATGTCGCCGGGTTGGCTAGTAAGTTGGATTCCCAACCTTGGGTGGATTTTATAAGTGGCTTTGACATTTGTTGTTTTCAAGAAACCTGGGCTTGCGATCCACTCTTTTGCCTAGGTTACCTGAATTATTGTATACCAGCTTCAAAAGGGGGAAGAGGGCGGCCCAAGGGAGGCCTAACTGTTTGGGTTAGACAGGATTTGCACATAAACATAAAAACCCTAGACGTGGGAAATATTGACCTACAAGCACTAAGAATCTCTGTTGCTAAGGGCCAACCAGTAGATTTATATAATGTTTATGTGAGAGGAGATAAAGTAGCAAATCTATCCACTATTGAGTTGTTGTCTGATGCCATGGAGGCTAATTCCCAGGAAAATGTAAAGATAATTGTTGGGGATTTAATCAGGACTTTTGAACCCTTGGACTGCACAAATGACCCTATGGAGAGTGAAGAGGATAATCTCTGGGGAGTACCATCTCTTAACCTAAAACCTGTGAAGCGATGGACAAAAGAGAATTTATTGCTAAATGGAATTTGTTTGGAACATGGACTTAGAGCCCTTAACGGCAGGACACCTGGTGACAAGGAGGGCAGCTACACTTTTGACAATGGAATTAATAGGAGCCGAATTGATTATATATTGTGTAGTCTCCAGCTGTGGAATGGGGTTGTCGACATGGCTGTTAGGCCCCGGGTTGAAAGTGACCATAACCCCCTATGTGTGTCCCACAGGTGGTGGAATACCGGTTCAGGAAACCCAATTGAGACACACGACGAAACCCCTCTTTTAAGTAACGATGAGCGAAGGTTAAAATGGCCCAAGGTACTGGCAAATGAGGCCACTATGACATATATTACCAATAAGGTTGATCGTGCAATTTCCGCGATTGAAGCAGCAGTCCCAGTGGTTCCTGGGGACAACGGTATCACTGAAATCCACAATAATTTATTCTCCCTTCTAAGACCATGTTTTTTTATTAAGAAAAGAAAAGGGAAGAAAACTAAGGAAGTGGGTAGGTGGTTTGATAAACGCTGTAGAACTGCGCGACTAGACCTGGGGCATGCCATAAGGAATAGGGACCGCGCTGCAGTGATAAAGAATAGGAAACTGTACAAATTAGCCATCTATCGTGCCAAAAAGGAATGGGACGAAGACCATTGGGCCCAATTAAAAGAAGCCTCTGACAATAAAGACTCAATGTTATTCTGGAAAATTATCAAGTGGGGTAGTGGTGCGGGCCCAGCAAAACCTGACAATAATGTACCAGTGGAAGCCTGGGTCGATTACTTCGGACCACAGTACGCGGAAAGTAACAAACCCGTGGCAGCTGATAATATAATACCGGTTTATGCAACCGAAGATCTATTCTCCCTTAGAGAAGCTGAAATTGCCATCTGTTCCGCGAAGTGTGGGAGGGCGCCAGGTCCAGATGGTATCCCACCCGACATTTTCAAACATGATGTGACTAGATGGGCGAGATACACCCACCTTGTAGTAAATGCCCTAGCAAAGGGGGCAGTGGTTCCAGACATTTGGAAGGGTGCAACCATTATCCCCATTCACAAGAAGAGCGATCGCTCATTGCCTGCTAATTATAGGCCTATAAGTTTAATAGCCACCATGCAGAAAATTGTTGGGAGAATGGTAACAAACCAGCTAATGGACTGGGTAGAAGATAATAGCGCCCTCTCCCCATACCAAGCGGGATTTAGGCGAGCAACTAGTACCATTGACCAGGTCTTCCGCTTCACCATATTGCGGTGGAAGACCGTCGAGTTGGGAAGGGGCAGCCTGTACGTTGCGTTTGTCGACCTGCGGGCGGCGTTTGATCTAGTCCCCCGGTACAAGCTATGGTCGGTCCTCCAAAAGCTGGGGATCCCTGCTGAACTACTAACATTAATCATGCGACTGCATGAATCCAACTTTGCCAGAGTCCAGTGGGGAGGAAGTAGGGAAACAACATTGGATTTCCCTGTGGAAAGGGGTGTTAGGCAAGGCTGTTCCATGGCCCCTCTACTTTTCTCGTTATTTATTAATGGGATAGTAGAGAGAATGTTGAAGGCTAGTGTAGATGCCCCATCGTTAGCAGACACCAGGGTTCCAATCCTGATGTTCGCTGACGACACTCTTATTTTGTCTAAGACCCCCATGGGGCTGCAACGTGCATTAAGCATTTTTGATGCTTTCTGCTTGGAGCACGGGCTAGAGGTAAATGTAGGAAAAACCAAACTAATGGCCTTCTCTGCAGGACGCAGGAGCTATCCTAAGATAACCCTAAACAATAGCAGGCTCGATATAGTTTATGAATTCACGTATTTGGGAGTGCAGATCGCGGGGGGGAATGGCTGGACGCATCATGTGAATAAAGTAGTCCTAAAGCACCAGCAGCTTTCAGGTGCCCTAAGGGGGGAACATCGTAAATCAAAAACAAAACCTATAAAACCTGCAATGACAGTGTACGATGCGAAGGTTCTGGGTGCCACTTTATATGGCGCGGAACTATGGGCTTGGAATAGTCTGGTGGCTCTTCAGACTTCCGAGAACAAGTTCATGCGTGGGATTACTGGACTTCCACAGAGTACCCCCCTAATCCCATTGTTCTTGGAGCTCGGCAGACGTACGATTGTCGACAGAGCTCGATTGCGACCAGTTCTTTACTGGAGACGCCTCTGGACGACTCCAGAAATAAGACAGTACGCGGAGGGCTTTCTGTGGATAATCAAGGAAGATATCTTCCATAAGATAAAATGGTTAAAACACCTGAAGACCATGCTGGTAAATCTAGGGTTTTCGAATCTTTGGAACAACCCCGAGGGAGAAATCTTCCCAAGCAAAGAAGCCCTCAAAGAGCAATATTGGGATTGGGTGGGTGGCAAGATGCTGAATGACACCAGGGCAGATTCTATGTCTGGTCGTTTCCTGGAGACAAAAATTTTTCCTGTCCTAGAAAATTACTGGGCCAATATCACTGTACCTATGGACAGGAAACTTGTCTTTCAGTTAAGGTCAGGATCTATCCCCCTTAAGAAATTGACATCTGGCTGGCACAGACCCACTGACAACCTATGTCCTGCTTGTGAAAATGCCGAGGAGAGCATAGGCCATTTTCTCTTCGCATGTCAAGCTTATGTAAATCCGAGGAGAAAATGGCTCTCGCCGGTATGCAAAAACCTGGGGACACGAGATAGCGCAGTGGCCCTAAGAATCCTGTGCACAACAAACCAGGATCCGATAGTCATGGGGGTAGCCAAATATATGGGTTGGGCTTGGGCGATAAGACGACGGTCTTTGGGGGGTAGCAGGTAACCAGGGATTCCCTTTTTAACAAATTTTTATGTAAATGGTATAAATTGTTTTATGTGTAATGTAGTATGAGCTGCACTGTGTTTAATGATTTTTTACTCTGACTATGTATTTTTGTGTAATTGCTCTGATTTTATGTGCTTTTATGAGAATTGTCTCGAATAAAGCTTATACAACAACAACAAAAGATAGGGACGCCTTCCTGAGGATTATAATGACCTAAGAGAATTGTAATAGTCAATGGCAGAATATTCCTATAAATGTCTGTGGGGTTTGGTAATAGTTTCACAATTACATCTCAAAGTTACAGTTTCACAAAGACAACTGGGTTTGAAATCTTGGAACCTCTGCAGGGTTGTGTTTACATTCATCAATGTGCTATGAAAATGCAATGGGCAGAAGGGGCTCTGGGTGGAGTTGCAAAGTAAATAAGGCAACGCAGGTTAAGATCAGGGATATCGCAAGATCAGCACGGCATGCATACAGCGACCAGAGGCCACAGCCCTTACTTGCCAATGAGCGGTACGCTAAGGGAGGTCTCTGGAACCTTCTGTGCAATCAGAAAGAGGAACACAGTCTGTGCCAGGAGCACAGAGATGGACACTGTACACTTCTGACCCCCAGCTGCAATGACAAGAAGGAAAACATGGGGGATTAGGGAAATATCGAGAACAGTGATATGTCTAAACACACGCATACCCAACACCTTTCTTTCTACCACCCGCTCACCCCCTAGCCATTTAGGTACCAACGTAGGCCCTGGCCAAAAAGAAAGGAAAGGCATACACTGAGCAGAGATGGACAGAGCAAGGTAGACTGACCAACAACATTCTCAGCTCCTAATCGAAAGTAGAGAATGGCCAGTCACAAAAATAAGTCATTTTTGACATTTGGAGGTGGTGAATGTTGGAAGGGCATCCCTAGAGAAGCAGATGGGCTCTGTGGGGGTTGCTTATGAACTAACCTTGTTCAAAACTCTGCAGGAAAGAAATTCAGAGCTTTAGAAACCCAGACTTGGATGGGGACAATATTCTTTGAATGGAAGTAATCATTCAGGATGGGACGCTCTGTGAGGTTGAAAGTGTGCGATGGACATAAACATTTTTGATAAGACGGCTCATAGCCTACAGAAAAAAAAGACAATGGGTAGAAGAAAAATGGTCCTATTTCCTGTCAGTTTATTGATAGGAGAACGCAAGGATCACTAAGTCGTATGTTCACTTAGCTTGCATGTGGTAAAGGAGGGTTCTTTCAGCAGCCACTGTCTTTAAATGTTTCAAGTATACGTGAAAAAAATGCCATCTCTTGGATAGGTTCACAAAAGAGGAAAAAGCAAAAAACATCCAGGCAAGGAGGAACTTGATTGAAGATTACTGAAGAATGGTACCAGGTACTAAATATCCCTTCAAGAGTGACCAATGACCATACACCTGACTCCACAACCACCTGTCATCCGGCAACACCACCCAGGCCAACATCTCCTCTTGGTCGCCGATCACTACAGAGAACACCGCCTCGACCATGAATGGCATGCACTTGGGTTACCCCCACAGACCCGGTCTCACCCCACAGACCCCATCTCACCACACATCCGCCACCGCCACAGTACCAGAACTACGATACACCATTAACACCACCTTCGAGACCAGCACTTTTCCCGATGACTGGAATCGCGCAGAAGTCCGGTCCCTTCTCAAGAAGCCCTCAGCAGATCCAACGGACCTAAAGAACTACCAGCCCATCTCGCTTCTCCCCTTTGTTGCAAAAGTTGCAGAGAATACCGTCAGCACAGAACTGACAAGGTTCATTGAGAAGAACGCCATCCTCGACCGTCCCAATCCGGATTCCGCAGCAACAAGAGCACCAATACTGCCCTACTTGCCTCCACAGATGACATCCGCACCCTCCTTGTCCAAGGCCACACTGCAGCCTTGATTCTACTGACCTACCAGCAGCATTCGACAGTTTCCCACCGACACTCGCCGCCAGACTGCATAACGCCGGCATACAAGGAGCCACCCTCGACTGGATCCAATAGTTACTCACCGGCAGCACCCAAAGGATCAGACTACCACCCTTCCTCTCTGGACCCACTGAAAAGAACTGCGGAGTGCCGCAGGGATCATTGCTCAGCCCAACCCTCTTCAACATCTACATGGCCCCTCTCGCCGCGATTGTCTGACAGCACGGCCTCAGCATAGTATTCTATGCCGACGACGCCCGGCTCCTCCTCTCCCTCAACAAGAACCACACCACCACCAGACTCAACTTCCAGGAAGGAATGCAGAACGTCGCAGCCTGGATGAACAACAGTTGCCTGAAGCTCAACTCTGAGAAGACAGAAATCCTCGTCCTCGGTACTACCCCATCGGCATGGAACAACACCTGGTGGCCCACCGCCCTCGGCAGCTCCCTGACCCCCATGGACCATGCCAGAAAACTTGGCATTATACTCAACTCCTCCCTCTCCATGAACTGACAGGTCAAAGCTGTCGCCTCCAGCTGCTTCAACACCCTCCGCATCTTCCGTAAGACTTTCAAATGGATCCCCCAAGTCAAGGAAGACAGTCACCCATGCACTCATCACCAGCAGATTGGAGTACGAAAGCGCCCTCTATTGCCAGCATAAACAAGTCTCTACTCCGCAAGCTCCAGATGATACAGAACACCGCTGACAGACTCGTCCTCAGTATCCCTATACACGAACACATTAACCAACAACCTACGGAATCTCCACTGGCTCCCCTTTGAGAAGAGAGTCACCTTCAAGATACTCACCCATGCCTAAAAAGGCCTACACAACACCGGACCCAAATACCTCAACGACAGAATCACCTTCCACGTACCCAAAAGGAACCTCTAATCCGCCAACCTCGCCCTCACCGAAACCCCACGCATCCTCTGTGTCAAAACGGGGTGAAACAAAAGGGGATGATGGATGGAGCGTTTGAGCAAATCAAACACTCACCCCCATTCAACTGATCTGGGTTTAATCCATCACCATTCTTTAGCTCACTCAGCCACTCCAGTTCAGACATGGCCATATGCAAATCAGTCTGACCCTGTGCCTCATGGGAACAGTCCAGCCAGATCAGTTGACTGGGGGTGAGTGTTTGATAGGCTCAAATGCTCCGTCCATCATCCCCTTTTGTATCGCTTTGTTTGCCCTAAGTTGGCAGGGTATGCTCAGACGTGAGTCCCTTGCTCACTTGGCCACTGGATTCAAGATAGCCTGGCTGATGAGGATTATGAATCCGAAACCGGTCCCAGGATGCTTGTTTCCGGTCCAGGGAAGACATGGCTTGGCAGTTCGGGCTGGACTGTTCCCATGAGGCACAGGGTCAGACTGATTTGCATATGGCCATGTCTGAACTGGGGTGGCAGAGTGGGCTAAAGAACGGTGATGGATTAAACCCAGATCAGTTGACTGGGGGTGAGTGTTTGATTGGCTCAAACGCTCCGTCCATCATCCCCTTTTGTATCGCTGTGTCAAAACAGGGGGTAGAGCTTTCTCCTACATCGTGGCCAAGACCTGGAACAAACTCCCAATCGACATCAGATGCGCCCCCTCCCTAAACACCTTCAGGAAGGCTCTCAAGTCCCGGCTCTTCGGGTGAACTGAGCTGCTGACCCACTCTTACAATTGCACTGATTGATTGAAGAATGAACTGGAATATTAAATATTCCAAGATCTTCTAGCAGTAATCAAACAACATGGACAAATCTTTTGAATTTCTAGCTGAAAATGCTGGAACAAAATAAAAATTGGAGGAAAAATATTGGCAAAGGGGGACAACCTTTAAAAAGAACCAGTCTTTGACTGCGTTATGGCGACATTCCTATTTTGCACTTTTCAACTCCCCATACAGAAAGAATGAGTCACAGGAAATGAATCCACTGTTTTGCATCTAGTAAGGAAGTTCTCTGAAAGACCGCCATTTTGGTTTGGGAAGGTCATATGAGGAAGAACACCCCTCCACCGTCAGTTTGAGGGTAAAGACTGGCATGGCAGAAGAACTGACTGCTACCAAGACTTGTGAGCCAGCTGTCTTTTCCATCCATGACCACCCGCGACTGCAGCAGGACAACTTTCAGGAGAGTAGAGCACATGGGGACCTTGGAGCAGATCAAACCCACCAGCACCAGGGATGGTTATCCTTACTGGTATGCCAGTGCTTTTGAGTTTTATGGTGAATCTTCTGGGGCAAACATTCCATAATGCGGACATCAGGGGTGTAGAGTATGTGTCAGATCAGCATCTTACCTTGTCAGCATTTGTAAACAAGCATTGTCAAAGCCAATAGGTTGTGCCTATGCGAGAGCTATTGTCTTTGCCAATTTCTTTTAGCCATATTGTACAGCAGCGGGCTGTAGATCAGCACGGCTAAAAGGTTTGTGGCATGGAGTAGAGTGGCTGTGGAGTGGCATAGAGTGGCATGGCATACCGTGGAGAGGTGTACAGAAGAGTGGTGTGGAGAAGAGTGGGGCAGAATAGAGCGTCTTAGAGTGGAGTGGTATAGAATGGAGTGGAGTGGCATATAGTTGTGTGGAAAGGTGCAGATTAGAGTCTTGGAGACAATTATAAAAGGCAAGTAAGTCATGATATAGATGCCTTCTTTTCAGGTGCTATTGTTGTTTGGGCACCTAACTCGTCGTCGCATTATTACGATCCCTCATCCAAGAGAGAACTATCAGGGTGGTGCCTGAGGAAGATCATCTATCTGTTCATGTGGACCTAAGAAACTCAAAGTCCACTGCTGTACTGAGGCTGCACTGGGCAAGTCAGGCAGAGATTTAAAATGACAGCTCTTCATCAAAGAGCTACAGCTTCTAAAATCAGCGCACAACCTTGGCTTAGGGGCAACTCTACACTAAAATCCATCAACACCGTAGGCCATGGTCTACGTGGAATGGGAAAAAGTCTCAACAGTCCCACTGGTTTACTACATGACCCCTTGATTGTGGTAGAAGTTGGACATATGCTTTACATTTAGAATTCCCCAAGAGTATCTCTTTCCTTTTCACTGTCTTAGCAACTCTAGGCTGTCCAGCAAATTCATAAATCCAACTTGTAAGGTGTGATCTTAGCTGATCTGATGGTAAATACACAGCTTTTTCATGGTACTGCAATCCAGCAGATCATATCTGATTCATTGTTCTGTTGGCCAAACCTCTTTAGGGATTGCCTTCCTGTGTGTACTTTGGACAAACATGAATCTGGCTTGATTACTGGATTATAATGATCTCACAAACTCTTTGGAGAGAAATATTTATGGTGGACTCTCAGTCACTTGATTTTCGCTTTCCAACTGATCTTGTCTTGAAAAGCCACAAGCATTCCCATTCTTAGGACCCGGTTTATAAATTATAAAAAAGTATTCAGAGGAACTCAGGGTCCATCTGATTTACCTAGGACTAAGTTCAGCCTTTAGGGCTAAAGCGACATTTCGCCTGGAAATTGACATGACTTTCCACATACAACATTCCATTACCATGCCAGCTTTCTTCGCCCCGTCACTTCCATCCAAAGAGGAATAGACTGAGACTTCATCACCTAGACCCAAAGATAGGTTTGCACATAACAATTCCACAGGCAACTATTATTCAACTTAGCATTATGTAACATAATTGCTGAATGGTATTGAAAAAGAATAATTGTTCACATCAGTATAAATTATAAAAAGAAATGTAGCCGTACAAAATATCTGGTCTTGCCATTCCTACGTGGAAGATGAATAGTACAGATCATACGGGACAGAGGTGGCATCCATTTATTAGGTGTCTTTTATTTATGTGCTTACATATTGGGAGACAGCCATTAACCAAGATTTACATTTAATGGCAGACTAGTCATATAACTGTTTCCAAGATCTACAACTTCACGACCACATAAGATTTGTCCGTATACCAATTATTTTCATTCCCTCATCATTCTCTTCAGTGCGGTTTTCATCCTTGGCCCGTTATTTTATTCTACAAGAAGAACATAAGCTTGTTTTTATTTGCCAATTTCGTTATCCATATGAATCCCATTTCCATATGACGTTTCTACTCATTGGAGTTTAACATTTGGTAAGTTGCATTTGTGGCTTTCCTGATGAAGGCGCTTGGGTCGCCGAAACGCCCGATCAAAGCCACTCTATAGATCACAAAATATAGCAGTGTATTTGTTGAAATTATATGTAGGAAAAACGATTCTGCTGCTCCAAATTGAGAAACATTTGGATCGTGAAGTATGTTGTTTGAAAATTTTCATGTAAGACTACACCATACAGGCATTGTTCATCATGGATTTTTAAATATATTTTGCTATTTTTTTAATGATTTTTAAAATAATTTATACTGATGTGAAGACATAGGGGCCGATTCCGATCTCGTTAGGAAAGCAGTGGGACCGAATCATGTCCAGAATGCTCTCCGCACGAGTCGGGTCTGAGGAGTCCGACCAAACAAGTACGATGCCTTTGAATGCATCCAAATACTATTCGGTCAGATTCCCATTGACTTCAATGGGAGCTTGTGTACTGAACACGTACACACGCTCACATTGTCAAAAGGGGTGGATGGGGATAATCGTGCACTCTGTAGCGGGCGCCCCATGGTGCCTGCCACACTGTGCATGGTTGGGAAGAGTGGACCCATGGGTACCCCCACTGGCCTGATTCGGACGGCCAAGGGTGAAGTGGGGCCTGCTTGGGGCCCCCAAAGACCGATTCCGGATGCTTTTTCGATCCGAGCAAACTGACTCGTGAAGGCTGTCCGAACCGTTCATTGTACTTGATTGCTTGGAAAACCAAGTCCATAGAGCTGTTCGGTTATGCGACGGAAGGCTCTATCTCTCCGAATGCCTTGCGGAAACGATTTGGTCAGCGCTAAGGCTTGCATCGTACTTGGTTGTTCGGAACTGTGAACAACATGGTCAGGAACAAGAGCTCCGGATCGATGTAGGCGATTCCGCATTCGATTCAGAGCCCCTCCGAACGATATCGGAATCAGCCCCTTAGCCTTTTTAAACACCATTCAGCAATTATGTTACATAATGTTAAGTAGAATAATAGTTGCATAGGGATTTATTATGTGCAATTGTATTTTCCCTGCCCTGTGAACAGATATAAGTAGCAGGGGGTTCTGATACACACACTGGCCCAAAGATAGCTTTTACATTGATCATACCAAGGACTATCTGGTGGACTATACTCTCTTTGTGGGCGTTCCCTGGGAGAAAAGCTGTGCAGAACTGAATGATCTTAAATGGATTGTCCTGTGTCAGAATCTGCTGTTGATTGGCCAAGAAACAGCCTCCGAAAGGTCTTTCTGCTCATCCTACAAGAGCAAATGCTGCTACCACTGAGCTGGCAGTGCTGTGTCAGTCTTGGACCTCTGCCAGGCTGCTACATGGGCATTGATTCACACATTCACAAACCATTACTGCTTGGATAGCCTTGCAGGAGAGGCATTCTACCCGATCTGTCCTACAGAATTTCCTGGTCTTAACCATCCCACAAACCCACACCCTTGGGGATTCTTTGCTTTGGTATCTATTCACAAGTTGAGCAATCTGCGTTTATAAGTATCCACCAGAAGTACAAATTGCTTACTTTCTGTAACACTTTGTCTACTGGATACTCTTTCTAACGACAGGTATGTATATACCATGCATACAAAAGAAAGGAGTTGAATGCGGTGTTCTGGTATGTTAACTCTGCCATTTACAACATATTGCTGAAATCATCCCGATGTGCCAAGGCCTGATATCTTACATACTGTTGAGCACACCAATTCAATCTTTTATTATGTCCAGCCATTTGAGGATGATACCATGCTGGACAGGTGCACCCCCATGTGCATCTCTGTACACAAGACAGACCAGAATTTGGAAATCAAGTGGGATCCGGTGTCAGTAATCAACACCTATAGAATAGACTGTGAAATAACATGTTGTGAAAAATGGAACAAATAATCCCATTCTTAAAAGTGTTAGACAGCTGCAACTAAGACCTTAGAGTGAAAAATACATGAACAACAAATACTTCACAGTTCCCTTTCAATCTCATACGACTTCAGGATACTTTTCTGTATTTTAAAATGTCCACAGGACAGTCCTTTAGGAAACCGCTGGACATAACAGTGAAATCCATGTAGTGAGGTCCTGGTAGCAGCAACACGGTATCACAATCACCTAGGACGCCGTGCTGAAGAATGGTATATCTAAGGATACAAAATGCCTCTCATCCTTCTAGATATCCAGGAGTTTGTGGCCTCCTGGGATTTGTAGTTCACGCCTGTGTGCTGCCGTAGAGCGCATGCTCTACACTTGCGATCGGAATGAGTCCGCGCCAGCAATCCGTGAGGAACCAGCATTTCCTTTTCTGAAGGCACTCAGTGCGAGCGCCTCTCCCTCCATACTGCTTTATCGCACACAGACCACACTAAGAGGTAGGTGTTGCCTTCAGACCAGCATCCTGACCCTGCACAGACATAGGAGTGAACTTGTCTGCAGGCATTTCCTAACGGACACACGTGCTAAAAGGCAGCACCTCCAGAAATGAATGCGGGGCTTTTTCTTACCTGGCACCGCAATTATGGAACAAGTTGCCCTCCCATCTGCTGTCTCTCTCCAACCATCTAGCGTTCCGTAGGAGTCTGAAAACCTGGCTCTTTTCCAATTAATTCCCCTCTCAACTCTTTTTTGCTCCCTGTAAGGTTGATGCCATCTTTTTTGCCAAGCGCTCTGAGACCTTTCTGGTGAATTGTTGCGCTATACAAAAGCCTTTGACATTGACATTGACATTGACATTGACAAATAAGTACAAATAGGCACCTTTTCTCTCTCAGAGGAGGACCAAGTGAGCCTCTTCCTGAGAAGCCCTTAGCTTCAAGGCTTTGGTCACAGTGGCCTCGTAGAAGCCCCAGGCTGTTACAGGCACCTTGGTGAATGGCTCTTGGAAGAAAGGTCACCGACAGGTACATGGCATCTGATTGTCCAGTGAACACACTCACCTTTGGCGGGCAGGAAGAAGACGAGCACCACGAGGGACGAGATGAGCACGCACGGCACGATGATGTTGATGATGTAAAACAGGGGCTTCCTCTGGATGATCAGGTTGAAGAGGATCTCCTGGTACTCCAGGTCGTCGGGGGAGAAGTTTTTGTTAATGACCTTCTTGGCCGGGCGGTGCTTTATGGCCCACTCGCCGTTCTCTGCAAAGGTGGACAGGAGTGTTACAAGGGCACAGAAGAGATGGTCAGTAAATAGACATGTCTAGGCATGACAAGACATGCCAAGATATGACAAGGCATGCCAAAGAATGACAAGGCATGCCAAGGAATGACAAGACATGGCAAGGCATGCCAAGGCATGACAAGGCATGCCAAAGGATGCCAAGGCATGCCAAGGAATGACAAGGCATGGCAAGGCATGACAAGGCATGCAAGGTATGACATGGCATGGCAAGGAATGACAAGGCATGGCAAGGAATGACAAGGCATGACAAGGCATGCAATGTATGACATGGCATGGCAAGGAATGACAAAGAATGGCAAGGTATGACAAGGCATGGCAAGGTATGATAAGGCATGATAACGCATGACAAGGAATGACATGGCATGGCAAGGTATGACAAAGCATGACAAGGCATGACAGGGCATGACAAGGCATGACAGGGCAAGGCAAGGTATGACAGGCATGCCAAGGAATGACAAGGCATGGCAAGGTCTGACAAGGCATGCCAAGGAATGACAAGGCATGCCAAGGAATGACAAGGCATGCCAAGGAATGACAAGGCATACCAAGGAATGACAAGGCATGGGAAGGTATGCCAAGGAATGACAAGGCATGCCAAGGAATGACAAGGCATGGCAAGGCATGCAAAGGAATGACAAGGCATGCCAAGGAATGACAAGGCATGGCAAGGCACGACATGGCATGTCAAGGAATAACAAGGTATGATAAGGTATGACAAGGCATCACAAGGCACGGCAAGATATGCAAAGGAATGAAAAGGCATGGTAAGGTATGACAAGGCATGGCAAGCTATGACAAGGCATGACAGGGTATGACAAGGCATGACAAGGCATGCCAAGGAATGACAAGGCATGCCAAGGAATGACAAGGCATGCCAAGGAATGACAAAGCATGCCAAGGAATGACAAGGCATGGCAAGGTATGGCAAGGCACCACATGGCATGTCAAAGAATAACAAGGTATGGTAAGGTATGACAAGGCATCACAAGGCACGGCAAGGTATGCAAAGAAATGAAAAGGCACGGTAAAGTATGGCAAGCTATGACAAGGCATGACAGGGTATGACAAGGTATGACAAGGCATGCCACTAGAGGGCTTCTGGAATTTTTGCTGACTACTTAATAGGCAGATGTATGGTAGAAGGAGGCCTCGCCTTGCACTTTAGGACATCTCTCTGTTGGAGTTCAAGACTGTTTCTTTCAAATTAGAAATTCAATCCCTGCTTATAATAGAACCGATGCCCTCCCCGACTATGCCCACTATCCTTCCTTCTAAAACAAGTTGAACCAACCCATCTGCAGACTTTTCAGTGCACATTCAGGAAAGTAGGGGGGGGGTGTCTTGGTTTTTCCATGCAGTGAGCGTTTTGCAAACATACACCTTTATAACTGCACAGATTAATCTAGTATCAGGAAATGAATGCAGGGGGTTAGTGTGCCCAAGAGAGGATTTGGGATTTGCCTACATCAAGGTGTGTTATTTCTAGTTGCAAACACTGCCTTAAAACAGGATTGGACTGTGCACTCTGGGGTTTGGCTTCTTAGCGATGAGATGTCTTTAATGTCTGTTTAGGTTTTGCAGAGCATTGACAAGTCTAGCTTAAATACAAATATATTCGTTGGAGAGACATGCACTGTAAAACATTAACAAAAGAAAGAAAAAACGTTTAATAACACATGGATCGAACCAAGATGAATAAATGTTACGGTCCGAGAGACCATGTGGATGAAAGATGCTTGTTTATTCTGTGCTTGCCCTCTCCTTGTCACGTTCTTGTGGCCACACCTCCTACAACAAGCATTTGTAATGCAATCGGTCTCGCCTTTGGGACCTTATATGTATTTAGCTATGCAGCACATTAGCCTGGGTGCTGAAACATCTACTGTTCTTTAACATGGAGGGAAAGTAAGCACCAAACTGCGTGACACGCCAGGTATGGGAACACAGAGAGAAATGTTGCCTTTGAGGGGGAAAGGGTATTGTCCAAAGCTCTGTTTGTAATATATAATCGGGGCCTTGGGTGGTCATATCACTGAAAATACAAGATTTGAAAAAAATATTATTGTCTACGGGTGCTCGTGGAAGACAATTTCTATGGACTGGAATCTAGAGAATGCTAAAGTGATTCTGGTATTTTACTGACCTCTGCTGGTCGTTTTCTATCAAGACAGTTAAATGGAGGCAGTTGAACAAGCAGAAAGGAATTCTGGTATTTTACTGACCTCTACTGGTTGTTTTCTATCAAGACAGTTAAATAGGGGCAGTTGAACAGAAAACAAGTCCCTAAGTGGAAGCAGACAAGTCCAGAGCCCATAAAGTACATACATATATAAGTATATACTAAAGTATCTACAAGAGGTCTTGGATGCTCGACCTAAAAAGGGTATCACTCGGCGGTGGGCAAATTCAGTTTTATTTGTCAAACTGAGAGTGAGTGCTGGTGTGAGGGGAGTCTCTGCATTACAATCCCACCCTCTAAGAGTCCCTGCGACCTTCATTAACGCTCCTTGCTGTATGAAAAGCCACTCTTGCAGAAATGGAAACCCAACCAATGTGGAACAAGTCCATAGGTCGGCCTCTCACCTGTGAAGGCTTCGGGGTCTATCTCTACCCACTCAATGGGCAGCTGTGATTCTGGATCCAGGGTCAGCTGCATGTCAATCTCACTGGCGCTGTAGGTCTGGGACCTGGAAGAAGCGAAAAGGAGAAACTGAGCAAAGATTCTAGCAGGGAAGCGTAACTAGGCCATGGAATTTGGAACAAAACAGGATGAGCAGCAGTTCAGGAGTCAGGTTGTTGCAACAGACCTGGATTTAGGGGAGTCCACCTGTGCACTGCATAGAACCTTTCCAGGTAATCAGGGACTACAGGAATATTCTTTGGGGAACACTCTGTAAGGTAACTGTGGCCAGAAGCCTCCATGTGAGTGAGAAGCGCAGACCTACATAAGACTGAGGGAGACCGGGACTGCCTGAGACGAGGCTTGGAAGCAGGGGTCAAGTGTTCTGTAGGTCTTCAACAGCACACATACTTTCTGCAGAGTGTGTGAGAAATGGACACAGCAACACCTGCAGGTACCTACCAACTCTAGGGCCTATCCACAAAAGTAAGCTTACACTTGAGTAAATCAACACGTATCCATTTACAATTACACTTTATAGTAAATATACTACTTAAGGCTATTCAACAATATTAGAGTGTAAACTTACTTCAAAGTGTAAACCTACATGTCTCAATCCCCTAAAATTAGGTGGGCCAAGTTTATGAGTGTAAATTTGCTAGTACCTTTTCACACGTAGATGAAGTTCACCATCCAAAATCTCCCTATGGTAGCGTATAAGGAATATTTTAAAAAGTTTATCAAACATTAAAAAAAAAATATATATATATATCTTTATGTTAAATTTAAAATATGTTTATGTTAAATAGTAACATAAGTTAATATTTTGAATGGAGAGCAAAATAAATATGACACAGTACTATTAATTTAAGTTTTAATGAAATATTTATAAAATGTAAACATAGTAAATAAAATGTTAACTATTTTTTTAAAGTTTTATCGAAAAATCCCAACTAAAGTTAAATATTTATATTCCTTTATTATGTATCACAAATTAGCAAAAGGTATGTATATAATTACTTTAAATTAATTAAATTTAAAACAGTAAAGTTACATGTATTTTTAAATTAAAAAGCAAGTAAAAATACATGTATTTATTTGAACACTACTTTCTATTGCATTCTATTTTAAGTCCCTGCCCGTATTATGTTTATTGGAAGGTTGTTTCACTACCAGGGGTTGGTAGTGTGATGTCATCAGTGATGTCATGAATCATGGTATTTACCATTTCATGGGTGATGTAATATACAAGGTCATAGTGCATGACAGGGCGCAAGCTGTACAGTTAGCACAGTAAACTATAACTAGTGAAATTCAGTGTTTTTTTTGTTTTTTAAACATTAGTTTTAATATTATTACAAGCCCTGACTATAACATCACTTTAACCTTTTGTTTTTTTAGGGAATTTCTAGGTTGTTTTAATATAAAGTAAGATTACGTTACCATACCTGACTATAATGTCAATTTAACCGTTGTTTTTTTTTCAGTAAGTTTCTGGGGTTTTCATCGTATTCACCCAACTCCCTCACTAGCTTTTGACCGTGCGAAGGAGGGCCAGGCCCTGTGCCCAAACCACCCACGGGCGGCAACCCTGTGCCCAACACTCCCATGAGCAGCCAATGGCCCATTGCTGGACATCCTTGCTGGGTCAGGAACCCCCCATGGGCACCCACCGCACATTATCCACATTTACCACACCAGAGGGCCATACAGGATCTCATGGGAGACCTACTGGGTCCTGCAGGAGTACGTGGAGTCTCACCGACTCACCTAAAGGGCTAGGGGGTCAGGGTACCCTACACTTCCCTCTTCTATATTAATAAATATGTTTGCAGTCTCAGAGTCCTGAAATGGCCACAACAATTCAGTTGATGTTGCAGCCAACTAATCAAATTGCTCGGTCCAGCAGGACGAAGGGGATGACAAGGGGGGGAAAAAAGCCTCTCAGCCTATCAGCATGCTTTATTTTTATTTTTTTATTGCGGTACAACAGTACTCATGCAGGACCACCCATCCAGATATCACTATATTTTGCCATTTCATTTCTCAAAAACAACTGAACAGATTCATATCAAATCACAAAAAGCACACTTTGTGGATAAAGATCTACATTTCTGCCAAATTTTGCGTAATTCAGTTCAGTGTCTTTGCCTGTATCACTTCCAAAAATGCCTACGAGACGTTGCAAGGGAAAATGTGTTTTGGGATACCCCCTATTTCTTGAGTGCCGCATGACAAATTATCCAAAACCTTTGAGGCAGGAGCTGAGCTGAATGAACATTTTTTGGGGAGAAAGTTTTAAGAATTGTCAAATGGCGCCAAAATTATTAGCAAAAGAAAAAACACTCTTTTTATGGAAACTCTGGCCTAAGTATAACTAAACAGTGATGACAGCCACTGTGTATTATAGATAGTATGTTTTAACCCCTTCACTGCGGCGGCTATTCCGCCGCAGTGCTAAGGGGGCGGGGCGGCCATGCGGCGGGCGCATGCTGGTGACGGAACCGCTCCGTCACCAGCCGCGGTTGCGCTGTGCTCATGACGGAGCGGTTCCGTCACGGCCCCGCCTGCTCAATAGAACGTTCAGCGCAGGCGCGGAATCCGCGCCGCGCAGGTGTTCCGAGCGGGCCGTGACGGAACCACTCCGTCATCAGCACAGTGCGACCGCGGCTGATGACGGAGTGGTTCCGTCACCAGCAGGGGAGGGGTTAAAAAATCTCAGACTTTCAACTAAAAACTATACTTAAAAAGCAGTGATGGTTGCAATTTAAAACCCCCCAAAAATACAAAATTCACAAGTTATGAATAGGAGACCAATCCATTACTTGCACACCATCTTTACTGCTCATGCTCTCACCCTTAACATGTTTGCAGAGGTAGTGAAGAGATTGAAAAACCATTAAGGATAATCCAAGCATCATTGTAGAAAGACAATACCTATAGATTCATCGAGCATCCATTCTGCGATTCCTTATTAGCGAAAAATAAGGATTCGCTAATAAGGAATAGCAAAAGGCAATGCATGAAGAACTCGCTAAAAAAATAGCGATTTCTTAACATTCCTTAATTGCGACTCACAAATTGCGACTCGCAATTAAGAACTACCTCCACAGAAATGAATGAATGAGGCCCATAGGAATGAATGGGAAGACCTTCTCAATTTGCGATTCTCAAATAGAGAATCGCAAATTAAGATTGCAATTTCAAGGGTGCCTGGGTGTCAAAAGGACACCCTGTTGCACCTCTGAAATCTGCATATGGGTACATCTTGCACACACACACATGCCCTGAGGGCATGTTTGTGTGTAAAATGGAACTTTGAAAAATGCACTTTAGTGCATTTTTCAAAGTTTTTGCAAATTACCATGAAGTTCAACTTCATGGTAATTTGCTCCCCCTATTAGCGAAATCGCACATTTTTTTACTTTAATGCATTGCATTTAAGGTATCTCAATTTGAGATTCCTTAAATGCAATCGCAATTTAAGTAATCACAATTTTGCGATTTCTTAAATTGCAATTTTTGCATTTGGGATGATGCATCCCAAATACAAAAATACCGGTCGCAAAGGGTCAGATTCTGAGATTCGGCCCGGTTACGACCAGTTTTTAGCTTGATGCATCAATGCCATAGATTGTTAATGCGAAAACAATTTCAACACAAAACAGTTGATAGCTTAATGGCAGAATTGAGAGTATTAGCATCCACTTGCGAATTTGTGGGTCCTTTGGACCAATACTTCAGAGACAAATTGGTTGAAAATTGTTACGACAGCAAAACTCAGGAAAGGATTTTGTGTTGCAGGAATCTCCCCTTGGATACAAACTCCGGAGATAGCTTGAGGAATAAAACATTCTATATTAGAGTCCAAATAATCAAAATTCATCAGTTTTTACAATCTCAAAGAAATAACCAAGTGGAATTACAGTAATTTGGATCTTTTGGAGTGTAAAACTTGATTATTTAGATACTTCCCAAGTGGGAACTATGCAGTGCGAATAGGGGACTCTCCCCAGGAAGGAGCGCTACTTTTGGCAAATGCTAGCAATTACCAGCTGGGGAAAAAATGTGCTTGAAGTGCAGGAAGATTGGGGATTTAGCATGTGTATACAAGAATTCACAAAAAAGATATGCTACTGCAAACACAACAGGTACCACGGATGCCCATTGATGTTGTTGAGACAGAGCTTTAAAAAACATAGTCTGTTATTATGCTTCTACTTCTAAAACACTCATCGATTTTGACATTGGTGGAGGTAGTGACCCTGTTTGTGAGGTGAAAATTAGTGATACTGGAACAAAGGTCACAGTGGATTCAGGTTCCCTCCTCACTATTGTGTCTGATCATCTGCACCACTCGGAATAAGGGAATGTCAAGTTGTTGCCTCCTGACATTCATACAGTAGCATTTGGGGGGGCAGGAGATTAACATGTTGGGTATCTTCCATGAACAAGTCAGTTACAAGCACAAAACCATTCACACAATGGTATATGCGGAAGAGAGTGGATAAAATATTCTAGGTTAGAAGGGCCAGGGCAAATTTGGCACAGTACTCAGATCTGAAACTGATCAGCCCATCTGCTTGGTGGAGAAAATAGTAGTGGAAGTTTACTCCTTTCCCAATGTAATGGAAAAATAGAATGTCATGATTTTGTAAAACAGATTAGTCATGGTTAAGTGATACAAACATAAGATCTGATGCTATCCCCGATGTGCACAAGGCGCATAATGTTCAGTTGAATATTAGGGGAAGGCGAAAGGAACTTTTACACAAGCTCTGTATGGAAGGGGCCATTGAACCCATATGCTCATTTCAATGGGTGTCTCCCATAGTGGTGACAATAAAAAAGATTGATGACCTATGGCTTTGTGTGGACTTGAGGCCCCTAAATAAGAACATATAGGTGGATTGTTTCCCATTGCCAAGGAACCACAATGTTAGTACAGTTGGAGGGAACAACAGTCTTTTTTACCATTGACCTCAGAGCTGATTACCATCAGTTCAATCTCAGTAAGGATTCTCTTTCTTTAACAAATTTCATTACACCATTTGGTGCATTTTGTTTCCTACGGCTGCCAATCGGCTTAGCCTCGGTGGTATCTTCTTTTCAGAAGCTAATGTACCAATTATTTGGGTAAGAGGGTGATATTTTTAGCATATCAGGATGACATCTCAATTTTTTCGGACTCTTTTCAAACACATTTGACCAAGCTCAATACAGTTTTGAGCATTCTTGGAGAACACAGCATTACAGTGAAAAAAGAAAAGTGCAAATTTATGACAGAATGAGAAACTGTGGAACAAGAGAAATGTAGCCAAGGTTGCTAACTGTGGAATAGAGACTGAGATTTATGACACTATGCTCCTTGATAGGGGAGGTCTTTCTACGTTGGAGTCACATGCAGTGAGGAGAGTGGGATGGTGATCATGATTGTTTGGGGTCCTGAGATGGGGCGAGGTTCAAATTTCAGGGCGTGGGAAGGTTCAAGTGTGCAAACAGATGATGTTGGGGTGCAGGACGTTAATCATCCAAGGGCAGTGACGGCAAACATTGTATTGTAATTGCATTTATATAGCGCTTACTACCCCTGACGAGGCGTCAAATCGCTTTTTCGGCGAGTAGCACGCTACTCCGGGACCCATCGAGGTTTAGTGTTGAATTAGTATAGTGAAACATGCAAGTACATTTTGAGTGGTGGATAGGTTAGTCGGTTATTTGGATTTGGAATGATAGCAGAAGGATAGAGGAGGAAAAGGTTTTGTATTTATATAGCACTTGTTATCCCTGATGGGGTGTTGACGCACGCTATTATGGAAGCCCATAAAGGATTAGTGGTGAATGAATATGGTGAAATATGAAAGTAATTTCAGTGATGAATATTAGTCAGTTATTTGGAGTGAGAAAGATAGCAGAGGGATAAAAGGGGAAGAAAGGTTTGCATTCATATAGCACTTGTTACCCCTGATGGGTGTTGAAGCGCTTTTCTGGTGAGTAGCACGCCACTCCGGAACCCATAAAGGATTAGTGTTGAAAATTAGTATAGTAAAATATGAAGTAATTTGAGTGGTGAATATATTATTCAGTTATTTGGGTAGAGAAGGGTAGGTGGCAGGATAGAAGAGGGGAAGAGGTTTGTATTTATATAGCGCTTGCTACCCCTGATGCAGTTTTGAAGTGCAAGTAGCACGCTACTCTGGAACCCATAAGGATTAGTGTTGAATTAGTATGGTGAAACATGAAAGTAATTTTAGTGGTACACTAAATTCAGTGGGCACACCTCTCTTCCTCACTTTGTTTTCCCCGCCGGGTCTCCCGCCCGAAATGGGGGGTGTACAGCAAGTGGTCTGGAGAGGCTCACAAAGACGGTATGCTTTTGAAGCTTCTCCTTCGTGAACCATCCTGGGGGAGGAGGCTTGGCACCTTGTCCCAGATGGTGCATTGTTTCAGGCCCCCGAGAGCGGCAAGCTCTCGACCCACGGGTCCAGAAACATGTCTGGGGGTGGCAGCCTCAGCAGCCACTCAGTTAGGTCACTGGGAGTTGGTCGAGTTTCAGGGGGCATCTCTAAGATTAGTATCCTAGTCCCAAAGGGTGTTGGTCATGAAGTCACAGCCTGGTTTCAAAGGCCTAGGAGGAATGTGGGAAGGCAGAAACATCTGAGAGATTATGATTTGTGTGGAAATTGTTTTTGTTTTGTGTTATTTATGGGGATTTTTTAGTAGGAGTTGAGTTTTTGTTGTGTTAACATTTTTTGTTGAATAAAGGGGAGATGTGTTATGGGGATTGGTATTTTGGGGGATTGTCCTTATGATGTAAGGTGTTCTGTGATAATAATGTGTTCTATGAGTGCGCTGGTGATGCTCAGAGCATTCATGGCTTAGACAGTTTACCACTGTCTGAGCCTGGAGCAGTGTGGAATTTTAGTTTGCGATCTAAACATCATCTGCGCCAGCTTGTCACCCACGTACGACGTGCACGGCAGCCATTTTAGGTATCATGGTCTCCCTGTCCGCGATCAATCGCCAGCGCGCCCCTCTGACCCAGCAAGCATCCTCCGCACACCCTGGCTCCCCCTCCCTCCCCCTCATGAGCATAACCCTTCTGCATGACCCTGTCCTTGGGAGTCACGCCAGCGCCTAACCAGCACCTCCTCTCCTCCCATGAATGCCCCTCTATGATAAACCTTCCCTCCGCGCTCAATTGTCCACGCGGCATGAATACCACTCCTTTGATGACCTCTTACCCCATGTCCGACTGTCCACACAGGTCCGAGGCCATTGCCTAAGCCGGGAGATACCATTTACTGCCCCTCATTGTATGGAATCGCCCCTCTTCAAAGGACACACTGTTGATCAGGGCCTCCCCACCCCCTGGGATATGATCAGGCGCACACATCCTAAGACTTGGCGAAACACTCAGCTGCGTGATGACCCCCTCCTCTTATCAGCAGGTTGAGGACCTCTATTGTGAAGGTATACGGGGGTGGGATTGACACGAGGATTATGGGGATGTCTTTTTCCTTACTTCACAATGTTATGATTGTAATAAAGAAAGGTCACATGCCATAAACCGGTGTATAAGAGGCGAGGCCTCAGAGAGGCTGTTAGAGCACCTCGAGACGAGACCTTGTTGTCTGATCTGATGTGTTCTGCTCCGTCGGAATAAAACTTCTGTTTCCTGCCTTCTGGTCTCCGGCGCCTGCCTCATTGCTTGGTAATTTGAATGGTACAAGGGCGGTTAGCGCCGGGCAATCTTGAAAAAGGTCATAGCCCTACCTTTTTCCACAATTGGCGTCCCAAAGCGTGGGGCCCATCAGCGACACGTGGATCCAGTGGGAGAGGTCCCGACGACAGAGTGAACGACTGCAACGATCGGGAGAGCTCGTGTCCGATAGACCCTCGTCTGACAGCCGATCATCCGACCTTCACTAGTTCCGAACAGACCTCTCTCGAGTGATCTACGGTCCTGACTGGGAACCATCAGGAGTGCCACGAACATCACGAAGAAGAGAGGACGATCGGGCGCTGGATTCAGAAGACAGGAAACCGTCCATGCGGTCCGGGTAAGGTCGTGTAGACACGACAAACTGAGAAAAGA
The DNA here is from genome assembly GCF_964263255.1 of Lissotriton vulgaris. Taxonomy (NCBI): domain Eukaryota; kingdom Metazoa; phylum Chordata; class Amphibia; order Caudata; family Salamandridae; genus Lissotriton; species Lissotriton vulgaris. The sequence continues at coordinate 799,616,195 of NC_141700.1, read as the reverse complement.
TTGTTTGGTTTGGATAATACTAGTATTACGCTTTGTTGAACCCTCTGGAGATTCACCGTCTGCAAACGGAGAAAACAACAGGCTCTCTCTTTGCAAGCAGTGATGGATAGGTAACGCAGACCTTTGTCCCCGTTGTAATCCGTCGTGCCTATCTTCCTCCCCCACTGTTTTCCCGAACTATCGTTCGGGGATTATTGTCTGGAGATTCTTTGTCTGCAAACAGGGAAGAACAAGGTCTCTCTTTGCAGGTAGAGAAAGGGTGGGTAATGCAAACTTTTCGTACCCACTTATTCTCCCCACTGATTGTTTTGATTGACCGTACATTAAGTGTTCGGTATTGGTCCTTTTGAGGTATTCACCGCCGGCAAACAACGGAGAATAGAAATATTCTGTCTAGTCTTTGCCCGCCGTGATAAGATAGGTAGTGCAGACCTTTGTCCCCGTTGTAACCCGTCATGCCTATCTTCTCCCCACTGATTGGTAGCCTGTACAGCCCGGACCGCTTATTAGAGATGAACCATCCGGCTCCACTGGAAGGCACCCCTAATAAGGACATGTTCACTAAGCATGGACTAGTCGCTATAGCTTATACTAAGCTATGGCATAAATATACAAAAAAGAACCCTGAAAGTCAGTGGCCACTGATAGGTTCCTTCGATGAAAACAAAATAAAAACATTGTAAATAGCGCTCCAGAAGAATAAGACCACACCCACTATGCTCGATAGTATAGGCATGTGGCGCAAAGAAACGGAACAACGAAAGAAAAGAGAAGAGGCAAAAATAGGGAAAGAATTACGAAAGGCAGCCCACCTAGCCGCAAAGCAACTAGAAGAAGAAATAAAAGAAAGAAAGGAAGCTACACAAAACCAAGAATTAGGGTCGACAGGTCAATGTCCTGTCAGGACCCCCTCTGCGCTCTACCCTGAAGTGCCCTCCAAACAACGGGCGAACGATGAGTTACTACTAGGTCCCCCAATCATCTACATGCCCCCACCGTATGCCCCCTGCCAACAACACCCGCAGGCCCTAAGTGCAAACGAGAGCGATCTTAGCGCTAGTGCACCGGCCCTCGCGGCCTCCGTACCAGCCGCATTAACAACATCGCCAGACGATCCCGAGGCTAGCAAGCAACCACCAGCCAGGCCAGATAGGTTGAGCAAAGATGAGCGGGATGGGATCGACAAAATAGCAAAGGCCTTAGTAGAACGAAGGGAGAGCGAAGAATACACAATGAACATATATAATTCACATGCCGACAGCCACAGACGGCATTTCATTTTGCGATTCAGCTACCACATCCTGAACGCATATGAAGATAGGTATCAAAGTAAGGGCCCCGCTAAACTAACAACGCTGTATAGGAAGATTGACGTTGGAGATGGGACTGAATGTGAGGCGACGGAGCTCTTCATGCAAATGCTTGAGGTCCTCCGCCACCTCACGGAACAAAAACCAGAAACCAAGGTTACAGTCCCTGAAACAACCTCAGTAGAAGTAGCCAATACTATGATGCCCATCAGAGAGGCGGCCCCTTATTGGATCCCGCCACGTGGCCTGGGAACAAGCGATGATATTAATCATGCAGATGCAAAAGGGAGAGTTGTGTATAATTGGGTTTACCAACCATGGGACCGACAAGATATCCTAACCTTTAAACAAACTCTGCCCGATTTAAGAAAGAACCCGACGGCATTCTATACCGAATTAGGCACAGCCTTGGGTTCGACGATAATGACTTTAGCGGACATTGACTTGTTCTTCGGGTTATGCCTGCCAGCTGACGTGTGGAAGCAAATCCGGAAGGCTGACCACACGGATCTGTTTGGACATACCTGGGACCAACTCGGTAAACTAGATAGACAGCGAGAGCCAGGAAGGAAACCAGTGAAGGACATACTGGAGCTCCCAGACAAACTAGTTCAGAAGTTAAAGACACTGATCCCAGAAAGAAAGGTAGACTGGTCGATAGTCATGGCCTGTCGACAGAAACCCCAGGAAGACGTGTCAGAATACTTCTCCCGATTCGAGACAGTGTTCTCCGACTACAGTGGCCAAGATATGACCACTGCAACCGGACAGCACCTTTTTGTACAAAATTATGTAAAGGGCCTAACACAAGAGGTCTCCCAAAAATTGCAGACAAGTGAGAGTAGTTGGGGGGCCTCCAAACCCGCAGCTATCCTTCAGATGGCTCAGTATTACGAGCACCAAAAGAATGAGAATGATAGGGCGTCCGAGAAAAAGAAGAAAGATTTAAAAGAAAGGGTAATGATAGCCCAGATACAAGGTATAGCGGTGGGACGGGAACGCAAAAGGGGGAACTACCAATCAACCCCCCCCAGAGATCTATCTCCTAAAGATCACACCCCAACACCCCACACTGGACGTAGAGACATTAGCAATGACCAATGCGCCTTCTGCAAAGGGTTCGGCCACTGGAAATCCGAGTGTCCGGTTCTGCTAGAGATGAATAGAAATAGGGACCCCAGGGATGTGGCGGGTGGACAAAGAAACAGAGGACAAGGACGAGGGCACACAAACGACACCAACAATGACAGATCAGGGAGATTGAACACATTTGACCGCCCCCGACAGAACCAATATCAACTATCTGATGGTGAGAATGCCCCTGATTTTGCATAGGACTGCCAGGGGCAAGGGAGGGATCCAGTCGAGCTCTGTGTTGACCAGCAAGGTCCTTACGTCACCGCTAAGGTCCTGGGTACAGAGTCTCCATTTTTGGTAGACACTGGGGCGACACGTAGTGTGTTATCGAAACGACTGATTCCAAGGGCACCCTTGTCTGGCTCACACATTACATCGATAGGTTTCGATGGGACGCCCTCCACTAACCCCCTGTCCGTACCTATCACCTTTGACCTAGAAAGCAACACCACTGACACGACATTTCTGCTCTCCTCCAACTCCCCAGACGCCATTATGGGCATTGACTTACTGAAACATTTTCGAGCTACCATTAGATGTTCCCCGGATGGAATCCGAGTCATCCTGTACGACAACCCAGGCATGCCCAGACCCTGCCCCTTACGACACATGTGCTCCATAACTGACGTTGACCTGTCCTTGCTTGACACCCTGCCTCCGTACCTGTGGGCCAAAAATGACTCTGATGTGGGACGAATGATGATTGACCCTATTCATATAACTGTAAGACAGGACGCTATGCTCCCGAAACTCCCGCAATATCGGATATCCCCAGAGGGCGAGAAGGCACTGGTAGCGATCATTCAGTCTCTGGTAGATGCAGGAGTGGTTGAAGAGGTGGTTAGCAACGTCTGCAACAGCCCAATCCTACCTATTGTTAAGAAACAAGGTGAAGGAGATGAGAAAGCGTACCGCTTCATCATCGGCCTGCGAGAGATTAACAAAGTGGTTGTACCCCAATACCCCGTGGTCTCGGACATCACCACCATTCTGACCCTCATCCCGTCCACTGCCACCACCTTCACTGTCATCGACCTTAAAAATGCGTTTTTCTCTATCCCGATCCATCCAGACAGCCGTTATCTCTTCGGCTTCACTTTAAAATCCCGCTCGTACCGATTTTGTAGAGCTCCCCAGGGGTACACTGAAAGCCCGAGCATTTACAGCCAGGCCCTCAAAAGACAGCTGGATGCCTTCCAGCTACCAGATGGAGTGGTGTTGATCCAATATGTTGATGATATCCTTTTGGCGGCCGACACCACCCCACTTGCCACGACAGCCACTGTCCAACTCCTACACTTTCTTGCAGAAAATGGCCATAAGGTCTCCAAAAAGAAGTTGCAGTTCTGCCAGCCACAAGTGACTTACCTAGGCCATCTCCTGTCCAAAGAAGGAAGGAAACTTACACCCGACCGAATCCAAACCATCCTAGACACCCCCGTCCCAAAAACACAAAAGCAAGTCCGCTCTTTGGTTGGCCTAACCTCTTTTTGCAGACAGTGGTTACCTAACTTCAGCCTCATTGTAAGACCCCTACTTGCCCTATTAACCAAAGATGCCTCCTTCCCGCTCCCTTGGACCCCTGAGTGTCAAGCGTCCTTTTGTGAATTACGAAATGCACTCTGTTCAGCACCCGTCCTAGGAACCCCGGATTACTCCAAACCCTTCTCCCTCTTCACCCACGAAAGGGAGGGGTGTGCATTGTCTGTCCTGACTCAATCAATTGGTCCTAAGCAGCGCCCTTGTGCCTACTTCTCCGCCACTCTTGATCCTGTAGCCAGAGCTTTACCTGCCTGCCTTCGAGCAGTAGCTGCCGCTGCTGTCTCTATCCGTCAGAGTGAGGGAATCGTACTTTCAAACTCCCTCACCGTGTTAGTACCCCATGCAGTCGACACCCTTCTGAACCAAACCAAGACTCAACATTTGACTAGTGCACGACTGACAGGGTATGAACTGACGCTACTTGCACCCCACATCACACTAAAGAGATGCACGACTTTGAATCCTGCCACATTACTGCCCCTGCCTGAAAATGACCCCGACGTTCCTCCCATACACGACTGTGTGACCCTCACGGACGAACAAACCAGGAGTAGGGTTGACCTCCGAGACACCGCTTTCACTGACCCCGATGGAGAGCTATGGGTAGACGGCTCATGCATCAAACTCCCAGATGGTACCACTTCAGCTGCCTACGCGGTAACTACAGCCCGAACAGTAGTTGAAACAGCCTGCATCACACAACGATCTGCCCAGGCAGCAGAACTGATAGCCCTCACACGAGCATGCATCATAGCCACAGGGACCACCGCGAACGTATATACAGACAGCCAGTATGCCTTCGGGGTGGTCCACCATTTTGGACTCCTGCGGAGGGAGAGGGGATTCCTGACGTCCCACGGCACCCCTATCCTCCACGGAGATCTAGTCTCCGCCCTGATTGATGCAGTTCTCCTCCCCAAACGATTAGCGGTGATCAAATGTCAGGCACACAAGAGGGTGACAGACTTAGTCGGACAAGGGAATGCACTAGCCGACATCACTGCACGAACAACAGCTGAGAATAGGACGGTGACACGCATGTATGTGACCAGGTCACAAGCAGAGAGATGGACTGACGCAAGGGAAATGATCAGAGACATCCAGTCGACCAGCACCCCGCACAAACTAACTAAATGGGCCGGGGTGGGTTTGAAGGACGATGAGGGCTGCTGGCGAACAAAAGATGCAAACAAATGGTTGCTGCCTGACTCATACCTGATCCCCATACTGACGATGGCTCATTCCCCCGCACACATAGGATCTGCACCCATGATCGAACTCATTTCCAAAGTCTGGCACAACGACAAAATCCCCGACTCAGCCAGACGCCTAGTCCAACAGTGCCTTATCTGTCTGCAACACAACCCCAGGAAAGGAACTGTGGTGCCCCGGGGAGGGTTTGGGATCCCCAATCACCCCTTTGAGGTCCTTCAGATGGACTACATCCAACTAGAGAGATGCCAAAGCTTGAAGTATGTACTAGTCATCGTATGTGCCTTCAGCAAATGGGTAGAGGCCTATCCAACCCGTGACAACACTGCCATGACTACTGCCAAAGTACTACTGAAAGAATTCTTCCCTCGCTATGGCCTTTGCCGAATTTTATGGAGCGACAATGGCCCCCACTTCATAGCTGAGGTTATCCAATTAATCTTAAAAGGGTTGGGGGTGAAGCAAAGGTTTCATGCGGTCTTCCACCCCCAATCCGCCGGCCTGGTGGAACGCCATAATGCCACACTGAAGCTGAAATTGTCAAAAATAGTGGCCACCACTGGACTTAAATGGCCGGATGCCCTCCCACTGGCATTGTTATCGATGCGCTCCACTCCCACCAAGCATCATTTGACCCCCTACGAGGTTGTATTCGGGCGACCGATGAACCTCTGGACTGCTCCCAAACCAACCTCCATCCATGACGTCCCGGACGTCCTACTGTCTGATTATTTGTGCAAATTAACTAAGACGTTGTCTGTCATTCATCAACAGGTGCAGCAGGCCATCCCCAATGTTTCCAGGGGCCCCGGCCACGACATCGAACCGGGAGATTTCGTGCTAATACGAAATTTCCAGCGGACCAAGAGTCTGGAACCCCGGTGGACGGGCCCCTGGCAAGTGCTGATCACCACACGAACGGCGCTTCGAGTGGAGGGGAAGAAGCACTGGCTGCACGCACATCATTGCCGGAAGGTCTCTGCGAACTTGGCCACGACAGAAAACGTCAACACCCAAGAAGAGCTCCTGAACAAGGACCGACCGACATTGAACTGTTATCCCGATACTGGGGCACTTGAACTTGCAAAATTCTCTGATCCCACTGTGCCATCCAGAGAAGGGTATTTCCTGCGTCGAAAAGGAGGGAGCTTCGGCTAAGTAGACCTCGGACTAAGTTGAATCTCAGAACGGTGACCTAAGCACAACCAAGGGTTGCCGGGAGAGAAGCTAAACGAAGTCTGTGGTTCTGCCCGCTACCGAGCCCCTTGAAGGTGATGGAAGCGCCAGTTAAGAAGATGATGGAAGCGCCAGATAAGAAGATGATGGAAGCAACAGGAAATACCCACTATAGAAACCCAAAGACTGACAATTTGCACAAATCAAAGACAATCGCCCTTTTTATTGCCTTCCTCTTCTGCCTCCTCCTCATGACCTCCTTCTGGATTCTGGAGGAAAGCACACCGGCTCATGAGGCATTGCTACCTACTGCACAACCAACACCCCTGAAAGAGCATCACCTAATCCCTCTGTCGCCTCAGCTGCGAGAAAGGCGCAGGGAATTCTGGAACAATTCCTTCGTGCAACTGTTGCACCAACACAACCTTGCTGCAAATGCCACGAACTGCTGGATCTGCGGGTTGCTCCTGCATGCCACTGGACACTCCATCCCCTTCATCCCTTCTCCTTTCTCAGTTCACGGCTCTTGCCTCGCCTGGTTGATCCTCATGCAAGAGAGCCACAAGGACAACGCCACCTCCAGCCAGACAGTGTCGCACTTCTACTCTGGTTTCTGGCTGAACAAAACCGAAAAGACCTCTGCTGCCTTGTGTCCTGCGCTCACAGGCGCCACCTTCCTTAAAGACATTCCAGCCAAAGAACGTGTTGAAGTACAGGTACTCCACAATCCAGCTAGATCCACCTTCTCTCATCTGCAGAAACAAACCACCGCCACTCTGACTGTGGCTCTGTCTGTTATTAATGTCACAGGTCTTGTGTGTCTCGAAGGCCAGGGAACACAGCTGGGGGGTCGCAGTTCCTGCCGAATCACCAGAACACTGAACTCAGTTGATTCCCCTTCCTTTGTTGCTTCTCCAAATATGTACTTTGTGTGCGGCACCAAAGCTTACACCTGGCTCCCGAAAGGTTGGAAGGGTACTGTTATATTGCCTTCGTTCTTCCACCCACATATATAGCCCCTGCCAACCATCACCGGCAGAGGCGTGCAGATGACATTGGACAAGCCAACTCCACCGGAGCACAGTTCCTAGATGCAGCTAAGGGACTTGTTCCTCTGTGGGGCCCCATGGCAAACAGCCGCGCTATCCGACACCTGACCCAGGCAGTAGAAACAACGATCAACATCACGGCTGGCATCCTCGCTAACAACACGGCGGAGCTTCAGGCGGTCCGTCTTGTGACCCTTCAAAACCGCCTTGTCCTAGACGTGGTCCTAGCCGACCGAGGAGGAGCATGCCGCATCATCGGATCCAGCTGCTGCACATACGTACCAGATAACTCGCCTTCAGTCTACAAAGCCATTGAACACCTCCACAGACTTTCCTCGGAGGTTCACCAAGAGCATAAAGGATGGTCGCTTGGGAGCTGGTTTTGGGACACTTTGAGGAACTGGGGTTGGAGGTTGTTTTCCTTCATACTGATACCTGTTGTGATATTATGTGGGTGTTGCTTAGGTATCCAATGTCTGCCATCTTTGTGCGGCCTTGTTTCTAACTGTATGTGCCCAAAGACTTTGGACTTCCGAAATGAGCACATGAGTCCCCTCTATGAAGTAGAGATACGTGGCCTTATGGGGATAAATCCAAACTGACAAGTTGGCGAGACATGTTAAAAGGGAGGACTGTGGAATTTTAGTTTGCGATCTAAACATCATCTGCGCCAGCTTGTCACCCACGTACGACGTGCACGGCAGCCATTTTAGGTATCATGGTCTCCCTGTCCGCGATCAATCGCCAGCGCGCCCCTCTGACCCAGCAAGCATCCTCCGCGCACCCTGGCTCCCCCTCCCTCCCCCTCATGAGCATAACCCTTCTGCATGACCCTGTCCTTGGGAGTCACGCCAGCGCCTGACCAGCACCTCCTCTCCTCCCATGAATGCCCCTCTATGATAAACCTTCCCTCCGCGCTCAATTGTCCACGCGGCATGAATACCACTCCTTTGATGACCTCTTACCCCATGTCCGACTGTCCACACAGGTCCGACGCCATTGCCTAAGCCGGGAGATACCATTTACTGCCCCTCATTGTATGGAATCGCCCCTCTTCAAAGGACACACTGTTGATCAGGGCCTCCCCACCCCCTGGGATATGATCAGGCGCACACATCCTAAGACTTGGCGAAACACTCAGCTGCGTGATGACCCCCTCCTCTTATCAGCAGGTTGAGGACCTCTATTGTGAAGGTATACGGGGGTGGGATTGACACGAGGATTATGGGGATGTCTTTTTCCTTACTTCACAATGTTATGATTGTAATAAAGAAAGGTCACATGCCATAAACCGGTGTATAAGAGGCCAGGCCTCAGAGAGGCTGTTAGAGCACCTCGAGACGATACCTTGTTGTCTGATCTGATGTGTTCTGCTCCGTCGGAATAAAACTTCTGTTTCCTGCCTTCTGGTCTCCGGCGCCTGCCTCATTGCTTGGTAATTTGAATGGTACAAGGGCGGTTAGCGCCGGGCAATCTTGAAAAAGGTCATAGCCCTACCTTTTTCCACAGCAGCTGCGAGCAGACGCTGATTCTGTTAAGAATAAACCAGAACTTGAACTTAAACAACTCCTGCTGCCTCAACCTGTGATCATGAGAATATAACAATGTTAGCATTCTGCACTCATTTATATATGTATTAGTAGCATTGTGTGGTTTTCACACAAGAGAATGAGTCTCCTTTTGCACTGGCAAATTTCTGCTAAACTTGAATAAACTTCTGAGAAATATGAGTCAGATTTGCTAATGCTCTAAGGACTGATTGTGGCAGCAGACATACAAAGCACCATAGAACACTTCATATGTGTGTTGGTAGGATCCCTTTGGCCATGACCCAATAGCATTCTGGTAGATGTATTCTTTGCTGCTCCATTTTGATTTAAAAATGTTTATTTACAAATAAAATGCTGATTAATTCATTTTCGTTCATTGAAAAAGTTAGAACAGATCAGGTTTCACTGGGGTAATGGGGATGCATGCAGGGGGCCATATGCTGTGCCCTCCTGTCTGCATGCACCCCCAGTTCCTGCACGGCATGGACTTGACAATCTATGCCATGCAGGGACGAGCTTTTTTGGTCCCAAGCTAATGCCTTGCCAAGGATCCTATATGAGCCTTAGCACGGCACTGTCGTGGTGCCGCCAAAGCAGGACCGCCCAACCTGGATTCCAGTCAGAATCTGGCAGGTGTCCCAGTGAGGGTTTGGTGGAGTGGCAGCGGGGCACTGGCTTGGCAGCCTTCTGCCACACCGCCTAACTCATAATCAGGCACTTAGTGTCCTATTGATCATTGGCCCTACTAAATACTGACTACAAAATACTGGCCAAGATACTCGCTGACCAGCTGGCCCCTATAGTGCCACAATTGGTACAACCTAACCAAAATGGGTTAGCCCACACCAAGAGCACCTCCCTTAACCTGCTGCGTTTCTTAACGTGCTTGAATATGCTCCGACACAGTGTCCTTGCCGGGATGCATGGGACTTGACCTGCGGAAGGCTTTTGACCCCCTGGAGTGGGGTTACCTGGTCAAGGTGCTCACCAGTTTCGGCCTAGGCACCTGTTTTCTTTGCCTCGTCAAGCTATTGTACGCTGGCCCCAGAGTCAGGGTCAAGGCTTGGCGGCTCATTTCGGACCTGATGCCTAAACACAGGGTCACCCACCAAGGCTGCCCACTGTGTCCGCTTCTGCTCTCTCTGGCAATGGAACCACTGCCGCATGTGCTTCATGTGCAGGGAGGCCAGTGGGGGATTCCATTAGGCGACGGCTAGCACGCGGTGTCATTATCTGCGACTGACATGCTTTTATATCTCTGCAATGTTGACTCTGTCCTGGCTACCATAGGGCACGCTTTACATCAGTTTGCATTAGTCTTTGGTATGGGGGTCAACTGGGCCAAGTCCTATCTCTTTCCGTTCTTGGTTACCAATCCGGATCCCACTCAGCGAATTGGTGGTGCCACTCTGCAGTGGCAGCCCGCCACGTACCTCTATTTGGGCATATGTATATACCACATGCTGTCCAACTTACTAGTCGACAACCTGACCCACGCCGATACCTCTATTCTCTATCAAAATACCACTGCCTCCTCAAGCACCCTCAGAGATTAGTCTGACCTCTAACGATGATTGCCAAAGAGTTTCTCTTTCCCACTTCCTCAGGCACCCTATGAGATCAGGCTGACCGACCCCAAGCGATGATTGCCAAAGACCTTCTCTTTCCTACATCTGCAAGCACCCTAAGAGATCAGGCTGACCACTAACAATGATTGCCAAAGAGCTTCTCTTTCCCGCTTCCTCAGGCAACCTTAGAGATCAGGTTTACCGCTAACGAGGATTGCCAAAGAGTTTCTCTTTCCCACTTCCTCAGGCACCCTTAAAGATCAGGATGACCGCTAACGATGATTCCCAAAGAGCTTCTTTTTCCCGCTTCCTCAGGCACCCTTAGATATCAAGCTGACCGCTAATGATGATTGCAAAAGAGCTTCTCTTTCCTGCTTCCTCAAGCACACTAAGAGATCAGGCTGAAACTAACGATGATTTCCAACGAGCTTCTCTTTCATGCTTCCTCAAGCACACTAAGATATCAGGCTGACCACTAATGATGATTGCAAAAGAGCTTCTCTTTCCTGCTTCCTCAGGCACCCTAAGAGATCAGGCTGAAACTAACGATGATTTCCAACGAGCTTCTCTTTCATGCTTCCTCAATTACCCGAGAGATCAGGCTGTCCTCTAACGATGATTGTCAAAGAGCTTCTCTTTGCCACTTCCTCAGGCAACCTTAAAGATAACCCTGGGTGTAGTACTAAGCTACGCTCGCGGAGCGTGCATAGTTTGTACAACTACACAAATTGACCGTGGCACAGTGCAAAAATGCGTTGTTTAGTGTAGCGGGCATTTTTTGCTTGCTCGCAGTCCTCAACATCAAGTTGGCGACCGCGAGCGAGCAAAATCAACATCCCGGCAAGACTTTTTCCTCGTTCGCGATCAGCAACATCAAATTGCCGATCTCAAGCCTGGGAAATAAACCTATCAGCGAGATTCTCAACGCAGGGAGGTCAGGTTTCTCATTGCAAGTGGTCGCGTATGCTCGCGACCGCTTGCGATGAGAGACTACCAGTCCGTGTTGAGAAAGCTGCTGCTCGAGTACAAATCTACTCGAGCGGCAGAAAACGACTGCTTGTACTGTGCAAGATGCCGTTTGCAATGATTACACAATGCAGACAAGCATTCGGTGCTGTGTAATCAGTCTGAACAACATTTTCCCTACTGCACTACACAGTTCGCGTAGATACGCGTAGCATGCGTAGTGCGAAGTGCACTTTGCGTAGCTACGCTTAGGGCTACCACGCAAACTACGCCCAGGGTTACTTAAAGATCAGGCTGACCGCTAACGATGATTGCCAAAGAACTTCTCTTTCACGCTTCCTCAAGCACCCTAAGAGATCAGGCTGACCACTAACGATGATTGTTAATGAGCTTCTCTTTCCCACTTTCTCAGGCACCCTTAGAGAGCCGCTGACCACCAACAATGTTTACCAAAGAGCTTCTCTTTCCTGTTTCCTCAAGCGCCCTAAGAGATCAGGCTGACTACTCACAATGATTGGCAAAGAACTTCTCTCTCGCTCTTTCATGCACCCTAAGAGATCAGGCTGACCGCTAACGATGATTACCGAAGAACCTGGGCCCTGACTGCATCAAGTGTGCACAGAAAGCAGATCTAACACTAACCATGATTACCAAAATCTTCATCGTTGAAGTATACTAGACCAATCAGAAAGAAGAATTAGCTAAGGGCCTGAGCTGTCCACTGCCTTGGCAAAGGTGCTCATGAGAAACAGGAATGAAGGAGTTAGCCAGTGTGTCTGGAAGTAAATGCTACAAGAGCAGCTTTGAGACAGTGCCAGCCTTACCTGAAGGACAGGGAGCAGTTCTGCCAGTCGAAAGGGAAGTACGTCACCACGATGCTGCAGGTACTCCGGTAGATAGCGGGCGGGAGCCAGTACATGGAGCCGGTGTTGGAGACCAGCACGTTGGCATAGTAGGCCACTCCAAAATTCCCGTCGATGCTGAGAGAGATGTGGAGAAGAGGAGAAGATTTGGCTGAAGGAATGTGCTGTGAATATGATGATTAAAATCCAAAACAAGCACAGGCAAAGCCAAAAGCTCTAGGTTGCATTTCGAGCAGTGCATATATTTTTGTTTAAAAAATAAAAGCCTGCAGTAGTAGAAATAAACAGAAACATGAAGTTGCTTTTTTTAATTAAATCTATAAGATAAAGAATGTTAATGATTCAGTGTGCCTTTGAGATGTAAAACCATTCCTCATGCATGGAAAAACAAGCTCTCTGTAGGAGGCAGCATGACACACCAAACATCCACAGGAGTAAGTAATAGAGAAGTTCTCCTCATGGCTAAAACCCATGTCATGCTTATTTTAGGTCAACAGGCAGATGCTCACACACGTAAAGTTACTTTTTAGTAGTAAATGTGTGAGGGACCAGGGGAAGAGGCTGGAAAAAGAGGCGTACTTACTCCTTAAAAGGAGGTGTTTAGACAGGAGTAAGTAGGAGTTTAAGGAGGGTTTCGGGTAGGGGCATGAGTCCACCCACAAACGAGTAAAACCATTGTTATTCACCCACTGCACATGTAAAGTTACTGTATCCAAAAAGAGACCCAAAACAATAGTTCAGCACCACACATGGCCAACCACTGGCACTGCAAAACGCTTTCATAGAAAGAAATGGTCTTAAACTACAAGCCCATAAGAAATACTGTGAAATTAAATTAATTAGATAACCAAAAATTACTTTTCTGAAGTTTAAATTAAAAAAATATTCCCACCTAAAGTAAAAAAATTCTTTTATTATCCATTAAATTTATTAAAAGCAATATGTAGAATTCATTAAAAGTAATTTGATCATACTTTAATGAAAATTAATAATTTATTATTTTATAGAAAGTTGTTACAATGTTTTAGAATTAAATAATGTTTATTTTTTAATATTGAATTGTATATAGTTATATTTGTAACTATTTTACATAATTAATTTGAAGTAACATTATTTCCTACGGTGTTTTATTTTACGTCCCTGACTCAATACTTTTCTATAGGAGGGTGTTGCGGTAGCATGGTTGGTGTGTGGTGCTTGGTTTACTCCTGTTTATTTTTTGCCAGTAGTAACTTACACTCATAAATTTGTCTCCACCCCCCTGTTTCTGGGCTGGAGATGTGCAAGTCTACATTTTTGAGGAACTTTGCACTCTGATTTTGTGAATAGCCAAAGTAGTTGTAAGAGTTAATTGTTTGTATAAATTAATAACAGGTATAAGCTGTCTTTGTGAATAGCCTCAAAAGTGATTAAAGATACGTATATTGAATCAACATGTGTATAGTGCATGCCTGGGTGTATACGCAGTACCACACGGCTGCTCACTTGTTCTCCAGGACGATATCTGGTAGCCACAACATGTCAGAGGGAACTCTAATTACTTCCACGCCATGGTACTCCGATGAATTCCAGGCCAAACGATAGTCCATCCACTGCTAAAGAAACTCAGAAATACAAAAGTAGTTACTGGCAGTAAAGACAGTCCTCCATTTCTCTATCACCAAAGTAACACACCTTAGGAATACCGCCTTCTGCACCGCGGGATCACAGGATGGTGACCCATGCCGGATAAATATTGTAAGAATTGACTCCAGTGCTTTTGTAAGTAAACCACGTGAGCTCAGAACCACCTCAAGGGATGGAGACATGAGCTGGGTGGAGAGTAGGACGTGGTACCCTGGCTAATCATTCTTGCCTCTGGCAGCTTTGCCCAAAGATAATACTTGGCATGGTAAGACACTAAACACCTGTTCTAGTGTGTTACCAGAAGTGACACCAACAGTCCTATCCCTTATAGAACTGGAACCAACTCCTATATTTTAAGACAAAATGTTTTGAAGAATAGGACTCCCCTTTGAGATGGTCCCCACACTTGTTTTACTAATCACAAGAAACTCTATGAATGGGTTGGGGGAGGCTAGACTGCCAGCAAGGCAGTTCCAAATCTGTCATTACATCTTGGAAGGCACCATTTAGAGAGTTTTGGGGTTACAAGTATAAAAGTGTTTGAAGCCAGTGTGGCCATAGTTAGTGCTTGACTTTCTGGGGTACATGTTTCTGTGTTCTTGACCTTCTTCAGCAGAAAGTAGCACATAGGCTTGGGGGTGCTTCAAATGCCACTGGTGGTACCCTTCAAAAGCAGGCAGATTCATCCCATGCCTCATCCACCAGAAGACTCCTCCAAGAGCCTCACAATCAGGCGGGAGCGACAGCTCACTGCCAGCGCGTAAGAACCAGCTCTCCCATTGTATTATGGTAGATGTGGTTCATAGTGCTTATAAATTACAGGTAGAAAAGTGCTTGGCATGGCAAGAAACACATAACTCAGTAATGGTGAAGGCACAGGCCTTACAGCACCTGCCGTAAAGAGCTGATGCATCCGAGCTGAGACTCCCCTCTGCCCTTACTCTTTCCAGAAACAGAGGGCACACACTCAGGACCTTCAAGAAACGCTGACAAAAGAGCGGACTCCTTCACCAAAAATGCTCCAAAGCTCCAACTCCCCATCCAAGGAGCTCTAACAAAAATGGTACTTACTTCTTACTTAGTCATGTTCTGCAGCTGAAGATGTTTCTGGATTCACATGCTGTGCATTATTTAGCAGTCTAGTGGCTGGGCCTGGAAAGGAATCTTCTAGTCTGTTTTCCAGGTTTTTTTTAGCATTCATTGACAAGTTGTTGACCCTTCAGGTGCTACGTCCCTCCTTACGCGACATCAGGCGTTACCCCCAAAAACCCTTTGACGTGGTCGCCATCTTCAGAATCTTTTATCATCTTTGGTTTGTTTTCCTCTTTTTGTCCTCAGTTGTAAAATTTTCTTTACAAATTCACCTCACCTTGGAAAAGGTGGGTGAGTCCCATGTGAATTCAGAAAATTTTTAAAGCTGCAAAACTACTTCTGTCTGTAAGTAATCCTCGTTTTGCGGTGTGAAGCTTCAGGATCTGCGTGATGTGCATTGATTTCCTAGCGGTATCTTCTGTCTGGAGGATGAGTTAGCTTCAGTGTGTACTTGCAAAAACATATTTCAGCACTTTGTCCCACCTGCGTCTCCCTACGGCTTGCACATACACGCAGTAATGTTTTAAGAATGTTTGTACTGATGGCCATGTGGCTGTCTTGCAGAAATCCTGTAAGACCATAATTCCTAATTAGGCATGGGTTTCCCTTTTTCCTTGTTGAGTGACCCCCTGTGGTCTATGAGTGCTACTTCTGCTTTTTTTGTGGCGGTGCTGAATGGTTTGCACTATCCACCTGACAATAGTCCCCGTTAAGGACGGGGCACCCTTGCTTCCCTCAAGCAAGGATATGAAGACGTGTTCTCCTTTTCTGATTGTTTTTGTCATTTGTAGGTGGTAAATAATTGCCCGTCTCACATATAGGGTGTGTGAGACCTTTTCATCCCGTGATTTGATTTGTTGGAAGAAAGGTGGAGTTGTGAACGCCATGACCGTTCCCGTTTATGCCTCTTCTATTTTTTGTCCTCTGCCTGCTTTTAGAGTATTTTGTCTCTTTATAGAAAGTGAGAAGTTCTTAGACATGTGCAAAGGTGTTGGCATCATGCAAAACATTGCAACAGCGAGCCAGTACAAGATTCGCACCTCCCTCCTTATTCCCAAAGTCATCAAAATCTCTAGCATAGAAGGCAACGTTGCGTGTACATCCACTGCGCCTGCTGTTTCAAAAGGTACCATCCCAAAGGATCAGAAAAGTTCAACGTATAGATGTGAAGTGCACTGCAAAATCAGTATTCCACAAAAGTCAGTCCAATCTTTTCATATGACGTCCAAGGAAATCTTTATTTGTCTTGGAAATGGAACAAAACAGCCAACGCGTTTTGTTCACTACATGTGAGCTTCATCAGGGGATACATTTTGACTTTCACAATATTTGTCTTAAGAAGAAAAGCATGCCGCGGATCATCATAATTTGTAATTTTCAAGTATAAATATTGAACTTCAATTCAACGGGTCCCCATATGTTTGAGGGCGAGCATATGTCATCGTCATTGTTAATCAAATAGCAATGAGGCACCTTGGTGGGTGCCGTTTTTGAACCCCCGAACTGACGTTTCTTTGCGAGTCCGCTGCCTATGAGGACCCTTGTTGAATTGAACTTTATAGCTGAGGACAGGAGTTTTAGGAAGACACTGAGCGAAGGTCCGGAGACAAGACTGCTGCATCAGCTCAGATGGAGAGCATCCATCTATGTATGCTAAGGTATAGGATCCGCCAATAATCTAAAAGATAGTTGATATATAATCTCTCAGCTTCACTAGGAGGGGGGGGGGGTTAGGCTACTCTGTCTTATAACATGACATGGCTTTTCATGGCATCTAGGCCTAGATGTAGGTAATTTTATTTTACCACTTCTTAAATACCGAATTTTACCGATTCGGTATTTAAGAAGTGGTAAAATAGAGGGGTGGGGGGATGTAGGTATTACAGAATCGGTAAATACCGAATCTTTAAGATTCGGGATTTACCGATTCTGTAAATACTGATTCGGTAATGCCCATTGATTCCTATGGGCATTGAAGCCCATAGGAATCAATGGGCATTACCGAATCGGTAAATACCGATTCCAGCAAGGGTGCAGGGGGTGTAACTTTGACACCCTCTAGCACCCCAAATACAGGCATGTATGCCATGTGGCACACAGACATGCCCTAAGGGCATGTCTGTCTGTCACATGGCATAGGTGTGCATGCACACATGTGCATGCACACCTGGATTCGGTATTTTACCACCCAATTGGATTGGGTGGTAAAATACCGAATCTGAAAGGCCTTTGGGACTCAGAAGAGTCCCACCTACATCTAGAAGTTACCGAATCGGTAAAAATACAGTATCAGTATTTTACCGATTCGGTAAATTTACCGATTTGGTAAAATTAGCCCCCTACATCCCAAAAACCCATTTACCGGTCGGTAACGGCCGAAATCGACCGTTACCGGCCGGTAAATGGCCACCTACATCTGGCCCATAGTCTGTTAACCATGATAGCAATATTTTTCGTATGCATTTGTTTTGTAATTTTGGTGTAAATACTGCATCTTAGTTTAAATAAACATCATACATACTTCGTGCCTCTTGTTTATCTTATTGTGGACTAGTATGAGTGAGAGAACGAAAGGGTGTGTCCTGTTACCGCGATCCCTGAGAGTGTTGTGTTCTGGGGTGCCAAGTCACTTGTCTCTCTGGTAAGGTTAGGAGGATTGATGAGGCCCTATAGCTAGTCGGACTCTGACTCATAGATACTGAGGTGGTATGGGGGCTCAATCCTTATATGCCGATGTTCTGTGGTCCCAAGCACAGTTCTGTTCCAGACCAGAATCCCTGCAGCAGGGGTACTAAGGGACTGGAGGAAACCAGCATGCCCAGTATCTTTCCCACCGCCCTCACTGTCGGACGTTAATCCTTCAGGGGAAGGTGAGCTTGGTCTGCTATTGCTTGGACTCTCTTTGGCGCTGGAAGGGCTTCATCCTTTCTGAGTTTACAACTGCCGCAGAGAGGGGCATATTATCAAGCACGGCGTTAACATTATCGCCGCTTTAGCTGCAAAAAAATGCCATTAAAGCGGCGATAATGGGCTTGATAATATGACATGGATACTCTCATCGAAGCCCATGTTCACACAAGGACATGGGCTTCTATGGGAATTCACAAGGGCGTATTATCAAGGCCATTATCACCTCTGTAAGCGGCAGTTTTCTGCCGCTAAAGTGGCGATAATGTTAACTCCATTTCTTGATAATATGCCCCAGAGTTCTTCACTCTTTCCAGTTTTGCTTGTGATTTCTCATAGTTGATGGGGTGCCCCAGTATGGAGTGTTTTCATTACTGTGCTTATGTTGCCTTTGCACTGTTTGAACCTCTTTGCTTTTACTAGCCAAATGTCCAGGTAGGGATTAGGGGCAGGTGTAACTCGTGTAATTTACTGCAGAATAAGACCAGGAAATTACAGCAAAATGACACTGAATTACACGAGCCGCGCAACCCTGCAGCTAGCGCTATTTCTAACCTTAAATCGCCCCTTGTGTCTAAAATTAACACAAGGGTGCATTTGCACTAAGAAAATAGTGCTAAATGCAACAAAACAGGAACAGCAGCTGCTCACACTCTGTCCTGTGCTCTTGAGTGGGCGTTTTTGCTCCAAATTACTCTAAGTTACCTAAACGGGTGTAATTGCATAAGTTTCTATAATGCATGTTTAGCAAAATTACTCAGATTGCTCCGGCGCAATTGAAATTCTACCCAGGCCTAGTACGGATACTCTTCGTATGAGTTGCATACCACAACAACTACACATTTCATAAACTCCAGGTGCAGACATTTTTGCAAAAGGTAACACTTAAATTGGTAGTGTACTGCGCCTACTATGGATCCGCGGCATTATTGGCGTGGTGTCTTCCTTGGAATGTGTAAGCACATCCTTGAGGTCTGTAGCAGCCAGGCAGTCTCCTCTTTGTGTTAGTGGAATGGCCTCCTGTAGTGGTGTCATCTTGAACGTTGTGTTTTGATTGACCTGTTGAGTGCCCAAAGATCTAGAATGGGGCTGAGGGTCTTGTCGGGCTTCGGTACCGAGGCAGATCGATGGTGTCTTTCCTTCAGTTGTTCCAGTTCTGTTGCCATTTTGCTTATAGGGTTGTTCGCTTCTTGTGGAATACAAATCTCTTCTCACTTGCTGGTGTTCTTTTCTCGTGGTCCTCTGGTGTGAGGTGTGCATTGCAGTTCTATGCAATAAACATGTTGGATGAAGTTTAATAACAATTTGTCAGACGTGATGTTTCCTCATTCCTGTCCACATTCTCAGACTCTTCCTCCCACTAGTGACTTGTGTGGAAGGATATCTTTTTTGATGGGGAGCAGTCCTCCTCTTGGGGTACCGCCTCTACTTGTTCCTCGAAGGGCATGCCTTGAGGGTGAACGGTATTGCAATTGTGACGATGCTGGCGTGGAAGCGCGCTGTTGTGCATAAGTAGTGTGTGTTGCAGATGGCTACATCCTTCCTCTTGTGGGAGTTCTTTTGGTCTGTGCTGGTCAGATCTGGAGCGTCCAGTGCCGATTTCAGGCAGGTGCTAGTAGTCGTCTGGCTTCTTCAGGTAGGTGCTGTGTTACGCCTTTGATGCCGTCCCAGTGCTGGAGGGCATATCTGTTCAGCAGTGCATCGGAGTTCGCTTTACACCACAGTCCTGCAGTCAACCTTTCCATTTACCTCTCTACATTGTCCACTCACTCAGGGCCTGATTTAGGTCTCGGCCGACAGGTTACTCCGTCACAAGGTTGATGGATATCCTGGTGGCCGATATATAAATTCCATTGTATCCTATGGGATATATACTTCAGCGGATCAGTTATCCGTCACCGTTGAGATGGAGTAACTCATCTGCCAAAATATAAATCACACCCTTAGTCTCCTCGTCAGATGGTGGACCTGTCTGTCGAGGTGGGAGTACTGTCCCTCTCGCGAGCTGTGGCCTCAATGAGAGAGTCTGCTTCGCGGTTTCCCTCGATCTAAGGGGGGTGGGTTCCTCCGAGAGAATCTGCACTTCTCTACCCTTGAGGCAGTGGCTTTTGCAGCAGCTGGTTCCTTAAAAGCCTCTCTATCCAGGTCCAAGATGCTGGGCAGCATTAAGAAGAACACATTCTTCTTCTGGGAGGCGATAATGTCTCCAGCAGAAAACATTGCTCTGCCTTTTCCTCTTCCAGTTGACACCATAGGTGTCTGCTGCTGTATTGTAAGCAGTAACGTCATCTGGAGGGCATGGCCTGGGTGGATAAGGGTCTACCCCTTCTTCCGGTCGGTCTCCACACAGGTCCTGCCGCTCTTCCTCAGAATCTCCTCTCTGGGATGGATGATGCCTGAAACATCCCCTCTCTTTGGAATGGAGCACTTCTTGCTCACCCTCCTCCTGTGGTTCTGCAGTGATTGGTGGTTGCAGTTCTGTAACCTCCTTTTCTGGTTCTTTTTGTTTTGAGGCTGCAGAGCAAATGTGCATCTCTTTAGAGAGTCATCAAACTCTAATTTTCTGTGAATAGCGCCTTCCATTTCAGCCTCGAGGTGCCGTTTGTTTCTCTTTGCATTGAGAGTTTTCTGAGTGACATTGATGGCTTTGGTTCTTGTCTTCCACACTGAGCCATCTTTCCCTGGAGAAGTCTTGACCCTCCCACACTCTTGATCCCCTTTCAGGGTTGAGGCTGGTTCATAGGTTCGGCCTCAAGCAGTATCCCTTGCCTTGGATCTTTGGGGCTCTTGTGGCTTCTGCCTGCCTTCAAGTGGTGAAGGTTTTGCACAGATGCCAATTTTGCGTGTCTTGAATCCGACATGTTCTCCTCAGCCGCTGTGCACCCTGAAGGAGTTACCTTGCGTTTCTTGATCTGAATGTCTATCAAAATCGTCTTTGCCCATTCTGACGCTCTCTTATACTCTCACAGACCCACACAACCACTCACACATCCAAACAGTCACTCACACATTCACAACACCACTCAAACACCCACTCACAGACCCAAAAGGAGGTGGCTTGCTCCTCGATGTCTGGATTAATTTCTAGGCCACCTCGGCATCCATTTGTGTCTCCTCATCATTGCTCAACACACCTAAGTCTCTTCAAGATTCCTGTTTCCTCTGTGACAAGGCCATGGTGCAGCACACCCACCTCCGCTTCTCCCTTGCCCTAAGGGTGTTGGAACTCTGCAGAAGCAGTGCATCACTCTGACCTGTGGTCCTTCAGGAGGCAGAGGGGCTGCAGATGTTGTGGCTGTCCTTCTGGGTGTACTTGTGGTGATAATTGAGGCAAGACCTAAACTGGATATGCTCCCTCGCCCTCACTCATTCTCCAACTCATGTGGTTGTCTCAGCTGTTGATCTTTCCCTTTCAACTGCATTTTGATGATGTTTTCTGGTGCTTTCTTCCTCCTTTGATGTCCTTTGAGAGGTGTGATATGATTGGCTCTCTCCTCAGTAATTAGGCGAAGTTTTTTTTCTCGACTGACTCTAGAGCTCTCTCCTGTACTTCTAGACCCCATGGTGGAAAAAATAATTTGAAGATGGCGATTATGTTGAAGAGTTTCCAGGGTATGTGTCTGACGTCATGCAAGGATGAACTTAGCACCAAATGGTCAACCACTCGACAACACCCGCGCCTAACAAATATGGAAAAAAAGACTAAAAGAGACAATTCTGGATCCAACCACTAGATGGCGGAATAATGCACTGCATGTGAATTTAGAAAAGATTCTCACTGTAAAACCCTGGAGTTCATTGTCTAAGGACATCAGCACTAGAGCCTTTTATTCAAAGACTCAACTACGTTCACTGGTGATATCCGGTCACCAAGGTGGGCACTTTATGACTCCAGTGACATCATGATAGGGTTGTTTCTGGCGCCGACATGGAGCCAGACCTCCCTCCTTGCGCGGATCCAGTCTGAAGCCTGAGAAATTGCAAAGGGGAGGAGTCTGAAGGTAGACAGAGTGGCCAGCAGAAATATGGTTTCTGAAGGTTAGTAACTATTCTTTGTCCACATGTTCCCTCTGTTTACAACAATAAGTGGGTTGCAACCACCTCCTGCCTCTAAAGCCTTTTACCGCTGACACTGGAGTTTTACTGACATCTCCCCCTGTCAAGCAAGGCAGTGCCAGGGTCTTGCTTTCATTTATAGGGCGATGTGGCATTACCAACTACAGAAGTGACATCACTTGCCCTAAAGACCTTCACCATACTAGCTCCTCCTAACCAATGGCATCACTAGATTAGTCAGATCTGGCAGACCAGGTGGGGGTGTTGCCTGCATACACCATAAGAGCTAATCTATTCTGAACTCATGCGAATACCTATGCATTGATATTGCATGTAACAGGCCAGTTTGCAAACTGCACATGATCTACCACCCTCCAGGAGACAAACTTTCTTATATTGAACAGATTATTGAAATCATCGCAACAAACACGGGAAAACACGGTACCCAAATCTTCCACGGAGACTTCAACCTCCACTGGAATGATCTGAATGACTCGGCAGTCAACAGCTTTAAAACATTCCTTTCGGACCTCAGTCTAATCTAAATCTGCAACAGCCCACACAGAACAAGGGATCGACCTTAGATCTCATCATCGCCAACTCCATTCAACTTGAATCTATCCTCCTCTGTGACTGGTCTGACCACCAATGCATCACATTCCTCTCCCATGAAGCAGTTAGAAGAAACATAGCTCAACCAAAGAAAACCAAAATTTGGAAAAGGAGCATCAGAAACATTATCATTGATTAATTAAAATCTTTCAGTGGCAACATCCTGCCTTCTCCCGGAGACATGTCAGACGTCCAGGATCTTACAAACCACTACACTAGCTCCAGGAAGAATATTCTAGACTCTATTGCAACACTACAACTAAAAAGATGGTCCACCAAGGACTCCAAACCATAGTGCAATGGTAGTCTCAATACAGAAAGACGTAACCTGAGACTAGCTAAATGACGGTGGCGATCCTCTCCGTGCCTCAAACACCTCAAGCATTTGAGAAGAATGAGGAACTCGTACTACAAATGTAACAGAAGAGCGAGAGCTTGCTTCTTTAGGAACCAACTAGACCAAGCTAAAAATTGACCCCAAAAACTATTTGAACTCATTAAACTACAATCAAATGGCCTACCCAACCCTCCCCAAGTTGGATCCAGTCCTTCACCACACTGCAAGGAATTTGCCTCCTTCTTCCTTGAGAAGACAGAAAACATGAGAATTGATTTGCAGAGGGTTTCAGAGCATCGTCCTCCCTTGGCTCACTGCACCACCTCCCCCTCCCTGATGGGTGTACCCTCATTTCTACCTAGGCACCCCCTATAAAACAACACCTTATGGACTTCTTTCAAAACCTTTTAGGAATGTGCCATCCTCAAAATTCTGCAATGTCAAAGGGGGCATTTGTCACTCCGAGTGGGATGGGTATGCTCAGACGTGAGTCCCATGCTCTCCACACCACTGGAGTCAAGCTATCCTGGCTGAAGACGGCTGATAGCCAGAAACCGGTCCTAGGATGCTTGATTCTGGTCCAGGAAAGACATGGCTTGGCAGTTCGGGCTGGACAGTTCCCATGAGGCACAGGGTCAAGGCTGATTTGCATATGGCCATGTCTGAACTGGAATGGCATGGTGAGCAAAAAAAAAAACAATGGATTTAGGCCCAGATGTCTGTACTGGGGTGAACGTATGACATTGTTCTGCATTCTGTTCATCAACTATTGTTTTTGCATTTGTCATCCCGAGTGGGACGGGTATGCTCAGACGTGAGTCCTGTGCTCTCCATACCACTGGAATCAAGGCTAGGTTCAAACTGGAAAGGCATGGTGAGCAAAACAACAATGGATTTAGGCCCAGATCTCTGTACTGGGGTGAATGTATGACATTGTTCTGCATTCTGTCCATCAACTGTTGTTTTTGCATCCTAAAAATTCTAGCAGCACTGAAACCAGCAAACCACTTCAACAACCCTCTTCCCTCCAATTTCTTCAATAAGATCAAACCGTTGATACTCCCACTCTGGGCCAAGATTATAAATGCCTCTCTACTTCAAGGCACTATACCTGACTGCTTAAATTCAGGACAGGTATCCCCATCCTAAAAAGACCATCAGCAGATCATACGGATCTAAACAACTTCCGCCCAATCTCCATCATTCCACTTCTGGCAAAGCTCCTCGAAGAATGTGTCCACACCCAACTCTGTGACGACATTGAACAATTCTGCCTTTTGGACCAATTCCAATCTGGCTTCGGCCTGGGGCACACACTAAATGTAAATATAAATGTCATGGTACTTATAGAGCACACTGTCACCTGACGGTCACCTTGCGGTGTCGCCTATTCGGCTTCCTGGCGCTGATACTCGTACCGCTGTGGAACCCATCCTGGCTTTCCCTGTGAAGTGTCCACTCCTGGGCACCCCCAGGGTGAAGCCAGGCATCGTTAGCGCTGTTGGGGCCGGTGTGGAGGCTAAGCAAGCTATTGCCCAGAGTTGCAGCGTGGGCTCGTGATTAGAATAGGCACCGAGGCAAGATTGGTTAATACACTCATAGTGGTTGATGCACTAATATTGTTGCCTCCTAATCCTCCTTGACCTATCTTCCGCATTCAATGCAGTTAAGCACAACAACTTGCTAGACTTAAATAGAATGGGCTTTTCAGGGTCTGTCCTAAACAGGTTCACCTCGTTTTTCCAAAACACACCTCAAACATTCAAAGTTAAGCAAACCCTACCTAAGACCACTCCGGTCACAGTGAGCCCTGCAGGGCTCCTCCCTCTCACCCACTCTTTTCAACTTGTTCACGGAGCCTCTATTCGAAATTCTGAGTTCATCCAACATCCACTGTCACAAGTACATTGATGACACCCCAACTATACCTGAAGGTCACCTCTCCTGAAGACATGCGATCCCTCAATTTAACCCTTAAAAAAAACAATCCTGGCTGGCAGACAACCACCTCAAAGTAAACACACTCGAACCCGAATTCCTGCTTTTCGCTCCACCCGACCAGTCACCTGGCCATCATCAAGGAATGGCTAAAACAACTGACAGCCCTCAACATCCTGCCCCAGGTTATTGATTCAGTGAGATCACTAGGAATAACTCCTGACAAGAACCATAACATCCTGAAGCACATCAGCGCCGCCTCCAGAGGAGCGAACCATCATATGAGCATCTTGAGGAAACTAAAACCCTTCCTCCCCCCAATGACTTCCAATCTGCAGTGCAAGCCCTAGTGATCCCTAGGTTAGACTTCGGAAGTGTAACCCACTGCGGCCTGTCCAGATCCACAACGGCTCCTCTAAGGGCCTCCCTTAACTCTGCTGCAAGACTCATCACATGATCAAAAAGAAACAACCACATCACCCCTGACTTAAAAGCCCTGTACCGGCTCGCCTAAGAAGCAAGAATTCAATTAAAAATCACATGCATGACCCATAAAGCCCTACACTTCGATACCCGGAGATACCTCCCTCTGAAGCTGGAACTCTCGGGCATCGACAGATCCTTCAGATGCTCCCACACCTCACTGCTGAAACCACAGAGATTCTCTCAAAAGAAAACCTACAACTGAGCTTTCTCGGGTATCGCCCGAGAATCTGGAACTCCCTGTCCCCTGAAACCAGACTGAATCCCTCAACTGATTCTTTCAAGAAAGAAGTGAAAGTACTACTCCTGAACACATGTGTGCTCTAGATCCTAGGATCTCCTCTGCCTGTACCTCTCTTGATTCGGCAATTACCGCTGGCTGTTATTGTTCTGGTGATTGCTTTTCCAAGGGTTGTTGTTTTGTACTTCTGTATCCATTTGTATCTATATTGTGTGCTGATCTCTGCCGTTCCTTGGGACCCGTATTGGTTTCCATATGTCTCTGCTCTCTGAACATGTGTAAAGCGCTCTGATACCCGCATGGGTCATGTTCACGCTACATAAAACTTTTCAAATTAAATATAAATAAACATCTAAGCACCCTCTGACGCGCACGGCTGCCCTATTCCCGCCTCTTATCCCAGCGACACTCTTGGGAGTTCTGTCGCCGATCGCTGTCTTCTCCTTGTCCCCTGAGCCCACAATCAAGAGGATGTTCACACTCACAATTTCAATCCATACGTTGGTCGTCAAGGTTTCCTCCTTTTCATTCTGTGAAAGAGAAAGCATAGACGTCAGCTGTGGTTTGGTGCCTCATGAGGTCACACTCATGCAACGCAACACTGCACATTCTTTGAGTTCTTATTCCGCACAACGATGTCACACTCGTGCAACACAACACTGCACCTTCAATGGGTTCTTGTTCTGTACAACACAGTCACACTTGTGCAACACAACACTGAACATTCTTTGGTTTGTTATTCTGTGCAAGTCTTGACATTGGTTATTTTAACAACCCCAAAGCTCTCATTCTCACACAGATTTGCGGATTTGGGCTTTACACAGTTTTGGGGGTAACTTTGAAGCTGCATTTGCTGCTCAGATGTGAAAGAAGGCCACCCAGCATCTTGTGGGTGCTGGACCGAGGGAGGGCCTGCCTTGTTGGCTCACTGACGGCATTAGTGACGTCTGACATGGACAACCATGGGCCACTGTTGTCCATTCCACTCACTCGCTCACAAGAGGAGGTGTGGTGTGCTCTTGTAGACATCCTGAAACTTCCAGGATGCTGAACTTAAGTTGTCGAGTTGACTTGACCAACATCACTCTGCTTGTAACTGCGCGAGCCCCAACTGGGTGAAATCCAGCCCCCCCCCTCCCTCCCCTGTTAATGCCTGTATGGAACTGAAGTGCAATATATTGCCATAAGTAGCATTGCTGTCCCCAGTATACAGATGATGCAGACTTATAGCTGTGAGGTCTTCTCCTTCTGACATTAAGGGGTTGATTTATGAGAGCCCTGCGTCACTTTTGCACCACGTAAAGTGGTATCTGCGCGATTAATGAAGCCGCGCAAAGCCGCCCTGCATGGCTTTGAATGGCCTCATAAATCTTGACTAAGGCGATGAAGCAAAAGATTGCTGTGTCGCCGTACTCTGAGCTCGGGAAGCGTTCCACGGGCGTTGCCGTATGTGTTTCCTTGCAACACCCATGGATGTTGAACCCTGCCCCAGATTGACAAAATCATGATACCCTGGGGAAGTGCCAAGTTCTAAGCCAGGCCAGAGCAGGCGTAATGAGAAGATGGATCTTCATTTCTCCTCGTTTTTCCTCTTTCTATGCGTGCCGCATTCTGCATCAATAATGTTCTGCCCGATATGGGCTACTCAGCGTTTTCCGGGAGTGTTTCTGTTCTGTGCTTATGGAGTGCTGGCTGGACTTTGGGGGTCCGCGGACAGAGAGCTGGCGAACGCTGCTGGGCAGCGAGACATTTGTGTGATCTGTCGTCCCCTGCTCGGATGCGTAAAGAGTAAAGATCATTGTTGACGATGGAAGAGTTTGCGCCGCGGCCAGAGTCCACTCTGAGCCTTTACGCTGATGGCTGTCAGAGGAGGACGGGCCATCCCCAAACCCAAGAGAACCCCAGCTTGGCAGAGAAGGGCTCGCGTGTGATCCTCTGAAGCCTATGGCACGAGATCTCATCTGCTCTCGTAGAGTAATTAAAAACTCATAGGGAATGATGACAGCTAACAAGTGGCTTGACACCAGTCCCCTGGGCTTTGACACAAAAGAACAGGTGTTGACAGAACTCTCTTCAGCTTCACAATCACTTATCTGCACATCAAATGCCCACACTGCGCCTGATCTCACAAGAGGTACAAGAAGACAACTGGTTCTGTTGGAGCAGAACAACTAATTAGTGCACAATTGTGAAGTAACTGTAGATGTGAGTTATAAATCTACCTCAGAATAAAATACAAGACAACAAACCAGATATGGGTCTGTTTGGATTACAGTTTTTCTTGTATTCAAACAAGTTGGATTCGAATATTTACACTAATACTGGTGGAAGCTGCTCCATAGGTGCAAAGTGAACGTGCTCGTGCAAAGCAAGTGAAAATGTACAACAACACAAATTTGATTCACAAAGCAAATGCCACGAACAATTTGCAAGTCTCATAAG
The DNA here is from genome assembly GCF_964263255.1 of Lissotriton vulgaris. NCBI lineage: Eukaryota > Metazoa > Chordata > Amphibia > Caudata > Salamandridae > Lissotriton > Lissotriton vulgaris. Next base: position 799,588,088 of record NC_141700.1, on the reverse strand, counting down.
AGAAGGGCAAAAGTGTGTCTCTTCTTGCCTGCCCCAGGACTGTGGATTCAGTACAGCCAATTTTAAATCAAGCAGATTTCAAGTGAGCTGGGAGACACTGGCTGTTTAGACCCAAATTTGGAAGAAAGTGGATGGGTTTAATTCCCATTGTAACCCACACCATCCGAAAGCTATAGGGGTTACACTCCACAGAGGACTCTCTTTTCAGACAAGCGTTCCCTCCGAAGCACAGTACCCTTGGAAGCAAGTTTCCGAGGCACTCCTTAAGTTTTATATCCCGTTTTCATAAAACACGAATAAAGGCACTATGCGCCTTCAAGTTGCTCCTCCCCAGTCCTGATGAAGACCCACATTGATGTTTCATAGCAATGACAACTTTCAAGGGTCGAAACGTCGACGATTGATTTCAAATTGCTTGTACTGAACCCACAGTCCTGGGGGCAGCCAAGAAGAGATAACATTTTGCCCTTTACATACGAGACTTGCAAATCATATTACTCCAGACTGGCTGATCGCATTAGTTTGTTGCATTTACTTTGTGAATCCAAATCTGTGTTGTACTCGGTCACATTTTCACTTGATGCACCGCATGAGCACCTTCACTTTGCACCTATAGAGCAGCTTCAAAACTGCAATTCAAACAGACCCATGTGTGTTTTGTTGTCTTGTATCCGACTCCGAGGAGATTTATACTTCATATATACAGTCACTAAACAATTATATACAGATTAGTTGCTGTGCTCCAACAGACCCAATTGTCTCTTTGTACCAAACGATCCCCAGGTTCTGAGGAATACAGGGTTATCCCATTGAAGCTTAATAATCTCAGATTAGAGCGAGGCGTATCCTGTCTGCTGAAGGTGCTAAGTGCCGCTACTAAGGATTGTAAACAATTCAAACCTGGATGTGCTTTGGGGCGAGAGAGGCCAGCTCTCACCATGGACCAGTTCCACCTATGTGAATCCCCTTCCTGGTTCCCCATGCCACCTGGTGACTCCACTTGTGAATGGTGTGCTTGGGTCCGACAGGCGTACAGGTTGCCCACCCCACAGTGTACCTGTTCGGTTATGCAGGAAATCCATCCGATGTGTCACACGGATAGGGGGTCCTCAGTGGTGTGACTGAGTGTCTCGTTTGACAGGGCATCCCCTCACTCACCCTCTTGTGAACTGTCCTGTACTATAGTGAGGGATGGACAGCTGTTGGCCATGGGCATTATCATTTAATGGTCTTTGGACTATCAGGTAATATTTTAGTCCAAGCGTCAGAGGAGAGATATTAAAACAAGTGTCTTCACACAAGCATGGAGCTCACTTAATGTCTAACCCTGGCCTCAACCCATGCTCAGATCTGTGTGGATGTGAGCCTCAACCCATGCTCAGATCTGTGTGGATGTGAGCCTCAACCCCTGCCCATCTGTGTGGATGTGAGCCTCAACCCATGCTCAGGCAGGTGATCTTTCCAGAACGGATCTTACCAGAGAGATGAGATTAGTGAGGGTCAGTTTAATCTGCACAGCAATAATGTCGTCCACCTTGGCCGCTGGCCGCGTGTTCTTGTCGTACGTTGCAAACAGGTCATTGAAGAGCTGAAGTTCCTCAGTGGCTGCTTTCACTGGAATGAGCAAGAATAAACAATCAGTTGTGCCACCCCGGGGAATGTGGTGATACTGGTGTCACTCCTGCCCCCACGTGCCACCCACCCTGGGTCCTACTTGTTATGCACACGCTCATCTTAGTGACTACACACAGTGAACTGGTGATAGCCTAACAGCAGAATCTACCCCATGCAGACCTCCGTGATGCGGCGCCCCTTGTTCTTACACAAGTTCCCAAGACGTTGTGGTACAAAGCTTCCTCTCATTCACTTGATTTGATTCTCTCGTTTTCTATTCTACCATTCCTGTAGGTCAATCGGACGGTCTGATCCTGCTTTTGGAATCTCTGACCTCTCAGAGAGGTATTTCTCTATGACACCCTTTTAGCGCACAAGCACGTGGCTCTAGTGCTGCTCTAATCCGCGTTTGAAGTTTGCAATGCACTCTACGTGGATATCAACAAGAGTGCAGTAGCGAAGTTGCAACTGGTACAAAATGCAGCAGCAAGACAGATTCTCTATATCAAAGCTGCACTGGTGACCTGTAAACAAACGTATTATCATTAAAGTTTATGAATTATTCACAAGGCGTTGCACAACACCGGGCCCGGAGGTCTTAAAGCCATGTTCCAATGGTACACTCCCTTCACACAGCTCTGGTCTTCAAGCCATAACTGGGTAACTGTCCCCAAATTCTGAGAGTCAAGATGGGAAGGCACAACTTTCTCTGTGGCAACACCCATCCACCGTAACTCCCTTCCCCGCATCATCACTAGCCTCCAGGCCATACCCCATTCCCAGAGGCCATAAAAACTTGACATTTCATCCTCTAAATGAAGGTTTCAGGGTCACTGATCTCTGAAACCTCTCTCTGGCTTTGTTCCCTTCCCCAGGGAGACAGCACCAGCAGTACCTTTCTTTAACCTTGGCCTAAAATGAAGGAATAAAATACACAAATTCTAAATGCAGGCCTTTACGACAATTCAGCTATAAATCTTTAATAAGGTCTGCACCACTGGGCTTCCAGGAGATAAGATGAGTCTGTCACTATTGCCACCTTCAAAAAATGATTAGAAAGATTCATACATTACAGAACGATCACAGCCCCGTAGACTGGAGGTGCCCATATAGAGCCAGACCAGTACTCGATTTAAGTCCTTCCGTCTGAACCTGGGTCTGCCTGGTGCCATCGTCCCTGGTGGCCTGAACTAGGTTCCTAAATAAAATAACCAGTTCAATCGGAGAAAAGTATAAAGAAAAAATGGAAAAATATTTGAAGGGAAGTATATAGATGTGCTTCAATCAATAAACGCTAACACAGAAACAGCAAGATCATGAATAAAGTCGTTTTCAGACATTTCATGGTCCTAGTTGCAGGTGTCATTACACCTTCAGATGAGGCCACCAGTCCTACAGATATCAGCCTTATGTTAACCCCCAACAGTAACTCACTCAACGCTATCGACCTCCACCAGCCGGGGCTTTCTCCAGACAGCCCAACAATTACAAGAACTGGAGAACTCTTCGGATCATTGGGTGTTAGATATTATCCAACATGGTCACAGCCTGCAATTTACTCAAAAACCTCTTTGAAATCTGTTGGACTTGGCCCTTCTGGCAGGTTCACCCCTAAACTTTTTGCTTTTAATTGTGACTTGGTGTTAGTGATTTTTGGCTTCTGCGCACTTTTCCACTGTGTCCCAGGGTAAAGTGCGTGCATGTAGTGAGGTTGGCCTGCCCTCCCATAGGAATGCATGGGGAATGTATGTGTCTCTGGTAGTTCCTGATGTGTGGGAAGTGCAGGTGCGAGTTTGGTATGTGCGGACTCGTGTGATTAAATGCTGCGCGATGATGTGTGCGGCATAAATGTGTCTAGTGTGGAAGTGCCACTTCTAGAAGTTGGCCTGTCTGTGTAATTTATGTGAATTGGCTGTCTGGCTTGTGATTGGCTGGAGCTGGCTGGTGAGCCTGGCTCCAGGAGTCAGGATGGGTCTGCCCCGGTGGTGAGTGGAGAGATCTGCATGACTGATGTGAGGGAGGAGTGCACCCGGGACCTGAATAGGGCTGGGCTTTCCCGACACAATGCTGGCTCCACCCCCTGTGGTGCGACTGATGACCCTAGCCTGGCCAGTGAATGGGAAGAGGGGCTGAGCACATCAGAGTGCTCCAAAACCAGCCGCGACTGCTTTTCCCCCCACCCTGCAGACTGAGACAAAGGAGTTAGGTGTATAAGAAGGGGCTGTGACCCCATACAAGATGTTCTTCTTCTGATCCTAACCAGAGAGGGGGGCCTGCTGCTGCTGCTGGGCGCCAGGAGGATACCGCCACTGGGTGCTGCCTCCCTGTTGGAGGGCCCTGTGAGCTGGCCCCTGGGCCCAGCCTTTGCCCCCTACCTCCTGAGGGACTTCCCTGAGCTTTGCCCAAAAGACCTTTCCGCTGTAGCGCTCTGGGAGTGCTTCATTCTCCGTACAGCAAAGCGCTTTGATTTCCTGGAGAAGTGCTTTACTTTTGGGCTTGGAGGCGCTGTGTTTCTGCTCCCAGGAGGACAGCTGGTACCGGTAGCGCGACACTGCATCAGGGAGATTCCCCCACTTGGCTGTGCGAAGGGCGGGTGTCCACCCCGCGTTGTGCTGCTTTTTCGCGGCTGCCCATGCCGCATTTATGCCGATTTTTGTGCCTCCTAGCGGGTGCCACCCCATGATTTTGCCGAGTTTGTCCCCCTGACGGGTGCCAACCCCGCCAGGGACTTCCTATTTAATTGTAACGGGAGCCTACCCCATGTTAAAATCACCGCCAGCGGCCCTGGAGTTGAGAGGGCCATTTCCCCGCGGTTGCTGTCGTCAGGGCATCGCCGCGCTGGGATTGGCCGCAGCGTTGGGTGTCCCCTAGCAACCCAGGGCTCGACCCGGAAGTGCTTCCCCAAGGAACCGGAAGCCAACGGGAGCCCACCCCGTGCTCTGGTGCGGAAGGGAGAGGTGAGCGGGACGTAGAGCCCAGGCGAGAGCCTACCCCGCACTGGACCCGGACCGAAGTGGAAGGGCTGCCAGAGCTAGCGGGGCTCCCATGGCATGAGGAGAGCCCCACAGCACCACAGCAACCCGGGAAGAAGTTGACCGCGATGTCGGAGCCTCCCCACAGCAGAGCCCGGTGAGTGTTGGCGGGCGGGAGAGAACTCCGGACATTAGCTTAGGCCGGAGAGAGGTGTGTCGAGCGGCCCTGTCTGGTCAGCGGGCCGCTCCAGCGAGGCTCCACCAATTTGGGGGCATTTTATTAATCAGAGCCCACGAGGCTCAACGGGGGCATTGTTGTCTTGCACCCACGGGGTTTACATGTGGTCTTTTTCTGCCCTATTGTTTATTAGAGCCCACGAGGCTCTAGCGTGATTTGGGGTCACAGTTTAATTCAGAGCCCCCGAGGCTCCAGGGCGCATTTTGTTTCTAGAGCCCACGAGGCCCCTGAGGGCCCAGTTGTTTGTTCTAGAGCCTGCAAGAATCCCACGTGTTTTTGGCATTGTTCCTTTAAGGCCCCCAGAAGAGACCCAGGAGGCACGCTGGTGCCAGGCTCAGTTCCTACAGCTGCCCAGCACTTAGTGGGCAGCTGCTATGTTTAGGACACCCAGGAACCCTTGCAAATCTTCTTTGGCTGCCTGGGCAGCCTGCCCTGACTTTGCTGGACACAGGGCGTCTCAGCCCCTGAGAGGCCAGGTTGGCCTGGGGACAGTCTACATGTTTTTGCCTCATGTGATCTTTGCGCAATTGTGATTACCTGCCTAATGTGATTGAGGCAAAAACCACAGTTGATCGACAGAATGCAGAACAATGTCATACATTCACCCCAGTACAGAGATCTGGGCCTAAATCCATCGTTTTTTTGCACTCCACACCACCCCAGTACAGACATGGCCATATGCAAATCAGTCTGACCCTGTGCCTCATGGGAACAGTCCAGCCCAAACTGCCAAGCCATGCCTTCCCTGGACCGGAAACAAGCTTCTGAGGACCGGTTTCTGGCATTCCAGCTGTCTTCAGCCTGGCTTTCTTAAATCCAGTGGTGTGGAGAGCCTGGGACTCACCTCTGAGCATACCCATCCCACTCGGGGTGACACAGGCCACACCTGCGATTGAGGGACTCATCCCTCAGATACCCACGGATTTCACCTCAATGAACTTACCTCTTACAGGTTTACGTCCAGAATCCTTCACAGGAAGCAGAAAGAGCGCCTCATTCTCTAGGTGGTAAAAGGGGCTTGTAAGGTTTTATAGAAAGGACTAAAACCTTCTGTAAATCTGATTGGCTTCTACTTGCCTTGGTCGCTCCATGGCCACGCCTTGTCAAGTGGTAGCCCGGGTGAATGTGTGACATTGTTCTGGATTCTGTCTATCAATTGTTCTTTTTGCAAGAAGCAGCCTGGCCAGAGGGGTCCGCAGCCCCCCGGGTGTTTGCCTCTAGAGAGCAGGAGGAGGCTCACAGCTCCAGTGATCCCTTTTTTGACAGAGTGTGGCGCCCTCTGCAGCGCCCTTGCGGGAGTGTCTCATCCGACATAGGCAGGGCAACCACGTGGGCAAGCAGGCATGCCATCTCTAGGCACTGCTGCCCGGGGCGGGGGGTCCTCGGAGCCCCTCTGGAAGCCCCTGACTCCCTGGCATGCCATCTCTAGGCACTGCTGCCCAGGGCGGGGGGTCCTCAGAGCCCCTGACTCCCTGGCATGCCATCACTAGACACTGCTGCCCAGGGCGGGGAGTCCTCGGAGCCCCTGACTCCCTGGCATGCCATCTCTAGGCACTGCTGCCCAGGGCGGGGGGTCCTCAGAGCCCCTGACTCCCTGGCATGCCATCTCTAGGCACTGCTGCCCAGGGCAGGGGGTCCTCAGAGCCCCTGACTCCCTGGCATGCCATCTCTAGGCACTGCTGCCCAGGGCGGGGGGTCCTGGAAGCCCCTGACTCCCTGGCATGCCATCTCTAGGCACTGCTGCCCAGGGCGGGGGGTCCTCAGAGCCCCTGACTCCCTGGCATGCCATCTATAGGCACTGCTGCCCAGGGCGGGGGGTCCTGGAAGCCCCTGACTCCCTGGCCTGCCATCTCCAGGCACTGCAGCCCAGGGCAGGGGGTCCTGGAAGCCCCTGACTCCCTGGCATGCCATCTCTAGGCACTGCTGCCCAGGGCGGGGGGTCCTGGAAGCCCCTGACTCCCTGGCCTGCCATCTCCAGGCACTGCAGCCCAGGGCAGGGGGTCCTGGAAGCCCCTGACTCCCTGGCATGCCATCTCTAGACACTGCTGCCCAGGGCGGGGAGTCCTCAGAGCCCCTGACTCCCTGGCATGCCATCTCTAGGCACTGCTGCCCAGGGCGGGGGGTCCTGGAAGCCCCTGACTCCCTGGCATGCCATCTCTAGACACTGCTGCCCAGGGCGGGGAGTCCTCGGAGCCCCTGACTCCCTGGCATGCCATCTCTAGGCACTGCTGCCCAGGGCGGGGGGTCCTGGAAGCCCCTGACTCCCTGGCCTGCCATCTCCAGGCACTGCAGCCCAGGGCAGGGGGTCCTGGAAGCCCCTGACTCCCTGGCCTGCCATCTCCAGGCACTGCTGCCCAGGGCGGGGGGTCCTGGAAGCCCCTGACTCCCTGGCATGCCATCTCTAGGCACTGCTGCCCAGGGCGGGGGGTCCTCAGAGCCCCTGACTCCCTGGCATGCCATCACTAGACACTGCTGCCCAGGGCGGGGAGTCCTCGGAGCCCCTGACTCCCTGGCATGCCATCTCTAGGCACTGCTGCCCAGGGCGGGGGGTCCTCAGAGCCCCTGACTCCCTGGCATGCCATCACTAGACACTGCTGCCCAGGGTGGGGGGTCCTCGGAGCCCCTGACTCCCTGGCATGCCATCTCTAGGCACTGCTGCCCAGGGCGGGGGGTCCTCAGAGCCCCTGACTCCCTGGCATGCCATCACTAGACACTGCTGCCCAGGGTGGGGGGTCCTCGGAGCCCCTGACTCCCTGGCATGCCATCTCTAGGCACTGCTGCCCAGGGTGGGGGGTCCTCGGAGCCCCTGACTCCCTGGCATGCCATCTCTAGGCACTGCTGCCCAGGGCGGGGGGTCCTGGAAGCCCCTGACTCCCTGGCATGCCATCTCTAGGCACTGCTGCCCAGGGCGGGGGGTGCTGGAAGCCCCCGACTCCCTGGCATGCCTTCTCTAGGCACTGCTGCCCAGGGCGAGGGGTCCTCGGAGACCCTCTGGAAGCCCCCGACTCCCTGGCATGCCATCTCTAGGCACTGCTGCCCAGGGCGGGGGGTCCTCGGAGACCCTCTGGAGGCCCCGACTCCCTGGCATGCCATCTCTAGACACTGCTGCCCAGGGCGGGGGGTCCTGGAAGCCCCTGACTCCCTGGAATCATGGAATGCCATCTCTAGGCACTGCTGCCCAGGGCGGGGGGTCCTGGAAGCCCCCGACTCCCTGGCATGCCATCTCTAGGCACTGCTGCCCAGGGCGAGGGGTCCTCGGAGACCCTCTGGAAGCCCCCGACTCCCTGGCATGCCATCTCTAGGCACTGCTGCCCAGGGCGGGGGGTCCTCGGAGCCCCTGACTCCCTGGCATGCCATCTCTAGGCACTGCTGCCCAGGGCGGGGGGTCCTCGGAGACCCTCTGGAAGCCCCCGACTCCCTGGCATGCCATCACTAGACACTGCTGCCCAGGGTGGGGGGTCCTCGGAGCCCCTGACTCCCTGGCATGCCATCTCTAGGCACTGCTGCCCAGGGCGGGGGGTCCTCGGAGACCCTCTGGAAGCCCCCGACTCCCTGGCATGCCATCACTAGACACTGCTGCCCAGGGTGGGGGGTCCTCGGAGCCCCTGACTCCCTGGCATGCCATCTCTAGACACTGCTGCCCAGGGCGGGGGTCCTCGGAGCCCCTGACTCCCTGGGGGGTTCCCTCATACACTTTGATGCCACTCAGACCCCGCCCCTCCCCCTCCCGGGCACTGGCCGGGTTTAAAGAAGCGAGTGCTGTTCATTCAAGGGGAGTTTGAGCCGCCCTCACTCGGGTTATCATGTGACCCTGACTGACCGCAGAGGGTCTCCCGCTCGGACCCGCGTCCAGCACCGGAGCCGCAGCTCCCAGGGCCTCGAAGCGCAGCTACTCAAGGCCCGACCTTGGCGCTAGGCTCAAGACGCCTGCTGTCCTTGGCACAGGCCGGACGCCTGACGGACACGGGCAGGTGGAGGAGCCCCCGCGAGGCGCATTCCACAGCAGGGAGGTGTGTGATGTTCATGAGGGCACCCACATGCCTGCACTGACGACCTCTAGTGCCGCGAGGCTGGGCGGGGGAGAGCTGCACACACCGAGGCCTGCATGTAATGAAAGATGCACGCAACGGGGCCTGCATGTAATAAAGGCACCCACATGCCTGCACCCTGCCTCTAGCGCCGCGAGGCCGTGCGGGGGAGAGCTGCAAACACCAGGGCCTGCATGTAATACAAGGTCCACGCACTGAGGCCTACATGCAATAAAAGGGCACGCAACGGGGCCTGCATGTAATAAAAGGTGCACGCATCGGGGCCTGCATGTAATAAAAGGGGCCCGGCACGCACCGGGGCCTGCATGTAACACAAAGTCCACGCACCTAGGCCTGCATGTAATAAAAGGTTCACGCAACGGGCCTGCATGTAATAAAAGGTCAACGCAACGGGCCTGCATGTAATAAAAGGTTCACGCAACGGGCCTGCATGTAATAATAGGTGCTCACACAGAGGTCTGCATGTAACAAAAGGCGAGCAGACCAAGGCCTGCATGTAATAAAAGGTGCTCACACCGAGGCCTGCATGTAATAAAAGGGGCCCGGCACGCACCGGGGCCTGCATGTAACAAAAGGCGAGCAGACCAAGGCCTGCATGTAATAAAAGGTGCTCACACCGAGGCCTGCATGTAATAAAAGGGGCCCGGCACGCACCGGGGCCTGCATGTAACAGAAAGTCCACGCACCTAGGCCTGCATGTAATAAAAGGTTCACGCAACGGGCCTGCATGTAATAAAAGGTTCACGCAACGGGCCTGCATGTAATAATAGGTGCGCACACAGAGGTCTGCATGTAACAAAAGGCGAGCAGACCAAGACCTGCATGTAATAAAAGGTGCTCACACCAGGGCCTGCATGTAATTGAACACACCGAGGCCTGCATGTAATAATAGGTGCGCAAACAATTGGGCCTGCATGTAATAAAAGGGCACACACTAGGCCTGCATGTCATAAAAGGTGCACGCGACGAGGCTGCATGTAATAAAAGGTGCACACACCTGGGCCTGCATGTCATAAAAGGTGCACACACCGAGACCTGCATGTAATAAATGGTGCTCGAGGTGACCTGCAAGTAATAAAAGGTGCACACCGTGACCTGCATGTAATAAAAGGTGCACACCGTTTATTGTCCCCCTGCTGTCCGACAAGTCAGCACAGTCATTCTAGGAAACTCAAGCAGTCTGAATCTCAGTACAGACGTTCTTGATGACTAGAGCCGCTCTGACAAGAGTCCGCACTTAGTCAATGGAAATAGCGTGGCCCCAATGACAGATGCCACTACATTGTCAAAGGAAGCGTGGCAGGCCTGCTGGAACCGTGCGGCAGTCTCATAAAGGTGAGGTGTCCCTGGGGGATCTCTGACAGAATATCGAGGAGCAAAATATTGACCTGCCAAAATATTGAGGAAAAAATATAGAATGCCAGAATATCGAATTCCTATCTACAAACCAGTAAGTACAAAAATATCGAATCCAAAATATTGTTGCAAAAAATCGAATTTTTTAAATGTCTTAAAAGTAATGTAAAATTAATGAAATAATAAATATAATTAACTAAAACATACTTAAAAATACTTAAATAACCTTGATATTAATAAATAATTAATTTAAGTAAAAAATAAATAAACATGAATTTGTATTTTTTAATACAAATATATATATTAACGTAATATTAATAAAAAATATATTAAATCTTTTTAGCATAGGATAGCGGGACGATAAAATGTACTATTCGCACTCCAGTGAGTGTAACAGTAGGGAAAGCGTTGGATAGCGTAGGGGTAAAAATTACTATTCCCATTCCAGAGAGTGCAACAGTAGGGAAAGCGTTGGATAGCGTAGGGGTAAAAATTACTATTCCGACTCCAGAGTGCAACAGTAGGGAAAGCGTTGGATAGCGGGAGGGTAAAAATTACCATTCCCACTTCAGTGAGTGTAACAGTAGGGAAAGTAATGATTTAATATTTAAATTTAAAAAAATTATCAATTCCAATAAAAAATTAATTACAATTAATTACCAATTAAAACATATATAACGAACAAGCAATTATTTTCAATACCAAAAATTAATAAGTAATAAAAACACCAATTAATAATTAATTAACAGTAAATTAATTATCAATACACAAAAATAATTTCAATAATTACTTAATAACAATTAAATTACTTCCCACCCTATTTCCCTATAAACCCAAAACCTGCTACGAATAATAAACTAATACAATTAATATAATTATCAATTAATCAATTATTAAACATTAAATACCAATTAATAAAAAATGATTATGAATTAATAAAAATTAATTACCAATTAATAATTAATTAACAATAAATTAATTATCAATACCAATCAATAAAAATGAAAAATTACTTAATACAAATTAAATTACTTCCCACCCTACTCCTCTATAAACCTACAACCCGCTACAGAACTCAAATGCAAAATTAAATTAAAAATAATTAATAATTCCTCAAAATTAATATTCATTTACTATAATTAAATTACTTCCCACCCTATTCCCCTATAAACCCACAACCCGCTATGGAATTAAATTACACAAAAATTAAAAAACATAAAATTCATTACTTTAAAAAAATTCAAACATACATTGCAAAAATAATACATACTTTTAACACATATACTAACACTTAAAATACTATTAAAAAAATCGATATTTTTAACAACTATATTATGACTGTTGATATTACTAACTTCGAAATTATGGAAATTTATATTTCTTACCTGAATTTCGATATTCTGCTCCACTATATTTTGGAAATTCGATATTCTGTCCATTCTATAACAAAAAACTCCATATTCTGTCAATTCGATTTTTTTCTCTCGATATTATGACTGTTCACCATCCAGGGGGAGGACGGTCAGTGCTGCCCTAAAGGGCCGGGTCTAATCACAAGGGACAAACATAACAGGCGCTTCTGGCAGATTACAGCTCCATCTTGTTACCAATCAGCGGTACTCATTTTATCGATTTTGAAAGGATGAAAGGTTGAGTGGGCTGCTGGGGTTAAAGCTGGGATCATGGTGTCAAACACAGATATTCCCAGCAGTAGCTGTGTTGGCCCACTGAGGCGCCAGACCGTGCAAGGAAGTGCCAGGACTCTCCCATGAGAAGGATGGAAGCCAGGGCGAGAAGGGCCGGCCCTACTAAGAACAGCCAGTGTACCCCAATAAACCTACAACAGCTCTGCTAAGAACAGCCACGGTCCCCCATTAAACCCTTCTACAGCCTGCTAAGAAAAGCCAGTGTACCCCATCAAACCCTACAGCAGCCCTGCCAAGAACAGACACTGTACCCCAATAAACCTACAGCAGCCCTGCTAAGAACAGCCAGTGTACCCCATTAAACCTACGGCAGCCCTGCTAGGAACAGCCGGTGTACCCCATTAATCCTACAGCAGCCCTGCTAAGAACAGCCAGTGTACCCCATTAAACCTACAGCAGCCCTGCTAAGAAAAGCCAGTGTACCCCGTTAAACCTATGGCAGGCCTTCTTAAAACAGCCAGTGTACCCCATTAAACCTACGGCAGCCCTGTTAAGAACAGCCAGTGTATCCCATGAACCCTACAGCAGCCCAGCCAAGAACTGCCACTGTACCCCCAGTAAACCTACAGCAGCCCTGCTAAGAACAGCCAGTGTACCCCCATTAAACCTACGGCAGCCCTGCTAGGAACAGCCGGTGTACCCCATTAATCCTACAGCAGCCCTGCTAAGAACAGCCAGTGTACCCCATTAAACCTACAGCAGCCCTGCTAAGAAAAGCCAGTGTACCCCGTTAAACCTATGGCAGGCCTTCTTAAAACAGCCAGTGTACCCCATTAAACCTACGGCAGCCCTGCTAAGAACAGCCAGTGTACCCCGTTAAACCTATGGCAGGCCTTCTTAAAACAGCCAGTGTACCCCATTAAACCTACGGCAGCCCTGCTAAGAACAGCCAGTGTACCCCGTTAAACCTATGGCAGGCCTTCTTAAAACAGCCAGTGTACCCCATTAAAACCTACAGCAGCCCTGCTAAGAAAAGCCAGTGTACCCCATTAATCCTACAGCAGCCCTACTGAGAACAGTCAGTGTACCCCATTAATCCTACAGTAGGCCTGCTAAGAAAAGCCAGTGTACCCCAAAAACCCCTCTTCAGCCCTGGTACGAAAAGCCAGTGTACCCCATTAATCCTACAGCAGCCCTGCTAAGAACAGCCAGTGTACCCCATTAAACCTACAGCAGCCCTGCTAAGAAAAGCCAGTGTACCCCGTTAAACCTATGGCAGGCCTTCTTAAAACAGCCAGTGTACCCCATTAATCCACCAGCAACCCTTCTTAGAACAGCTGGTGTACCACATTAAACCTACTATTAAGAAAAACAAAGGTCCTCAGCAAAATGGAGTGACAAACTAGTTTCATATAGAACACAATAGGCTGCTATATATTTTCCTTGCCCAGCCGGACAGGGAATTTATTATAAATCAATTCAAGTGTTTGAGAGTTTAAATACATTTAGCAACAAACAATTCTTGCGGTAAGGCACAGTCCTGTAGCGTACTGGAGAGGTAAGAATAGAGAGGAAAGGAAATGAAAAATGAAAGGAAAGGTTCTTAGGCAAAAAGGAGTGAGCGATCTGGGCACTGTTTAGAATCTAGATGAACAGTGTTTCCCAGAGTAGCACATACAGGCAACAATGTACAATGATCAACAGTATGTCTACTAAAAGGAGTCGAAGTTTCGATCCCGTGCTCAAATTAAAATGGGATCATCTTCAGGACTTAACAGTATGATTGCCTGGTTAAATAATATATACGCCTACTAAGGGGACAAGTGGGGCCTCAGGACGTACGAGAACACGGTGTGTTCTTAAAGGGGCTGGAGAGCCCAGGCGGTGATGCTCCTGGAAGAAGTGCGTATGATAACGCTGGTGGCACCAAGGCTCACAGGGGATAAGGACTATCTGTGTGTCCAGATTGGACAGTCCTGGCAATGCGGGATTGGATGCTTTCTTGCTTTGAATGCGGTCGGAAGGTTCAACACGATCCGCAGTTTTTGACCAATGTCTAAATGGCAGCTGGCCACGATGGGGCTTCGCTCTTGGTTCCGCACTGAATAGGGAGCCTTTGAGCCTTTGAGGTCTGGTCTCAGCTTCTTCAGTGTCCAGACCACAGCAAATGCCTCACGCTCAATAGCACACCGCCTCTGATCCCGTGGAAGTAACCTCCTGCTGATGAAGGCTACAGGTTGAGAAGTTGGGTGTCAGGAGCACGGGCGTCGTGCACATGGCAGCTTTCAGGGCCTCAGAGGCTTACTGACAGGTGTCAGTCCAAATCACTTTCTTGGGCTGCTTCTTAGAAGTCAGCTCTGTCAAGGGTGCAACAATGTTGCCATAGCCCTTGACAAACCTCCTGTAGTACCCTGTGAGTCCTAAAAAGGCTCTCACCTCTTTCTGGGTGTTGGGTGGCTCCCAAGCCAGGATGGCTTCAACCTTGAGTCCAAGTGACAGTAAAGCAGTCCTGCTGGGGCCAGTCCCCTCCAAGTGACAGTAAAGCAGCCCTGCTGGGGCCAGTCCCCTCCAAGTGACAGTAAAGCAGCCCTGCTGGGGCCAGTAGAGGCCAAGTGACAGTAAAGCAGCCGTGCTGGGGGCCAGTCCACTCCAAGTGACAGTAAAGCAGTCCTGCTGGGGCCAGTCCCCTCCAAGTGACAGTAATGCAGCTGTGCTGGGGCCAGTCCCCTCTAAGTGACAGTAAAGCAGTCCTGCTGGGACCAGTCCACTCCAAGTGACAGTAAAGCAGTCCTGCTGGGGCCAGTCCCCTCCAAGTGACAGTAAAGCAGTCCTGCTGGGGCCAGTCCCCTCCAAGTGACAGTAAAGCAGCCCTGCTGGGGGCGGTCCCCTCCAAGTGACAGTAAAGCAGTCCTGCTGGGTCAGTCCCCTCCAAGTGACAGTAAAGCAGTCCTGCTGGGGCCAGTCCCCTCCAAGTGACAGTAAAGCAATCCTGCTGGGGGCCAGTCCCCTCCAAGTGACAGTAAAGCAGTCCTGCTGGAGCCAGTCCTGTCCAAGTGACAGTAAAGCAGTCCTGCTGGGGGCAGTCCTGTCCAAGTGACAATAAAGCAGTCCTGCTGGGGCCAGTTTTCTCCAAGTGACAGTAAAGCAGTCCTGCTGGGGCCAGTCCCCTCCAAGTGACAGTAAAGCAGTCCTGCTGGGGGCAGTCCTGTCCAAGTGACAGTAAAGCAGTCCTGCTGGGGCCACTCCCCTCCAAGTGACAGTAAAGCAGTCCTGCTGGGGCCACTCCCCTCCAAGTGACAGTAAAGCAGTCCTGCTGGGGCCACTCCCCTCCAAGTGACAGTAAAGCAGTCCTGCTGGGGGCCAGTCCCCTCCAAGTGACAGTAAAGCAGTTCTGCTTGGGCTAGTCCCCTCCAAGTGACAGTAAAGCAGTCCTGCTGGGGCTAGTCCCCTCCAAGTGACAGTAAAGCAGTCCTGCTGGGGCCAGTCCCCTCCAAGTGACAGTAAAGCAGCCCTGCTGGGGCCAGTCCCCTCCAAGTGACAGTAAAGCAGTCCTGCTGGGGCCAGTCCCCTCCAAGTGACAGTAAAGCAGTCCTGCTGGGGGCGGTCTGCTCCAAGTGACAGTAAAGCAGTCCTGCTGGGGCCAGTCCCCTCTAAGTGACAGTAAAGCAGTCCTGCTGGGGCTAGTCCCCTCCAAGTGACAGTAAAGCAGTCCTGCTAGGGCCAGTCCCCTCCAAGTGACAGTAAAGCAGTCCTGCTGGTGGCCCCGTACACTCCTAGTGACAGTAAAGCAGTCCTGCTGGAGCCACTCCCCTCCAAGGGACAGTAAAGCAGTCCTGCTGGGGGCAGTCCTGTCCAAGTGACAGTAAAGCAGTCCTGCTGGGGCGAGTTCACTCCAAGTGACAGTAAAGCAGTCCTGCTGGGGGCGGTCCGCACCAAGTGACAGTAAAGCAGTCCTGCTGGGGCCAGTCTTCTCCAAGTGACAGTAAAGCAGTCCTGCTGGGGCCAGTCCTGTCCAAATGACAGTAAAGCAGCTGTGCTGGGGGCCAGTCCCCTCCAAGTGACAGTAAAGCAGTCCTGCTGGGGCCAGTCCCCTCCAAGTGACAGTAAAGCAGCTGTGCTGGGGGCCAGTCCCCTCCAAGTGACAGTAAAGCAGTCCTGCTGGGGCCAGTCCTCTCTAAGTGACAGTAAAGCAGTCCTGCTGGGGCCACTCCCCTCCAAGTGACAGTAAAGCATTCCTGCTGGGGTCAGTCCCCTCCAAGTGACAGTAAAGCAGCTGTGCTGGGGGCCAGTCCCCTCCAAATGACAGTAAAGCAGTCCTGCTGGGGCCACTCCCCTCCAAGTGACAGTAAAGCAGCCCTGCTGGGGGCGGTCCCCTGTAAGTGACAGTAAAGCAGTCCAGCTGGGGCCAGTAGAGGCCAAGTGACAGTAAAGCAGCCCTGCTGGGGGCGGTCCCCTGTAAGTGACAGTAAAGCAGTCCAGCTGGGGCCAGTAGAGGCCAAGTGACAGTAAAGCAGTCCTGCTGGGGCCAGTCCCCTCTAAGTGACAGTAAAGCAGTCCTGCTGGGGCCAGTCCCCTCCAAGTGACAGTAAAGCAGTCCTGCTGGGGCCAGTCCTGTCCAAATGACAGTAAAGCAGCTGTGCTGGGGGCCAGTCCCCTCCAAGTGACAGTAAAGCAGTCCTGCTGGGGCCAGTCCCCTCCAAGTGACAGTAAAGCAGCTGTGCTGGGGGCCAGTCCCCTCCAAGTGACAGTAAAGCAGTCCTGCTGGGGCCAGTCCCCTCTAAGTGACAGTAAAGCAGTCCTGCTGGGGCTACTCCCCTCCAAGTGACAGTAAAGCAGTCCTGCTGGGGGCCAGTCCCCTCCAAGTGACAGTAAAGCAGTCCTGCTGGGGCCAGTCCCCTCTAAGTGACAGTAAAGCAGTCCTGCTGGGGCTACTCCCCTCCAAGTGACAGTAAAGCAGTCCTGCTGGGGGCCAGTCCCCTCCAAGTGACAGTAAAGCAGTCCTGCTGGGGGCAGTCTTCTCCAAGTGACAGTAAAGCAGTCCTGCTGGGGCCAGTCCCCTCCAAGTGACAGTAAAGCAGCCCTGCTGGGGCCAGTCCCCTCCAAGTGACAGTAAAGCAGTCCTGCTGGGGCTAGTCCCCTCCAAGTGACAGTAAAGCAGTCCTGCTAGGGCCAGTCCCCTCCAAGTGACAGTAAAGCAGTCCTGCTGGTGGCCCTGTACACTCCTAGTGACAGTAAAGCAGTCCTGCTGGAGCCACTCCCCTCCAAGGGACAGTAAAGCAGTCCTGCTGGGGGCAGTCCTGTCCAAGTGACAGTAAAGCAGTCCTGCTGGGGCCAGTTCACTCCAAGTGACAGTAAAGCAGTCCTGCTGGGGGCGGTCCGCACCAAGTGACAGTAAAGCAGTCCTGCTGGGCCCAGTCTTCTCCAAGTGACAGTAAAGCAGTCCTGCTGGGGCCAGTCCTGTCCAAATGACAGTAAAGCAGCTGTGCTGGGGGCCAGTCCCCTCCAAGTGACAGTAAAGCAGTCCTGCTGGGGCCAGTCCCCTCCAAGTGACAGTAAAGCAGCTGTGCTGGGGGCCAGTCCCCTCCAAGTGACAGTAAAGCAGTCCTGCTGGGGCCAGTCCCCTCTAAGTGACAGTAAAGCAGTCCTGCTGGGGCCACTCCCCTCCAAGTGACAGTAAAGCATTCCTGCTGAGGCCAGTCCCCTCCAAGTGACAGTAAAGCAGCTGTGCTGGGGGCCAGTCCCCTCCAAGTGACAGTAAAGCAGTCCTGCTGGGGCCACTCCCCTCCAAGTGACAGTAAAGCAGCCCTGCTGGGGGCGGTCCCCTGTAAGTGACAGTAAAGCAGTCCAGCTGGGGCCAGTAGAGGCCAAGTGACAGTAAAGCAGTCCTGCTGGGGCCAGTCCCCTCCAAGTGACAGTAAAGCAGTCCTGCTGGGGCCAGTCCCCTCTAAGTGACAGTAAAGCAGTCCTGCTGGGGCCAGTCCCCTCCAAGTGACAGTAAAGCAGCCCTGCTGGGGCCACTCCCCTCTAAGTGACAGTAAAGCAGTCCTGCTGGGGCCAGTCCCCTCTAAGTGACAGTAAAGCAGTCCTGCTGGGGCCAGTCCCCTCTAAGTGACAGTAAAGCAGTCCTGCTGGGGCCAGTCCCCTCCAAGTGACAGTAAAGCAGCTGTGCTGGGGGCCAGTCCCCTCCAAGTGACAGTAGAGCAGTCCTGCTGGGGCCAGTCCCCTCCAAGTGACAGTAGAGCAGCCTGCGTCTGCTGTAAGTGGCCATGCTGACCCGATCCCAGCGCCCGGTACTCACCGCAGAGCGCCCCTCCGAGCAGGGCGAGTAAGGGGGCTAGCAGCAGCTTCATGCTGGCAGAGGCCGGGGGCACCGCTTCTCCCTCTGTGGGCTCCGGCTCGGGGTCTATTTCCGTCTGAGGGCGTTAGATCCGAGCGGAGAGGGCTGTCCGGTCACCAGACACTTCCTGCAGCGCAGACCCTCGGCTAACCCCCCCCCCCTCCCCCCAGCTGCTCAGTATCTCCGGAGCTGCTGGCAGGCCGGGGCTCCTTAAGACAGAGTTGGGGAGTGTGTGTGTCGGGAGGGCATTTCTATATGTAAGGGGCTCTCCTGTACGTGCAGGGCAGCCTCCACCCCTACTTCCCCAAAGGGTAGGCCAGGGCTCCTTAAGACAGAGTTGGGGAGTGTGTGTGCTTGTGTGTGTGTGTGTGTGAGAGGGGGGGGAGGTGGGGGGGATTTCTATATGTAAGGGGGGGGGATCTCCTTTTAGTTCAAGATAGCCCCTTTCCAATGGTAGCTCAGGGGCCCCTTAAAACAGCGACGGAGTGTGTGGGATGGGGGATTGTACTGGTAGGGTGGGATTTCGTGTTAGTGCAGGACAGCCCCCACCCCTACTTCCCCTCGTGTTAGTGCAAAACACAGGGACCCCCCCGCAGTCAGGCTGGAGCTGGAGTGGGCCAGGGGCTCCTTAGGACAGAGCTGCCAGGGGTCCTCGGAGCCGGCAGGTGTTCCAGCAGTGGTGGGGCAGGACAGCCCCCTCCGGACAGGCCTCACTCCAGCTGATGGGAGGCCCCGGGAACCCCTCGGGATGTGGGGGGGCGGGGGGGGGGGGGGCTGCAGCGCACCCACCCCCTGACCAGCTCATATCGGAGCCGATGGCCGGTAGAGGGGTCAATAAAGCAGGGTGTTTCCTGTTATATTATGTTACAGCGGATTTGTCTAGCGTCGCGTTTGACAATTAAAAGTCGCCTCGTGGCTTTGGTGCGATCTTTATTCTGTGCTTTAGCGCACCCCCGTGCAAGGCGCACAAGCGCATTTTCGAAGAAGCACGGAAGGGAGACAGCAGCATGGGCAGTACTTACTTTGAGCCGGTGGATGCAGGGGGGAGGAGGGGGGGGGGGCAGGATGATAATAAACCAGTGATGAAAAAGAACCTGCAGGAGGGAGAGAAGCAGGGATGAAAAAGAACCTGCAGGAGGGAGAGAAGCAGGGATGAAAAAGGAACCTGCAGGAGGGAGATATTGAAGCAGGGATAAAAAGGAACCTACTGGAGGGAGAGAAGCAGGGATGAAAAAGAACCTGCAGGAGGGAGATAATGAAGCAGGGATGAAAAGGAACCTACTGGAGGGAGATAATGAAGCAGGGATGAAAAAGAACCTGCAGGAGGGAGAGAAACAGGGATGAAATAGAACCTACTGGAGGGAGAGAAGCAGGGATGAAAAGGAACCTGCAGGAGGGAGATAATGAAGGAGGGATGAAAAAGAACCTGCGGGAGGGAGAGAAGCAGGGATGAAAAAGAACCTGCAGGAGGGAGATAATGAAGGAGGGATGAAAAGGAACCTGCGGGAGGGAGAGAAGCAGGGATGAAAAAGAACCTGCAGGAGGGAGAGAAGCAGGGATGAAAAAGAACCTGCAGGAGGGAGAGAAGCAGGGATGAAAAAGGAACCTGCAGGAGGGGGATATTGAAGCAGGGATAAAAAGGAACCTACTGGAGGGAGAGAAGCAGGGATGAAAAAGAACCTGCAGGAGGGAGATAATGAAGCAGGGATGAAAAGGAACCTACTGGAGGGAGATAATGAAGCAGGGATGAAAAAGAACCTGCAGGAGGGAGAGAAACAGGGATGAAAAAGAACCTACTGGAGGGAGAGAAGCAGGGATGAAAAGGAACCTGCAGGAGGGAGATAATGAAGGAGGGATGAAAAAGAACCTGCGGGAGGGAGAGAAGCAGGGATGAAAAAGAACCTGCAGGAGGGAGATAATGAAGGAGGGATGAAAAGGAACCTGCGGGAGGGAGAGAAGCAGGGATGAAAAAGGAACCTGCAGGAGGGAGATAATGAAGCAGGGATGAAAAGGAACCTGCAGGAGGGAGATAATGAAGGAGGGATGAAAAGGAACCTACTGGAGGGAGATAATGAAGCAGGGATGAAAAAGAACCTGCAGGAGGGAGAGAAGCAGGGATGAAAAGGAACCTGCAGGAGGGAGATAATGAAGCAGGGATGAAAAGGAACCTGCAGGAGGGAGATAATGAAGGAGGGATGAAAAGGAACCTGCAGGAGGGAGAGAATGAAGCAGGGATGAAAAGGAACCTGCAGGAGGGAGAGAATGAAGGAGGGGTGAAAAGGAACCTGCAGGAGGGATAGAAGCAGGGATGAAAAGGAACCTGCAGGAGGGAGATAATGAAGCAGGGATGAAAAGGAACCTGCAGGAGGGAGATAATGAAGGAGGGATGAAAAGGAACCCACTGGAGGGAGATAATGAAGCAGGGATGAAAAGGAACCTGCAGGAGGAAGATAATGAAGGAGGGGTGAAAAGGAACCTGCAGGAGGGAGATAATGAAGCAGGGATGAAAAGGAACCTGCAGGAGGGAGATAATGAAGGAGGGGTGAAAAGGAACCTGCAGGAGGGAGAGAAGCAGGGATGAAAAGGAACCTGCAGGAGGGAGATAATGAAGCAGGGATGAAAAGGAACCTGCAGGAGGGAGATAATGAAGGAGGGATGAAAAGGAACCTACTGGAGGGAGATAATGAAGCAGGGATGAAAAAGAACCTGCAGGAGGGAGAGAAGCAGGGATTAAAAGGAACCTGCAGGAGGGAGATAATGAAGCAGGGATGAAAAGGAACCTGCAGGAGGGAGATATTGAAGCAGGGATGAAAAAGAACCTGCAGGAGGGAGAGAAGCAGGGATGAAAAAGAACCTGCAGGAGGGAGATAATGAAGCAGGGATGAAAAGGAACCTGCAGGAGGGAGATATTAAAGCAGGGATAAAAAGGAACCTACTGGAGGGAGAGAAGCAGGGATGAAAAAGAACCTGCAGGAGGGAGATAATGAAGCAGGGATGAAAAGGAACCTACTGGAGGGAGATAATGAAGGAGGGATGAAAAGGAACCTGCAGGAGGGAGAGAAGCAGAGATGAAAAAGAACCTGCAGGAGGGAGATAATGAAGCAGGGATGAAAAGGAACCTGCAGGAGGGAGATAATGAAGGAGGGATGAAAAGGTACCTACTGGAGGGAGATAATGAAGGAGGGATGAAAAGGAACCTACTGGAGGGAGAGAAGCAGGGATGAAACAGAACCTGCAGGAGGGAGATAATGAAGCAGGGATGAAAAGGAACCTGCAGGAGGGAGATAATGAAGGAGGGATGAAAAGGTACCTACTGGAGGGAGATAATGACGGAGGGATGAAAAGGAACCTACTGGAGGGAGAGAAGCAGGGATGAAAAGGAACTTGCAGGAGGGAGAGAAGCAGGGATGAAAAAAAAGAAACTGCAGGAGTGAGATAATGAAGGAGGGATGAAAAAGAACCTGCAGGAGGGAGAGAAGCAGGGATGAAAAAGAACCTGCAGGAGGGAGATAATGAAGCAGGGATGAAAAGGAACCTGCAGGAGGGAGATAATGAAGGAGGGATGAAAAAGAACCTGCAGGAGGGAGATAATGAAGCAGGGATGAAAAAGAACCTGCAGGAGAGAGAGAAGCAGGGATGAAAATGAACCTGCAGGAAGGAGATAATGAAGCAGGGATGAAAAAGAACCTGCAGGAGGGAGATAATGAAGCAGGGATGAAAAGGAACCTGCAGGAGGGAGAGAAGCAGAGATGAAAAAGAACCCGCAGGAGGGAGAGAAGCAGAGATGAAAAAGAACCTGCAGGAGGGAGAGAAGCAGAGATGAAAAAGAACCTGCAGGAGGGAGAGAAGCAGAGATGAAAAAGGAACCTGCAGGAGGGAGATAATGAAGGAGGGATGAAAAGGAACCTGCAGGAGGGAGAGAAGCAGAGATGAAAAAGAACCTGCAGGAGGGAGAGAAGCAGAGATGAAAAAGAACCTGCAGGAGGGAGAGAAGCAGAGATGAAAAAGAACCTGCAGGAGGGAGACAAGCAGAGATGAAAAAGGAACCTGCAGGAGGGAGATAATGAAGGAGGGATGAAAAGGAACCTGCAGGAGGGAGAGAAACAGGGATGAAAAAGAACCTGCAGGAGGGAGAGAAGCAGGGATGAAAAGGAACCTGCAGGAGGGAGATAATGAAGAAGGGATGAAAAGGAACCTGCAGGAGGGAGAGAAGCAGAGATGAAAAAGGAACCTGCAGGAGGGAGATAATGAAGGAGGGATGAAAAGGAACCTGCAGGAGGGAGAGAAGCAGGGATGAAAAGGAACCTGCAGGAGGGAGAGAAACAGGGATGAAAAAGAACCTGCAGGAGGGAGAGAAGCAGAGATGAAAAAGGAACCTGCAGGAGGGAGATAATGAAGGAGGGATGAAAAGGAACCTGCAGGAGAGAGAGAAGCAGGGATGAAAAGGAACCTGCAGGAGGGAGATAATGAAGGAGGGATGAAAAGGAACCTACTGGAGGGAGATAATGAAGGCGGGATGAAAAGGAACCTGCAGGAGGGAGAGAAGCAGGAATGAAAAGGAACCTGCAGGAGGGGGATAATGAAGGAGGGAGGAACAGGAACCTGCAGGAGGGAGATATTGAAGCAGGGATAAAAAGGAACTTGCAGGATGGAGAGAAGCAGGGATGAAAAAAAAGAAACTGCAGGAGTGAGATAATGAAGGAGGGATGAAAAAGAACCTGCAGGAGGAAGAGAAGCAGGGATGAAAAAGAACCTGCAGGAGGGAGATAATGAAGCAGGGATGAAAAGGAACCTGCAGGAGGGAGATAATGAAGGAGGGATGAAAAAGAACCTGCAGGAGGGAGATAATGAAGCAGGGATGAAAAAGAACCTGCAGGAGAGAGAGAAGCAGGGATGAAAATGAACCTGCAGGAGGTAGATAATGAAGCAGGGATGAAAAAGAACCTGCAGGAGGGAGATAATGAAGCAGGGATGAAAAGGAACCTGCAGGAGGGAGAGAAGCAGAGATGAAAAAGAACCTGCAGGAGGGAGAGAAGCAGAGATGAAAAAGAACCTGCAGGAGGGAGAGAAGCAGAGATGAAGAAGGAACCTGCAGGAGGGAGATAATGAAGGAGGGATGAAAAGGAACCTGCAGGAGGGAGAGAAGCAGAGATGAAAAAGAACCTGCAGGAGGGAGAGAAGCAGAGATGAAAAAGAACCTGCAGGAGGGAGAGAAGCAGAGATGAAAAAGAACCTGCAGGAGGGAGAGAAGCAGAGATGAAAAAGGAACCTGCAGGAGGGAGATAATGAAGGAGGGATGGAAAGGAACCTGCAGGAGGGAGAGAAACAGGGATGAAAAAGAACCTGCAGGAGGGAGAGAAGCAGGGATGAAAAGGAACCTGCAGGAGGGAGATAATGAAGGAGGGATGAAAAGGAACCTGCAGGAGGGAGAGAAGCAGAGATGAAAAAGGAACCTGCAGGAGGGAGATAATGAAGGAGGGATGAAAAGGAACCTGCAGGAGGGAGAGAAGCAGGGATGAAAAGGAACCTGCAGGAGGGAGAGAAACAGGGATGAAAAAGAACCTGCAGGAGGGAGAGAAGCAGAGATGAAAAAGGAACCTGCAGGAGGGAGATAATGAAGGAGGGATGAAAAGGAACCTGCAGGAGAGAGAGAAGCAGGGATGAAAAGGAACCTGCAGGAGGGAGATAATGAAGGAGGGATGAAAAGGAACCTACTGGAGGGAGATAATGAAGGCGGGATGAAAAGGAACCTGCAGGAGGGAGAGAAGCAGGGATGAAAATGAACCTACTGGAGGGAGATAATGAAGCAGGGATGAAAAGGAACCAGCAGGAGGGAGAGAAGCAGGGATGAAAAGGAACCTGCAGGAGGGAGATAATGAAGCAGGGATGAAAAGGAACCTGCAGGAGGGAGATAATGAAAGAGGGATGAAAAGGAACCTGCAGGAGGGAGAGAAGCAGGGATGAAAAGGAACCTGCAGGAGGGAGATAATGAAGGAGGGATGAAAAGGAACCTGCAGGAGGGAGAGAATGAAGCAGGGATGAAAAGGAACCTACTGGAGGGAGATAATGAAGCAGGGATAAAAAGGAACCTGCAGGAGGGAGAGAATGAAGCAGGGATGAAAAGGAACCTGCAGGAGGGAGATAATGAAGGAGGGATAAAAAGGAACCTACTGGAGGGAGATAATGAAGCAGGGATGAAAAAGAACCTGCAGGAGGGAGAGAAACAGGGATGAAAAGGAACCTGCAGGAGGGAGAGAAGAAGGGATGAAAAGGAACCTGCAGGAGGGAGATAATGAAGGAGGGATGAAAAGGAACCTGCAGGAGGGAGATAATGATGCAGGGATGAAAAGGAACCTACAGGAGGGAGATAATGAAGGAGGGATGAAAAGGAACCTGCAGGAGGGAGAGAATGAAGCAGGGATGAAAAGGAACCTGCAGGAGGGAGAGAATGAAGCAGGGATGAAAAGGAACCTGCAGGAGGGAGATAATGAAGGAGGGATAAAAAGGAACCTACTGGAGGGAGATAATGAAGCAGGGATGAAAAAGAACCTGCAGGAGGGAGAGAAACAGGGATGAAAAGGAACCTGCAGGAGGGAGAGAAGAAGGGATGAAAAGGAACCTGCAGGAGGGAGATAATGAAGCAGGGATGAAAAGGAACCTGCAGGAGGGAGATAATGAAGGAGGGATGAAAAGGAACCAGCAGGAGGGAGATAATGAAGCAGGGATGAAAAGGAACATGCAGGAGGGAGAGAATGAAGCAGGGATGAAAAGGAACCTGCAGGAGGGAGATATTGAAGCAGGGATAAAATGGAACCTACTGGAGGGAGATAATGAAGCAGGGATGAAAAAGAACCTGCAGGAGGGAGAGAAACAGGGATGAAAAGGAACCAGCAGGAGGGAGATAATGAAGGAGGGATGAAAAGGAACCTGCAGGAGGGAGATAATGAAGGAGGGATGAAAAGGAACCTGCAGGAGGGAGAGAAGCAGGGGTGAAAAGGAACCTGCAGGAGGGAGAGAAGCAGGGATGAAAAGGAACCTGCAGGAGGGAGATAATGAAGCAGGGATGAAAAGGAACCTGCAGGAGGGAGATAATGAAGGAGGGATGAAAAGGAACCTACTGGAGGGAGATAATGAAGCAGGGATGAAAAAGAACCTGCAGGAGGGAGAGAAGCAGGGATGAAAAGGAACCTGCAGGAGGGAGATAATGAAGCAGGGATGAAAAGGAACCTGCAGGAGGGAGATGATGAAGGAGGGATGAAAAGGAACCTGCAGGAGGGAGAGAATGAAGCAGGGATGAAAAGGAACCTGCAGGAAGGAGATATTGAAGCAGGGATAAAAAGGAACCTACTGGAGGGAGAGAAGCAGGGATGAAAAAGAACCTGCAGGAGTGAGATAATGAAGCAGGGATGAAAAGGAACCTACTGGAGGGAGATAATGAAGCAGGGATGAAAAGGAACCTGCAGGAGGGAGAGAAGCAGGGATGAAAAAGAACCTGCAGGAGTGAGATAATGAAGGAGGGATGAATAGGAACCTGCAGGAGGGAGATAATGAAGCAGGGATGAAAAGGAACCTGCAGGAGGGAGAGAAGCAGGGATGAAAAAGAACCTGCAGGAGTGAGATAATGAAGGAGGGATGAATAGGAACCTGCAGGAGGGAGATAATGAAGCAGGGATGAAAAGGAACCTGCAGGAGGGAGAGAAGCAGGGATGAAAAGGAACCTGCAGGAGGGAGATAATGAAGCAGGGATGAAAAGGAACCTGCAGGAGGGAGATAATGAAGGAGGGATGAAAAGGAACCTGCAGGAGGGAGAGAATGAAGCAGGGATGAAAAGGAACCTGCAGGAAGGAGATATTGAAGCAGGGATAAAAAGGAACCTACTGGAGGGAGAGAAGCAGGGATGAAAAAGAACCTGCAGGAGGGAGATAATGAAGCAGGGATGAAAAGGAACCTGCAGGAGGGAGATAATGAAGGAGGGATGAAAAGGAACCTACTGGAGGGAGAGAAGCAGGGATGAAAAAGAGCCTACTGGAGGGAGATAATGAAGGAGGGATGAAAAGGTACCTACTGGAGGGAGATAATGACGGAGGGATGAAAAGGAACCTACTGGAGGGAGAGAAGCAGGGATGAAAAGGAACTTGCAGGAGGGAGAGAAGCAGGGATGAAAAAAAAGAAACTGCAGGAGTGAGATAATGAAGGAGGGATGAAAAAGAACCTGCAGGAGGGAGAGAAGCAGGGATGAAAAAGAACCTGCAGGAGGGAGATAATGAAGCAGGGATGAAAAGGAACCTGCAGGAGGGAGATAATGAAGGAGGGATGAAAAATAACCTGCAGGAGGGAGATAATGAAGGAGGGATGAAAAAGTACCTGCAGGAGAGAGAGAAGCAGGGATGAAAAAGAACCTGCAGGAGGGAGATAATGAAGCAGGGATGAAAAAGAACTTGCAGGAGAGAGAGAAGCAGGGATGAAAAAGAACCTGCAGGAGGGAGATAATGAAGCAGGGATGAAAAGGAACCTGCAGGAGGGAGATAATGAAGAAGGGATGAAAAAGAACCTGCAGGAGGGAGATAATGAAGGAGGGATGAAAAAGAACCTGCAGGAGAGAGAGAAGCAGGGATGAAAAAGAACCTGCAGGAGGGAGATAATGAAGCAGGGATGAAAAGGAACCTGCAGGAGGGAGATAATGAAGCAGGGATGAAAATAAACCAGCAGGAGGGAGATAATGAAGCAGGGATGAAAAGGAACTTGCAGGAGGGAGAGAAGCAGGGATGAAAAAGAACCTGCAGGAGGGAGAGAAGCAGGGATGAAAAGGAACCTGCAGGAGGGAGAGAAGCAGGGATGAAAAGGAACCTGCAGGAGGGAGATAATGAAGCAGGGATGAAAAGGAACCTGCAGGAGGGAGATAATGAAGGAGGGATGAAAAGGAACCTGCAGGAGGGAGAGAATGAAGCAGGGATGAAAAGGAACCTGCAGGAAGGAGATATTGAAGCAGGGATAAAAAGGAACCTACTGGAGGGAGAGAAGCAGGGATGAAAAAGAACCTGCAGGAGGGAGATAATGAAGCAGGGATGAAAAGGAACCTGCAGGAGGGAGATAATGAAGGAGGGATGAAAAGGAACCTACTGGAGGGAGAGAAGCAGGGATGAAAAAGAGCCTACTGGAGGGAGATAATGAAGGAGGGATGAAAAGGTACCTACTGGAGGGAGATAATGATGGAGGGATGAAAAGGAACCTACTGGAGGGAGAGAAGCAGGGATGAAAAGGAACTTGCAGGAGGGAGAGAAGCAGGGATGAAAAAAAAGAAACTGCAGGAGTGAGATAATGAAGGAGGGATGAAAAAGAACCTGCAGGAGGGAGATAATGAAGCAGGGATGAAAAGGAACCTGCAGGAGGGAGATAATGAAGGAGGGATGAAAAAGAACCTGCAGGAGGGAGATAATGAAGGAGGGATGAAAAAGTACCTGCAGGAGAGAGAGAAGCAGGGATGAAAAAGAACCTGCAGGAGGGAGATAATGAAGCAGGGATGAAAAAGAACTTGCAGGAGAGAGAGAAGCAGGGATGAAAAAGAACCTGCAGGAGGGAGATAATGAAGCAGGGATGAAAAGGAACCTGCAGGAGGGAGATAATGAAGAAGGGATGAAAAAGAACCTGCAGGAGGGAGATAATGTAGGAGGGATGAAAAAGAACCTGCAGGAGAGAGAGAAGCAGGGATGAAAAAGAACCTGCAGGAGGGAGATAATGAAGCAGGGATGAAAAGGAACCTGCAGGAGGGAGATAATGAAGCAGGGATGAAAATAAACCAGCAGGAGGGAGATAATGAAGCAGGGATGAAAAGGAACTTGCAGGAGGGAGAGAAGCAGGGATGAAAAAGAACCTGCAGGAGGGAGAGAAGCAGGGATGAAAAGGAACCTGCAGGAGGGAGAGAAGCAGGGATGAAAAAGAACCTACTGGAGGGAGATAATGAAGGAGGGATAAAAAGGAACCTGCAGGAGGGAGATAATGAAGCAGGGATGAAAAGGAACCTGCAGGAGGGAGATAATGAAGCAGGGATGAAAAGGAACCTGCAGGAGGGAGATAATGAAGCAGGAATGAAAAATAACCTACTGGAGGGAGAGAAGCAGGGATGAAAAGGAACCTGCAGGAGGGAGATAATGAAGCAGGAATGAAAAATAACCTACTGGAGGGAGAGAAGCAGGGATGAAAAGGAACCAGCAGGAGGGAGAGAAGCAGAGATGAAAAGGAACCTGCAGAAGGGAGAGAAGCAGGGATGAAAAAGAACCTGCAGGAGGGAGAGAAGCAGGGATGAAAAGGAACCTGCAGGAGGGAGAGAAGCAGGGATGAAAAGGAACCTACTGGAGGGAGATAATGAAGCAGGAATGAAAAATAACCTACTGGAGGGAGAGAAGCAGGGATGAAAAGGAACCTGCAGGAGGGAGAGAAGCAGGGATGAAAAAGAACCTGCAGGAGGGAGAGAAGCAGAGATGAAAAAGAACCTGCAGGAGGGAGATAAGGAAGATGGGATGAAAAGGAACCTACTGGAGGGAGAGAAGCAGGGACGAAAAAGAACCTGCAGGAGGGAGAGAATGAAGCAGGGATGAAAAGGAACCTGCAGGAGGGAGAGAAACAGGGATGAAAAGGAACCTGCAGAAGGGAGATAATGAAGGAGGAATGAAAAAGAACCTGCAGGAGGGAGAGAAACAGGGATGAAAAGGAACCAGCAGGAGGGAGATAATGAAGCAGGGATGAAAAGGAACCTGCAGGAGGGAGATAATGAAGGAGGGATGAAAAGGAACCTGCAGGAGGGAGAGAAGCAGGGGTGAAAAGGAACCTGCAGGAGGGAGAGAAGCAGGGATGAAAAGGAACCTGCAGGAGGGAGATAATGAAGGAGGGATGAATAGGAACCTGCAGGAGGGAGATAATGAAGGAGGGATGAAAAGGAACCTGCAGGAGGGAGAGAAGCAGGGATGAAAAGGAACCTGCAGGAGGGAGATAATGAAGGAGGGATGAAAAGGAACCTGCAGGAGGGAGAGAAGCAGGGATGAAAAGGAACCTGCAGGAGGGAGATAATGAAGGGGGAATGAAAAGGAACCTGCAGGAGGGAGATAATGAAGGAGGGATGAAAAGGAACCTGCAGAAGGGAGAGAAGCAGGGATGAAAAAGAACCTGCAGGAGGGAGAGAAGCAGGGATGAAAAGGAACCTGCAGGAGGGAGAGAAGCAGGGATGAAAAAGAACCTACTGGAGGGAGATAATGAAGGAGGTATGAAAAGGAACCTACTGGAGGGAGAGAAGCAGGGATGAAAAGGAACCTGCAGGAGGGAGATAATGAAGCAGGAATGAAAAATAACCTACTGGAGGGAGAGAAGCAGGGATGAAAAGGAACCAGCAGGAGGGAGAGAAGCAGAGATGAAAAGGAACCTGCAGAAGGGAGAGACGCAGGGATGAAAAAGAACCTGCAGGAGGGAGAGAAGCAGGGATGAAAAAGAACCTACTGGAGGGAGATAATGAAGGAGGTATGAAAAGGAACCTGCAGGAGGGAGAGAAGCAGGGATGAAAAGCAACCTGCAGGAGGGAGATAATGAAGCAGGAATGAAAAATAACCTACTGGAGGGAGAGAAGCAGGAATGAAAAGGAACCTGCAGGAGGGAGAGAAGCAGGGATGAAAAAGAACCTGCAGGAGGGAGAGAAGCAGAGATGAAAAAGAACCTGCAGGAGGGAGATAAGGAAGATGGGATGAAAAGGAACCTACTGGAGGGAGAGAAGCAGGGACGAAAAAGAACCTGCAGGAGGGAGAGAATGAAGCAGGGATGAAAAGGAACCTGCGGGAGGGAGAGAAACAGGGATGAAAAGGAACCTGCAGAAGGGAGATAATGAAGCAGGGATGAAAAGGAACCTGCAGGAGGGAGATAATGAAGGAGGGATGAAAAAGAACCTGCAGGAGGGAGATAATGAAGGAGGGATGAAAAAGTACCTGCAGGAGAGAGAGAAGCAGGGATGAAAAAGAACCTGCAGGAGGGAGATAATGAAGCAGGGATGAAAAAGAACCTGCAGGAGAGAGAGAAGCAGGGATGAAAAAGAACCTGCAGGAGGGAGACAATGAAGCAGGGACGAAAAGGAACCTGCAGGAGGGAGATAATGAAGAAGGGATGAAAAAGAACCTGCAGGAGGGAGATAATGAAGGAGGGATGAAAAAGAACCTGCAGGAGAGAGAGAAGCAGGGATGAAAAAGAACCTGCAGGAGGGAGATAATGAAGCAGGGATGAAAAGGAACCTGCAGGAGGGAGATAATGAAGCAGGGATGAAAATAAACCAGCAGGAGGGAGATAATGAAGCAGGGATGAAAAGGAACTTGCAGGAGGGAGAGAAGCAGGGATGAAAAAGAACCTGCAGGAGGGAGAGAAGCAGGGATGAAAAGGAACCTGCAGGAGGGAGAGAAGCAGGGATGAAAAAGAACCTACTGGAGGGAGATAATGAAGGAGGGATGAAAAGGAACCTGCAGGAGGGAGATAATGAAGCAGGGATGAAAAGGAACCTGCAGGAGGGAGATAATGAAGCAGGGATGAAAAGGAACCTGCAGGAGGGAGAGAAGCAGGGATGAAAAGGAACCTGCAGGAGGGAGATAATGAAGCAGGAATGAAAAATAACCTACTGGAGGGAGAGAAGCAGGGATGAAAAGGAACCAGCAGGAGGGAGAGAAGCAGAGATGAAAAGGAACCTGCAGAAGGGAGAGAAGCAGGGATGAAAAAGAACCTGCAGGAGGGAGAGAAGCAGGGATGAAAAGGAACCTGCAGGAGGGAGAGAAGCAGGGATGAAAAGGAACCTACTGGAGGAAGATAATGAAGCAGGAATGAAAAATAACCTACTGGAGGGAGAGAAGCAGGGATGAAAAGGAACCTGCAGGAGGGAGAGAAGCAGGGATGAAAAAGAACCTGCAGGAGGGAGAGAAGCAGAGATGAAAAAGAACCTGCAGGAGGGAGATAAGGAAGATGGGATGAAAAGGAACCTACTGGAGGGAGAGAAGCAGGGACGAAAAAGAACCTGCAGGAGGGAGAGAATGAAGCAGGGATGAAAAGGAAACTGCAGGAGGGAGAGAAACAGGGATGAAAAGGAACCTGCAGAAGGGAGATAATGAAGGAGGAATGAAAAAGAACCTGCAGGAGGGAGAGAAACAGGGATGAAAAGGAACCAGCAGGAGGGAGATAATGAAGCAGGGATGAAAAGGAACCTGCAGGAGGGAGATAATGAAGGAGGGATGAAAAGGAACCTGCAGGAGGGAGAGAAGCAGGGGTGAAAAGGAACCTGCAGGAGGGAGAGAAGCAGGGATGAAAAGGAACCTGCAGGAGGGAGATAATGAAGGAGGGATGAATAGGAACCTGCAGGAGGGAGATAATGAAGGAGGGATGAAAAGGAACCTGCAGGAGGGAGAGAAGCAGGGATGAAAAGGAACCTGCAGGAGGGAGATAATGAAGGAGGGATGAAAAGGAACCTGCAGGAGGGAGAGAAGCAGGGATGAAAAGGAACCTGCAGGAGGGAGATAATGAAGGGGGAATGAAAAGGAACCTGCAGGAGGGAGATAATGAAGGAGGGATGAAAAGGAACCTGCAGAAGGGAGAGAAGCAGGGATGAAAAAGAGCCTGCAGGAGGGAGAGAAGCAGGGATGAAAAGGAACCTGCAGGAGGGAGAGAAGCAGGGATGAAAAAGAACC
This sequence comes from Lissotriton vulgaris, assembly GCF_964263255.1. Taxonomy (NCBI): domain Eukaryota; kingdom Metazoa; phylum Chordata; class Amphibia; order Caudata; family Salamandridae; genus Lissotriton; species Lissotriton vulgaris. Next base: position 799,556,176 of record NC_141700.1, on the reverse strand, counting down.
TACTGGAGGGAGATAATGAAGGAGGTATGAAAAGGAACCTACTGGAGGGAGAGAAGCAGGGATGAAAAGGAACCTGCAGGAGGGAGATAATGAAGCAGGAATGAAAAATAACCTACTGGAGGGAGAGAAGCAGGGATGAAAAGGAACCAGCAGGAGGGAGAGAAGCAGAGATGAAAAGGAACCTGCAGAAGGGAGAGAAGCAGGGATGAAAAAGAACCTGCAGGAGGGAGAGAAGCAGGGATGAAAAAGAACCTACTGGAGGGAGATAATGAAGGAGGTATGAAAAGGAACCTGCAGGAGGGAGAGAAGCAGGGATGAAAAGGAACCTGCAGGAGGGAGATAATGAAGCAGGAATGAAAAATAACCTACTGGAGGGAGAGAAGCAGGAATGAAAAGGAACCTGCAGGAGGGAGAGAAGCAGGGATGAAAAAGAACCTGCAGGAGGGAGAGAAGCAGAGATGAAAAAGAACCTGCAGGAGGGAGATAAGGAAGATGGGATGAAAAGGAACCTACTGGAGGGAGAGAAGCAGGGATGAAAAAGAACCTGCAGGAGGGAGAGAATGAAGCAGGGATGAAAAGGAACCTGCAGGAGGGAGAGAAACAGGGATGAAAAGGAACCTGCAGAAGGGAGATAATGAAGGAGGAATGAAAAAGAACCTGCAGGAGGGAGAGAAACAGGGATGAAAAGGAACCTGCAGGAGGGAGAGAAGCAGGGGTGAAAAGGAACCTGCAGGAGGGAGAGAAGCAGGGATGAAAAGGAACCTGCAGGAGGGAGATAATGAAGGAGGGATGAATAGGAACCTGCAGGAGGGAGATAATGAAGGAGGGATGAAAAGGAACCTGCAGGAGGGAGAGAAGCAGGGATGAAAAGGAACCTGCAGGAGGGAGATAATGAAGGAGGGATGAATAGGAACCTGCAGGAGGGAGATAATGAAGGAGGGATGAAAAGGAACCTGCAGGAGGGAGAGAAGCAGGGATGAAAAAGAACCTGCAGGAGGGAGAGAAACAGGGATGAAAAGGAACCTGCAGGAGGGAGAGAATGAAGGAGGGATGAAAAGGAACCTGCAGGAGGGAGATAATGAAGGAGGGATGAAAAGGAACCTGCAGGAGGGAGAGAAGCAGGGATGAAAAAGAACCTGCAGGAGGGAGAGAAACAGGGATGAAAAGGAACCTGCAGGAGGGAGAGAATGAAGGAGGGATGAAAAGGAACCTGCAGGAGGGAGATAATGAAGGAGGGATGAAAAGGAACCTGCAGGAGGGAGAGAAGCAGGGATGAAAAAGAACCTGCAGGAGGGAGAGAAGCAGGGATGAAAAGGAACCTGCAGGAAGGAGATAATGAAGGAGGGATGAATAGGAACCAGCAGGAGGGAGATAATGAAGGAGGGGTGAATAGGAACCTGCAGAAGGGAGATAATGAAGGAGGGATGAATAGGAACCTGCAGGAGGGAGATAATGAAGGAGGGATGAAAAGGAACCTGCAGGAGGGAGAGAAGCAGGGATGAAAAAGAACCTGCAGGAGGGAGAGAAGCAGGGATGAAAAGGAACCTGCAGGAGGGAGATAATGAAGGAGGGATGAATAGGAACCAGCAGGAGGGAGATAATGAAGGAGGGATGAAAAGGAACCTGCAGGAGGGAGAGAAGCAGAGATGAAAAAGAACCTGCAGGAGGGAGAGAAGCAGGGATGAAAAGGAACCTGCAGGAGGGAGATAATGAAGGAGGGATGAAAAGGAACCAGCAGGAGGGAGATAATGAAGGAGGGATGAAAAGGAACCTGCAGGAGGGAGAGAAGCAGGGATGAAAAGGAACCTGCAGGAGGGAGATAATGAAGGAGGGATGAATAGGAACCTGCAGGAGGGAGAGAAGCAGGGATGAAAAGGAACCTGCAGGAGGGAGAGAATGAAGGAGGGATGAAAAGGAACCAGCAGGAGGGAGATAATGAAGGAGGGATGAAAAGGAACCTGCAGGAGGGAGAGAAGCAGGGATGAAAAGGAACCTGCAGGAGGGAGAGAATGAAGGAGGGATGAAAAGGAACCTGCAGGAGGGAGAGAAGCAGGGATGAAAAGGAACCTGCAGGAGGGAGATAATTTTATTTATTTATTTTTTATTTTGAAAGTTTTATATAGCGCGGACAAGATCTTCGCAGATATCAGAGCGCTTTACAAAGAGTAGTACATGAGGGAGCATAGTCAGACAGATAAATCAATAGGTCAAACAGTACAAATAGGTGGCTGCAAAGCCAATCATGTGAGTAATAAGACAACTAATACAAATACAAATAAGCAAAGGGGTCAAACATGTAGTATAGATCGGTGCAGAGTATTAACAGAGTTCGAGATAATAGTTCAAGTGTATTTAGCCATGAGGATAGCTTTTACTTCATTTTTAAAGAGTGTAGTGGAAGAGATAAGCCTGGTTTCGGGCGGGAGTGAGTTCCAGATCCTAAGCGCCATTCCTGAGAAGGAGCGCTTATATGTTTTTTCCTTCTGGAATCTTCGAGGTTTCAGCAGAAGATTGTTTGTGCCTCTGGTGTTTCTAGCTCCGCCAGAGATTGACAGTTTCTGAGCGAGGTAGCCGGGTGAGTTTAGGTGTACCGCCTTGTGTGTCTTGCATGCGATTTTCAGATGTATTCTGGCTTCAAAAGGCAGCCAATACAGGGATTTCAAGTCAGGGGTGATATGGGAGTGCTTTTTTGACCCAGTGATGAGTCTCGCTGCAGCGTTTAGAGAAGCTCTTAGGGGTGCGATTGTAGTTAGGGGGAGTCCGCAGAGGGCGATGTTGCCGTATTCAATTTGAGGGATGACTAGTGCTTGTACTGCGGTTTGGAAGTCTTTGGCTGGGAGGAAGGGTTTAAGTTTCCTCAGGGTATTGATTTGGTAGTTCGCTCCCTTTGTTGCCTTGCTGATATGTTGCTGCATGTTGAGATTGGTGTCAAGTGTAATGCCTAAAGATTTTGCTGAGTCCACGATGGTTGGTTGGACATTGAGTGCGGTTAGGTGTTTAAGCCAAATTTGAGTGGTAGAGATCTTCGCTGGAGGTGAGATCAGTAGGAACTCTGTTTTCAGGGCATTGAGTTTGAGATGATTATCGGCAAGCCAGGATTGGGTGCACCTGATCGTTGAGTTCAGGAGCAAGATGTCTTTGGGGGACTGTAATTTGAGATAAAGTTGGGTGTCATCGGCGTACATGTGAAAGTGTACATTGGATGCTTGTAGCAAGGTGGTGAGAGGTTCCATGACTAGGTTGAACAGAGTTGGGGATAGAGAGGATCCTTGGGGGACACCTAGCGTTACGGGTATTGGCGAGGACATCAGGTTGTTGCTCTTGAATTTCTGCGACCTGTTGTGAAGAAAGGAAGTGAACCACTTGAGAACAGTTCCAGATAAACCCATTCTTGTGTTTAGTAGTTCTAGTAAATTCTCATGTTTAACGGTGTGGAATGCTGAAGAGAGATCAAGGAGGATGAGGAGGCAGGTGTCGTTTTGGTCTAGCATTTGGAGTGCGTCGTCAATTATGTGAGTCATAGCAGTTTCTGTACTGTGTCCTGCTCGGAAGCCTGGTTGAGGAGATCAAATTGTTCAATGTGTTTAGTCAATTGTAGTTGTGCGCATTTTTCCAGCAGTTTGGCGAGAGTGGGAATATTGGTAATGGGACGGTAATTGTTGAGATCAGAGGGGTCGGCTGTAGGTTTCTTTAGTAGAGGTGTGACCTGACCAACTTTGAGGGAGTCAGGTATGCTTCCTTGTTGGAGAGAGCTGTTGATAATTTTAGTCCAGAGAGGGATAAGCAAGGAGGTAAAGTCTTTTACTGCGGAGGCAGGGAGGGGGTCCGTGAGGTGATTGGATGGTTTCAGGGTGCTGAGCAGTTTGCCAATTTCTTCTTCCGAGTATGTGCCGAAGGTTGACCATGTAGCATTGTTTTTTGGTTCAGTGGGTGCTAGGCACTGGGGTTTGGAGTAGAGGCTTGCGTCAATGAGGAGGTCGCTCTTTATGTTGTCAGTTTTTTGGATAAAGAAAGCGGCGAAGTCTTCACAGGAGGGAAACCGCCACTGACCTTGCCAATCTAACGCTGCACCACAGAGGGAGAAGCCGCCACCGCCAGGAGTCAACAGCCCGCAGAAGTCCGCGCCGCCGCTCCGGGAACCACAACACCCGGCAGGCCTCGCGGCGGCGCGTAGAGTGACGCGCACAGGGAGCGCGAGCTGGGGTAAAGGCGCGCACGAACCGGCAGAGCGGGGGAAACCGCCACTGACCTTGCCAATCTAACGCTGCACCACAGAGGGAGAAGCCGCCACCGCCAGGAGTCAACAGCCCGCAGAAGTCCGCGCCGCCGCTCCGGGAACCACAACACCCGGCAGGCCTCGCGGCGGCGCGTAGAGTGACGCGCACAGGGAGCGCGAGCTGGGGTAAAGGCGCGCACGAACCGGCAGAGCGGGGGAAACCGCCACTGACCTTGCCAATCTAACGCTGCACCACAGAGGGAGAAGCCGCCACCGCCAGGAGTCAACAGCCCGCAGAAGTCCGCGCCGCCGCTCCGGGAACCACAACACCCGGCAGGCCTCGCGGCGGCGCGTAGAGTGACGCGCACAGGGAGCGCGAGCTGGGGTAAAGGCGCGCACGAACCGGCAGAGCGGGGGAAACCGCCACTGACCTTGCCAATCTAACGCTGCACCACAGAGGGAGAAGCCGCCACCGCCAGGAGTCAACAGCCCGCAGAAGTCCGCGCCGCCGCTCCGGGAACCACAACACCCGGCAGGCCTCGCGGCGGCGCGTAGAGTGACGCGCACAGGGAGCGCGAGCTGGGGTAAAGGCGCGCACGAACCGGCAGAGCGGGGGAAACCGCCACTGACCTTGCCAATCTAACGCTGCACCACAGAGGGAGAAGCCGCCACCGCCAGGAGTCAACAGCCCGCAGAAGTCCGCGCCGCCGCTCCGGGAACCACAACACCCGGCAGGCCTCGCGGCGGCGCGTAGAGTGACGCGCACAGGGAGCGCGAGCTGGGGTAAAGGCGCGCACGAACCCGCGTCGCGGGACGCGAGCGGGACGCCCGGGGCTAAGCCCGGGCAAAGGGCGGGCCCTCTTAGGCCCTCAGAGGCCCGAGGAGCCTGGCCTGGGCCCCGCACCCTGTTCGGTTGTGATCAGCCAAAGGACACCGAGACTGCATAACTGTAAGTTGGCTGCTATATAAAATCGAACCTCTTGCTACACGGGGTTTGGCTTGGTAATTGACTATAAGTCGTTTATATCTGTTTGGTGTGCCATATATTGGACCTGCCATGTCTCACCCTGAGACTAGAAGTATGGCTTTAGCTGGGGCAAAAAAACTTACTGGCACCCTAGATGATTTTATAGTGCGCACGCATGCCCTTATCGATGAAGGGATCATACTGATGGACAGAAGGGTGTCCCAAGATTTAGCTATGGCAAAACGTTCTTCTTTGGGTCACATTGCACAAGCTTGTACACCTAATAATGTATCTGTCCCAAAGTCCCTTGTAATCGTTCATAAAGACCAGGGCAGCGATCTACCTGCCACACAGGAAGGTCTGGAGGCAACCCCAAATCTTTCTTTGCTACTGGGAAATGGTCCAGTGACAATTGAAAACGAAACCATAGATAGTACCCTAATAGAAAGGGGGAGGAAGGAGGGGGCTATTCCTAAACTAAAGAGTAGTAAACAAAAGTCGTCTAAAACCACTACTCGCAAAGGGAAAAAAGCCCAGACTGGTAAGATTCATGACTCAATCCAGTTGGATCCCATCCTACCAAATGTATGCACAAACTCAGACGCCCATACTAATACTAACGGTGCTACGGGTGGTCCCCGGGTAAGTGTGGGCATAACATTAAGCTTGCCAGATGAAACCATCTTGGATAGCAGTTTGGAGGGGATATTGGAATTAAGTGGGGTAGTTGATAATCAAGCGAGAGGGAACGAAGACAGCAGTAGCCTAAGCATGGCTAATAATAACATCTTTGCTATGCTAAAAATTCTCTTGGAACCCATTGAGGTCAGGCTACGATGCCTGGAAACAATACTGACTAATATCCATAAAGATATTAGTGCCCCTAGCTTTAATTCGAACAACAAAGTTTCTGAAAAGAAAACAACTACAAATAGACCACCCACAGTAGCTAAAAGCGATGGTAATATCAATCCACCTCTAAAAACTACTTCTATTCCACCTCCAAAACCTACCACTAATCCACCCCTAAAAGCTATACCAACACCTAAAAACCCCACCACCATTGACCAAACAGCCCCACCCACGCAAATTCCTAAGGATAAAGCTAATGAAGAAAAGAGGGAGACACGTAGAAACATACATTTACCACCAGAAGCCTCAACATATGTTGTGGTCCTTACTGGAGTACCCCAACCTGCTGATAAATCATATGAAAATAATGGGGGACTAGTTAATAAAACAATACATTGGTTAAATGATAACTACCCCCTCCCCCCAGCCTTCAAAAGCAATATCCTCATGGTTGAAAGGGCTCCATGGGTAGGGTACAATAATAATAATAAAAAAAGGATACAAGGTGACTGTGTAGTAATAACATTTGAGAATCCCCGCACTGCAGAATTCATTACATCAAGGCCCCCTAGAAACCATGGTCTGTCAGTCGTGGCTAGGCCATTATCCTATTTTTACCCGGAGGGTGAACAACCGGACAACAGGTGGAGCTGGACCAGGGAAAACCGCCGTCATGGTGGTAATACTGGCCAGCTCCCTGATAACAACTACCACAATATACCATGGAATGGGAGGCATGACGATGGTTGGAACATTGTGAAACACAAAGTCAGGCCTCCTTATTTCCACCCACAGGGTTTTGATCCAGGATGGATAGGCAATGTTCAAATCCCCCCGTTTTTCCCATGTTATAATCGGTTTGACTGCTTGGAAGCAGTGGATTGACTCCCCAAGATTAAGGAAGATCACTGGCTACCTATTAATCCTGCAGTCCAGGATTTTACAAGCTGTCCTGGAGAGGAGGAAGTCATAGAATTACAGGGGGGAAATGAGCATATACAAGAGAGCCAGGCTAACAGCACAGGGGACACTGTAGATATGTCTTCTGTAGACAGAGATTCCTGCACGGTACTGTTCTGGAACGTGGCTGGGCTAAGACAAAAGATTACAAATCCAAGCTGGGATGAGGCCATTACTGACGTGGGAATATTAGCCCTTCAAGAAACCTGGGCTACCACGCCAATACACCTTAATGGCTACAAAACGTACTTTACCCCTGCGGTGGGCGGTGTACATGGAAGACCTAAGGGGGGGTTGATTGTATACATATCAAACCTCTTAGTATATGATAAAATTGTTTTTTCCCCTGGATCAAGCTATTATCAAAAAATTGTGATATACACTAGGAAGGGTCCAAAGATGGTTCTTTTTAATTTCTATAATAACTGTTCAGATAGCATGATTAAGGATGTACTTGACACATTAGCCCTAGAAATGCAAAATGAATTTGATAAGAGTAAGAGGGCGGAAGTTATGATATTATGGGGGGGTGATTTTAACTGTACTCTCTGCAAAAAGGGCCAAAAGGGTATCTGTGGACTAATGTTGGAACAAGACGTTAATTTGACACATTTTGAACACACCCTACTAGGCGACCTTCTGAATGAAATGATTTTTAATTTTAATCTTGGCTTTGTAAATGAATTAGCACACCACACAACGGCGTTTGCCCCAACCTTCGTTGGGCGAGGTGCTTCAACTATTATTGATTTTAGCTTATGCTCACTTAGCTCTGCAAACAGATTGGTTAAAGCAAATATCATGGATCTACCATTGAGCGATCACCTGCCACAGGTATTAAGAATGGAAAACTTATTTACCGTAGCTGACATTAGAGAATGTCAGAACCAAATGGTTCAGGACGTAAGGGTAGGGTCTCAAAATGGCTATAACCTCAAATGGAGTAGATTGGTCCCAGATGACTTTCTGCATAAAATACTGACGAACTGCATGAATAGCTTTTCTATCTGTTTAGATGAACATGCAGAGAAGCGTGAAGTAATAACCCATTTTAGTATTATCTCTAGCAAAATTAAAGAAGCAATGTGGGTCAATAAGACAAATTCCCTAAAGTCCAATAGGAAATGGTTTGATAGGAAGTGTACTAAGGCCTTAACAAAGCTTAGATATGCAATACATAATAGACCAAAGGATGTAAACCAAATTAGAATTGCAAGGAAGGACTACAACCTGGCATTAAGGGATAGGAAGACCCTGATAAAAAGGGAGGCATGGGATAACCTATGCGACGCATCAACATCAAAGGATCCGGCGGCTTTCTGGAGGGTTATTAACACCCCCCTCCTATATGAACAGAAAGCACGCATGGAAATCGCCATCTCAGAAGATGAGTGGGTGTCCCATTTTTCCTCCCTTTATATGGCTGTGGAACCAACCTCTGAAGCAGGTCAGGAGATGGGGTTGCTAAATCTTGATACATCTAGAACCTTGACTGTGACCCTCCCTGAAGTTACAGCAAGCCTAAAGGCGACCAAGGGGGGTAAAGCAGCAGGCCCAGACGGCATACCAGCTGACCTCTATAAGGCTAACATCGACTTATGGGGGCCACTGTTGGTTCAGCTCTTTAATGCCGTCCTGGCAAATAGCCCAATACCTACCTGGTTTACATCAACAATAGTCCCAATATTTAAGAAAGGGGACAGGCTAAGTTGCACATGCTATAGGCCAATCTCCTTATTGGACTCCTCTATAAAAATTTTGGGAAGAGTGATTTTAGCTAAACTACAAAGCTGGGCCGATGAAACTGGGGTGTTAAGTGACTTCCAATTTGGGTTCCAAAAGGGCCTAGGGACCTTAGAGCAAGGTTTGAATCTCTTCACCTTGCAGCAGAAGTATATAAAGGTCAAAAAACAACGTCTATACCTCACATTTGTTGACCTATCATCAGCCTTTGACTGCGTGTCACACATTAAGTTATGGTCAATTATGGCTGATTTGGGGGTAGACAATGCCATTATATGCTTTCTGAGAGAGCTGTATTCTGGGGCCACTGCCAGTGTCAGATTTGGGAAAAATGGTGAATGTAGTAGACAATTTGGGATCGGTCGGGGTGTGCGCCAAGGGTGCGTCCTAGCCCCCTTTTTGTTTCTGTTATACATAAACGGAATGGAAAGGCATCTCGTGCAGGAGGGCAGGGACATGCCCATGGTGAGAGGTAGGCCTGTCCCTGCACTGATGTACGCTGATGATGCTGTTCTGATGGCGCGCTCCCCAATGGCTTTACAAAGTCTGGTTACAGCCTTTAATACCTTCATGCTTGATTTAGATTTGAAAATAAACTGTTCTAAAACTCTATCTATGTATTGTGGGTCCAGAACAAACAAGCAGGTGAAGCAAATCTTTGTGAACTCCAATCCCTTAGAAAGGACCCCCACCTTCCCTTATCTAGGGATACTGTTCCATGAAAGTGGCTCATGGACTACAGCTATTTACGCTAGATCTCTGTTATTTTCTAAGACTATCATGGCCCTGAAAGGTTTTATTAAAAAACTAGGTAAAAAACCCATAAAAGAGATTTTAACTATTTATAATGCGACCTGTATATCGGTAGCCATCTATGGGGCAGGATTATGGGGCTATTCAAATATTACCTCAATCCAAACCCTGGAAAACAAGTTGTTATGTCACATCCTGTCTGTACCCCAAAGTACTGCAACAATGATATGCCATGCTGAATTGGGAATATCTTATGTAACTGACATTATTAGAATTCAGCCAGTTCTTCTTTGGCATAGGGTCTGGACAAATGAAGAATGTGTTGTTAATCGGGCTATTCTCAAAGATATCATGGTATTGGACAATATCAGGGACTACAAATGGATAGGCTATGTCAGAGACTTTCTGGAAAAAATAAATTGCCCCCAATACTTTGAGGAGCCACAATCAATGGAATACATAACCAGAAGAGACTTGAAACATCTGTGTATGACCTACCTCAAGGAAAAAAGAAATATAGAGGAGGCAATAAAAAAGACTGTCTCTGCCCACCAGGATATTTTACGTGGAGATAAATTGCAGCCATATCTTTCACTGTATATGTCTAATCATGAACGGTACCTCTTGACCCGATTTAGATTGAACATAGTTTTCAGGACACTATCATTCCCCGTGATGAATTGTTGGACAAGGGACCTATGTTTTTGCCCATGTGATGATGTTTCCCAACAATCGGATATACATATTTTATTTTTTTGTAAATTTTATATCCTTCCCCGGAAGAAACTTATCATCCCTATTCTTAAAGACCTCAATGTTTACAGATGCCGCCTAGCGTTTACAGAGTGCCAGAAAATGGACACTGTTTTTATGGTCGCCTCTATTGCAGAATTTTTAAAATTGGTTTTTAAATGCCGTAAATCAATGCAAATGGATTGATCTTTTTTATTGCATACATGAAATTTAAGACTGTTCGTATGGATTTAATTTTGTTGTTTTTTGTATTTTGTAATTTTAAATGGAAATGTACTTACTCTACTTTTTGTAAATTGCACCTTACATGCTACTTTTATGGTTATCTTGTATTTTTAACCGAATAAAGTACTTTTGAATCTTGAATCTAGTAGAGGTGTGACCTGACCAACTTTGAGGGAGTCAGGTATGCTTCCTTGTTGGAGAGAGCTGTTGATAATTTTAGTCCAGAGAGGGATAAGCAAGGAGGTAAAGTCTTTTACTGCGGAGGCAGGGAGGGGGTCCGTGAGGTGATTGGATGGTTTCAGGGTGCTGAGCAGTTTGCCAATTTCTTCTTCCGAGTATGTGCCGAAGGTTGACCATGTAGCATTGTTTTTTGGTTCAGTGGGTGCTAGGCACTGGGGTTTGGAGTAGAGGCTTGCGTCAATGAGGAGGTCGCTCTTTATGTTGTCAGTTTTTTGGATAAAGAAAGCGGCGAAGTCTTCACAGGAGGGAGCTTCACGCACAGTGCTGAGCGGTTGGGGTTGTTCCTTGGATTGTGTTCTGATTAGCTCAAACAGTTTTCTCAGGCGGTTTTTTGCTTGGTCGAGCTGGAGGCTGAAGAAGTCTGATTTTGAGAGTTTTATTTTCCTGAAGTAGGCGTTTCTCTTTTTCTTCAGATCTTTTAGGTGCATTGCAGAGAGGGCTGATCTCCAGGTACGCTCTGCCATTCGCATGTCTCGTCTATCCTCATTGAGACTCCCGTCGTACCATGGATTGGAGATTTTAGTAGAGACTCTTTTTAGCTGCTTAGGTGCAGCCTCGTTAATTATTGAGGTCATAGCGTTAAAATAGTGGTCAGTCAGGGTTTGAACGTCCGTATCGCCTGTCGGTGGGAGTAGGAGATTGCACCTGTTAGGGGGCAAAGAGCCTGGGTTGAGTTTTTTCAGGTCTCTTTTCCAGACTTTGGGCTTGGAGAATTGAGCCGGGTTAACTTTAACTTTTTCATTGATGAAGAATGTGACAATATGATGATCTGACCAGTCACAGGGTTGGATGGACTCGAGTTGGATATGGTCCTCTTTGGAGATGATCAGGTCGAGGGTAGAACCTTTCTCGTGGGTTGGGCTGTTGCATATTTGGGTGAGGTCAAGGGCATCGAGGAAATTTTTAAGACTATTTACCACCGCGTCATTGCGATCGTTCCAGTGGAGGTTGAAGTCGCCAAGGTATATTTGGGTGAGCTGCCGTCCGGAATTGGTTGAGATCATATCCATGATTTGTTGGGAAAAGGTGAGGTTGTCCCTGGGTGGGTGGTAAATGCCGTGAAGAGAGCATATCGGCTTGCCCTCTCTGATAATGTCGAGGCAGATGTATTCCCAGGATGTTGGGGATGGTAGGGTGGTGGAATTGACTTTCAGAACAGAGAGGTTGTTCCTGTAGATGCATGCGATTCCACCACCTATTTTGCCTGATCTGTCGAGCCTGATAATGTGGTAGTTGGGAGGAACCAGAATGTCCATTATAGGTGTCGAAGATTCAGTTAGCCAGGTTTCAGTCAGGATGATTAGGTCAAGGTCCAGCGACAATAGGAGCTCAGCAATGGCGGCGGAATGTTTCGAGGCCGATCTGCAGTTGAGGAGAGTGCATTTGAGACGGGGTATGTTGAGGGTGGTAGATGGTTCTAGAGAGAGAGGGACTTTTCTAAGGTTATTGGGGATGGAGAATCTGCTGTTTAGTGTGGGGGTCTAAGGGGATTTGAGTGTATCGTGGGAATGGTGAGGTGTGGGGTGGTTGTGTGATTTTGGGGGGCCGGGTCATAGGAGCGGAGAAGGGTGAGTGTGTCGAGGTCAGAAGTAGGGTTGTGGGTGCGACGAGGGCGGTTGTTGCGATTGCGAGCTGGGATTGAGGTCAGGTTGGGGGAGAGTTGAGTGAGAGAGTTAATCGGAAGGGTGGGGGACAAGTTGGGCGGGGAGGTGCAGTTGTGTGAGGGGTTGCAGGGGCGACGAGGGGGACGAGGGCAGTTGCTGCGCCTATGAGCAGGGATTGGCGCCCGGTGTGGGGCGTGTTGAGTGAGGGAGTCAGCCGGAGGGGTAGGGGACAAGTTGGGAGGGGAGGTGGAGGTGGGCGAGGGGTGTATGGGGTGTGTGGAGAGTAGTTCTTTGATGATGTGTATGTCTTCTTTGATCTGCATGAGGGTGGCCATGATGTTGTCCATCGTGAGGTAGGTGGTGGCGGTGGGGGTGGCAGTCAGAGGTGAATGACTGACCAGGGAATTTGCGTGCATGTGGGAGAGTGGGCTGGTGTTCGAGCAGGTCTGCGTTGTGTTAGAGTACGGGATGGTGTTATGGAGGAGAGAGGTTTTGGGCGGGAGGGGTGTGGATGAGGTAGGGGGGAGGTTGGTGGTATGAGTGAGGGCATTGATGGTAGGCTGGGGGGTCAAGGTGTAGGCTGGGAGACTGATAGTAGTGGTGGGGGTGCAGGAAGGGTAATGGGGGCTGAGAGTAGGAGGGGAAATGGGATTGGAGATGGTCCTGTTGTGGGGTGGGGGAGTTAAATTAAGAGAGGAGGTGTGTTCTGCGTAGTTGGTTAGAGGGTAATGGGGACTGAGAATGGGGGGGATAAAGGGGGGGATTTGTCGAAATGCGTGTTGTTCTGGTGCTGGACTAGGTTAGGTGTGTTGTGGGTGGGAGCTGTGCTGTCAGGGGTGAGCAGAGTGTTAATGCCCGCTGTAGGTGTGAGAGGAGTGTTGATGGTATGTGTGGAGGTCCGAGGGTTGGTAGAAGGGGTGGGGGTGTGAGTGGTGTATGAGGGGGAGCGATCTGTGTCTGTGTTTGAGGCGTGTGTTACAACTGCCTGGTGCTGAACTGCGATAGAGGGGTTGTGGGTGGGAGATGTGAGGTCAGGGGTGGTAGGTGTGTCTCTGATTGAGGAGTATGTAGTAAGTAACTGGCGCTGAAATAGGTTAGAAGGGTTGTGGGTGGTGGGAGCTGTGAGGTCATGGTTGGTGGGACTGGAGGAGATATGAGTGTTGGTCCGCGAATTGGAGAGGTGCTCTTTGAAAGTGGGGAACAAGTTGTCTAGTAGTTCCAGGTTCCTGTCTGTGGATTGAGATAGGACAATCCAGTTATTGTAAATAGTGATGGTGGCTCTGCCTGGAAAGAGTTGGGATGGCGTGATGGAGAGAGTTAGGCTGTGCGTGGATTTCCTGGTGGAGGAGACGGTGAGTAAGGTGAGGAACGCTTTTCTCCATTGAGCTCTGCGTGTGGTGTGGAAGATGATATCAGTGTTCAGGGATCCATTGACCGGCGAGAAGTAGGTGTCAGCAAAGGGGGTTTCAGGGTGTGACCTAAGGAAGTTGTGTTTAAAGCGTTTAGCGGCTTTTTTGGTGAGTGACGGTGGGTAGTTGATTTTATATGTGTGATTGCCGATAGAATCCATGTTGCGATGGTGATTTAGGTGGGTATGGGAGAATGCACTATAGTGGTACACATGTGCAGAAAAACAAATACATACAGTAAGTTACACAGTACAAAAGTGGTACTAGTGATCAACCAGCATAACCAGGATATACGAGTGTGCAGTAGAGCAAATACATACAGTAAATTACAAAGTACAAAAGTGAAGTATAATACTTCAAGTAGAAGTATAATACTGGGACAGGATACAGATGCAAATATCAAGTTACATGGATCAAAAGTGACCCTAGGGGGCAGAGGTGACACTAGTGATCAACCAGCGATATATGAGGTAGCAGTCGGTGCATTAGAGAGAAGAGTGAGAATGGATGCAGGTTGCAGAACTGTGCAGAATAGTGCAGAATACAAGTGCAAGTATAATACTGATAGAATATAAGGACAGGATACAAATGCAAACAACAATTTACATGAATCAAAAATCAAAAATCAAAAATCAAAAGTATAATAATGAAGCAGGGATGAAAAGGAACCAGCAGGAGGGAGAGAAGCAGGGATGAAAAAGAACCTACTGGAGGGAGATAATGAAGGAGGGATGAAAAGGACCCTGCAGGAGAGAGAGAAGCAGGGATGAAAAAGAACCTGCAGGAGGGAGAGAAGCAGGGATGAAAAGGAACCTACTGGAGGGAGATAATGAAGGAGGGATGAAAAGGAACCTGCAGGAGGGAGAGAAGCAGGGATGAAAAAGAACCTACTGGAGGGAGATAATGAAGGAGGTATGAAAAGGAACCTGCAGGAGGGAGAGAAGCAGGGATGAAAAAGAACCTACTGGAGGGAGATAATGAAGGAGGGATGAAAAGGAACCAGCAGGAGGGAGATAATGAAGGAGGGATGAAAAGGAACCTGCAGGAGGGAGAGAAGCAGGGATGAAAAAGAACCTACTGGAGGGAGATAATGAAGGAGGGATGAAAAGGAACCTGCAGGAGAGAGAGAAGCAGGGATGAAAAAGAACCTACTGGAGGGAGATAATGAAGCAGGGATGAAAAGGAACCTGCAGGAGAGAGAGAAGCAGGGATGAAAAGGAACCAGCAGGAGGGAGATAATGAAGGAGGGATGAAAAGGAACCTGCAGGAGGGAGATAATGAAGCAGGGATGAAAAGGAACCTACTGGAGGGAGAGAATGAAGCAGGGATGAAAAAGAACCTACTGGAGGGAGAGAAGCAGGGATGAAAAAGAACCTGCAGGAGGGAGATAATGAAGGAGGGATGAAAAGGAACCTGCAGGAGGGAGATAATGAAGGAGGGATGAAAAGGAACCTGCAGGAGGGAGATAATGAAGCAGGGATGAAAAGGAACCAGCAGGAGGGAGATAATGAAGCAGGGATGAAAAGGAACCTACTGGAGGGAGAGAATGAAGCAGGGATGAAAAGGAACCTGCAGGAGAGAGAGAAGCAGGGATGAAAAAGAACCTACTGGAGGGAGATAATGAAGCAGGGATGAAAAGGAACCTGCAGGAGAGAGAGAAGCAGGGATGAAAAGGAACCAGCAGGAGGGAGATAATGAAGCAGGGATGAAAAGGAACCTACTGGAGGGAGAGAATGAAGCAGGGATGAAAAAGAACCTACTGGAGGGAGATAATGAAGGAGGGATGAAAAGGAACCTGCAGGAGAGAGAGAAGCGGGGATGAAAAAGAACCTACTGGAGGGAGATAATGAAGCAGGGATGAAAAGGAACCTGCAGGAGAGAGAGAAGCAGGGATGAAAAGGAACCTGCAGGAGGGAGATAATGAAGCAGGGATGAAAAGGAACCTACTGGAGGGAGAGAATGAAGCAGGGATGAAAAAGAACCTACTGGAGGGAGATAATGAAGGAGGGATGAAAAGGAACCTGCAGGAGGGAGAGAATGAAGCAGGGATGAAAAAGAACCTACTGAAGGGAGAGAAGCAGGGATGAAAAAGAACCTGCAGGAGGGAGAGAATGAAGCAGGGATGAAAAGGAACCTGCAGGAGAGAGAGAAGCAGGGATGAAAAGGAACCAGCAGGAGGGAGATAATGAAGCAGGGATGAAAAGGAACCAGCAGGAGGGAGATAATGAAGCAGGGATGAAAAGGAACCTACTGGAGGGAGAGAATGAAGCAGGGATGAAAAGGAACCTGCAGGAGAGAGAGAAGCAGGGATGAAAAAGAACCTACTGGAGGGAGATAATGAAGCAGGGATGAAAAGGAACCTGCAGGAGAGAGAGAAGCAGGGATGAAAAGGAACCAGCAGGAGGGAGATAATGAAGCAGGGATGAAAAGGAACCTGCAGGAGAGAGAGAAGCAGGGATGAAAAGGAACCTGCAGGAGGGAGATAATGAAGCAGGGATGAAAAGGAACCTACTGGAGGGAGAGAATGAAGCAGGGATGAAAAAGAACCTACTGGAGGGAGATAATGAAGAAGGGATGAAAAGGAACCTGCAGGAGAGAGAGAAGCAGGGATGAAAAAGAACCTACTGGAGGGAGATAATGAAGCAGGGATGAAAAGGAACCTGCAGGAGAGAGAGAAGCAGGGATGAAAAGGAACCTGCAGGGGGGAGATAATGAAGCAGGGATGAAAAGGAACCTACTGGAGGGAGAGAATGAAGCAGGGATGAAAAGGAACCTACTGGAGGGAGATAATGAAGGAGGGATGAAAAGGAACCTGCAGGAGGGAGAGAATGAAGCAGGGATGAAAAAGAACCTACTGAAGGGAGAGAAGCAGGGATGAAAAAGAACCTGCAGGAGGGAGAGAATGAAGCAGGGATGAAAAAGAACCTACTGGAGGGAGAGAAGCAGGGATGAAAAAGAACCTGCAGGAGGGAGATAATGAAGGAGGGATGAAAAGGAACCTGCAGGAGAGAGAGAAGCAGGAATGAAAAAGAACCTACTGGAGGGAGATAATGAAGCAGGGATGAAAAGGAACCTGCAGGAGAGAGAGAAGCAGGGATGAAAAGGAACCAGCAGGAGGGAGATAATGAAGCAGGGATGAAAAGGAACCTACTGGAGGGAGAGAATGAAGCAGGGATGAAAGAGAACCTACTGGAGGGAGATAATGAAGGAGGGATGAAAAGGAACCTGCAGGAGAGAGAGAAGCAGGGATGAAAAAGAACCTACTGGAGGGAGATAATGAAGCAGGGATGAAAAGGAACCTGCAGGAGAGAGAGAAGCAGGGATGAAAAGGAACCTGCAGGAGGGAGATAATGAAGCAGGGATGAAAAGGAACCTACTGGAGGGAGAGAATGAAGCAGGGATGAAAAAGAACCTACTGGAGGGAGATAATGAAGGAGGGATGAAAAGGAACCTGCAGGAGGGAGAGAATGAAGCAGGGATGAAAAAGAACCTACTGGAGGGAGAGAAGCAGGGATGAAAAAGAACCTGCAGGAGGGAGAGAATGAAGCAGGGATGAAAAAGAACCTACTGGAGGGAGAGAAGCAGGGATGAAAAAGAACCTACTGGAGGGAGATAATGAAGCAGGGATGAAAAAGAACCTACTGGAGGGAGAGAAGCAGGGATGAAAAGGAACCTGCAGGAGGGAGATAATGAAGGAGGGATGAAAAGGAACCTGCAGGAGGGAGATAATGAAGGAGGGATGAAAAGGAACCTACTGGAGGGAGAGAAGCAGGGATGAAAAGGAACTTGCAGGAGGGAGAGAAGCAGGGATGAAAAAGAACCTACTGGAGGGAGATAATGAAGCAGGGATGAAAAAGAACCTACTGGAGGGAGAGAAGCAGGGATGAAAAGGAACCTACTGGAGGGAGAGAAGCGGGGAGGAAAAGGAACTTGCAGGAGGGAGAGAAGCAGGGATGAAAAAGAACCTGCAGGAGGGAGATAATGAAGAAGGGATGAAAAGGAACCTACAGGAGGGAGAGAATGAAGCAGGGATGAAAAAGAACCTACTGGAGGGAGAGAAGCAGGGATGAAAAAGAACCTGCAGGAGGGAGAGAATGAAGCAGGGATGAAAAAGAACCTACTGGAGGGAGAGAAGCAGGGATGAAAAAGAACCTACTGGAGGGAGATAATGAAGCAGGGATGAAAAAGAACCTACTGGAGGGAGAGAAGCAGGGATGAAAAGGAACCTGCAGGAGGGAGATAATGAAGGAGGGATGAAAAGGAACCTGCAGGAGGGAGATAATGAAGGAGGGATGAAAAGGAACCTACTGGAGGGAGAGAAGCAGGGATGAAAAGGAACTTGCAGGAGGGAGAGAAGCAGGGATGAAAAAGAACCTACTGGAGGGAGATAATGAAGCAGGGATGAAAAAGAACCTACTGGAGGGAGAGAAGCAGGGATGAAAAGGAACCTACTGGAGGGAGAGAAGCGGGGATGAAAAGGAACTTGCAGGAGGGAGAGAAGCAGGGATGAAAAAGAACCTGCAGGAGGGAGATAATGAAGAAGGGATGAAAAAGAACCTGCAGGAGGGAGAGAAGCAGGGATGAAATGGAACCTGCAGGAGGGAGATAATGAAGCAGGGATGAAACGGAACCTGCAGGAGGGAGATAATGAAGCAGGGATGAAAGCAGGAGGGAGAGAAGCAGGGGTGAAAAGGAACCTGCAGAAGGGAGATAATGAAGCAGGGATGAAAAGGAACCTTCTGGAGGGAGATAATGAAGGAGGGATGAATAGGAACCTGCAGGAGGGAGATAATGAAGTAGGAATGAAAAGGAACCTGCAGAAGGGAGAGAAGCAGGGATGAAAAAGAACCTACTGGAGGGAGATAATGAAGGAGGAATGAAAAATAACCTACTGGAGGGAGAGAAGCAGGGATGAAAAGGAACCTGCAGGAGGGAGAGAAGCAGGGATGAAAAGGAACCTGCAGGAGGGAGATAATGAAGCAGAGATGAAAAGGAACCTACTGGAGGGAGATAATGAAGGAGGGATGAAAAGGAACCTACTGGAGGGAGATAATGAAGGAGGGATGAAAAAGAGCCTGCAGGAGGGAGAGAACAGAAGCAGGGGTGCCTGGTGGTGGAAGAAAGAGGCCTCGAGTGGAAATAAGACTCTGCAGCCTCGGGATTTGCAACCCCGACCTTCGACAGCGCCAGCGGGGGCTTCTGAGCTGAACAATGGACACCGGCGCTCACGATTGTACAAATTAAGCACTGGGAGCAGGGTGAGAAGCACACAGTTGAGACAACAATACAGAGCACAGGAGTGCGCGTGGGATGAAATACTGAAGGGCGACTGTGAGCAGCGATGAGAGAGAGCAAGCAGAGCACCTGACGGGGGAGAAACACAAGAGGGAGAGACATGGAAAACACATGCACTCTCATGCAGTGCTTAACCAAAAAGAAAAAAGTAGTTCTCTTTAAATGAGAAGTGGAAGGCCACAAGTCATTCAGTCAACAGGATGGTAAAGAGGTGTCAGGCAGGTCAGCCTCAGGCCTGCGACACTGCACTCCAAACCTTCCCTTTCTCAGATCTTATTTTACCATATCAATTATTTCCGTAGCGCACTTCACAAACTGATACTTCCCTCTTAAATCTTAGAGTATATTTGTACCTATCTCTAGCGCACTTTTCTAGCGGCGTCAAAAAGACAAAAGACTAGTTTTCACAGTCTGAATTTTAAAAATGGGACCGGTGGGGTTCCTGCGGCCCCGGTCCCTCTAAACATTTTCGTTATAGGCTCAAGTTTCTGGTCAGGTCCTGGCATGTAGTTTATTCTCAGCAGGCGCGCCCAATGCCCGGGGCTCCATCCGGACTGGAAACCTGCTTGTTGAAAGAGCAGGGGTTAGAGTGATGTCTAAAGTCTGCTGGTTCAGTACAGACACACATAATGTTTACATTCAACCCCCCTTTACCTCGGCATTAGTCCCAATGCATTTTCATTTTAAACATATAGCTTTTCATTTACTTGTTAAAAAAAAGCAGTTTTTAGGTCTCGCGACCTATCAATGAGCGCAAGCGCATTGAGCGGAGCGAGAATTCAAGTGCTCGAAATCCTCGTCAAACCAAGGGCTTCTTGGTGCGGTTTTCATTAAGTTCACGTGAATCACGTGACCAAACAAGCACGCGCATTCACGGCCGCACAGCACATCAAAGGGCTTCGCCCAGCGTGCGCTCTGCGGCTTCTCCTCCCCTAATTAGTCATGGCTGGCCAGCCGGCCGTACTTTCAGTTTCCCGGCCGCTCTGCATTATCAGGTACGTGTTGGTGACGCATTATTTCACTTTGTCTCCGTGCGTGCATTTATTTAATGTTATCCTCTCGTTCATTAGGTCCTATCTCTTGCACTTAGGTCAATGTGTCTCTATCACACTCTCATTATTTCCCTTTCTTTTTCTGCCCACTTCTCCCTCCTCTCTCTCCTCTCCTCTTCTCCTCATCTCCGTCTATCACTCATTCTCCCTCAGTCGCCTCTCTGCTTCACTTGCTTCTCTTGTTCTCTATCTCATTGGATTCTTACCCCCTTGATTCTTTCTCTCATTCTCTTTCTCTAGACTCTCTCTCATCCTCACGTTTCCTCTTTCTGTCTCTCACGCACTCTTTCATTGTCACCCCTCAAAGTGCGGCTGGCGAACAGCGAAACAATGTTCACTGGAAAAACATCGATTCTGGACGACGCTTGCCCGCCGCCACATATCACAGGAACACAAGGAAGTAGAGGCGTGCTGCCATTTCTGGCTGTGGGATTGTAATGTCTGCTGCTGCTGCCTGGGAGCGCTCCATCTGCCTCAACATGGCTTTCACGGGGCTAGCAGCCTTGAACACAAAAGCACATTCCTGCCAGAGAGCCCTCCCCCACTGCAGGCTGCATCAAAACACAAACATCGCTGCGCAGACAGAGCATGTGGGCATTCCACCACACCACAGACAGCGGCTGGGGGAGGGGAACAGTGGTGACATCCAGCTGAACATACCCCACTGCTACATCAGCAAATCAGACCCCCGCCCCCACACAGCCGGCACACAAGGGGTCCCTGGAGGGTAACTTACCATCTGATGATGATGCTGGTTGGTGGGAATGTTCGTTTCTTTGAAAAATGTGCTCAGGGCAGTCTGCGAAAAAGCACGGGGGAGGGAGGTTGGAGAAAAAAGAAGGCGATGAGACAATATTCAACAACACCCAGAGACTCATCTAAACCTCATAGATTTAAAATAGGGTCGCAACCAACGCAGCAGGGTGTGCAAGTATACCCAGGCAAGACCATTTACTTACATGGTTTGACGTGGTTGAAAACCAACATACACAAAAGGAAAATAATTAGTTTTACCGGACCAACAAATTAATAATTTATCAAAGAAATCAATTCCATGAGATAATCATCGCCAATCTCTAGGCATAGTTCACAATAATATAAAATATTTCTTTTTAACATCACAATGAGCTGGCCCACTTTAAAAAATACGTTTCAGACTTTCGTCTATCCAGGTTTAACTCAATGCAGGATAATAAAATGTGTAACTCTCTTTGAGGCCGAGCCCTGAGCGACTGGTTTGTGAACCAGATAAACATTCACTGAGCAGCTCGAACTGCAAATGTCCAAATCTAATTGTCACGTAATTCAGAAATGGGAATAGACATTTCAGTAAATAATAGTGAAAAATATGTTAATTTGCCCTATAACTACTATAATGCATCTTAAAGCTTTTCATTTGTGCTCACTACTGTAAACAAGCACTGGCGTTGCCAATAGGTCTCGCAGTAGGAAAGTTGGAGCTATTACAATTGCAAATAACAATGCCTTTTTTTTTGTTTTCATTTTAAAAAACATAAAGGGCTTTGTCATTTACAAAACCAATAGCTCCAACTTTCCTATTGCGAGACCTATTGGCGCCAATAGGTCTCGCAGTAGGAAAGTTGGAGCTATTGGTTTTGTAAATGACACATTCCCTTTATGTTTTTAAAATGAAAACAAAAATAAAAGGCATTGTTATTTGCAATTGTAATAGCTCCAACTTTCCTACTGCGAGACCTATTGGCAACGCCAGTGCTTGTTTAGTGTGCAACCTAAGCTTGGTGTTGTACGTGGCCCTTTCTGCAGGGTCACCCCCAAACTCTTTGCCTTCTCCCCTTCTGGTTTATGAAATTTGTTGTTGTTGGCATTAGGACTCTGATTGGCACACTTAATTTACTTATAAGTCCCTAGTATATTGTACTACGTATACCCAGGGTCTGTACATCAGATGCTACTAGTGGGCCTGCAGCACACATTATGCCACCCATTAAAGAAGCTCTTGAACACATGTTGCAGGCCTGCCATTGCAGCCTGTAGTGCAGTTTTAAACTGCCAATTCGAACTGGCAAGATAAACCTTTTTAAAAAGAACAGAAGATGGATAGAATGCTAAATTAATCAAACATTCACCCATAGTCATAGACCTGGGTTAAATCTAGAAGGCCTCGTTTATTAAGTGTTGCATCGCTGCGTGAAAGCAGAGTTGCGCCACTTCTCAGTGCGCCCTCTTTGCGACACGAATGATGCGTCATATTTACTGTATGACCCATCATGTCGCAAGGAATGACAGATATGTCAGTATTACTGACGTTGAAGAACCGGGTTGTAGAACTCAGCGGCGCCATGGATAACGCCCGATATTTTTGGATTCCCCTGCCTCGGCAAACAGAGACACGGGACACTTCTTGATGACGTCAAAGACCAAGTTTATTGGCTGCAGCCAGGAACAGAGGTCTACGAAGCACAACACGGGTGGTTCGCTAGAGACTGCACAAATTCAAGGAGCGGAGCATCGTCTTTTATGCTAAAATTCACATTCCTGGCTAGCATCAATTACATACAAACTGGCCAATAGAAACATGACATTTCAAACATATCGCATGACGACAATCCCACTTTCCGTTGTCCAGCCCACCAGAAATGACCAAGCACATTCCAATATTCCTGTTCGATCAGGCTGGACAAACCCATCATAAAGACCTCAACCCAAATCAGTGATTAAGCCATAAAGGAAGGAACAGAAACAGATGAGAAGCAAGATAGAAGGGTGTGTGCGTGTACCATAAACTCAGCAATGTCCTGCTCTTTGATCTTTATCTGACCAGCTGCTTAACAAGGAACTGGCTCAGCGAGGTCAGCCTCGGGCAAGGGAGTCAGTTCGGCCAGGTCACACAAGAGTCAGCTAAGGTGTACGTGTCCCAAGGACTCGTTCGGCCATAGTCATCGGCCTATGTGAGGGCAACCACACAAAATGGCTGCCGCACACAAAATGGAACCCGAGGGTTCAAACGAAATCCCTGAATACGTAGTGTTCTCATTAATCGATTATGGCGAAAACACTCGTACACACCGCACTCGTGATTTGCGGTCCGCTGATACCAAAATCATCTATATCCGACGACCTTTATTGAACGGGTTCAGAATCTACGAACCACAGATCCTCGAACTACGGAACCACAGACCCTCCTTTTGCCTTTACATAGGCAATAAACCCAAACCCATGTCAGTCTTAATCCAGGTCTATTTTCATCAGATCATCAAGATGTTGCTGTAGCATCATCCTAGTACTTAGCATCTCTCTCTGGACAGGTCTCCTAGCACACGAAGTAGCACAGAGGCCACATATAGTCGGAGCACACTGTACACAGAGACAGAACAGGAAAAGGATAGCTAAGATCATCCCAATGACCATCAGAATCTTCCATCCCTACGTGGATATCAATCCCCAAAACCATCCCATCAACGACCAATCTCCCTCGTCTAGATGTACAGACTCGGAGATCTTATGTAGTTTGGAAATGGCCTGGAAGACTGTCGGAGCGTTGTCTCGATTGAATCAGTTTACACACTCCACCTCTGTCTGCAAGTATGACATCAAGAGCAACTCTATTCTGAAGTGTCATAAGTCGATCCAACTGGAGCTCAGCAGTCAAGTTACTAAGGGCACCGGCAGTTTCGACTATGGTGGACTCAACCACTCTCGTCAACTGGCGAATGTTCCTGCTGTTAGCCATCGGTCCCCAGAACGGCAGAAAACCCTTAAAAAAATCTCCCAACTCTTGCGCTGCGGTATCTTCCTTACTGAAGACACCTCTAGCAACTCTCGTCTTATGGTAATCTGCCGCAGCTGTAAAAGTGGGAGGCAACAGGAAAGAAACAAAACATGTGCCCGAGAAATCAGGGGGCAACCATGTATACGCTTTGTCATAACAGATGAAGTAGGTACCCTTAGCTGCTAGGAACGCTGGGGAAGTCTGAGACGCAAATACATAAGTCTCAGTGCAGACACTCTTCCCTAACTGAGCTCTCGGATTCTTGCCATTACCCTGCAGACAATAGCGACCCTGATGGGGCACTATCCAGATCGGTGGAGAACTTTTCGCTCGCTGGTTAACACTCAGACTAACTCCACATCCAGTAACGTTCCAACCAATGTAGGCTTGTGTCTCATCTCTCGCGATAGTCTCATACGAACTAATTCCTCTAATCATGTCGACTATACCCTTGACCAGAGCACTAGTCTTCGGACTATCTTTCACTGAACGTTGGGGATAGACACTATGAGCGTAAATGAACATCGTTCTATATGCCCAAATAGAACCATTGTAGCTGAAAGGCAAAACCAGGTAAGGAATACCTTTATCGGTCATATGGGGCATTAGGCCACAAATCCAACAATTTGTTGTGTTCATTACTAGCTGGTGTTGGTGCAGAAGTTGAATAAAGGAAATATTAGCGAATTCCAGTCTTCTAACTATTTCATGTTCGGGCAGAGGGTGAAAAGAGTGAGAAGAAATAGTAGGAGGAGGTATAGGTTGCGTAGTGGGCATGAACGTCACTTGAAAAGAGAATGTCACATAACCAATCAAAAACATCATTAAGCTAAGCAACATAAATAAGGACAATATTAAAAATCTTTTCCGGGACATTAATTTACATAAATTGCTCTTCAAGCTTATTTTCTCAACAGGTCTCTCCATCTCGAAAAACTAATTTGCTGCGCGCGGTGGTAGGGTGTTCTATGCTAAGGAATGCTTCTGTCAGCCTAGGGCAACTCCCTTAGGCCAACCAGAACCGTCGACCTAGTGTCTCCGGCTTGCACTCCAAAGACTTCGGCAACCGCGACCCTACAGCTAAACCTGGATGGCGGTTCGAAAAACAAAAATCAAAGTAGTTCCTCGGAGGAGAGTTAACCTGCAAAAAAATTCAATCATAAAAGAAAACTTTACACTTTTATTTGTACAGCGACTCTCGGTCGCAAATTATAACACTCTTTGCCAGGCAATGTCTGTTCACGAAAAAGGAGTTCAGGTTCAGAAGTGTTCAAACGGTTCACTAGAGGCACAGCTTCTTGAAGAAGATCGTCACTTTCTTTTTCAGTGTTCGTTCCAATCAAACGGGCATCGCTGAATGGCAGAAAACGAGGCACGGTCTCAGTCTCAGAGTCAGGAAGTCCCTTCTGGACCCACCGGTCGTACGGCAGAGGCAAAGGAGCCCTTTTGCAATGTACGCCGTGGATCTAGTTCTTTTTACCGTGCACTCGTACTGCGGAACGGGTCGACAACAAAACAAGGTAGGGTCCGGTCCAGCGGGGCTGCTCGTTCTTGCTCCGCTGAAATTTTTTTACAAGGACCCAGGAACCAGGTTCAATGGCGTGTCCTGGATCTTCAGAAGCCTGTGGCAAGGTATCGTGAACCTGTTGATGCAAAACACGCAATTTAGCCATCAATTCATACAAGTAATCAAGCAACACAGGATGTTCTAGCTCACTAAATTTTGTCGGCCTCGGCACTCCCCAAATGTTCGCCGGGCGACCAAACACGATCTCGTATGGACTTAAACCCATTCGTGAATGCACAGTCATTCTAGTGGGCAGAAGGGCTAGGGGCAAAGCATCTGGCCATTGTAAACCAGAGCTCGCTTGAATTTTGGCCAATTTTAATTTAAGGGTGCCATTGTAGCACTCGACTAAACCAGCTGATTGGGGGTGATTTGCAGCGTGGAATTTCTGCCGGATTCCTAACCCGTCACACACTCTCTTCATCACTTGACCCACAAATTCACTCCCATTGTCACTCCAGATCATTCTCGGAAAACCAAACCTAGGGAAGAATTCCTTAATAAGGGCTTTCGCTGTGGACAAGGCAGTATTGTCCTTCAAAGGGTAAGCTTCCACCCATCTAGAAAAAGAGCAAACAACCACCAACACATACTTTAGGTTGTTGCACCTTTCCATGTGGATGAAATCTAGCTGCAAAGCCTCAAACGGATACGTTGGAGGAGCAAAATGACCAGCTGGAGTTGGAATTCCCTTACCAGGATTGAAATCAAACACACCATACAATTCTTAACCAGATTCTCTGCACACTTAGGAATTCCAGCATTCTGCCAAACCGGGGCCAACAACTTGCAAATCCCTTTCACGCTGATGTGAGCCAATCCATGAGCCATTGTAACCACTGGAAGCACATACGCATCGGGTAACAACCATCTCTGATGCTCTGACAAATCAATCCAACAACCATTCGAATCCAATTTACCCTTACTCTCTCTCCATTCATTCAACTCTTTCTCTGTAGCTTCAGCTTGGATGGATTTCACACTCTCAATCGTATCTTCACACATACTTCCATCTGGAACCCATCTCGCCGGACCTGCAACATACATTCGGCTCATCACATTTCTCGCAGTTTCTTTCGCGACCTCATCTGCAAACGCATTACCACGACCAACATCATCCGTAACTTTCTTATGCGCACTGCATTTCACAATCGCTACTTGCAATGGCAAAGTAAGTGATTCAAGAAGTTCATTCACCAACTGTCCATGCTGAATTTTGGTCCCATGCGAAGTCAGGAACCCACGCTCTCACCACAAATGTCCAAAACTATGAGCCACACCAAACGCATACTGGCTGTCAGTATACACAGTCACTCGTTTTCCTTTCGCCAACACACACGCTCTCGTTAATGCAATCAACTCTGCTGCTTGCGCTGAATTATGTGGGATACCTGCAGCTTCAACAATCGTATGCAAAGTCGTAACAGCATATGCCACAGTCGTATCACCATTCGTAAGCTTGAAGCACGAACCATCAACCCACAAGGTACCATCACATTCTGGAAGAGGAGTATCCCTAATGTCTATCCTCCCTTTCGTTTCTTACTCAGTTCTAAGGAAACAATCATGTTGTTCAGTGTTATCTGTCTCAGCTGAAATCGGCAACAACGTGGCTGGATTCAACGTGTTGCATCTCTTAATATGCACATGGCTCGCTAACAAGGTCAATTCGTAACCCGACAACCGAGCACTAGTTAAGTGCTGTGTCTTGGTACGATTCAACAAGGTATCCACTGCATGTGGAACCATCACAATCAGTGTATTATCCATTACCAAACCAGCAGACTGTCGAATCGAAACAGCCGCTGCTGCTGTAGCTCTCAAACAACTCGGCAATGCTCTAGCTACCGGATCCAAAGTCGATGAAAAATAAGCACATGGACGCTGCTTATCGCCAAATTGTTGAGCCAAAACTGACAATGCACATCCCTCTCTCTCGTGGACATACAATGTGAAAGGCTTACTGTAGTCGGGAGTACCCAACACAGGAGCCGAACACAACGCATTGCGTAATTCTGAAAAGCTCTTCTGACATTCGTCAGTCTAAGGAATAGGATTTGGAGTATCCTTAACAGTAAGAGGTATCAAAGGTTTCGCGAGTAACGAAAAATTAGAGATCCACTGTCTACAGTACGACGTAATACCTAAGAAAGCACATACTTCTCTCTGTGTAGTAGGCACACTCATTTTCGCAATGGCTTGAATTCTTTCTGGGGTCAGTTTCCTTCCCTCCTTCGATAAGAGGTGACCTAAGTAGGTAACTTCTTGTCGACAATATTGCAACTTCGAAAGAGAAACCTTGTGATGGAAATCAGACAAGTGACGTAACAACGACAAAGTAGCCTCTCTACAAATCTCTTCAATGTCGGCGGCAACTAACAAATCGTCAACGTACTGAATAAGAGCAGCACCATCAGGTAAAACCAGCAAATCAAGTTGCGTCTTCAGAGCTTGGCTATAGATAGATGGACTTTCGCAATAGCCTTGAGGAGCGCGCTTAAAGCGTAAACTTCGTCCTCCTAAAGAGAAGCCAAAGATATCTCTACTTTCCACGGCAATCGGGATGCTGAAGAAAGCATTCTTCAAGTCAATCACCGAAAACCACGTGGCTGTAGCCGGGATCAAAGTTAGTAAAGCGGTGATATCAGGTACAACAGGATATTGCGGAACAACAAACTTATTCACCTCACGGAGATCAATCACGAACCTATATACAGGAGGCTGTGAAGAATCAGTCCTCTTCAGGACAGGCAAAACCGGACTATTGCACACATTACCTCTCGTTTCCTCAATCACACCTTTTTCAATCAGATCATAAATGATCGCCAAAAGTGCTCTCTCACCGTCACTCGAGATACAATACTGTGGAATGCGTGGGATAATCTAGCATTTACTTTCAACGTCACAACATACGGCGGAATCTCTAAAAGGCCTACATCGTTCGGACCAGTAGCCCAAAGAGAATCAGGGAGAGAAGACAATTCAGGTGGAAGTAGATCTTTAGACAAATACATCGGAGAGATCACTCTCTCACCCAATGTAAGGTGTACTCCAAAAGGAGAACAATATAGTGTTGCATACAATCTCTTTAACAAGTCCAATCCCAACAAGTTCTCACCACAACCTGTCGTCAAAATGAGGGGTGCTTCGAATGTACGAGGTCCAACAGAAATAGACAACGGACTTGAAATCGGATTCGTAACAGGGGCGCCAGAAAAACCTACAGAAACATTCTTTAAGCCAGACAAAGTGCGCCAGGGAGTTTAGAGTGCATGATAGAACTCTTTGCAGCACCAGTATCCAACAGAAAAGGCTCTGACACACCTGATGCAATCACTTCAACATAGGGTCCACTCTGATCTACTGGAACTGAAACAACTCCCTCTCTTTGTCTATGGCTGTCCTAGCAATCATTACCATCCACTTCCTCACCTTCGACGTAGTAATCGTCCGCATAGTACTGTGCCATCCTACCAGACGCACCATTCTGCTGATCAAAGCTATTCATAGAATTCTGTGGAGGCAAAGAACGTGTATTCTGACCACGACCTCTACCTCTAGGAGCTTGTTGAGCACCTCGACCTCTCACACCAGAAGCACCATTTGTGCGCTGTAACAGAACCGGACAACTACTCTTGAAATGGCCCTCTTCTTTGCAATACGCACACTGATTAGGACCTACGGGAAAACGCTGTTGAGAAGACTCGAACCTTTGCGAGTTTCTCTGATATTGCTGAGGTTGCTGATAATCGCGCTGATTATTACAAGGCGGATAAGCTTGCTGTAGAAGAACTTTAGTCTTCAATTCCTTAGTCTTCCTATCCGCTTTCTCTATCTCATCCTTGTTCCTATTTTCATAGTACTGGGCCGTAGCTAAAATCTGTGCTGACGTGGAAACAGCCCAAGCACTCTCAGAATCCTTCAACCTATTGCACAATTCTGGAAGTAAATTATGAACAAATTTGTCGACAAACAACCCTTGACCACCTTCGGTAGTCATGTCCTGACCACTGTGGTCTACAAAGGTCTCTTCGAACCGCGTGAAAAAGTCGGACACAGTCTCGTCTTTCTTCTGCTTGCACGCAGACAACTTGTCCCAATTGACGCGCACTTCAGGCATTAGAGTCTTCATATAAGTGATAATTCTACCAGGAAGGTCAGCAATCAAATCTTCAGGCTTAGCACCGCCTACTTGTCTATTATCGGCATCTCTAAGATTATTCCATGTATCACCTAATTCATGCGCATTATCCGTATGACGAATCTTACCCCAGATAGGCTGTGGAACAACATTCCCGAACAACATATCTATATCTGCTAGATTCATGATACATGAACCCGCAGTCTGAGTTAGCTCCTTATAAAACCCTGTTGGATTTTTGCGCGGATCAGGCAAAGTCTGCGTAAGGGCTAAAACTTCAGCACGCTTCCAAGAAACATGTACCCAGACGCGCTGAAAGTGTGGCGGAATAGCTGGAACAACATTGGCATCACCAGGTCTCCAAACTGGAGGAACCTCACGCATCGGATATTGACGCGCCTTTCTCCTAACTGACGAATCAGACTCAAACAATCGCTCAGAAGGAGATGCATTCCGTAATGACAACAACGTCCCAACTGCTTTCTCAATCTCGAGACCCACAACAGTCCCTTTCGCAAACTCGGAACGTATACGGTACAACTCAGGCGGAGTTTGACCTACCTCACTATCTTCCCATTGTTCACGAAGAAAAGAACACATCATATCAAAGACGTATCTCTGTTTCGGTGCTTCCCATTGCTGGAAAACATCCATAACACCCTCAAGGTCATAATGCGAAGGATATTAAACCCATTTACGCGCCAAGTGATCTAACACTGTCCTTTCCTCAGGACTAGGCAACTGACTACGCGATTGCCTACGCTCGACAACAGGAGACATACCCAATGAACCCAACAGAGGAGAAAAGATACTAGCAACCGCATCAGTCATTCTCTGTCGAGCAGAAGGAGAAGGTGACAAAAGAAGAGGAGATGGAGAAGAATGAGAGGAAACCAAAGACGAAACAGTAACAGGAGGAGTATACAAGACAGGCGTAGGAATAGCAGACGAAGGTGGTAGCAAAGGCGGCAGCCCTTGAGAAGGCTGCACCAAAGGAATAGTAGCCAACGGAAGAAGAGCTGGCTGTGGAGGAATCGCAGGTGGCAAAGCAACCGGAGGTTGCCCAACTACAACTGGCGGCAGAGGTGCCGTAGCATTCTGCGCAAAAGGGGGTGGCGAACTCAATAGATGCGACATTAAAGGATCTTTCACAAGATCTTTCTTCTCGTCTTGCTGTTGAGGTGGCAAAGCTGGGTAGCACTTATCTACCGCTAGTTTACGCTGCCTAAGCATCTGTTCGCTCTCTTGCTCTTCCTCATTATCCCTAAACTGTATAGCAGCTTGCACCATTGACACACCTCGTTCTCGTTTATTTTTCTTCGCTAACTTAATTTCTTTCTGTTTGGCTTCTTTTCGCCATATGCGGAAAGAGTCAAACATTGCCGGCCGGGCTTTCTTCTTGAACAGTTTAACTTCGAGATTGTCTAAAATCTCAGTTTCAAAGCTACCATAACGGGGCCACTGTAGGACGCCGTCTTTCCTGGTATATTTTACCCATATTTCATTATACGCGATGGGGCCCACTCCATGTTTTACGTAGAGCTCATAGGTCGGAGTTCCAATCGGAGGAACCGGGCACGAAACCTCCAATCGGGAATCCCTAGTACAGCCAAAACCAAATATCTTTCCAAGTCTGCTAAGACCAGGCATCTTCGCTCTCTAGTCTAGCTTCAAACTTCAAGGGAAATCTCAAAAACAATAGTCTTGTGAATACACGAGTCCCTCTGCTTTGGGGTCTGAAGGTACCAAATCAAAGCGATCCCGAAGGATACCCAAACAAAACTAAGGACTGGGAGACGCTCCACTCATACTTAACTGAAATGTCGATGGCGTCACCAGAAGACCCGTCTATTGTCTCGCTCTACAAATCGTCTAATGGCTCCAAGACAGGGCGACAGTCAGGTCAGCAGTCCTTCGTAGCCGTCGGAAAGCGGGGAACCTCGCAGCAAAGACTTTCGGACCACGACGACATACAGGGGTCGATGAAGTGGCAGGCCTTCCTCCAGAATTTCCACACGAAGCTCCTCACGATCTTCGGGCTTGGACCGGTACTGCTGAAGTCGCCCCACGTTGGGCGCCAACTGAAGAACCGGGTTTTAGAACCCAGCGGCGCCAGGGATAACGTCCGATGTCTTCGGATTCCCCTGCCTCGGCAAACAGAGACACGGGACACTTCTTGATGACGTCAAAGACCAAGTTTATTGGCTGCAACCAGGAACAGAGGTCTACGAAGCACAACACGGGTGGTTCGCTAGAGACTGCACAAATTCAAGGAGCGGAGCATCGTCTTTTATGCTAAAATTCACATTCCTGGCTAGCATCAATTACATACAAACTGGCCAATAGAAACATGGCATTTCAAACATATCGCATGACGACAATCCCACTTTCCGTTGTCCAGCCCACCAGAAATGACCAAGCACATTCCAATATTCCTGTTCGATCAGGCCGGACAAACCCATCATAAAGACCTCAACCCAAATCAGTGATTAAGCCATAAAGGAAGGAACAGAAACAGATGAGAAGCAAGATAGAAGGGTGTGTGCGTGTACCATAAACTCAGCAATGTCCTGCTCTTTGATCTTTATCTGACCAGCTGCTTAACAAGGAACTGGCTCAGCGAGGTCAGCCTCGGGCAAGGAAGTCAGTTCGGCCAGGTCACACAAGAGTCAGCTAAGGTGTACGTGTCCCAAGGACTCGTTCGGCCATAGTCATCGGCCTATGTGAGGGCAACCACACAAAATGGCTGCCGCACACAAAATGGAACCCGAGGGTTCAAACGAAATCCCTGAATACGTAGTGTTCTCATTGATCGATTATGGCGAAAACACTCGTACACACCGCACTCGTGATTTGCGGTCCGCTGATACCAAAATCGTCTATATCCGACGTCCTTTATTGAACGGGTTCAGATTCTACGAACCACAGATCCTCGAACTACGGAACCACATAGTACCTGTCTTTGCATAAGTGACGCATTGCTGGAGTTGTGTCGGAAGCGTGACGCAACTCCAACAATTTTCCTTTCCCATGGGGCAAGCCCCATGTAAAAGCACCTGCGTCACCTCTACACCTGCCATGAGGCAGGCGTAAGGTTGTGACGCATTGGTGTCCTAGTAATGGCGCAGCGAAATCTCATAGAATTCAGTGCGCCACTCCTACGACCCTTTTTTGAGGGGGAACATCCTCCCTGCATACATTATACCTGGCGCAGGTATAATGTAGCGCAGGGGTTTATGAAGTGATGCATCTGCCTAGATGCGTCACTTCATAAATATGGTGCAACATGCCGAATTATTTACGCTGCTGTTGCGTCACTAAAAACTATGCAACGGCAGCACAAAAGTGAAGCAGGCCATACTGTCTCAATAATGTCCTGGAATGTCCGTGGCCTTAATAACCCCCGTAAATGCAGGAATGTGATTGCTTATTTAGACCGGCACAATGTGCAGATTGCTATGCTCCAGGAGACCCACCTTAATCCGAATGGTATTCCTAAATTTGCGAGTAGATGGGCGAGTGTGAGAGAGTTTTCATCCTATTCCACGTACTCTAGGGGGACTGTCATTTTAATCAACAAACAGCTACCGTTTCAAAAGCTGGGAGTGCGAGCGGACAGGGAGGGGAGGTATGTCATCCTGTGGGGGAGATTGGGCACTGATGTAATAATACTTGTCAATAGTTATGCGCCTAATGTAGACACTCCTGGTTTCTTTTTGTCAGTGTGGGGCCATGTATTGGAAATTGAAGCCACTCACATTCTGTGGGGGGGGGACTTCAACTTATCGTTATGTCCCGTAGCGGATAGATCGGACGGTAGTGCACAGTACAACACTAACGCCAGAGATACACTTCAGGGCATACTAACGGAAGCTGGGCTAGTGGATAGCTGGAGGCACACACACACATCGGTTAGGGAGGGCACACATTTTACGGCACATGCACGCTCATGGGCAAGGATCGATTACTGCTTTGTCTCGCGAGGCCTCGCTGGGGGAATTGTCCGGGCGAAACATCTGCCTCGCACCTACTCGGACCATTGTCCTGTTTTGATGGTCTTGGGGATGCCGGGGTATGCCAGGGTGCGCCCGCCGTGGCGGCTCTTTCCCTCAGCTTTGCTGGACCCTGTCTTTAGACAAGAACTGGGAGAGGAGATTGAAGCCTTCTTTCCGAGGAACAAGGGATCGGTCGACAAGGTCGAAACGATCTGGGAGGCCTTTAAGGTGACAGTGCGGGGGATCACGATCTCTAAAAGTTGCGGTATACTGAAGGACATAGTGCGCACATTAACTAAGATCGAAACGGAGCTTAAGGCGCTGGAGGCGGAGATGATCAGTAACCCCTGCCCTGACCTAGCGGTGAAATTCAGGGCTCTTCTGTAGACCTATGAGGAGGAAGCGGCCAGGGAAACGAAATTCCGGGGCAAATACTGGACGGCTAGGCGCTACTGTGAGGGAGACCGTCCGGGAAAGGTGCTGGCTGCTCTCACAAGGCACCAGCGCTTCGCCACTCATATCCTGGAAATCTCTGATGAGGGGGGTAGGACGTACCAGGATTCCCAAGGAATTCAGAACACCTTTCTACAGCACTACCAGCGTCTATACTCCACACAACAGGTGGGTGAGGTGGAGTTCGGTAATTTCCTGGATGACATCGCACTCTGCTGGCTTAGTGATAGCGATAGGGCGTTCTTGGGGTGCCCGTTCGAACTGGACGAGATCAGAGAAGCGATCATGTCCCTTAACAATGGCAAAGCGGCGGGGCTGGACGGCCTACCGGCCGAATTTTATAAGTGCTACATCGATATTATGGCACCGGTGCTGAAGGAGGTCTTCGAGGACCCGCTCGAGGTAGGGGTACTTCCGGGCTCCATGAGAGAGGTTGCGATCACGTCGCTTTTGAAACCGGGGAAGGATCCGAAGGACACTGATGCCTATCGCCCTCTGTCACTGCTGAACTGCGACGCGAAGATCCTTGCGAAAGTGCTGGCGACTAGGCTGTCCCTACTCATGAACACCCTGGTGCTGCCGGACCAATCTGGCTTTGTCCCGGGGAGGGCTACATCCCACAACTTACGCACACTATTTTCCCTTATACCTACCATCTCGCCCGACTTGCCGGTCGCTGCCGTGTTTCTGGACGCCACCAAGGCGTTCGATTCGGTGGAGTGGGGTTACCTGATAGCTATTCTGAGCAGAATGGGGTTCCCCCAGATCTTCATAGCCTGGGTGCAACTGCTATACACCTCACCGGTCGCCAGGGTCGTCGTCAATGGGGTTCTTTCAAAACAGATGCCGATCACGAGAGGGACTAGGCAGGGCTGCCCCTTGTCACCCCTGCTTTTCGCCTTAGCGATAGAGCCATTGGCTTGCAGAGTCCGACAATTGCACAAGGCCAGTGCCTTTAACTGTCTTCAGCGGCAGATCCGTATTTCCCTCTACGCAGATGACGTTACTTTGTACGTGCGGCACCCACAAGATCACCTTAATTCGCTGCTGAGGGAATTCGTGGCGTTCGGTGGCATATCCGGGGTACATATAAACTGGAAGAAGTCGCAATTCTTCCCTCTCACGGCATCGGTAACCCGGTTCCCGCTGGATTACCCCCTGGAATGGTGCAGCTCAGACTTGAGGTACCTGGGCATAGAGGTGTCGCTCGATAGAGACGTCACTATCCGGGCCAATTACGGGGTGGCTATCTCGCAGTTGACTGATAATGTGTCCCGCTGGCGGGCCTTGCCGATATCGATGGCAGGTAGAGCTTCCCTGATCAAGATGGTCGTCCTCCCGCGGTTCTTATATCTATTCCAAACCATTCCCTACTACCCGGGGGCCTATTTTTTCAAACGGCTCCGATCTGAGCTACTGCGCCTCTTCTGGGGTGGAAAGCAACGACGCCTTAGTTGGAGGGTCTTAACGCAGCCATACGATAGGGGAGGATTCGATGTGCCCGACATGGAATTATACTATCTCAGTGCTCAGGCTCAACACTCCTACCACTGGGTTAACCCCGCTCCCTTTATGCCACAGGTCGCTGCTGAGGACTGGATCGTTCACCCGCTCCCGCTCAAGGGCATGCTGATGGGACTGATTGGGGTTGTTGAGACGCCTGCTACCACTGCCACCTGTACTATTGATGCCTGGCGGCGAATAACTAAACAGCTGGACGCCCCCATGCTCTACTCCCCGGCGCTCCCCCTCGCTTATCACCCGAAACTTTCTCTGTTAACGGAAAACGGATTTCGGTCCATGTGTAAACGCATACACCTTAACTCATGGGGCGACCTATTTCAGGACGGAACATTCCGCACCAAGGAACAGTTGTTTCAGGCTGCACCTCCGACACCCATGGAGGTGTTTTACTATATCAGGCTCCGCCAAGGTATGCGTGACATACTCCCCAACTTCCCGGACGAACCTGAGACGGTACTGCCATTGCATGTCATGCTCGCCTCCGATGGCAAGCACTTAGTGTCTAAACTGTACGCCGCTATACGTGTGCAACGCCCAATGCTACTGCCGAAAGCCCGGACTAACTGGGACTCTGAACTGCCATCTGCGCTTACGGATGAGCAATGGAGCTATTGCTGCGCAGTCACGGCTAGGATTTCCTCCAGCTGTCGGTTGAAAATTATTCACTATAAGTTCGTGCAACGCTACTATTATACCCCGGTCAGGAAACTTCGGTTTCATCTCTCGGAAGATGATAGATGTGCTAGGTGCCGAGCGGCTGGCGCAGATTTCTTTCATCTGGCCTGGGAATGTGGAGCCATACAAACTTATTGGGAACAGGTACACGCCGCACTCCAGGTAATGATTGCTGGCCCATTGCCAATGGAGCCAATAGTGATGCTACTGGGTTATACCAAGCAAGTGCCCTAGCCGGACCGCAAATTTGTAGACATTGCG
This sequence comes from Lissotriton vulgaris, assembly GCF_964263255.1. NCBI lineage: Eukaryota > Metazoa > Chordata > Amphibia > Caudata > Salamandridae > Lissotriton > Lissotriton vulgaris. Next base: position 799,519,740 of record NC_141700.1, on the reverse strand, counting down.
CTGCTCCTCGCTAAGCGAAGAATAGCTTGCAGATGGGGGAGAGGGAGAGCACCAAAATTTAAGGACTGGCTTGACGACCTCACTTACTGCCAGGACCAGCATGGCGTTTACGCGGAACTGCTCCCCGCCCGGTGTGCGCCTAGCGATTTCTGGTCCCCCTTACAGGTGTACTTGCTAGCTCAGGCGACGCACAGCGACTCCTCTGGGGATGACGAACCGGTCCCGAACCACTGAGCGTGTGGGTCGCTACTTACAGCATTCACCATACTACTTTAGACATGGGTAGAGGTAATTTACACCACCTGCATCAAAATGGGTAGTCGCGACAACTGATTATAACTAATATTGAGGGGGCTGGGAATACTCGTAGGCCTTGTGACACCCCCTTTTTTCTTTTTTTGGGGGGGGGGAGGGACCCCTCTTACTCATCCATATATTGGGATTATTGTGGTGGGCGCACGCACTGTAGGCCACACACACTAGTAGATGCAGGTTACACTTCCGAAGAGGAGCGGTGGGCGCGACGTCGCTCTATGGTGAGACCCGAATGTCCCTACACAGGGGGCTGGCTGCGCTACTTGGCAGGGATGCACACGCTTGCCGTGCGTGTGGAACAATGCTGCACACAATGGCATAGCCGATTGACTGGACAGATCACAGACGAGTGCTGATTGGTGGGTTGTGGAGGCGCTGACCTTGCTGGCCTGTTCTCATGTCCGAATGCAGGGGGGTGGTGAGGATCATCCTCCTTGCATCCTTGACTGTGATGGGGGGGAGAATCCTGGTGTACTGGTAACACTATGATGTCAATATGAAACTGTGCCTGTGTTATGTTGGACCGAGTGAGGCTGCTACCTCTATACGGAATGTATCACGATTTTTTTGCTGTACTGAATTGCAGATGCTGTCACTGTCATGTTTCTTGTGCTGAACGCAACTAATAAAGGTTTAAAAAAAAAAAAAAAAAAAAGTGAAGCAGGCCTTTTAGGTGATGTCACCGTCTATGCTAATTAGCCTCCGTCTTTGTAGTTTTAAAGGAGAGTCAGCGGGGGTGTGCAGTGGGGCCCCCTCCCTCGTCCTCTCACCTCAGTGGAGCTCTTTGTATGTCATGAAGACGGCCCCCAATGCTGTGGTGCACCTGGCTGCCCCCTCACATCTCTGCAGCACGTGCTCCATCCGCGGAGCTGCAGTTTCTTACGTAAACCTCGTTAGTTGCATGGGGTGGGACAGCAGGGCATGCAATCAATCAACAGCCCTCTAAAGTGGGCGGCTGCAGGGGGGTGTCACATTCAGACACCTGTCGTCGGGCTCAGGGGCCATCCACTCTGGGACTGCAGGAAGTGACGCTGCACAAGGAATGGCACACAGGCAGCTGGCTCAACGAGGATGCGCTGGGATTTACAAACACTGCTCCACTTGGCACAGAGTCACCAAGTGGAGAGGAAGTGAGATGGGTGCCAGGGAGGGGCTGGCAGCGCCCCCGCAGGTCTGAGCCAATAATTATTATAAATATAGCATGCACTGACAGCAGACAGGAGGGCTGGCACCAATGAGAGAGGCCCTCCGGGCACATTCACTGCGCATCTGGGAGCCCCGGCTGTGCACCGTCCCTCTGTATCATAGGTAGAGCCCCCGGCTGAGCACCGACCCTCTGTATCATAGGTGGAGCCCGGGCTGTGCACCGTCCCTCTGTATCATAGGTAGAGCCCCGGGCTATGCACCGTCCCTCTGTACCACAGGTAGAGCCCCGGGCTGTGCACCGTCCCTCTGTATCATAGGTAGAGCCCCGGGCTGTGCACCGTCCCTCTGTATCATAGGTAGAGGCCCGGGCTGTGCACCGTCCCTCTGTATCATAGGTAGAGCCCTGGGCTGTGCACCGCCCCTCTGTATCATAGGTAGAGCCTCGGGCTGTGCACCCGCCCTCTGTATCATAGGTAGAGCCCCGGGCTGTGCACCCTCCCACTGTATCACAGGTAGGACCCCGGGCTGTGCACCGTCCCTCTGTATCATAGGGAGAGCCCGGGCTGTGCATCGTCCCTCTGTATCATAGGTAGAGCCTCGGGCTGTGCACCCTCCCTCTGTATCATAGGTAGAGCCCCGGGCTGTGCACCCTCCCACTGTATCACAGGTAGGACCCCGGGCTGTGCACCGTCCCTCTGTATCATAGGGAGAGCCCGGGCTGTGCATCGTCCCTCTGTATCATAGGGAGAGCCCGGGCTGTGCATCGTCCCTCAGTATCATAGGTAGAGCCCCCGGGCTGTGTACCATCCCTCTGTATCATAGGTAGAGCCCGGGCTGTGCACCGTCCCTCTGTATCATAGGTAGAGCCCCGGGCTGTGCACCGTCCCTCTGTATCCTCGGGAGAGCCCCGGGCTGTGCACCGTCCCTCTGTATCATAGGTAGAGCCCGGGGCTGTGCACCATCCCTCTGTATCATATGTAGAGCCCGGGGCTGTGCACCGTCCCTCTGTATCATAGGTAGAGCCTCAGGCTGTGCACCGTCCCTCTGTATCATAGGTAGAGCCCCCGGCTGTGCACCGTCCCTCAGTATCATAGGGAGAGCCCCCGGCTGTGCACCCTCCCTCTGTATCACAGGTAGGGCCCCGGGCTGTGCACCGTCCCTCTGTATCATAGGGAGAGCCTGGGCTGTGCATCGTCCCTCTGTATCATATGTAGAGCCCCGGGGCTGTGCACCGTCCCTCTGTATCATAGGTAGAGCCCCCGGCTGTGCACCGTCCCTCAGTATCATAGGGAGAGCCCCCGGCTGTGCACCCTCCCTCTGTATCACAGGTAGGGCCCCGGGCTGTGCATCGTCCCTCTGTATCATAGGTAGAGCCCCCGGGCTGTGCACCGTCCCTCTGTATCATAGGTAGAGCCCCCGGCTGTGCACCGTCCCTCTGTATCACAGGTAGAGCCCCGGGCTGTGCACCATCCTCTGTATCACAGGTAGAGCCCCAGGCTGTGCACCGTCCCTCTGTATCATAGGTAGAGCCCGGGCTGTGCACCGTCCCTCTGTATCATAGGTAGAGCCCGGGCTGTGCACCATCCCTCTGTATCATAGGTAGAGTCCCGGGCTGTGACCCGTCCCTCTGTATCATAGGTAGAGCCCTGGGCTGTGCACCGCCCCTCTGTATCATAGGTAGAGCCCCTGGCTGTGCACCGTCCCTCTGTATCATAGGTAGAGCCTCGGGCTGTGCACCCTCCCTCTGTATCATAGGTAGAGCCCTGGGCTGTGCACCGTCCCTCTGTATCATAGGTAGAGCCCCGGGCTGTGCACCGTCCCTCTGTATCATAGGTAGAGCCCTGGGCTGTGCACCGCCCCTCTGTATCATAGGTAGAGCCTCGGGCTGTGCACCCTCCCTCTGTATCACAGGTAGGGCCCTGGGCTGTGCACCCTCCCACTGTATCACAGGTAGGGCCCCGGGCTGTGCACCGTCCCTCTGTATCATAGGGAGAGCCCGGGCTGTGCATCGTCCCTCTGTATCATAGGGAGAGCCCGGGCTGTGCATCGTCCCTCAGTATCATAGGTAGAGCCCCCGGGCTGTGTACCATCCCTCTGTATCATAGGTAGAGCCCGGGCTGTGCACCGTCCCTCTGTATCATAGGTAGAGCCCCACGGCTGTGCACCGTCCCTCTGTATCCTCGGGAGAGCCCCGGGCTGTGCACCGTCCCTCTGTATCCTCGGGAGAGGCCCGGGCTGTGCACCGTCCCTCTGTATCATAGGTAGAGCCCGGGGCTGTGCACCGTCCCTCTGTATCATATGTAGAGCCCGGGGCTGTGACCGTCCCTCTGTATCATAGGTAGAGCCTCAGGCTGTGCACCGTCCCTCTGTATCATAGGTAGAGCCCCCGGCTGTGCACCGTCCCTCAGTATCATAGGGAGAGCCCCCGGCTGTGCACCCTCCCTCTGTATCACAGGTAGGGCCCCGGGCTGTGCACCGTCCCTCTGTATCATAGGGAGAGCCCGGGCTGTGCATCGTCCCTCTGTATCATATGTAGAGCCCCGGGGCTGTGCACCGTCCCTCTGTATCATAGGTAGAGCCCCCGGCTGTGCACCGTCCCTCAGTATCATAGGGAGAGCCCCCGGCTGTGCACCCTCCCTCTGTATCACAGGTAGGGCCCCGGGCTGTGCATCGTCCCTCTGTATCATAGGTAGAGCTCCCGGGCAGTGCACGTCCCTCTGTATCACAGGTAGGGCCCCGGGCTGTGCATCGTCCCTCTGTATCATAGGTAGAGCTCCCGGGCAGTGCACGTCCCTCTGTATCAAAGGTAGAGCCCCGGGCTCTGCACCGTCCCTCTGTATCATAGGTAGAGCTCCCGGGCAGTGCACGTCCCTCTGTATCATAGGTAGAGCCCCAGGGCTGTGCACCATCCCTCTGTATCATAGGTAGAGCCCGGGCTGTGCACCGTCCCTCTGTATCATAGGTAGAGTCCCGGGCTGTGACCCGTCCCTCTGTATCATAGGTAGAGCCCCGGGCTGTGCACCGTCCCTCTGTATCATAGGTAGAGCCCCCGGCTGTGCACCGTCCCTCAGTATCATAGGGAGAGCCCCCGGCTGTGCACCCTCCCTCTGTATCATAGGTAGAGCCCCCGGCTGTGCACCGTCCCTCAGTATCATAGGGAGAGCCCCCGGCTGTGCACCGTCCCTCAGTATCATAGGGAGAGCCCCCGGCTGTGCACCCTCCCTCTGTATCACAGGTAGGGTCCCGGGCTGTGCACCGTCCCTCTGTATCATAGGTAGAGCCCCGGGCTGTGCACCGTCCCTCTGTATCATAGGTAGAGCCCTGGACTGTGCACTGCCTCTCTGTATCATAGGTAGAGCCCCGGGCTGTGCACCGTCCCTCTGTATCATAGGTAGAGCCCTGGGCTGTGCACCGCCCCTCTGTATCATAGGTAGAGCCTCGGGCTGTGCACCCTCCCTCTGTATCACAGGTAGGGCCCCGGGCTGTGCACCGTCCCTCTGTATCATAGGGAGAGCCCGGGCTGTGCATCGTCCCTCTGTATCATAGGGAGAGCCCGGGCTGTGCATCGTCCCTCAGTATCAAGGTAGAGCCCCCGGGCTGTGTACCATCCCTCTGTATCATAGGTAGAGCCCGGGCTGTGCACCGTCCCTCTGTATCATAGGTAGAGCCCCGGGCTGTGCACCGTCCCTCTGTATCCTCGGGAGAGCCCCGGGCTGTGCACCGTCCCTCTGTATCATAGGTAGAGCCCGGGGCTGTGCACCGTCCCTCTGTATCATAGGTAGAGCCCGGGGCTGGGCACCGTCCCTCTGTATCATAGGTAGAGCCCCCGGCTGTGCACCGTCCCCCTGTATCATATGTAGAGCCCCGGGGCTGTGCACCGTCCCTCTGTATCATAGGTAGAGCCTCAGGCTGTGCACCGTCCCTCTGTATCATAGGTAGAGCCCCCGGCTGTGCACCGTCCCTCAGTATCATAGGGAGAGCCCCCGGCTGTGCACCCTCCCTCTGTATCACAGGTAGGGCCCCGGGCTGTGCACCGTCCCTCTGTATCATAGGGAGAGCCCGGGCTGTGCATCGTCCCTCTGTATCATATGTAGAGCCCCGGGGCTGTGCACCGTCCCTCTGTATCATAGGTAGAGCCCCCGGCTGTGCACCGTCCCTCAGTATCATAGGGAGAGCCGCCGGCTGTGCACCCTCCCTCTGTATCACAGGTAGGGCCCCGGGCTGTGCACCGTCCCTCTGTATCATAGGGAGAGCCCGGGCTGTGCATCGTCCCTCTGTATCATAGGTAGAGCCCCCGGGCTGTGCACCATCCCTCTGTATCATAGGTAGAGCCCGGGCTGTGCACCGTCCCTCTGTGTCATAGGTAGAGCCTCGGGCTGTGCACCGTCCCTCTGTATCATAGGGAGAGCCCCGGGCTGTGCACCGTCCCTCTGTATCATAGGGAGAGCCCCCGGCTGTGCACCCTCCCTCTGTATCATAGGTAGAGCCCCCGGCTGTGCACCGTCCCTCAGTATCATAGGGAGAGCCCCCGGCTGTGCACCCTCCCTCTGTATCATAGGTAGAGCCCCCGGCTGTGCACCGTCCCTCAGTATCATAGGGAGAGCCCCCGGCTGTGCACCCTCCCTCTGTATCATAGGTAGAGCCCCCGGCTGTGCACCGTCCCTCTGTATCATAGGGAGAGCCCCCGGCTGTGCACCCTCCCTCTGTATCATAGGTAGAGCCCCCGGCTGTGCACCGTCCCTCAGTATCATAGGGAGAGCCCCCGGCTGTGCACCCTCCCTCTGTATCATAGGTAGAGCCCCCGGCTGTGCACCGTCCCTCTGTATCATAGGGAGAGCCCCCGGCTGTGCACCCTCCCTCTGTATCATAGGTAGAGCCCCCGGCTGTGCACCGTCCCTCAGTATCATAGGGAGAGCCCCCGGCTGTGCACCGTCCCTCAGTATCATAGGGAGAGCCCCCAGCTGTGCACCCTCCCTCTGTATCACAGGTAGGGTCCCGGGCTGTGCACGTCCCTCTGTATCATAGGTAGAGCCCGGGGCTGTGCACCGTCCCACTGTATCATAGGTAGAGCCCGGGCTGGGCACCGTCCCTCTGTATCATAGGTAGAGCCCCCGGCTGTGCACCGTCCCTCTGTATCATATGTAGAGCCCCGGGGCTGTGCACCGTCCCTCTGTATCATAGGTAGAGCCCCGGGCTGTGCACTGTCCCTCTGTATCATAGGTAGAGCCCCCGGCTGTGCACCATCCCTCTGTATCATAGAGAGAGCCCCCGGGCTGTGCACCTTCCCTCTGTATCATAGGTAGAGCCCCGGGCTGTGCATCGTCCCTCTGTATCATAGGTAGAGCCCCCGGGCAGTGCACCGTCCCTCTGTATAATAGGTAGAGCCCCGGGCTGTGCACCGTCCCTCTGTATCACAGGTAGAGCCCCGGACTGTCCACCGTCCCTCTGTATCATAGGTAGAGCCCCGGGCTGTGCACCGTCCCTCTGTATCATAGGTAGAGCCCCGGGCTGTGCACCGTCCCTCTGTATCATAGGTAGAGCCCCGGGCTGTGTCCCGTCCCTCTGTATCATAGGGAGAGCCCAGGGCTGTGCACTGTCCCTCTTTATCACAGGTAGAGCCCCCGGGCTGTGCACCGTCCCTCTGTATCATAGGTAGAGCCCCGGGCTGTGGACCGTCCCTCTGTATCATAGGTAGAGCCTCGGGCTGTGTCGGGCCCCTCTGTATCATAGGTAGAGCCCCCGGCTGTGCAGCGTCCCTCTGTATCACAGGTAGAGCCCCGGGCTGTGTCCCGTCCCTCTGTATCATAGGTAGAGCCCCGGGCTGTGCACCGTCCCTCTGTATCATAGGTAGAGCCCCGGGCTGTGCACCGTCCCTCTGTATCATAGGTAGAGCCCCGGGCTGTGCACCGTCCCTCTGTATCATAGGTAGAGCCCCGGGCTGTGCACCGTCCCTCTGTATCATAGGTAGAGCCCCGGGCTGTGCACCGTCCCTCTGTATCATAGGTAGAGCCCCCGGCTGTGCACCATCCCTCTGTATCATAGAGAGAGCCCCCGGGCTGTGCACCTTCCCTCTGTATCATAGGTAGAGCCCCGGGCTGTGCACCGTCCCTCTGTATCATAAGTAGAGCCCCCGGGCTGTGCACCTTCCCTCTGTATCATAGGTAGAGCCCTGGGCTGTGCACCGTCCCTCTGTATCATAAGTAGAGCCCCCGGGCTGTGCATCGTCCCTCTGTATCATAGGTAGAGCCCCCGGGCAGTGCACCGTCCCTCTGTATAATAGGTAGAGCCCCGGGCTGTGCACCGTCCCTCTGTATCACAGGTAGAGCCCCGGACTGTGCACCGTCCCTCTGTATCATAGGTAGAGCCCCGGGCTGTGCACCGTCCCTCTGTATCATAGGTAGAGCCCCGGGCTGTGCACCGTCCCTCTGTATCATAGGTAGAGCCTCAGGCTGTGCACCGTCCCTCTGTATCATAGGTAGAGCCCTGGACTGTGCACCGTCCCTCTGTATCATAGGTAGAGCCCCCGGCTGTGCACCGTCCCTCTGTATCATAGGTAGAGCCCCGGGCTGTGCACCGTCCCTCTGTATCATAGGTAGAGCCCCGGGCTGTGCACCGTCCCTCTGTATCATAGGTAGAGCCCCCGGGCTGTGTACCGTCCCTCTGTATCATAGGTAGAGCCCCGGGCTGTGCACCGTCCCCCTGTATCATAGGTAGAGCCCCGGGCTGTGCATCGTCCCTCTGTATCACAGGTAGAGCCCTGGGCTGTGCACTATCCCTCTGTATCATAGGTAGAGCCCCGGGCTGTGCACCGTCCCTCTGTATCATAGGTAGAGCCGCGGGCTGTGCACCATCCCTCTGTATCATAGGTAGAGCCTCCGGCTGTGCACCGTCCCTCTGTATCATAGGTAGAGCCCCCGGCTGTGCACCATCCCTCTGTATCAGAGGTAGAGCCCCGGGCTGTGCACCGTCCCTCTGTATCATAGGTAGAGCCCCGGGCTGTGCACCGTCCCTCTGCATCAGAGGTAGAGCTCCGGGCTGTGCACCGTCCCTCTGTATCATAGGTAGAGCCCCGGGCTGTGCACTGTCCCTCTTTATCACAGGTAGAGCCCCGGGCTGTGCACCGTCCCTCTGTATCATAGGTAGAGCCCGGGCTGTGCACTGTCCCTCTTTATCACAGGTAGAGCCCCCGGGCTGTGCACCGTCCCTCTGTATCATAGGTAGAGCCCCGGGCTGTGCACCGTCCCTCTGTATCATAGGTAGAGCCCCGGGCTGTGCAGCGTCCCTCTGTATCATAGGTAGAGCCCTGGACTGTGCACCGCCCCTCTGTATCATAGGTAGAGCCCCGGGCTGTGCACCGTCCCTCTGTATCATAGGTAGAGCCCCCCGGCTGTGCACCGTCCCTCTGTATCATAGGTAGAGCCCCGGGCTGTGCACCGTCCCTCTGTATCATAGGTAGAGCCCCCGGGCAGTGCATGTCCCTCTGTATCATAGGTAGAGCCCCGGGCTGTGCACCGTCCCTCTGTATCACAGGTAGAGCCCCCGGGCTGTGCACCGTCCCTCTGTATCAAAAGTAGAGCCCCCGGGCTGTGCACCGTCCCTCTGTATCATAGGTAGAGCCCCCGGGCAGTGCACGTCCCTCTGTATCATAGGTAGAGCCCCGGGCTGTGCACCGTCCTTCTGTATCACAGGTAGAGCCCCGGGCTGTGCACCGTCCCAATGTATCATAGGTAGGGCGCCGGGCTGTGCACCGTCCCTCTGTATCATAGGTAGAGCCCCGGGCTGTGCACCGTCCCTCTGTATCATAGGTAGAGCCCCGGGCTGTGCACCGTCCCTCTGTATCATAGGTAGAGCCTCAGGCTGTGCACCGTCCCTCTGTATCATGGGTAGAGCCCCTGGGCTGTGCACCGTCCCTCTGTATCATAGGGAGAGCCCAGGGCTGTGCACCGTCCTCTGTATCACAGGTAGAGCCCCGGGCTGTGCACCGTCCCTCTGTATCATAGGTAGAGCCCGGGGCTGTGCACCGTCCCTCTGTATAATAGGTAGAGCCCCGGGCTGTGTCCCGCCCCTCTGTATCACAGGTAGAGCCCCGGGCTTTGCACCGTCCCTCTGTATCATAGGTAGAGCCCGGGCTGTGCACCGTCCCTCTGTATCATAGGTAGAGCCCCGGGCTGTGCACCGTCCCTCTGTATCACAGGTAGAGCCCCGGACTGTGCACCGTCCCTCTGTATCATAGGTAGAGCCCCGGGCTGTGCACCGTCCCTCTGTATCATAGGTAGAGCCTCGGGCTGTGTCGGGCCCCTCTGTATCATAGGTAGAGCCCCCGGCTGTGCACCGTCCCTCTGTATCACAGGTAGAGCCCCCGGCTGTGCACCGTCCCTCTGTATCATAGGTAGAGCCCCGGGCTGTGCATCGTCCCTCTGTATCATAGGTAGAGCCCCCGGCTGTGCACCGTCCCTCTGTATCATAGGGAGAGCACCGGGCTGTGTCCCGCCCCTCTGTATCACAGGTAGAGCCCCGGGCTGTGCACCGTCCCTCTGTATCATAGGTAGAGCCCCGGGCTGTGTCCCGTCCCTCTGTATCATAGGTAGAGCCCCGGGCTGTGCACCGTCCCTCTGTATCATAGGTAGAGCCCCGGGCTGTGCACTGTCCCTCTGTATCATAGGTAGAGCCCCGGGCTGTGCACCGTCCCTCTGTATCACAGGTAGAGCCCCGGGCTGTGTCCCGTCCCTCTGTATCATAGGTAAAGCCCCGGGCTGTGCATCGTCCCTCTGTATCATAGGTAGAGCCCCCGGCTGTGCACTGTCCCTCTGTATCATAGGTAGAGCCCCGGACTGTGCACCGTCCCCCTGTATCATAGGTAGAGCCCCGGGCTGTGTCCCGTCCCTCTGTATCATAGGGAGAGCCCAAGGCTGTGCACCGTCCCTCTTTATCACAGGTAGAGCCCCCGGGCTGTGCACCGTCCCTCTGTATCATAGGTAGAGCCCGAGGCTGTGCACCGTCCCTCTGTATAATAGGTAGAGCCCTGGGCTGTGTCCCGCCCCTCTGTATCACAGGTAGAGCCCCGGGCTGTGCACCGTCCCTCTGTATCATAGGTAGAGCCCGGGCTGTGCACCGTCCCTCTGTATCATAGGTAGAGCCCCGGGCTGTGCACCGTCCCTCTGTATCACAGGTAGAGCCCCGGACTGTGCACCGTCCCTCTGTATCATAGGTAGAGCCCCGGGCTGTGCACCGTCCCTCTGTATCATAGGTAGAGCCCCGGGCTGTGTCGGGCCCCTCCGTATCATAGGTAGAGCCCCCGGCTGTGCACCATCCCTCTGTATCACAGGTAGAGCCCCGGGCTGTGTCCCGTCCCTCTGTATCATAGGTAGAGCCCCGGGCTGTGCACCGTCCCTCTGTATCATAGGTAGAGCCCCGGGCTGTGCACCGTCCCTCTGTATCATAGGTAGAGCCCCGGGCTGTGCACCGTCCCTCTGTATCACAGGTAGAGCCCCGGGCTGTGTCCCGTCCCTCTGTATCATAGGTAGAGCCCCGGGCTGTGCACCATCCCTCTGTATCACAGGTAGAGCCCCGGGCTGTGTCCCGTCCCTCTGTATCATAGGTAGAGCCCCGGGCTGTGCATCGTCCCTCTGTATCACAGGTAGAGCCCCGGGCTGTGTCCCGTCCCTCTGTGTCATAGGTAGAGCCCCGGGCTGTGCATCGTCCCTCTGTATCATAGGTAGAGCCCCGGGCTGTGCACCGTCTCTCTGTATCATAGGTAGAGCCCCAGGCTGTGCACCGTCCCTCTGTATCATAGGTAGAGCCCCGGGCTGTGCACCGTCCCTCTGTATCATAGGTAGAGCCCCGGGCTGTGCACCGTCCCTCTGTATCATAGGTAGAGCCCCGGGCTGTGCACCGTCCCTCTGTATCACAGGTAGAGCCCCGGGCTGTGTCCCGTCCCTCTGTATCATAGGTAGAGCCCCGGGCTGTGCACCGTCCCTCTGTATCATAGGTAGAGCCCCGGGCTGTGCACCGTCCCTCTGTATCACAGGTAGAGCCCCCGTGCTGTGCACTGTCCCTCTGTATCATAGGTAGAGCCCGGGGCTGTGCACCGCCCCTCTGTATCATAGGGAGAGCACCGGGCTGTGCACCGTCCCTCTGTATCATAGGTAGAGCCCCGGGCTGTGCACCGTCCCTCTGTATCATAGGGAGAGCCCCAGGCTGTGCACCGTCCCTCTGTATCATAGGTAGAGCCCCCGGCTGTGCACCGTCCCTCTGTATCATAGGGAGAGCACCGGGCTGTGCACCGTCCCTCTGTATCATAGGTAGAGCCCCGGGCTGTGCACCGTCCCTCTGTATCATAGGTAGAGCCCCCGGCTGTGCACCGTCCCTCTGTATCATAGGTAGAGCCCCGGGCTGTGCACCGTCCCTCTGTATCATAGGTAGAGCCCCGGGCAGTGAACCGACCCTCTGTATCATAGGTAGAGCCCCGGGCTGTGCACCATCCCCCTGTATCATAGGTAGAGCCCCCGGCTGTGCACCGTCCCTCTGTGTCACATGGAGAGCCCCGGGCTGTGCACCGTCCCTCTGTATCATAGGTAGAGCCCCAGGCTGTGCACCGTCCCTCTGTATCACAGGTAGAGCCCCCGTGCTGTGCACCGTCCCACTGTATCACAGGTAGAGCCCCCGTGCAGTGCACCGTCCCTCTGTATCATAGGTAGAGCTCCGGGCTGTGCACCGTCCCTCTGTATCATAGGTAGAGCTCGGGGCTGTGCACCGTCCCTCTGTATCAAAGGTAGAGCCCCGGACTGTGCATGCCCCTCTGTATCATAGGGAGAGCCCCGGGCTGTGCACCGTCCCTCTGTATCATAGGTAGAGCCCCGGGCTGTGCACCATCCTCTGTATCACAGGTAGAGCCCCAGGCTGTGCACCGTCCCTCTGTATTATAGGGAGAGCCCCCCGCTGTACACCGTCCCTCTGTATCATAGGTAGAGAGCCCCAGGCTGTGCACCGTCCCTCTGTATTATAGGGAGAGCCCCCCGCTGTACACTGTCCCTCTGTATCACAGGTAGAGCCCCCGTGCTGTGCACTGTCCCTCTGTATCATAGGTAGAGCCCGGGGCTGTGCACCGCCCCTCTGTATCATAGGGAGAGCACCGGGCTGTGCACCGTCCCTCTGTATCATAGGTAGAGCCCCGGGCTGTGCACCGTCCCTCTGTATCATAGGGAGAGCCCCAGGCTGTGCACCGTCCCTCTGTATCATAGGTAGAGCCCCCGGCTGTGCACCGTCCCTCTGTATCATAGGTAGAGCCCCGGGCTGTGCATCGTCCCTCTGTATCACAGGTAGAGCCCCGGGCTGTGCACCGTCCCTCTGTATCACAGGTAGAGCCCCAGGCTGTGCACCGTCCCTCTGTATTATAGGGAGAGCCCCCCGCTGTACACCGTCCCTCTGTATCATAGGTAGAGCCCCGGGCTGTGCACCGTCCCTCTGTATCATAGGTAGAGCCCCGGGCTGTGCATCGTCCCTCTGTATCACAGGTAGAGCCCTGGGCTGTGCACTATCCCTCTGTATCATAGGTAGAGCCCCGGGCTGTGCACCGTCCCTCTGTATCATAGGTAGAGCCGCGGGCTGTGCACCATCCCTCTGTATCATAGGTAGAGCCTCCGGCTGTGCACCGTCCCTCTGTATCAGAGGTAGAGCCCCGGGCTGTGCACCGTCCCTCTGTATCATAGGTAGAGCCCCGGGCTGTGCACCGTCCCTCTGCATCAGAGGTAGAGCTCCGGGCTGTGCACCGTCCCTCTGTATCATAGGTAGAGCCCCGGGCTGTGCACCGTCCCTCTGTATCATAGGTAGAGCCCCGGGCTATGCACCGTCCCTCTGTATCATAGGTAGAGCCCTGGGCTGTGCACCGCCCCTCTGTATCATAGGTAGAGCCCCGGGCTGTGCACCGTCCCTCTGTATCATAGGTAGAGCCCCCCGGCTGTGCACCGTCCCTCTGTATCATAGGTAGAGCCCCCGGGCAGTGCATGTCCCTCTGTATCATAGGTAGAGCCCCGGGCTGTGCACCGTCCCTCTGTATCACAGGTAGAGCCCCCGGGCTGTGCACCGTCCCTCTGTATCAAAAGTAGAGCCCCCGGGCTGTGCACCGTCCCTCTGTATCATAGGTAGAGCTCCCGGGCAGTGCACGTCCCTCTGTATCATAGGTAGAGCCTCAGGCTGTGCACCGTCCCTCTGTATCACAGGTAGAGCCCCCGGGCTGTGCACCGTCCTTCTGTATCACAGGTAGAGCCCCGGGCTGTGCACCGTCCCAATGTATCATAGGTAGGGCGCCGGGCTGTGCACCGTCCCTCTGTATCATAGGTAGGGCCCCGGGCTGTGCACCGTCCCTCTGTATCATAGGTAGAGCCCCGGGCTGTGCACCGTCCCTCTGTATCATAGGTAGAGCCTCAGGCTGTGCACCGTCCCTCTGTATCATGGGTAGAGCCCCTGGGCTGTGCACCGTCCCTCTGTATCATAGGGAGAGCCCCGGGCTGTGCACCGTCCCTCTGTATCATAGGTAGAGCCCCGGGCTGTGTCCCGTCCCTCTGTATCATAGGGAGAGCCCAGGGCTGTGCACTGTCCCTCTTTATCACAGGTAGAGCCCCCGGGCTGTGCACCGTCCCTCTGTATCATAGGTAGAGCCCCGGGCTGTGGACCGTCCCTCTGTATCATAGGTAGAGCCTCGGGCTGTGTCGGGCCCCTCTGTATCATAGGTAGAGCCCCCGGCTGTGCAGCATCCCTCTGTATCACAGGTAGAGCCCCGGGCTGTGTCCCGTCCCTCTGTATCATAGGTAGAGCCCCGGGCTGTGCACCGTCCCTCTGTATCATAGGTAGAGCCCCGGACTGTGCACTGTCCCTCTGTATCATAGGTAGAGCCCCGGACTGTGCACCGTCCCTCTGTATCACAGGTAGAGCCCCGGGCTGTGTCCCGTCCCTCTGTATCATAGGTAGAGCCCCGGGCTGTGCATCGTCCCTCTGTATCATAGGTAGAGCCCCCGGCTGTGCACTGTCCCTCTGTATCATAGGTAGAGCCCCGGACTGTGCACCGTCCCCCTGTATCATAGGTAGAGCCCCGGGCTGTGTCCCATCCCTCTGTATCATAGGGAGAGCCCAGGGCTGTGCACCGTCCCTCTTTATCACAGGTAGAGCCCCCGGGCTGTGCACCGTCCCTCTGTATCATAGGTAGAGCCCGAGGCTGTGCACCGTCCCTCTGTATAATAGGTAGAGCCCCGGGCTGTGTCCCGCCCCTCTGTATCACAGGTAGAGCCCCGGGCTGTGCACCGTCCCTCTGTATCATAGGTAGAGCCCGGGCTGTGCACCGTCCCTCTGTATCATAGGTAGAGCCCCGGGCTGTGCACCGTCCCTCTGTATCACAGGTAGAGCCCCGGACTGTGCACCGTCCCTCTGTATCATAGGTAGAGCCCCGGGCTGTGCACCGTCCCTCTGTATCATAGGTAGAGCCCCGGGCTGTGTCGGGCCCCTCCGTATCATAGGTAGAGCCCCCGGCTGTGCACCGTCCCTCTGTATCACAGGTAGAGCCCCGGGCTGTGTCCCGTCCCTCTGTATCATAGGTAGAGCCCCGGGCTGTGCACCGTCCCTCTGTATCATAGGTAGAGCCCCGGGCTGTGCACCGTCCCTCTGTATCATAGGTAGAGCCCCGGGCTGTGCACCGTCCCTCTGTATCACAGGTAGAGCCCCGGGCTGTGTCCCGTCCCTCTGTATCATAGGTAGAGCCCCGGGCTGTGCACCGTCCCTCTGTATCACAGGTAGAGACCCGGGCTGTGTCCCGTCGCTCTGTATCATAGGTAGAGCCCCGGGCTGTGCATCGTCCCTCTGTATCACAGGTAGAGCCCCGGGCTGTGTCCCGTCCCTCTGTGTCATAGGTAGAGCCCCGGGCTGTGCATCGTCCCTCTGTATCATAGGTAGAGCCCCGGGCTGTGCACCGTCTCTCTGTATCATAGGTAGAGCCCCAGGCTGTGCACCGTCCCTCTGTATCATAGGTCGAGCCCCGGGCTGTGCACCGTCCCTCTGTATCATAGGTAGAGCCCCGGGCTGTGCACCGTCCCTCTGTATCATAGGTAGAGCCCCGGGCTGTGCACCGTCCCTCTGTATCACAGGTAGAGCCCCGGGCTGTGTCCCGTCCCTCTGTATCATAGGTAGAGCCCCGGGCTGTGCACCGTCCCTCTGTATCATAGGTAGAGCCCCGGGCTGTGCACCGTCCCTCTGTATCACAGGTAGAGCCCCCGTGCTGTGCACTGTCCCTCTGTATCATAGGTAGAGCCCGGGGCTGTGCACCGCCCCTCTGTATCATAGGGAGAGCACCGGGCTGTGCACCGTCCCTCTGTATCATAGGTAGAGCCCCGGGCTGTGCACCGTCCCTCTGTATCATAGGGAGAGCCCGGGCTGTGCATCGTCCCTCTGTATCATAGGGAGAGCCCGGGCTGTGCATCGTCCCTCAGTATCATAGGTAGAGCCCCCGGGCTGTGTACCATCCCTCTGTATCATAGGTAGAGCCCGGGCTGTGCACCGTCCCTCTGTATCATAGGTAGAGCCCCGGGCTGTGCACCGTCCCTCTGTATCCTCGGGAGAGCCCCGGGCTGTGCACCGTCCCTCTGTATCATAGGTAGAGCCCGGGGCTGTGCACCGTCCCTCTGTATCATAGGTAGAGCCCGGGGCTGGGCACCGTCCCTCTGTATCATAGGTAGAGCCCCCGGCTGTGCACCGTCCCCCTGTATCATATGTAGAGCCCCGGGGCTGTGCACCGTCCCTCTGTATCATAGGTAGAGCCTCAGGCTGTGCACCGTCCCTCTGTATCATAGGTAGAGCCCCCGGCTGTGCACCGTCCCTCAGTATCATAGGGAGAGCCCCCGGCTGTGCACCCTCCCTCTGTATCACAGGTAGGGCCCCGGGCTGTCCCCCGTCCCTCTGTATCATAGGGAGAGCCCGGGCTGTGCATCGTCCCTCTGTATCATATGTAGAGCCCCGGGGCTGTGCACCGTCCCTCTGTATCATAGGTAGAGCCCCCGGCTGTGCACCGTCCCTCAGTATCATAGGGAGAGCCGCCGGCTGTGCACCCTCCCTCTGTATCACAGGTAGGGCCCCGGGCTGTGCACCGTCCCTCTGTATCATAGGGAGAGCCCGGGCTGTGCATCGTCCCTCTGTATCATAGGTAGAGCCCCCGGGCTGTGCACCGTCCCTCTGTATCATAGGTAGAGCCCCGGGCTGTGCACTGTCCCTCTGTATCATAGGTAGAGCCCGGGCTGTGCACCGTCCCTCTGTATCATAGGTAGAGTCCCGGGCTGTGCACCGTCCCTCTGTATCATAGGGAGAGCCCCGGGCTGTGCACCGTCCCTCTGTATCATAGGTAGAGCCCCCGGCTGTGCACCGTCCCTCAGTATCATAGGGAGAGCCCCCGGCTGTGCACCCTCCCTCTGTATCATAGGTAGAGCCCCCGGCTGTGCACCGTCCCTCAGTATCATAGGGAGAGCCCCCGGCTGTGCACCGTCCCTCAGTATCATAGGGAGAGCCCCCAGCTGTGCACCCTCCCTCTGTATCACAGGTAGGGTCCCGGGCTGTGCACCGTCCCTCTGTATCATAGGTAGAGCCCCGGGCTGTGCACCGTCCCACTGTATCATAGGTAGAGCCCGGGCTGGGCACCGTCCCTCTGTATCATAGGTAGAGCCCCCGGCTGTGCACCGTCCCTCTGTATCATAGGTAGAGCCCCGGGCTGTGCACCGTCCCTCTGTATCATAGGTAGAGCCCCGGGCTGTGCACCGTCCCTCTGTATCATAGGTAGAGCCCCGGGCTGTGCACCGTCCCTCTGTATCATAGGTAGAGCCCCGGGCTGTGCACCGTCCCTCTGTATCATAGGTAGAGCCCCGGGCTGTGCACCGTCCCTCTGTATCATAGGTAGAGCCCCGGGCTGTGCACCGTCCCTCTGTATCATAGGTAGAGTCCCCAGGCTGTGCACCGTCCCTCTGTATCACAGGTAGAGCCCCGGGCTGTGCACCATCCTCTGTATCACAGGTAGAGCCCCAGGCTGTGCACCGTCCCTCTGTATTATAGGGAGAGCCCCCCGCTGTACACCGTCCCTCTGTATCATAGGTAGAGCCCCGGGCTGTGCACCGTCCCTCTGTATCATAGGTAGAGCCCCGGGCTGTGCACCGTCCCTCTGTATCATAGGTAGAGAGCCCCGGGCTGTGCACCGTCCCTCTGTATCATAGGTAGAGCCCCGGGCTGTGCATCGTCCCTCTGTATCACAGGTAGAGCCCTGGGCTGTGCACTATCCCTCTGTATCATAGGTAGAGCCCCGGGCTGTGCACCGTCCCTCTGTATCATAGGTAGAGCCGCGGGCTGTGCACCATCCCTCTGTATCATAGGTAGAGCCTCCGGCTGTGCACCGTCCCTCTGTATCATAGGTAGAGCCCCCGGCTGTGCACCATCCCTCTGTATCATAGGTAGAGCCTCCGGCTGTGCACCGTCCCTCTGTATCATAGGTAGAGCCCCGGGCTGTGCACCGTCCCTCTGTATCACAGGTAGAGCCCCGGGCTGTGCACCATCCCTCTGTATCAGAGGTAGAGCCCCGGGCTGTGCACCGTCCCTCTGTATCATAGGTAGAGCCCCCGGCTGTGCAGCGTCCCTCTGTATCACAGGTAGAGCCCCGGGCTGTGTCCCGTCCCTCTGTATCATAGGTAGAGCCCCGGGCTGTGCACCGTCCCTCTGTATCATAGGTAGAGCCCCGGGCTGTGCACCGTCCCTCTGTATCATAGGTAGAGCCCCCCGGCTGTGCACCGTCCCTCTGTATCATAGGTAGAGCCCCCGGGCAGTGCACTGTCCCTCTGTATCATAGGTAGAGCCCTGGACTGTGCACCGCCCCTCTGTATCATAGGTAGAGCCCCGGGCTGTGCACCGTCCCTCTGTATCATAGGTAGAGCCCCCCGGCTGTGCACCGTCCCTCTGTATCATAGGTAGAGCCCCCGGGCAGTGCATGTCCCTCTGTATCATAGGTAGAGCCCCGGGCTGTGCACCGTCCCTCTGTATCACAGGTAGAGCCCCCGGGCTGTGCACCGTCCCTCTGTATCAAAAGTAGAGCCCCCGGGCTGTGCACCGTCCCTCTGTATCATAGGTAGAGCCCCCGGGCAGTGCACGTCCCTCTGTATCATAGGTAGAGCCCCGGGCTGTGCACCGTCCTTCTGTATCACAGGTAGAGCCCCGGGCTGTGCACCGTCCCAATGTATCATAGGTAGGGCGCCGGGCTGTGCACCGTCCCTCTGTATCATAGGTAGAGCCCCGGGCTGTGCACCGTCCCTCTGTATCATAGGTAGAGCCCCGGGCTGTGCACCGTCCCTCTGTATCATAGGTAGAGCCTCAGGCTGTGCACCGTCCCTCTGTATCATGGGTAGAGCCCCTGGGCTGTGCACCGTCCCTCTGTATCATAGGGAGAGCCCAGGGCTGTGCACCGTCCTCTGTATCACAGGTAGAGCCCCGGGCTGTGCACCGTCCCTCTGTATCATAGGTAGAGCCCGGGGCTGTGCACCGTCCCTCTGTATAATAGGTAGAGCCCCGGGCTGTGTCCCGCCCCTCTGTATCACAGGTAGAGCCCCGGGCTTTGCACCGTCCCTCTGTATCATAGGTAGAGCCCGGGCTGTGCACCGTCCCTCTGTATCATAGGTAGAGCCCCGGGCTGTGCACCGTCCCTCTGTATCACAGGTAGAGCCCCGGACTGTGCACCGTCCCTCTGTATCATAGGTAGAGCCCCGGGCTGTGCACCGTCCCTCTGTATCATAGGTAGAGCCTCGGGCTGTGTCGGGCCCCTCTGTATCATAGGTAGAGCCCCCGGCTGTGCACCGTCCCTCTGTATCACAGGTAGAGCCCCGGGCTGTGTCCTGTCCCTCTGTATCATAGGTAGAGCCCCGGGCTGTGCACCGTCCCTCTGTATCATAGGTAGAGCCCCGGGCTGTGCACTGTCCCTCTGTATCATAGGTAGAGCCCCGGGCTGTGCACCGTCCCTCTGTATCACAGGTAGAGCCCCGGGCTGTGTCCCGTCCCTCTGTATCATAGGTAAAGCCCCGGGCTGTGCATCGTCCCTCTGTATCATAGGTAGAGCCCCCGGCTGTGCACTGTCCCTCTGTATCATAGGTAGAGCCCCGGACTGTGCACCGTCCCCCTGTATCATAGGTAGAGCCCCGGGCTGTGTCCCGTCCCTCTGTATCATAGGGAGAGCCCAGGGCTGTGCACCGTCCCTCTGTATCATAGGGAGAGCCCGGGCTGTGTCCCGTCCCTCTGTATCATAGGGAGAGCCCCCCGGCTGTGCACCGTCCCTCTGTATCATAGGTAGAGCCCCGGGCTGTGCACCGTCCCTCTGTATCATAGGTAGAGCCCCGGGCTCTGCACCGTCCCTCTGTATCATAGGTAGAGCCCTGGGCTGTGCACCGCCCCTCTGTATCATAGGTAGAGCCCCCGGCTGTGCACTGTCCCTCTGTATCATAGGTAGAGCCCCGGACTGTGCACCGTCCCTCTTTATCACAGGTAGAGCCCCCGGGCTGTGCACCGCCCCTCTGTATCATAGGTAGAGCCCCCGGCTGTGCACTGTCCCTCTGTATCATAGGTAGAGCCCCGGGCTGTGCACCGTCCCTCTTTATCACAGGTAGAGCCCCCGGGCTGTGCACCGTCCCTCTGTATCATAGGTAGAGCCCGAGGCTGTGCACCGTCCCTCTGTATAATAGGTAGAGCCCTGGGCTGTGTCCCGCCCCTCTGTATCACAGGTAGAGCCCCGGGCTGTGCACCGTCCCTCTGTATCATAGGTAGAGCCCCGGGCTGTGTCCCGTCCCTCTGTATCATAGGTAGAGCCCCGGGCTGTGCACCGTTCCTCTGTATCATAGGTAGAGCCCCGGGCTGTGCACCGTCCCTCTGTATCACAGGTAGAGCCCCGGACTGTGCACCGTCCCTCTGTATCATAGGTAGAGCCTCAGGCTGTGCACCGTCCCTCTGTATCACAGGTAGAGCCCCGGACTGTGCACCGTCCCTCTGTATCATAGGTAGAGCCCCGGGCTGTGCACCGTCCCTCTGTATCATAGGTAGAGCCCCCCGGCTGTGCACCGTCCCTCTGTATCATAGGTAGAGCCCCGGGCTGTGCACCGTCCCCCTGTATCACAGGTAGAGCCCCAGTCTGTGTACCGTCCCTCTGTATCATAGGTAGAGCCCCCGGGCAGTGCACCGTCCCTCTGTATCATAGGTAGAGCCCCGGGCTGTGCACCGTCCCTCTGTATCACAGGTAGAGCCCCGGGCTGTGCACCGTCCCTCTGTATCACAGGTAGAGCCCCGGGCTGTGCACCGTCCCTCTGTATCATAGGTAGAGCCCCGGGCTGTGTCGGGCCCCTCCGTATCATAGGTAGAGCCCCCGGCTGTGCACCATCCCTCTGTATCACAGGTAGAGCCCCGGGCTGTGTCCCGTCCCTCTGTATCATAGGTAGAGCCCCGGGCTGTGCACCGTCCCTCTGTATCATAGGTAGAGCCCCGGGCTGTGTCCCGTCCCTCTGTATCATAGGTAGAGCCCCGGGCTGTGCATCGTCCCTCTGTATCACAGGTAGAGCCCCGGACTGTGCACCGTCCCTCTGTATCATAGGTAGAGCCCCCGGGCTGTGCACCATCCCTCTGTATCATAGGTAGAGCCCGGGCTGTGCACCGTCCCTCTGTATCACAGGTAGAGCCCCGGGCTGTGTCCCGTCCCTCTGTATCATAGGTAGAGCCCCGGGCTGTGCACCATCCCTCTGTATCACAGGTAGAGCCCCGGGCTGTGTCCCGTCCCTCTGTATCATAGGTAGAGCCCCGGGCTGTGCATCGTCCCTCTGTATCACAGGTAGAGCCCCGGGCTGTGTCCCGTCCCTCTGTATCATAGGTAGAGCCCCCGGCTGTGCACCGTCCCTCTGTATCACAGGTAGAGCCCCGGGCTGTGCACCGTCCCTCTGTGTCATAGGTAGAGCCCCGGGCTGTGCATCGTCCCTCTGTATCATAGGTAGAGCCCCGGGCTGTGCACCGTCTCTCTGTATCATAGGTAGAGCCCCAGGCTGTGCACCGTCCCTCTGTATCATAGGTAGAGCCCCGGGCTGTGCACCGTCCCTCTGTATCATAGGTAGAGCCCCGGGCTGTGCACCGTCCCTCTGTATCATAGGTAGAGCCCCGGGCTGTGCACCGTCCCTCTGTATCACAGGTAGAGCCCCGGGCTGTGTCCCGTCCCTCTGTATCATAGGTAGAGCCCCGGGCTGTGCACCGTCCCTCTGTATCATAGGTAGAGCCCCGGGCTGTGCACCGTCCCTCTGTATCACAGGTAGAGCCCCCGTGCTGTGCACTGTCCCTCTGTATCATAGGTAGAGCCCCCCGGCTGTGCACCGTCCCTCTGTATCATAGAGAGAGCCCCGGGCTGTGCACCGCCCCTCTGTATCATAGGGAGAGCTCCGGGCTGTGCACCGTCCCTCTGTATCATAGGTAGAGCCCCGGGCTGTGCACCGTCCCTCTGTATCATAGGTAGAGCCCCCGGCTGTGCACCATCCCTCTGTATCATAGGTAGAGCTCGGGGCTGTGCACCGTCCCTCTGTATCACAGGTAGAGCCCCGGGCTGTGCACCGTCCCCCTGTATCACAGGTAGAGCCCCTGGCTGTGCACCGTCCCTCTGTATCACAGGTAGAGCCCCCGGCTGTGCACCGTCCCTCTGTATCACAGGTAGAGCCCCCGGCTGTGCACCGTCCCTCTGTGTCACATGGAGAGCCCCGGGCTGTGCACCGTCCCTCTGTATCATAGGTAGAGCCCCGGGCTGTGCAGCGTCCCTCTGTATCATAGGTAGAGCCCCAGGCTGTGCACCGTCCCTCTGTATCATAGGTAGAGCCCCGGGCTGTGCACCGTCCCTCTGTATCACAGGTAGAGCCCCTGGCTGTGCAGCGTCCCTCTGTGTCATAGGTAGAGCCCCGGGCTGTGCACCGTCCCTCTGTATCATAGGTAGAGCCCCGGGCTGTGCACCGTCCCTCTGTATCATAGGTAGAGCCCCGGGCTCTGCTCCGTTCCTCTGTATCATAGGTAGAGCCCCGGGCTGTGCACCGTCCCTCTGTATCACAGGTAGAGCCCCGGGCAGTGAACCGTCTCTCTGTGTCATAGGTAGAGCCCCGGGCTGTGCAACATCCTCTGTATCATAGGTAGAGCCCCGGGCTGTGCACCGTCCCTCTGTATCATAGGTAGAGCCCCGGGCTGTGCACTGTCCCTCTGTATCATAGGTAGAGCCCAGGGCTGTGCACCGTCCCTCTGTATCATAGGTAGAGCCCCGGGCTGTGCACCGTCCCTCTGTATCATAGGTAGAGCCCGGGGCTGTGCACCGTCCCTCTGTATCATAGGGAGAGTCCCGGGCTGTGCACCGTCCCTCTGTATCATAGGGAGAGCCCGGGCTGTGCACCGTCCCTCTGTATCACAGGTAGATCCCCCAGGCAGTGCACTGTCCCTCTGTATCATAGGTAGAGCACCCGGCTGTGCACCGTCCCTCTGTGTCATAGGTAGAGCCCCGGGCTGTGCACCGTCCCTCTGTATCATAGGTAGAGCCCCCGGGCTGTGTACCGTCCCTCTGTATCATAGGTAGAGCCCCGGGCTGTGCACCATCCTCTGTATCACAGGTAGAGCCCCAGGCTGTGCACCGTCCCTCTGTATTATAGGGAGAGCCCCCCGCTGTACACCGTCCCTCTGTATCATAGGTAGAGAGCCCCAGGCTGTGCACCGTCCCTCTGTATTATAGGGAGAGCCCCCCGCTGTACACTGTCCCTCTGTATCATAGGTAGAGCCCCGGGCTGTGCACTGTCCCTCTGTATCATAGGTAGAGCCCCGGGCTGTGCACCGTCCCTCTGTATCACAGGTAGAGCCCCAGGCTGTGCACCGTCCCTCTGTATTATAGGGAGAGCCCCCCGCTGTACACCGTCCCTCTGTATCATAGGTAGAGCCCCGGGCTGTGCACCGTCCCTCTGTATCATAGGTAGAGCCCCGGGCTGTGCACCGTCCCTCTGTATCATAGGTAGAGCCCCGGGCTGTGCATCGTCCCTCTGTATCACAGGTAGAGCCCTGGGCTGTGCACTATCCCTCTGTATCATAGGTAGAGCCCCGGGCTGTGCACCGTCCCTCTGTATCATAGGTAGAGCACCCGGGCAGTGCACCGCCCCTCTGTATCATAGGTAGAGCCTCGGGCTGTGCACCGTCCCTCTGTATCATAGGTAGAGCCCCCCGGCTGTGCACCGTCCCTCTGTATCATAGGTAGAGCCCCGGGCTGTGCACCGTCCCTCTGTATCATAGGTAGAGCCCCCCGGCTGTGCACCGTCCCTCTGTATCATAGGTAGAGCCCCCGGCTGTGCACCATCCCTCTGTATCAGAGGTAGAGCCCCGGGCTGTGCACCGTCCCTCTGTATCATAGGTAGAGCCCCGGGCTGTGCACCGTCCCTCTGTATCATAGGTAGAGCCCTGGGCTGTGCACCGCCCCTCTGTATCACAAGTAGAGCCCCCGGGCTGGGCACCGTCCCTCTGTATCACAAGTAGAGCCCCCGGCAGTGCACCGCCCCTCTGTATCATAGGTAGAGCCCGGGCTGCGCACCGTCCCTCTGTATCATAGGTAGAGCCCCGGGCTGTGCACTGTCCCTCTGTATCATAGGTAGAGCCCCCCGGCTGTGCACCGTCCCTCTGTATCATAGGTAGAGCCCCCGGGCAGTGCATGTCCCTCTGTATCATAGGTAGAGCCCCGGGCTGTGCACCGTCCCTCTGTATCACAGGTAGAGCCCCCGGGCTGTGCACCGTCCCTCTGTATCACAAGTAGAGCCCCCGGGCTGTGCACCGTCCCTCTGTATCATAGGTAGAGCTCCCGGGCAGTGCACGTCCCTCTGTATCATAGGTAGAGCCCCGGGCTGTGCACCGTCCCTCTGTATCATAGGTAGAGCCTCAGGCTGTGCACCGTCCCTCTGTATCATGGGTAGAGCCCCTGGGCTGTGCACCGTCCCTCTGTATCATAGGGAGAGCCCCGGGCTGTGCACCGTCCCTCTGTATCATAGGTAGAGCCCCGGGCTGTGTCCCGTCCCTCTGTATCATAGGGAGAGCCCAGGGCTGTGCACTGTCCCTCTTTATCACAGGTAGAGCCCCCGGGCTGTGCACCGTCCCTCTGTATCATAGGTAGAGCCCCGGGCTGTGGACCGTCCCTCTGTATCATAGGTAGAGCCTCGGGCTGTGTCGGGCCCCTCTGTATCATAGGTAGAGCCCCCGTGCTGTGCACGGTCCCACTGTATCATAGGTAGAGCCCCGGGCTGTGCACCGTCTCTCTGTATCATAGGTAGAGCCCCAGGCTGTGCACCGTCCCTCTGTATCATAGGTAGAGCCCCGGGCTGTGCACCGTCTCTCTGTATCATAGGTAGAGCCCCAGGCTGTGCACCGTCCCTCTGTATCATAGGTAGAGCCCCGGGCTGTGCACCGTCCCTCTGTATAATAGGTAGAGCCCCGGGCTGTGTCCCGCCCCTCTGTATCACAGGTAGGGCCCCCGGCTGTGCAGCGTCCCTCTGTATCACAGGTAGAGCCCCGGGCTGTGTCCCGTCCCTCTGTATCATAGGTAGAGCCCCGGGCTGTGCACCGTCCCTCTGTATCATAGGTAGAGCCCCGGGCTGTGCACTGTCCCTCTGTATCATAGGTAGAGCCCCGGGCTGTGCACCGTCCCTCTGTATCACAGGTAGAGCCCCGGGCTGTGTCCCGTCCCTCTGTATCATAGGTAGAGCCCCGGGCTGTGCATCGTCCCTCTGTATCATAGGTAGAGCCCCCGGCTGTGCACTGTCCCTCTGTATCATAGGTAGAGCCCCGGACTGTGCACCGTCCCCCTGTATCATAGGTAGAGCCCCGGGCTGTGTCCCGTCCCTCTGTATCATAGGGAGAGCCCAGGGCTGTGCACCGTCCCTCTTTATCACAGGTAGAGCCCCCGGGCTGTGCACCGTCCCTCTGTATCATAGGTAGAGCCCGAGGCTGTGCACCGTCCCTCTGTATAATAGGTAGAGCCCCGGGCTGTGTCCCGCCCCTCTGTATCACAGGTAGAGCCCCGGGCTGTGCACCGTCCCTCTGTATCATAGGTAGAGCCCGGGCTGTGCACCGTCCCTCTGTATCATAGGTAGAGCCCCGGGCTGTGCACCGTCCCTCTGTATCACAGGTAGAGCCCCGGACTGTGCACCGTCCCTCTGTATCATAGGTAGAGCCCCGGGCTGTGCACCGTCCCTCTGTATCATAGGTAGAGCCCCGGGCTGTGTCGGGCCCCTCCGTATCATAGGTAGAGCCCCCGGCTGTGCACCGTCCCTCTGTATCACAGGTAGAGCCCCGGGCTGTGTCCCGTCCCTCTGTATCATAGGTAGAGCCCCGGGCTGTGCACCGTCCCTCTGTATCATAGGTAGAGCCCCGGGCTGTGCACCGTCCCTCTGTATCATAGGTAGAGCCCCGGGCTGTGCACCGTCCCTCTGTATCACAGGTAGAGCCCCGGGCTGTGTCCCGTCCCTCTGTATCATAGGTAGAGCCCCGGGCTGTGCACCGTCCCTCTGTATCACAGGTAGAGACCCGGGCTGTGTCCCGTCCCTCTGTGTCATAGGTAGAGCCCCGGGCTGTGCATCGTCCCTCTGTATCATAGGTAGAGCCCCGGGCTGTGCACCGTCTCTCTGTATCATAGGTAGAGCCCCAGGCTGTGCACCGTCCCTCTGTATCATAGGTCGAGCCCCGGGCTGTGCACCGTCCCTCTGTATCATAGGTAGAGCCCCGGGCTGTGCACCGTCCCTCTGTATCATAGGTAGAGCCCCGGGCTGTGCACCGTCCCTCTGTATCATAGGTAGAGCCCCGGGCTGTGCACCGTCCCTCTGTATCATAGGTAGAGCCCCCGGCTGTGCACCATCCCTCTGTATCAGAGGTAGAGCCCCGGGCTGTGCACCGTCCCTCTGTATCAGAGGTAGAGCCCCGGGCTGTGCACCGTCCCTCTGTATCACAGGTAGAGCCCCGGGCTGTGCACCGTCCCTCTGTATCATAGGTAGAGCCCCGGGCTGTGCACCGTCCCTCTGTATCATAGGTAGAGCCCCGGGCTGTGCACCGTCCCTCTGTATCATAGGTAGAGAGCCCCGGGCTGTGTCCCGTCCCTCTGTATCATAGGTAGAGCCCCGGGCTGTGCACCGTCCCTCTGTATCATAGGTAGAGCCCCGGGCTGTGCACCGTCCCTCTGTATCACAGGTAGAGCCCCCGTGCTGTGCACTGTCCCTCTGTATCATAGGTAGAGCCCGGGGCTGTGCACCGCCCCTCTGTATCATAGGGAGAGCACCGGGCTGTGCACCGTCCCTCTGTATCATAGGTAGAGCCCCGGGCTGTGCACCGTCCCTCTGTATCATAGGGAGAGCCCCAGGCTGTGCACCGTCCCTCTGTATCATAGGTAGAGCCCCCGGCTGTGCACCGTCCCTCTGTATCATAGGGAGAGCACCGGGCTGTGCACCGTCCCTCTGTATCATAGGTAGAGCCCCGGGCTGTGCACCGTCCCTCTGTATCATAGGGAGAGCCCCGGGCTGTGCACCGTCCCTCTGTATCATAGGTAGAGCCCCGGGCTGTGCACCGTCCCTCTGTATCATAGGTAGAGCCCCGGGCTGTGCACCGTCCCTCTGTATCATAGGTAGAGCCCCGGGCTGTGCACCGTCCCTCTGTATCATAGGTAGAGCCCCGGGCAGTGAACCGACCCTCTGTATCATAGGTAGAGCCCCCGGCTGTGCACCGTCCCTCTGTGTCACATGGAGAGCCCCGGGCTGTGCACCGTCCCTCTGTATCAAAGGTAGAACCCCGGGCTGTGCACCGTCCCTCTGTATCATAGGTAGAGCACAGGGCTGTGCACCGTCCCTCTGTATCACAGGTAGAGCCCCCGTGCTGTGCACGGTCCCACTGTATCATAGGTAGAGCCCCCGGCTGTGCACCGTCCCTCTGTGTCACATGGAGAGCCCCGGGCTGTGCACCGTCCCTCTGTATCATAGGTAGAGCCCCGGGCTGTGCACCGTCCCTCTGTATCATAGGTAGAGCCCCAGGCTGTGCACCGTCCCTCTGTATCATAGGTAGAGCTCCGGGCTGTGTCGGGCCCCTCTGTATCATACGTAGAGCCCCCGGCAGTGCACCGCCCCTCTGTATCATAGGTAGAGCTCGGGGCTGTGCACCGTCCCTCTGTATCAAAGGTAGAGCCCCGGGCTCTGCACCGTCCCTCTGTATCATAGGTAGAGCTCGGGGCTGTGCAGCATCCCTCTGTATCATAGGTAGAGCCCCGGGCTCTGCTCCGTTCCTCGGTATCATAGGTAGAGCCCCGGGCTGTGCACCGTCCCTCTGTATCATAGGGAGAGTCCCGGGCTGTGCACCGTCCCTCTGTATCATAGGTAAAGCCCCGGGCTGTGCAGCGTCCCTCTGTATCATAGGTAGAGCCCCCGGCTGTGCACCGTCTCTCTGTGTCATAGGTAGAGCCCCGGGCTGTGCACCGTCCCTCTGTATAATAGGTAGAGCCCCGGGCTGTGCACTGTCCCTCTGTATCATAGGTAGAGCCCAGGGCTGTGCACCATCCTCTGTATCATAGGTAGAGCCCAGGGCTGTGCACCATCCTCTGTATCATAGGCAGAGCCCCGGGCTGTGCACCATCCTCTGTATCATAGGTAGAGCCCCGGGCTGTGTCCCGTCCCTCTGTATCATAGGTAGAGCCCCAGGCTGTGCACCGTCCCTCTGTATCATAGGTCGAGCCCCGGGCTGTGCACCGTCCTTCTGTATCATAGGTAGAGCCCCGGGCTGTGCACCGTCCCTCTGTATCATAGGTAGAGCCCCGGGCTGTGCACTGTCCCTCTGTATCATAGGTAGAGCCCAGGGCTGTGCACTGTCCCTCTGTATCATAGGGAGAGTCCCGGGCTGTGCACCGTCCCTCTGTATCATAGGGAGAGCCCCGGGCTGTGCACCGTCCCTCTGTATCATAGGTAGAGCCCCGGGCTGTGCACCATCCTCTGTATCATAGGTAGAGCTCCGGGCTGTGCACCGTCCCTCTGTATCATAGGTAGAGCCCCGGGCTGTGCACCGTCCCTCTGTATCATAGGTAGAGCCCCGGGCAGTGAACCGTCCCTCTGTATCATAGGTAGAGCCCCGGGCTTTGCACCGTCCCTCTGTGTCACAGGGAGAGCCCAGGGCTGTGCACCGTCCCTCTGTATCATAGGTAGAGCCCCGGGCTGTGCACCGTCCCTCTGTATCACAGGTAGAGCCCTGGGCTGTGCACCGTCCCTCTGTATCACAGGTAGAGCCCCGGGCTGTGCACCATCCCTCTGTATCACAGGTAGAGCCCCGGGCTGTGCACCGTCCCTCTGTATCATAGGTAGAGCCCCAGGCTGTGCACCGTCCCTCTGTATCATAGGTAGAGCCTCCGGCTGTGCACCGTCCCTCTGTATCATAGGTAGAGCCCCGGGCTGTGTCCCGCCACTCTGTATCATAGGTAGAGCCCCCGGCTGTGCATCGCCCCTCTGTATCATAGGTAGAGCCCCGGGCTGTGTCCCGTCCCTCTGTATCATAGGTAGGGCCCCCTGCTGTGCACCGTCCCTCTGTATCATAGGTAGAGCCCCGGGCTGTGCACCGTCCCTCTGTATCATAGGGAGGGCCCCGGCTGTGCACCGTCCCTCTGTATCACAGGTAGAGCCCCGGGCTGTGTCCCGTCCCTCTGTATCATAGGTAGAGACTCGGGCTGTGCACCGTCCTCTGTATCATAGGTAGAGCCCCCGGCTGCGCACCGTCCATCTGTATCCTCGGGAGAGCCCCGGGCTGTGCACCATCCCTCTGAATCATAGGTAGAGCCCCCGGCTGTGCACCGTCCCTCTGTATCATAGGGAGAGCCCCCGGCTGTGCACTGTCCCTCTGTATCATAGGTAGAGCCCCGGGCTGTGCACCGTCCTCCGTGTCACAGGTAGAGCCCCGGGGTGTGCACCGTCCCTCTGTATCATAGGTAGAGCCCGGGCTGTGCACCGTCCCTCTGTATCACAGGTAGAGCCCCGGGCTGTGCACCGTCCCTCTGTATCATAGGTAGAGCCTCAGGCTGTGTCTCGTCCCTCTGTATCATAGGTAGAGCCCCGGGCTGCGCACCGTCCCTCTGTATCTTAGGTAGAGCCCCGGGCTGTGCACCATCCCTCTGTATCATAGGTAGAGCCCTGGCTGTGCACCGTTCCTCTGTATCATAGGTAGAGCCCCCGGCTGTGCACCGTTCCTCTGTATCATAGGTAGAGCCCGGGCTGTGCACCGTCCCTCTGTATCACAGGTAGAGCCCCGGGCTGTGCACCGTCCCTCTGTATCATAGGTAGAGCCCGGGCTGTGCACCGTCCCTCTGTATCACAGGTAGAGCCCCGGGCTGTGCACCGTCCCTCTGTATCATAGGTAGAGCCCCGGGCTGTGCACCGTCCCTCTGTATCATAGGTAGAGCCCCGTGCTGTGCACCGTCCCTCTGTATCACAGGTAGATCCCCCAGGCAGTGCACTGTCCCTCTGTATCATAGGTAGAGCCTCGGGCAGTGCACCGTCCCTCTGTATCATAGGTAGAGCCCCCGGGCTGTGCACTGTCCCTCTGTATCACAGGTAGAGCCCCCGGGCTGTGCACCGTCCCTCGGTATCATAGGTAGAGCCCCCGGGCTGTGCACTGTCTCTCTGTATCACAGGTAGAGCACGGGGCTGTGCACCGTTCCTCTGTATCATAGGTAGAGCCCCCGGGCTGTGCACCGTCCCTCTGTATCACAGGTAGATCCCCCAGGCAGTGCACTGTCCCTCTGTATCACAGGTAGAGCCCCGGGCTGTGCACCATCCCTCTGTATCATAGGTAGAGCCCCGGGCTGTGCACCGTCCCTCTGTATCATAGGTAGAGCCCCGGGCTGTGCATCGTCCCTCTGTATCATAGGTAGAGCTTCGGACTGTGCACCGTCCCTCTGTATCACAGGTAGAGCCCCCGGGGCTGTGCACCGTCCCTCAGTATCACAGGTAGAGCCCCCGGGGCTGTGCACCATCCCTCTGTATCATAGGTAGAGCCCCCGGGGCTGTGCACCGTCCCTCTGTATCATAGGTAGAGCCCCGGGCTGTGCACCTTCCCTCTGTATCCTCGGGAGAGCCCCGGGCTGTGCACCGTCCCTCTGTATCCTCTGGAGAGCCCCGGGCTGTGCACCGTCCCTCTGTATCATAGGTAGAGCCCCGGGCTGTGCACCTTCCCTCTGTATCCTCGGGAGAGCCCCGGGCTGTGCACCGTCCCTCTGTATCATAGGTAGAGCCCCGGGCTGTGCAACTTCCCTCTGTATCCTCGGGAGAGCCCCGGGCTGTGCACCGTCCCTCTGTATCATAGGTAGAGCCCCGGGCTCTGCACCGTCCCTCTGTATCATAGGTAGAGCCCCGGGCTGTGCACCATCCCTCTGTATCATAGGTAGAGCCCCCGGCTGTGCACCGTCCCTCTGTATCACAGGTAGAGCCCCGGGCTGTGCACCGTCCCTCTGTATCATAGGTAGAGCCCCCGGCTGTGCACCGTCCCTCTGTATCATAGGTAGAGCCCCCGGAGCTGTACACCGTCCCTCTGTATCCTCGGGAGAGCCTCGGGCTGTGCAGCGTCCCTCTGTATCATACAGAGAGCCCCAGGCTGTGCATCGTCCCTCTGTATCACAGGTAGAGCCCCGGGCTGTGCACCGTCCCTCTGTATCACAGGTATAGCCCCCGGGGCTGTGCACCGTCCCTCTGTATCATAGGTAGAGCCCCGGGCTGTGCACCGTCCCTCTGTATCATAGGTAGAGCCCCGGGCTGTGCACCGTCCCCCTGTATCACAGGTAGAGCCCCGGACTGTGTACCGTCCCTCTGTATCATAGGTAGAGCCCCGGGCTGTGCACCGTCCCCCTGTATCACAGGTAGAGCCCCAGTCTGTGTACCGTCCCTCTGTATCATAGGTAGAGCCCCGGGCTGTGCACCGTCCCCCTGTATCACAGGTAGAGCCCCAGTCTGTGCACCGTCCCCCTGTATCACAGGTAGAGCCCCAGTCTGTGCACCGTCCCTCTGTATCATAGGTAGAGCCCCGGGCTGTGCACCGTCCCCCTGTATCACAGGTAGAGCCCCAGACTGTGTACCGTCCCTCTGTATCATAGGTAGAGCCCCGGGCTGTGCACCGTCCCCCTGTATCACAGGTAGAGCCCCAGTCTGTGTACCGTCCCTCTGTATCATAGGTAGAGCCCCGGGCTGTGCACCGTCCCCCTGTATCACAGGTAGAGCCCCAGTCTGTGCACCGTCCCTCTGTATCATAGGTAGAGCCCTTGGCTGTGCACCGTCCCTCTGTATCCTCGGGAGAGCCTCGGTCTGTGCACCATCCGGCCCTGCTTGTGTTTGTCCACTGTCAGTGCAGCTCAGCCTTTCATCCTTCAGGTGTCTCTTGCACGCTCCAACATTAGTGCACAGGCCCTGCTTGTGTTTGTCCTCTGTACGTGCATCTCAGCCTTTCATCCTTCAGGTGTCTCTTGCACGCTCCAACATTAGTGCACAGGCCCTGCTTGTGTTTGTCCTCTGTAAGTGCAACTAGCCTTTCATCCTTCAGGTGTCTGTTGCACGGTCCTACAATGGTGCACAGGCCCTGCTTGTGTTTGTCTGCTCGTGATGTCAGTGAAGCTCAGCCTTTCATCCTTCAGGTGTGTGTTGCACGCTCCCACAGTGGTGCCAGGCCCTGCTTGTGTTTGTCCGCTCGTGATGTCAGTGAAGCTCAGCCTTTCATCCTTCAGGTGTCTGTTGCACGCTCCCACAGTGGTGCCAGGCCCTGCTTGTGTTTGTCCGCTCGTGATGTCAGTGAAGCTCAGCCTTTCATCCTTCAGGTGTCTGTTGCACTCTCCCACAGTGGTGCCAGGCCCTGCTTGTGTTTGTCCGCTCGTGATGTCAGTGAAGCTCAGCCTTTCATCCTTCAGGTGTGTGTTGCACGCTCCCACAGTGGTGCCAGGCCCTGCTTGTGTTTGTCCACTCGTGATGTCAGTAAAGCTCAGCCTTTCATCCTTCAGGTGTCTGTTGCACGCTCCCACAGTGGTGCCAGGCCCTGCTTGTGTTTGTCTGCTCGTGATGTCAGTGAAGCTCAGCCTTTCATCCTTCAGGTGTGTGTTGTACGCTCCCACATTGGTGCGAGGGCCTGCTTGTGTTTGTCCGCTCGTGATGTCAGTACCGCTCAGCCTTCCATCCTTCGGGTGTCTGTTGAACGCTCCCACAGTGGTTCCAGGCCCTGCTTGTGTCTGTCTGCTCGTGATGTCAGTGAAGCTCAGCCTTTCATCCTTCAGGTGTCTGTTGCACGCTCCCACAGTGGTGCCAGGCCCTGCTTGTGTTTGTCCATGAAGCTCAGCCTTTCATCCTTCAGGTGTCTGTTGCACGCTCCCACAGTGGTGCCAGGCCCTGCTTGTGTTTGTCCGCTCGTGATGTCAGTGCCGCTCAGCCTTTCATCCTTCAGGTGTCTGTTGAACGCTCCCACAGTGGTGCCTGGGCCCTGCTTGTGTTTGTCTGCTCGTGATGTCAGTGAAGCTCAGCCTTTCATCCTTCAGGTGTCTGTTGCACGCTCCCACAGTGGTGCCAGGCCCTGCTTGTGTTTGTCTGCTCGTGATGTCAGTGAAGCTCAGCCTTTCATCCTTCAGGTGCCTGTTGCACGCTCCCACAGTGGTGCCAGGCCCTGCTTGTGTTTGTCCGCTCGTGATGTCAGTGAAGCTCAGCCTTTCATCCTTCAGGTGTCTGTTGCATGCTCCCACAGTGGTGCCAGTCCCTGCTTGTGTTTGTCCGCTCGTGATGTCAGTGAAGCTCAGCCTTTCATCCTTCAGGTGTTTCTTGCACGCTCCCACAGTGGTGCCAGGCCCTGCTTGCGTTTGTCCACTCAAGATATCAGTACCGCTCAGCCTTTCATCCTTAAGGTGTTTCTTGCACGCTCCCACAGTGGTGCCAGGCCCTGCTTGTGTTTCTCCACTCGAGATATCAGTACCTCTCAGCCTTTCATCCTTCAGGTGTCTGTTGCACGCTCCCACAGTGGTGCCAGGCCCTGCTTGTGTTTGTCTGCTCGTGATGTCAGTGAAGCTCGGCCTTTCATCCTTCAGGTGTGTGTTGCACGCTCCCACAGAGGTGCCAGGCCCTGCTTGTGTTTGTCTGCTCGTGATGTCAGTGAAGCTCTGCCTTTCATCCTTCAGGTGTGTGTTGCACGCTCCAACAGTGGTGCCGGCCCTGCTTGTGTTTGTCCGCTCGTGATGTCAGTGAAGCTCAGCCTTTCATCCTTCAGGTGTCTGTTGCACCATCCCACAGTGGTGCCAGGCCCTGCTTGTGTTTGTCCGCTCGAGATATCTGTACCGCTCAGCCTTTCATCCTTCAGGTGTCTGTTGCACCATCCCACAGTGGTGCCAGGCCCTGCTTGTGTTTGTCCGCTCATGATGTCAGTGAAGCTCAGCCTTTCATCCTTCAGGTGTCTGTTGCAGACTCCCACAGTGGTGCCAGGCCCTGCTCTTGTTTGTCCGCTCGTGATGTCAGTGAAGCTCAGCCTTTCATCCTTCAGGTGTCTGTTGCACGCTCCCACAGTGGTGCCAGGCCCTGCTTGTGTTTGTCCGCTCGAGATATCAGTACCGCTCAGCCTTTTATCCTTCAGGTGTCTGTTGCACGCTCCCACAGTGGTGCCAGGCCCTGCTTGTGTTTGTCCGCTCGTGATGTCAGTGAAGCTCAGCCTTTCATCCTTCAGGTGTCTGTTGCACGCTCCCACAGTGGTGCCAGGCCCTGCTTGTGTTTGTCCTCTGTAAGTGCAACTAGCCTTTCATCCTTCAGGTGTCTGTTGCACGGTCCTACAATGGTGCACAGGCCCTGCTTGTGTTTGTCTGCTCGTGATGTCAGTGAAGCTCAGCCTTTCATCCTTCAGGTGTGTGTTGCACGCTCCCACAGGGGTGCCAGGCCCTGCTTGTGTTTGTCCGCTCATGATGTCAGTGAAGCTCAGCCTTTCGTCCTTCAGGTGTCTGTTGCACGCTCCCACAGTGGTGCCAGGCCCTGCTTGTGTTTGTCCGCTCGTGATGTCAGTAAAGCTCAGCCTTTCATCCTTCAGGTGTCTGTTGCACGCTCCCACAGTGGTGCCAGGCCCTGCTTGTGTTTGTCCGCTCGTGATGTCAGTGAAGCTCAGCCTTTCATCCTTCAGGTGTGTGTTGCACGCTCCCACAGTGGTGCCAGGCCCTGCTTGTGTTTGTCCACTCGTGATGTCAGTAAAGCTCAGCCTTTCATCCTTCAGGTGTCTGTTGCACGCTCCCACAGTGGTGCCAGGCCCTGCTTGTGTTTGTCTGCTCGTGATGTCAGTGAAGCTCAGCCTTTCATCCTTCAGGTGTCTGTTGCAGGCCCCCACAGTGGTGCCAGGCCCTGCTTGTGTTTGTCCACTCGTGATGTCAGTGAAGCTCAGCCTTTCATCCTTCAGGTGTGTGTTGTACGCTCCCAGATTGGTGCCAGGGCCTGCTTGTGTTTGTCCGCTCGTGATGTCAGTACCGCTCAGCCTTTCATCCTTCAGGTGTCTGTTGCACCATCCCACAGTGGTGCCAGGCCCTGCTTGTGTTTGTCCGCTCGAGATATCTGTACCGCTCAGCCTTTCATCCTTCAGGTGTCTGTTGCACCATCCCACAGTGGTGCCAGGCCCTGCTTGTGTTTGTCCGCTCGTGATGTCAGTGAAGCTCAGCCTTTCATCCTTCAGGTGTCTGTTGCACGCTCCCACAGTGGTGCCAGGCCCTGCTTGTGTTTGTCCGCTCGAGATATCAGTACCGCTCAGCCTTTTATCCTTCAGGTGTCTGTTGCACGCTCCCACAGTGGTGCCAGGCCCTGCTTGTGTTTGTCCGCTCGTGATGTCAGTGAAGCTCAGTCTTTCATCCTTCAGGTGTCTGTTGCACGCTCCCACAGTGGTGCCAGGCCCTGCTTGTGTTTGTCCTCTGTAAGTGCAACTAGCCTTTCATCCTTCAGGTGTCTGTTGCACGGTCCTACAATGGTGCACAGGCCCTGTTTTTGTGTTTGTCTGCTCGTGATGTCAGTGAAGCTCAGCCTTTCATCCTTCAGGTGTGTGTTGCACGCTCCCACAGGGGTGCCAGGCCCTGCTTGTGTTTGTCCGCTCGTGATGTCAGTGAAGCTCAGCCTTTCGTCCTTCAGGTGTCTGTTGCACGCTCCCACAGTGGTGCCAGGCCCTGCTTGTGTTTGTCCGCTCGTGATGTCAGTGAAGCTCAGCCTTTCATCCTTCAGGTGTCTGTTGCACGCTCCCACAGTGGTGCCAGGCCCTGCTTGTGTTTGTCCGCTCGTGATGTCAGTGAAGCTCAGCCTTTCATCCTTCAGGTGTGTGTTGCACGCTCCCACAGTCGTGCCAGGCCCTGCTTGTGTTTGTCCACTCGTGATGTCAGTAAAGCTCAGCCTTTCATCCTTCAGGTGTCTGTTGCACGCTCCCACAGTGGTGCCAGGCCCTGCTTGTGTTTGTCTGCTCGTGATGTCAGTGAAGCTCAGCCTTTCATCCTTCAGGTGTCTGTTGCACGCCCCCACAGTGGTGCCAGGCCCTGCTTGTGTTTGTCCACTCGTGATGTCAGTGAAGCTCAACCTTTCATCCTTCAGGTGTGTGTTGTACGCTCCCACATTGGTGCCAGGGCCTGCTTGTGTTTGTCCGCTCGTGATGGCAGTACCGCTCAGCCTTTCATCCTTCAGGTGTCTGTTGAACGCTCCCACAGTGGTGCCAGGCCCTGCTTGTGTCTGTCTGCTCGTGATGTCAGTGAAGCTCAGCCTTTCATCCTTCAGGTGTCTGTTGCACGCTCCCACAGTGGTGCCAGGCCCTGCTTGTGTTTGTCCGTGAAGCTAAGCCTTTCATCCTTCAGGTGACTGTTGCACGCTCCCACAGTGGTGCCAGGCCCTGCTTGTGTTTGTCCGCTCGTGATGTCAGTACCGCTCAGCCTTTCATCCTTCAGGTGTCTGTTGAACGCTCCCACAGTGGTGCCAGGCCCTGCTTGTGTTTGTCTGCTCGTGATGTCAGTGAAGCTCAGCCTTTCATCCTTCAGGTGTCTGTTGCACGCTCCCACAGTGGTGCCAGGCCCTGCTTGTGTTTGTCTGCTCGTGATGTCAGTGAAGCTCAGCCTTTCATCCTTCAGGTGCCTGTTGCACGCTCCCACAGTGGTGCCAGGCCCTGCTTGTGTTTGTCCGCTCGTGATGTCAGTGAAGCTCAGCCTTTCATCCTTCAGGTGTCTGTTGCATGCTCCCAAGGTGGTGCCAGTCCCTGCTTGTGTTTGTCCGCTCGTGATGTCAGTGAAGCTCAGCCTTTCATCCTTCAGGTGTTTCTTGCACGCTCCCACAGTGGTGCCAGGCCCTGCTTGCGTTTGTCCACTCAAGATATCAGTACCGCTCAGCCTTTCATCCTTAAGGTGTTTCTTGCACGCTCCCACAGTGGTGCCAGGCCCTGCTTGTGTTTCTCCGCTCGAGATATCAGTACCTCTCAGCCTTTCATCCTTCAGGTGTCTGTTGCACGCTCCCACAGTGGTGCCAGGCCCTGCTTGTGTTTGTCTGCTCGTGATGTCAGTGAAGCTCAGCCTTTCATCCTTCAGATGTGTGTTGCACGCTCCCACAGAGGTGCCAGGCCCTGCTTGTGTTTGTCTGCTCGTGATGTCAGTGAAGCTCTGCCTTTCATCCTTCAGGTGTGTGTTGCACGCTCCAACAGTGGTGCCGGCCCTGCTTGTGTTTGTCCGCTCGTGATGTCAGTGAAGCTCAGCCTTTCATCCTTCAGGTGTCTGTTGCACCATCCCACAGTGGTGCCAGGCCCTGCTTGTGTTTGTCCGCTCGAGATATCTGTACCGCTCAGCCTTTCATCCTTCAGGTGTCTGTTGCACCATCCCACAGTGGTGCCAGGCCCTGCTTGTGTTTGTCCGCTCATGATGTCAGTGAAGCTCAGCCTTTCATCCTTCAGGTGTCTCTTGCACACTCCCACAGTGGTGCCAGGCCCTGCTCTTGTTTGTCCGCTCGTGATGTCAGTGAAGCTCAGCCTTTCATCCTTCAGGTGTCTGTTGCACGCTCCCACAGTGGTGCCAGGCCCTGCTTGTGTTTGTCCGTGAAGCTAAGCCTTTCATCCTTCAGGTGTCTATTGCACGCTCCCACAGTGGTGCCAGGCCCTGCTTGTGTTTGTCCGCTCGTGATGTCAGTACCGCTCAGCCTTTCATCCTTCAGGTGTCTGTTGAACGCTCCCACAGTGGTGCCAGGCCCTGCTTGTGTTTGTCTGCTCGTGATGTCAGTGAAGCTCAGCCTTTCATCCTTCAGGTGTCTGTTGCACGCTCCCACAGTGGTGCCAGGCCCTGCTTGTGTTTGTCTGCTCGTGATGTCAGTGAAGCTCAGCCTTTCATCCTTCAGGTGCCTGTTGCACGCTCCCACAGTGGTGCCAGGCCCTGCTTGTGTTTGTCCGCTCGTGATGTCAGTGAAGCTCAGCCTTTCATCCTTCAGGTGTCTGTTGCATGCTCCCACAGTGGTGCCAGTCCCTGCTTGTGTTTGTCCGCTCGTGATGTCAGTGAAGCTCAGCCTTTCATCCTTCAGGTGTTTCTTGCACGCTCCCACAGTGGTGCCAGGCCCTGCTTGCGTTTGTCCACTCAAGATATCAGTACCGCTCAGCCTTTCATCCTTAAGGTGTTTCTTGCACGCTCCCACAGTGGTGCCAGGCCCTGCTTGTGTTTCTCCGCTCGAGATATCAGTACCTCTCAGCCTTTCATCCTTCAGGTGTCTGTTGCACGCTCCCACAGTGGTGCCAGGCCCTGCTTGTGTTTGTCTGCTCGTGATGTCAGTGAAGCTCAGCCTTTCATCCTTCAGGTGTGTGTTGCACGCTCCCACAGAGGTGCCAGGCCCTGCTTGTGTTTGTCTGCTCGTGATGTCAGTGAAGCTCTGCCTTTCATCCTTCAGGTGTGTGTTGCACGCTCCAACAGTGGTGCCGGCCCTGCTTGTGTTTGTCCGCTCGTGATGTCAGTGAAGCTCAGCCTTTCATCCTTCAGGTGTCTGTTGCACCATCCCACAGTGGTGCCAGGCCCTGCTTGTGTTTGTCCGCTCGAGATATCTGTACCGCTCAGCCTTTCATCCTTCAGGTGTCTGTTGCACACTCCCACAGTGGTGCCAGGCCCTGCTCTTGTTTGTCCGCTCGTGATGTCAGTGAAGCTCAGCCTTTCATCCTTCAGGTGTCTGTTGCACGCTCCCACAGTGGTGCCAGGCCCTGCTTGTGTTTGTCCGCTCATGGTGTCAGTGCAGCTCAGCCTTTCATTCTTCAGGTGTCTGTTGCACGCTCCCACAGTGGTGCCAGGCCTTGCTTGTGTTTGTCCGCTCATGGCGTCAGTGCAGCTCAGCCTTTCATCCTTCAGGTGTCTGTTGCACGCTCCCACAGTGGTGCCAGATCCTGCTTGTGTTTGTCTGCTCGTGATGTCAGTGAAGCTCAGCCTTTCATCCTTCAGGTGCCTGTTGCACGCTCCCACGGTGGTGCCAGGCTCTGCTTGTGTTTATCCGCTCGTGATGTCATGTCAGTGAAGCTCAGCCTTTCATCCTTCAGGTGTCTGTTGCACGCTCCCACAGTGGTGCCAGGCCCTGCTTGTGTTTGTCCACTCGTGATGTCAGTGAAGCTCAGCCTTTCATCCTTCAGGTGTCTGTTGCACGCTTCCACAGTGGTGCCAGGCCCTGCTTGTGTTTCTCCGCTCGAGATATCAGTACCGCTCAGCCTTTCATCCTTCCGGTGTCTGTTGCACGCTCCCACAGTGGTGCCAGGCCCTGCTTGTGTTTGTCCGCTCCTGATGTCAGTGAAGCTCAGCCTTTCATCCTTCAGGTGTCTGTTGCACGCTCCCACAGTGGTGCCAGGCCCTGCTTGTGTGTGTCCGCTCATGGCGTCAGTGCAGCTCAGCCTTTCATCCTTCAGGTGTCTGTAGCACGCTCCCACAGTGGTGCCAGGCCT
Organism: Lissotriton vulgaris; assembly: GCF_964263255.1. Lineage (NCBI taxonomy): Eukaryota > Metazoa > Chordata > Amphibia > Caudata > Salamandridae > Lissotriton > Lissotriton vulgaris. The sequence goes on along the minus strand of NC_141700.1, from coordinate 799,480,275 downwards.
TGCTTGTGTTTGTCCGCTCATGGCGTCAGTGAAGCTCAGCCTTTCATCCTTCAGCTGTCTGTTGCACGCTCCCACAGTGGTGCCAGGCCCTGCTTGTGTTTGTCCTCTCATG